>NC_064630.1:447578284-448203284 GCF_023864275.1 Schistocerca cancellata | reverse complement strand
TGCAGGTGATAACAGTTACTTATACAGTCCACACATGCTGATGGAAAAAATTGAAAGAACAAGAAAGTGTTATGCAACATAAGAGAAAGTTGACAGGCACATTTCTACGTATGAATGATGATTTCCACTAAATTTCACGTTAATCGCATAAGAGTACCGCTAGTAGCGCCACTATAAAGATGCAAATAAGGCTTGCTTTAAATATACGCTGTAACAATCATGAATGTTAGTTACCTTTGGGAATGGACGTGATGAGTTGACGGTAGTCAAGAATGCCTTTAAGGAAGCAAAGACTTGAGTTTGAATGAAAATGTACGGTCGCAGGAAGACCGGGCTCCGCACGGTCACGTGGCACTCCCTAGAGGAAAGACCATCGTGTTCGGGGTAGGGCTCTGGTATATGGTATTGCATCTGCAGGAGCAACACGAGCAGCAGCAGTATGAACAGCAACAATATGAGCAGTGATAGAGTGAGCTATTACAAATAGGTTACATTCAGGACAGCACCGAGCCAGCATTCCACTGATCCCAAAACACTACCATTTGCGACTTTAGTGGCGTCAAGTGAGAGCTCATTAGAGGGCAGAGTGGAGGTCTGTTGAGTTCTCTGATGAAAACTCGTTCTGCCCCTGTGTCATTGATGGCCATGTGTTGGTGAGAATCAGACCAGATGATGGTCTGCAACCAACCTACCTGCTTGCCAGACACAATGGACCTTAACCTGAAGTTATGAACTTAAGTGCGATTTCGTATGACAGCAAGAACACTCGTGCTTATCCCAGGTATCCTGACTGCAGATTTTATGTCAGTCTCGTGATTCGACCTGTTGTACTGTCACTAATGAACTGCATTACAGCGGATGTGTTCCAACAGGATAACGCTCGCCCATATAACACTTTTGTAAATCAGTATTCTCTGCAGAGTGGTGACATGTTACCTTGCCCTGCTCGATCACCAGATCTGTTTCAAATAGAGCACATATGGGATCCCATCGAATGACAACTCCAGTTTCATCCATAAACAGCACTAACCGTGCCTGTATTGACCGACCAAATGCCACAGGGATGGAAATCCACCCCACAAACTGACATTTGGCACCTGTACAATACATTGTATGCACGTTTGCATACTTGAAGTGAACATTCTGGCGAATTCACCAGTTATTAAAGTATCATCATTTCACATTTGCAATGGTTTATCTTGTGCTTACACTAAGCTGCGATGTTGAAATTTTAATCAATTAAATATGGTACCTAGACAAATACATTCTGGAGCTTTCATTACCTTACATTAAATACTTTTTGGTGTGTGATTTTTACAAGAAATTACCTGCATGCATTTCAGAGATCCTAACTTTTCATACTGTATATTAGTGACCTGACATAAAATATTAATAACAACTTACTGCAGGTGATCCTGTTGTCAATAATGAAGTATCTTAAAAATTGCACAAGTGTCCACGTCTGATTTCAAGCTGATCCACAGATTGGCAACTTTCTTTAAAATTCATGAATGCTTAACTTTCCGATTCGCTTCATTATACAGTATTCTATAATTAAAGTACCAGAGAATCACAATTGGCCTCCATCAACTCACACAGACGGATGAAACAGTTTGTAGCGATACATTATGCACTCTCAGTCATAGGTACAGCAAATGATGGGTGGTTCAAATGGCTCTGAGCACTATGGGACTTAACAGTTGAGATCATCAGTCCCCTAGAACTTAGAACTACTTAAACCTAACTAACCTAATGACATCACACACATCCATGCCCGAGGCAGGATTCGAACCTGCGACCGTAGCGGTGACACTGTTCTAAACTGAAGCGCTTAGAACCGCACGGCCACACCGGCCGGCTGCAAATGATGGGCCTTTTCATTGTTAGGAGAATGGAGAAAGTGCATTCAGCTTACCAGGAAGATAGTATCCATAACAATCACGTGATCCATTGTAGAATTTAACCCTAGCTTCTGAGTCCTATATAGAACAGGACTGACAAGGATGAAGAACATACTTAAATAACGGCAGCATGAATGATTACAGGATTGTTTGACTCACCAAAGCTCGCATTAAAAATGCTGAACACCGTGAGGTGTTCAGACGCCTGAAGCCTACTTACAATCTTTTAGACGACCAGTATTATATGAAGAATCGAGGAATGAACAATCGAGGAATTTACCAGTCTCCTACGTACACAAACCGGACTATTAGAAAAGGGCACAAGGGCATTTACTCAATTTCACATCTACATTCCACAGGTGAAGAACGGGAAGAATGCTTAATAGCCGATAGGCTGGGAAAAATCCCCTGCCACTCTCTTTACCATTGTTTCCCTATTACGAATGTAGATAAAAATGTACATGTACTTAGCATTAGTTCCCTGCATTTCAGATGTGCTCAATATTAGTTAGGTGATTTGATGGGGCGAAGCCAAGTAAGCACCTATTGGTCAATAGTGTCTCCTCAAATCATTTAAGACAGTGTCGAAGAAATACACTACTGAGCCAACAACATTATGAGATCCTGTATGGTATGAATTCGACAATTGCTTGGGAGGTTTCCAGAGGTATGTGACACTAGATGATTATGCACAGCCCGCGGACTTCTCTTAAGTTGCGGGGCGGTGGTTTATGAATGCAGAGCTGGTGCCCGATATCGTCACAAATCTGTTCCGTCGGATTCTGTCAGGCGAATTTGGTGCCCAGAACATCAAGGTGAGTCCTCAAAACACTGTAACACAATTCTGGTCTTGTGACATTGACATCGTGCTTCTACGGGAAATATCGTATGAAGGGATCCAGGTGGTTCGCAGTAAGTTTCACGCAGTCGGCAGATGACACGGTGCCCTCTATTACTACCATAGATCCCGTGTAAGACCAGGTGATCATCCTGCATACCACAATACTGCCCCCCTGGCCTGCGTTAGTTGCGTGGTACAATTTCCGAGCAGCAGTTTAAGACTCTGCATTCTGATAATAACTAAACAATAAGAAACCAAAGCCAAACCACCTCACCCTAATAAAATTCTAATCGAACTCGAGATATAATTAAAAATCTGTCGAAAGAAAAAACATCAAAATAATGATTATAAAACGCCTCATATCTTCTTACCAGATACGTAATCCTCTCTATAATGAATCACTAAATAAGAAAATTACATAAACGCCTGGTTGACTATGTATCCGGACACGGCCGTCGACATGAAAAAAAAAAAAAAAACGTGACTATCCGACGAGGCGACACGTTTCCATCCATTCTCGATGATCCAGTACACACTGAAATCATAACTGATGCTGTCGTGGGGTCAATCTGGGAGCAAAAAAGGGGCACCCCGTCCTACAATGTTCGCCGAAACACTTGTGCGTGCGACAGCACTGAACTCTGTAGTCAGATGTGGCACACATCGCCACCTAATACTGCGTTACAGAGCGGGTAAGTGGCCGACGTTCACGATCTGTGACGAGGCAGGGACGCCCAGCACCTTGTTGGCGATTTGTAGTTACGCCGTGCTTCATCCACTTTCGATTGGTGCTCAAAACAGCAGCACGCGAAGTGCTGTCCAGCCTCCCCGCTTCCAAGATGGTCTTTCCCGGAGGCAGCGTCGTAACATCCGCCTTTCGTCAAAGTCTCTTACTTCAGTGGAATTCCCCATTTACGGGCATTACCTTTGGTAGAATGACCCCACATTCATCTCGGCTCCGTTTATGTAGTTTCCTTGCCAGCTATGCTCCGGCAATAAAACCAGGCGGACAGTGGCCATAATGTTTTGTGTCATCACTGTGTGACAATTCATTGTTTCGGTGAAATTGCAGGCTCCGTAGGGGATCTAATGGGAGAATGTAAGGACGTTCCTGATCGATCTGTTAGTTGGTATATCGCTGCTCTGTATGAAATGGTGGCAAACGTGACACAGCTATCATTTTATCACTGATAAGCATCCGACACGAATGTAATTAATTACCCTGCACGTAGATGGTCCAGTGGGCAAGTGCCTCGTACGATTTTTGTTGTAGCTGAAGGTACCATCAACATACAACATAGAGAGCCGCTAATTATGAGTCCTCCTGAGCTTTCTCCATGATTCGAGTACCATTGTTGCTCTACATTGGTTTTCTTAACACGTTTTTATTAGTTCACTTTATTGTCTGTCTGTTCGGTACAAATTTCGCAGTTGATTTTAAACTAACTTCCCGATGAGCTAGAGACTTGAAACTTTAATCATAGCTGAGAACTAGATGGCAATGCAATGCTCATTCACTTTCTTGTCTAGTGTGTGGCGAAGGGTAGTTTACGTACCGCTACTACTTCTCCCTTTTCCTGTTTCAATCGCCAATGTTTCGCAGTAACAACGATTGCTGGTAAGGTTACGTGTCAGCTCCAATCTCTTAAATTTTACCGTCACGGTCTTTTCTCAAGATACACATAGGAGAAAGCTATATATTTGTTGGCTAAGGTGAAGAGAAATTAAAAGACTTCTGAAATTTACCACATGATTCTGTTGTAATTTCGTTCACAGAAGCCTAAAAATGAGAAAAGAATTATTTAGAAGAAACTTTTTTTTATTGTTACACGTTTTTAAAACAGACTAAAGGTATAAAATAATTTCTGCTGGCCCCTTACAGATTCCTCTCCCCATGCAAAGAGTCCTAAGAATTTGTGCTTGTGAAATGATAGTAGCTGCGACAATCTTTTTAAACTTAAAAACAAAATACGAAAGACCCATGCAGTAGATAACAGTAAGGAGTCAGTAGAGTTGCTGCCTTTGAGAAAAATCACACAAAAGTACCTATCATTTGCAGTGTAATAAAATTGTTAGTGACTTAGGTCAACTAAGAATGGAACGATTATCCATTGCATGTGCCCGGCGGTTTTCGTTTCAAATTTTACAAGTAATGTCGTAGTTATTAAATATTCAAAAGTACCAATTTTCTCTACCGTCAGTGTGAGGCTAGGAATTTGTATGCGGGTAGCAGCAATTATTCTATATTCTTTAGTCCGTTTGAAAAATGTGTCATACTAAAAAAAGATATTTAAATAATTTTAATCCCTGTAACATTTTAAGCGCTACGAACAAAGGTGTACAAAGTAGTCAGCGAGTAAACGATTCAGGAACATTCCCGACCGACCCTTAACTTGCATCTTATTTTCCGTAGTACGGTCGATGAATGCGACAGCGACCTGTCATCAGCACAGTGTTTTCCATGAGATTTCACTCTGGTAGTGGTGCTTTGCCTCGACTCGCATCAATAAACCTGACACGAAAGCTCGGTAGCAAAAGAAAAAAAAAAACTGATGGCAGGCTTCGGACATCGTTTTACTCAAACACGGTTGCCCAGGTGCTGCCTGTAATTAACAGTACTGGTACCTTGCATCTACACCATTGTAAAGCCGACAGTCTTTCCGATCATCAGTAGAGCTGAAGACTTCAGAGTCGTGTGCTTCACTAGGCTGTAGTAGTCAACGTCCTTCTCTATTTCAGAAAGTAATTCAGTCGCAACACCGCAAATCGAATCAATGAACAGACGGCTGCTATGCCGATTTGTTAGCTCAGCAGCATTTTTAAATACACTGAGAGGAACTGCACAATATGTAAGGTATTAGAAGACCCGTGTCAAAATCCAGCCGGACTACCACGATTTAGCTAGTCTTCGTTTTCCATAATTGCTCTAGCAAATATCGCAATACTTCCTTTGAAACGGATATGGTCGATTAACTTCTAACTTACGATTTAAACCGACTCGGGGTCGGCGAGGCGTTAAACATTTTCCTTTCTCCACGCTCAGTGTATCCTGACAAGGATCCACTTGAATGCGAGGTCGCAAGTGTTGCGTTTATAGCTATGACAGGAAAAATATTATCTGCTTAAAACACACCAAGTTCATCAGGAGGGTGACAGAAAATGTGTGTCCGGGAAGCGCAGAGATGAATCTTCTATGGGATATATTTATTACACCTCAACAAATGGACATCGCCGACAGTCATGAAATGTTCAAGACAAACCATTAACTTGCACAATCGCACCGAATGAAAAATTGGGCGCCTCATCAAAATCCAATGCGACCTCCTTGTGAGTTACTAACCGTCTAGGACGTTCAGCTAGCTATCCATTGGTAAATAATGCATGTTCATAATATTATAATAGCACGTTCGCGACTATACCGCTAAGCCGATTTTGATGAAATTTCGTATGAAGGTAGCTATAACGCCGGGCAAGAACGTAGGCTGCTTTAGAAAATGTGTATTACAACCTATTTATTCATTTGAAGAACATAACGAGAAATATACAACAATAATTAACCTTCGAAAAAACTATTTTCGCTTAAATTTTTGAACTTTATCATATTTCTTAAAATGCTTTTATTGGTTGATATGTTTGTGGCGTTCGCTGTGTTATTCGGAGGTCTGGTATTTAACTAATCTGTAAGTGAAAATGATAATGTTATTTCATTACAGTGAGTAATTACAAAAATAATTTTTTCTCCCGGGAAAATATTTGGTGAAGCTGCTAAAGAAATCCAAGTTGACATTCTGTTGAAGTGTTGTCTGTAAGTTGTGTGTCACTAAATCACTGTTCCTACAACCGATTCTACACAACTATTGATTATGATGGAAACAGTTATCTTCAGAAAAATGGTCATTAAAACCACCGAATATGAGCCGCGCGCAACACTGACGTATGTTACCTGAAACAATATTCTTCGCAACTCGTGCGTAATTAATTTCGACTCCATACATCAGCAAGAGAAAGTTTGTTATATGGATCGTGCTATGAGCACTCTTTTCCTTATTCGAATTATTTTCATTACAATGAGTACGGGACCACCGGTGCTCATTTATTTTTACACATTTTAATCACCTTCGGTATTTATGTCTGCAATATTTATTAAATATTAATATTTATAATCGTTTTGTTTTATTTCACTGTTTTTCCATATGTCGGATAGATAATGTTTGTAACTGTTAGAGGCATAATTTCCTCTCGTCGCACAGTAGCTAAAATTTATCTCGTGGATGTTACATGTTCTATGCAATACGATTAAATGTAGTGAATACAATGCTTCTACAACCTTCTACGCGTTCAATCCATACTTCCATAATAATATATGGTAGAAAGCTGTCGCATTTTAGCCGCAGAGCATCAGAGGTCCGTCACAGCGTCTAAAACGCGGCCCGATTCACGATAACGGATAGCTGTCACGTGTAGACTTTAGATCCTGGAATCACAGGTTCGATTCACGTGTGGCTCGGACTTTTCCCACTCCCGAATGGATGTGTGCGTTGGCCTTATCATTATTTTATCCTCATCGAAGTGCAAGTCACCGAAATGGCATCAGATAATAGGACTGGCACGAAGCTTTCGAATATCCCGCCCGCAGCCCCACGACCAGTACAGTTAAACCACATTTCCATTTCATTTTACTGATACGAGAACGCAGCCGCGGGTAACAGGTAGCTAGCATACAATATTTATACAATACTGAAAATGTTTGAACCGTACCAGTCCCTACTTCTATACTAATATTATAAATTCGAAAGTACCTCTCTCTGTTACGTTTTCACGATTAAACCGCTGAACCGATATCCACAAAATTTGGTATGAGATAGCTTGACTTCAGTGGAGGGAATAAACTACTTAACAATGTGTGTAGTACAACAGGTTTATGTTTGAAGAACATTACGTGAATTAAAAAAAAAACAATATTTCCTCTTCCAAACAGCTATTTATTCTTTAACTTTTTAACTTTATCACATCTGTGAAAACACATTTATTGATTTATGTATTCAGCGTAATATTATTCAAAGTAATCGATGGAATGCTTATTCAAGTCTCAACTTGTTTCATCCATACTTCAATATTAATACCAGTATTATTAAATGTGAAAGTACCTCTATCCGTTACCCTGAAGAATACCACAGGCTGCCTTAGAAAGTAATATTATCTTTTTGATTTGTAACATTTGTAAATACAGTATATGTAAATGCAGGCAGACGATAGCGCAAGTCTAGTGTTAATGTGCTAGCTGTTTATGATTTTGAGTTAATGTATCACCTGGCATAGCTTGAGAATTTTTGAGGAGTAATAAAAAGCGACGGTAAGCCAGTGAAACACTTACAAAAAGCGTCGCGAACCAAGTCTGAATTATCGATTACAGGATTCTAAGAAAGCTCGAGCTGCGGAAGTTGCTCGAATGCAACATAGCCCGGACCAAACTCAGGTCCCCCGCAACTTGCATGCAGAACCTCAGGTGGCCTTAACAGCTACAGAGACAGAAGACCAATCACAGAGTCGTCGCATTTTAGACGCTGGGTATCACGCCTTTTATATAGCTTCCGAGACGAAGTCTCACAATGACGGAGGCATTTAAAGACGGTACGAAAAACATCGAGACTTCGTACCTTTACGTGTAGAACATGGGAGGCTTTTGCTAAGGCTGAATTTGATTTTGGTTTATTAACTGACTATGTTAATCATAAATTTGTCATCTTAGAGGGTTTCAGGTACTACAGTGCCTTAAAAGGGAAGGAAAAAACCTTGGTACGTATTGCTCTGATTGTAAAATCTCACATCCAGTACTAGGTGAGACAGAGGAACTGCTAAAAACTCTACTTCTGAAAGAATGCTATACATTGAGGCCTCTTTTAAATATAATTTCAAAATGCAATGCATGCTTTCAGATTTGACATACTCTAAAACCACAGAAGCACTTTCATTATGCACCTAATACCGGCACTGGATATATTTTTAGTACATATGCCTCTACCCCACAATATACACAGATATCTATAAATTACTAGCTTGATTACCCACCGTCACCCGTCATGACAAAACTAGTAATAAGCGAGCGCATCCGTGGGTAACAGCTATCAGAATGACATTGCTGAAACTGTGCCATGATAGCTGATGGAATATGTTGCCATGCAACCGAAAGCGAAACAGTCTGTCTTGGAGGTCATAGTGAAACTAGCCATCCTTTAAGCCACAGCTGCAGATAGAGCGGTAATTTATTTTGTAGGTACGGAGAAAACAAACGTCCAGAGGCTGAATTTCTCCAGTGGTTACAGATCGTATGAAATGCAATGTCACTCACTTTATAGGTGGGGTAGTTTGCTTTAAGGGAGTATGATTTTTATGTGCAGACCAGGAATGAAACAGAAGCAGCCATTGGCCAAAAGCAGCGATCATATCCTAGTTGTAGTTTTCTTACGCTCATTTTCCCACTTTTTCTTGCTGTGACGTAAATATTGCTTACAGTCTTAAGGATCACGCTCACGAGAAAGAATCGTATTGGGCAGAGCACCTCCAACTTCTCGCAGGACAATAAATAACTGTACAGCCAATTTACCATCCACATTAACAGTCATTCTGTATGAATGAGTTAAAACATTGATATCATTTGATCTTAATATAACTCTCTATGTACCTCTAATATCCAGGGTTCCTTTCACATGCGTTTCCTCTTGATTTCCCGATAGGTCGGAACTGAAAACCAGTTCCTTACTAAACAACTGGATAGTTTGTTTACCTCATCGACAAATTTTGGGGCTGGTTCCGCAGTTTGTTGAGTATCTTCAAGTTGTTACTTCGTTGGAAATTTCGTTATCCTACGTCTTCCAATTCTATAGCACAGTTTTAAGTTGTGCAACCATCCATTGTTTCCTTGAAATTACTGAAATCTCTTTCGCCCTCAGTTAGATGTAAGTAACGTAGTAGGTCACTAACATGCACATCCTGTAAATAGCATCGAACATTCTTGAAACGCGCTAACACCATTATCTGAATCAAGTGCGCCTTGTCCTGCCTTGAATATACGTTATTTTTCGTATACACTACCACACAGTCATATTACTGCGGACCTTATAAGAAAAATACGATTAAACATAGCGAAATGAAAACAAAACTGTGCAAAGCGATGTGCACTACAGATTATTAAGCCGTTTTATCAACTCAACGGTGATTTCCAAGGCGTATGTTCGGTGCCTACAAAATACTGCCGAAAATTAGTAAGCAGCCTTCCACTTCGACACATTACATCAGCCGTCACGGAATTTCATCGTTTTGACGGTTTCTATGAAATTAAAATCTCTAACCCTGTTCTGAATTTGCGTCCTGTTTCTTGACTGATTAGCAGGAGGTGTTATATTTAGCTCATCTGGCGTCTTCTATGGATGTCTCGTGGATGCTGTTTGCAGATAGTAACGTCTCCACTGCGTTCTTCTTTTCGGATTCTCAGCAGTTCACGAGCTCGTTGCTCCTATATTGAATGGTGCAAGGACGAACAGTGGGGCAAAATAACATTCCAAATTACGACCCAGCCGCAATAAAGGAGCAGGCACTGGTTAAGGATGCCACTAATGGCTCTCCAGATTCATTCAGAAATTGCCGTGAACGGACTGCCGACGCACAGAGCCAGTGACAAATTTTGAAACTTGAAATGCTTCCTGAACACCAGGTATAACAGTCTCAACACACGCAGTATGCTTTAAGATTTAGTTTATATATCTGCCGGTAATATCGCACGAAACATTACAGTGTCACTCAGTATCCTATCACTTACGACACACTTCTTTTCGCCTTTCAGTCCCGATTGCGGCTCCTGCAGACGCTTAACTACAGTTTCGTGCCTGTCTTCTCCTACTTGCTTCTGATTGGTCCATCTCAACATATAATAAATTTTGACGTTAACTAACGTATCGAACTTTACTGATAAAAATTTTTGAAGTTATTGAAATTTTTAAATAATTGTTCTCAGTGGCTCTGAGCACTATGAGCACTATGGGACTTAACATCTTAGGTAATCAGTCCCCTAGAACTTAGAACTAATTAAACTTAACTAACCTAAGGACATCACACACTTCCATGCCAGAGGCAGGATTCGAACCTGCGACCGTAGCAGTCCCGCGGTTCCGGACTGTAGCGCCTAGAACCGCACGGCCACCACGCCGGCGTTCTCAGTGGTAGCAAGACTACCGGAATGGTTGAAAGTTAGAATTTAATAGTAATCTGCAAAAGCAAATTGTTGACGATATGCGCCCTGACGCCCCGTCCGAACGGTTACTTCCCACTGCTCCAGCACAGGAAGCCACTCTAACCTTCCGTATTCCCACACTACGAGACCAACTGGCGTCGCGTGGTGTGAGGTCAGCTTCCTGCTACCGGCGACTGAAGCAGCTGCGCTCTATTCTCTGCAGCCTATAATGTAATGTAGGATTAAAAGCGGGGTGCAATGTGGCATAAATGCCACAACTTGTTCGAAATCTCTTCGTAACTGTTTTCCTGCTATACTGCGGATGATCTTCAATGTATGTAGTTATGTTTAGTATCCGTTCCTTGAACGACGATTATCCTTTACCTCGTTTCACTGGAGCCCGGGATTGTGGCTCTCTCTCCGACAAGAATGATGAACTACATGGCTGAACACCGGTTTCAGTATATATTTCACTTGTTAAGCACGTATTGTTATCATTGTACTCCTCATGTACATTGACCACACACTCGTGCGTATATACGACACCACACATTCCACTGACTCATCTTGCAGAAACGCTAATATTTCATCTGCCAATTATTTCTCACTCTGTATAATTCCTTGGGTATAATTCTGACGAAATGTCAACTCAGGGAACTGTTGTTGTAAATATAGAGCAATGTTTGCTTTGTTTATCGTTGCCATTGCTCTGCTTTCTCTCTACACCACTGGCAATGTAGTACTGTTGTGAGTTGCTCCTTGACTAAGCAGTTCAACCATTCTCCATAGCATCATGTTGTGCTCACCGTTGTATACCCCAGGTCCCGATCCCTTTTTTCCATTAGCATCTAATATTGTGGTTGCATGGTACACATTGTGTGAGGCGTAAACGTAAGCTTCCGCGGCCGTTATCACAGCCAACAAAATTCTTCTGGGTTTGAGGCCGCATTGTCAACTATAAACTTCCGACGTTTCGGAGACTGTTGCAAGGCGTCTTCCACAGGGTGTATTTCTAACTGCTGAGTGAGCACTAGTTTGGTTACTTATAGACTATGGAGGAGAGCTGTCACTGGATATGAGGGTGAGGAGGAAGGGTATTAGGAGTTCATTTTATTGGACTTTTGCTCTGAGCACAATGGGACTTAACATCTATGGTCACCAGTCCCGTAGAACATAGAACTACTTAAACCTAACTAACCTAAGGACATCACACAACACCCAGTCATCACGAGGTAGAGAAAATCCCTGACCCCATTGGACTTTGCATAGCGTGTTATCATTGGCGGAAATAGGCGTTTTCCACTGGTGGAAATCGGCTAATTGGAAACTGAGCTGCGACTGCAGCGTAGCGTTGTTTACTAACTGCCTAGTATCGACTAGGGCGCGTCAAGACTCTGTGTACCCCGCTCCGCCGTGGCCTACCGCTCCCTGTTGCTTTGCGAGAGCTGTCACTGCTGGCAGCCAAAACGCTTGAAGTCGGTACCCGTCTTGTCTACTCATGTTGCCGGGTCGCTTGGCTATTTCTATAGCCCCTCTAATCTTCCTCCTCAAACTAAACGGCTGTTTCGCCAGTACGCGGGCCTCTCGAAATTCGATCTTCATCCTGCACTGTTCCTAATGTTTTACCACCGCTGATTTGTTGCATTTTTTAAGGCGGATGTATCTCCCGTGTTCAGTTAAACTTGTGCTTATTGGACGCCCAGTGTCACCTACATACACCAGTCCACATCTTCAAAAATGGTTCAAATGGCTCTGAGCACTATGGGACTGAACGTTTGTGGTCATCAGTCCCCTTAGAACTACTTAAACCTAACTAACCTAAGGGCATCACACACATCCAAGCCCGAGGCAGGATTCGAACCTGCGACCATAGCGGTCACGCGGTTCCAGACTGAAGCGCCTAGAACTGCACGGCCACACCGGCCGGCTCCTCATCTTCACCCGATTTCATAAACTGTGGCCGCTGGTGGCCTCGTGACAGTCAACGAGTTAAGCTAAGTGGTGCGACGAGTGCCCAGTTTCTTGAATGCACAACCCATTGCGCCTTGTAAACGAGCTGTGGGCGAGATGCATGGTTCTGGTGTCACAGAGGGACAGCATCGCCGATGCACTGAAGTTATCTGATGTAGATTCGGTGCCATAGAAACCACTCTCTACAGGGCGTTCGGAAATTCCTGTTAGACTTGTAGAGAGAAACCACATCCGTAAACCTACCATTTTCACGCTACAACCTTTTCGAAACATGTTTGCGCCGTGACCCCTTTTACAAATAACTGATTAGGCGTGACCCAGAACGCCACTTGTTTCGTAACTGTAGTCAACAATAGCCAAAGGAATTGCTCGCGTGTTCGTTCATGGGTTGTCTTCAGCGTGGTGCAGTACGCTCTCGTCCAGCGTCTCCTTGGAACACCACAGCAACGCCTGCTGACGATGAAGGTACCCTTTTCGAAGCTATTGAGTAGTTATGGCGAAAAGGGTATGCGATGGAGTCGGACGTGGGGAGGAAGATCTCGATACAGGTGACGAGCAGCTGTTCCATTACAGTGAGCTTCGCCATTCAGAAGGATCATGTTGGTGTATTCTGAAAACATGTTACTCTAACACTCACAGAGACGAGAATGAGGCTCGATCTAGGTCAGAGACGTAAGATAGACATCAAGTGACATCAGCCGATCCGGTGTAACCATCTCCCACTTCGACTACCCTGTTGCATACCTGCTTATCAAATATGTTTACAAACGGCTGTAGCACGGACACTGTACGTTTCTCGACATGGATTACAATTCAAAATATTGTGTGCTCACTCCCCTCTACAAGTCCTAGAAGTTAGTTCTGAATTCCCAGAAAACAAACCTAGGGCTCGTACAGACGTTCCTCAGGACCACTGAATCTTGTTTTCCAGGAAATATGTTGTTTAGTTCTAGCACAACGTAAGGCACGGAATATGTTGGGTGAACATTACTATACATCCACATACAGCCTTTAATGTTCACTACTGGCCATTAAAATTGCTACACCACGAAGATGAAGCGCTACAGACGCGAAATTCAACCCTCAGGAAGAAGATGCTGTGATATGCGAATCATTAACTTTTCAGAGCATTCACACAAGTTTGGCGCTGGATGCAACATCTACAACGTGCTGACATGAGGAATGTTTCCAACCGATTTCTCATACACAAATAGCAGTTGACCGGCGTTGCCTGGTGATACGTTGTTGTGATGTCTCGTGTAAGAAAAAGAAATGCGTGTCATCACGTTTCCGACTTTGATAAAGTTCGGATTGTAGACTATCGCGATTGTGGTTTATCGTATCGCGACATTGCTATTCGCGTTGGTCGAGATCCAATGACTGTTAGCGGAATATGGAATCAGTGAGTTCAGGAGGGTAATAAGAACGCCGTGCTGGATCGCAACGGCCTCGTATCACTAACAGTCGAGAAGACAGGCATCTTATCCTCATGGCTGCAACGGATCGTACAGCCGCGTCTGGGTCCCTGAGTCAACAGATGGGGACGCTTGCAAGACAACAACCATCTGCACGAACAGTTCGACGACGTTTGCAGCAGCATGGACTATCAGCTTGGAGACCATGGCTGCGGTTACCCTTGAGGCTGCATCACAGACAGGAGCGCCTGCGATGGTGTACTCAACGACGAACCGGGCTGCACGAATGGCAAAACGTCATTTTTTCGGATGAATCCTGGTTCTGTTTACAGCATCATGATGATCGCATCCGTGTTTGGCGAAATCGCGGTGAACGCACATTGGAAGCGTGTATTCGTAATCGCCATACTGGCGTATCACCCAGCGTGATTGTATGGGGTGCCATTGGTTACACGTCTCGGTCACCTCTTGTTCGCATTCACGGCACTTGGATGTTACATTTTAGGTGTGTTACGACCCGTGGCTCTATCCTTCCTTCGATCTCAGCAAAACCCTGCATTTCAGCAGGATAATGCACGACCGCATGTTGCAGGTTCTGTACGGGCCTTTCTGGATACAGAAATTGTTGGACCGCTGCCCTGGCGTGCACATTCTTTAGATCTCTCACCAACTGAAAACGTCTGGACAATGGTGGCCGAGCAACTGGCTCGTCACTATACGCCAGTCACTACTCTTGATCAACTGTGGTATCGTGTTGAAGCTGCATGGGCAGCTGTACCTGTACACGCCATCCAAGCTCTGTTTGACCCAATGCCCAGGCGTATCAAGGGCGTTATTACGGCCAGTGGTGGTTGTTCTGGGTACAGATTTCTCAGGATCTATGAACCCGAACTGCGTGATAATGTAATCACACGTCAGTTCTAGTATAATATATTTGTCCAAAGAATAATCGTTTATCACCTGCATTTCTTCTTGGTGTAGCAATTTTAATGTCTAGTATTGTATTTTCAAAGACACAGTTTACATTTGTCACGGTAAAATATTTACGCATCCCACCTGTCAGAGCACATGCTAAGTAATATTGAACAATAATATCATCTCCTAGGATTCCACGACCGACCTCCTTTGACCTACGACACGACATAGGCAAATACCATTTTCTGCTGCCGTATCAGGCACGGTTTTAACTTATCGATGCACTATAATCTGTGAACATGTGTTCATTAAAGAACACAAAGCTTTGTAAGGCATCCAGAGTGAAATTATTCATGACCCAAGTGCAGGAAGTAGCTCCCCGTTTGAAATTGTTCCCATTTATCTTTTTTGACAGAGAAAGGTGGTAGGGGTTAGAAGTGAGACGTCTAATATTCGACTGACGTAAGGCTGATACCAATGACTGCAGCAACTTATCAAATGACAAAACATCTTGATGTATTGCAGGTAAAAGATACACTCCCATATCGACACTTCTTGCTTGCTTCATCTATTACAACTGCGCCTTCTCGAACTACTCATTTCTCGAACTCATTAATCAGCACGTAAGAAAGTCGTGGCTGACGTAGTTCTTTGATCAGGATATATCCTTCTGTAAGCCACGACAGTTACATTGGCATCAGGTCAGCGTTCATCATCAGCGACATGTCAGCGTACTCCTTGGATGTGGATGCCATCTTTATTCCGCATCAACGTCAGTGACAAACAAACCTCGTTTATACATTGCCATATGTCTTGTATACGACAGTGTATCAATACGTAACAAATCTAGCTGAAAGTGCCCATAAACAGCGCTAGGAGGAAGGATTCTCACTTCAGTAACTTTATATCTCGCGCGCCGCTCATTTAGAAGGTGCTTTCATTTGTACAATCAAGAAAACGTGTACTCGTTCGAACACAGCAGCTACATGAAGATTCTGACTTCAGAGCATCCATATGAAGGGATACATTTATGTACACCACGATTTGAACGCGTAAATTTATAAAAATTAGATTTAAATCGGTTTTTACATAGATGGTTTAAATAGGTCTGACACGTAACATCAAAAGCAATATTTTACTTAAAAAATTACAACTCGTTGGTCTCTTAAAAATAACTAAATGAATAAAGTTTATAACTTCGCAGACAGATTACGTTTCTTCCATTTACCCACTTAAATAAACACTTTTCCACTTACTTCTTCGTGAGTTAGAGACAAAAACAGTTAATCGGATACACCCTATATGTGTAAACTATCATGTCCAAAATCGCTTCCTCACGTAAGCAAACATAGCTGCAGCCACGTATGTAATATACATTAGCTAATGGAAGAATTAAATTGCGCACATTTTCTTTTAACTTTCTTAGGCTGTCAAGAAATTATTTATAAGACCTTCTAAGTCAAAGGAAATAGTGGAAGAAAAGTATTATATGTGTCAATTATAATTAAGTCTAGAGTACTTAATATACAGCTGAATGCCTATTGCTCATTAACAGCGAAGTAATAGCAGACGATTCTGCTGCCAACCAATAAAGTTCAACGTCGCCCCTTCACAATGTTACTCTCTCTAATGCTTCATATAATAAGAAAGAATTGATTATTTCATTAGGCTATGTTACTATAAAAATATTGCTGTATTAATACATTAAAACTTTTCAAATACACCGAAGCGCCAAAGAAACCGGCAGAGACATGCAAAATCCGATACAGAGATATACAAACAGGAAGAATACGGAGCTTTGGTCGCCAACGCATGTGTCTGACAAGTGTCTGTGAAGTTGTTAGATGCGTTACTGTTGCTACAATGGCAGAACGTGGTATTATAGTTAGCGCACAAGCGATAGAACACAGCATCTCCGAGGGAGCGTTGAAGGGGGGATTTTCCAGTACAACCATTTCGCGGGAGTACCGTGAATATCAGGAATCCGGTAAACATCAAATCTCCGACATCGCTGCGGCCGGAAAAAGATTCTGCAAGAACGAGACCAACGACGAATGAAGAGAATCGTTTAGTGTAACAGAAATAAAACGCTTCCGCAAATTGCAGCAGATTTCAATGCTGAGCCAAGTGTCAGCATGTGAACCACTCAACGAAGGCCCACTCGTGTACCCTTGACGACGGCACGACACAAAGCTTTACGCCTCGCCTGGCCCCGTCAGCACCGACGTTGATGACTGGAAATTGTTGTTTGGTCGAATGAGTCTCGTTTCAAATTGTATCGAGTGAATGGTCGTGTACGGGTATGGGTACCACCTCATGAATCCATGGAACCTGCATGTAAGCAGGGGTGTGTGATCAAGCTCGTGAAGTCTCTCTAATGGTATGGGGCGTGTGCAGTTGGAGTGATATGGGACCCTTGATACGTCCATATAGACTCTGACAGGTGACACATTTGGTAAGCGTCTTGTCTGATCACCTGCATCTATTCATGTCCATTGTGTATTCCGACAGCCTTGGGCAATTCCAGCAGGACAATGCGACACCCCACACGTCCATAAATGCTACAGAGTGGCTCCAGCAACACTCTTTTGAGTTTGAACACTACCCCTGTGCACCAAATCCTCAGATATGAATATTATTGAGCATATCTGGAAAACCTTGCAACTTGCTGCTTAGAAGTGATCTCTACCACACGTACTCTTATGGATTTATGGACAGCGCTACAGGATTCATGGTGTCTGTTCCCGCCAGAATTATTTAGGACATTAGCCGAGTCCATGCCACGTCGTGTTGCAGCACGTCTGCCCGCTCACGTGGGTCCTATACGAAAAATTAGGCAGATGTACCAGTTTCTTTGCTGCTCAGTGTAGAAAAGAAATACTAAGGAAATTGTAAGGTTCACCGAAATAAATCAATCGAAATATATTATCCAAAATCGATTTACGCTACAGAACATAAACTTCTCATAATTCTAGGAAAAGAATAATCACTTTTCATAGTATAACTTGTCAGTACAAGATATGTTCTTCCTAAATACAAAGACATGCACGATGCTTGCGATGTAATCTGAGAAAAGTGCATAGACATAAGCAACCGATCACTTTGTCGTACTTTGACAACAGTATTACCATTACACTTCTGTTGTATTTAGTTCTTAATAATGATTACATGTGATCCTCCAGTGTGTAGTCCAAACACTGCAGCAGTCGAGGTAGTCCTGAAGTCCGCAATAGTAATTGCACTGATGTCACTTCATCAAACACTTCCTCCTTTCGCTTACAACAAAATCATTGGTATTAAAAACTCCTTTAAAAAGATTTTTCTTGACACGTTGTTGCAGTTAATGTTAAGAGTCATTGGCTGAAGCATTACAGCTCTCCTACATAACTTGCTGCTTTCGATGTCGTTCCAAGGTCGCCCTCATTACGTCACATAGTATTTCTGGGAACTTTACTGGGGTTTCAGCTACTGATGGAAGGCGAGCTGCTCTGAAAGTTGCATAGGAAATCGGGACGACGTATCCATCGGCCAGGAACAAAAGTAAAATGAACAACTAATATTAATTGTTGTTGCCCTTTTAATATACGATATAATTGTTTATTGTTGTTATGGTCTTCAGTCCTGAGACTGGTTTGATGCAGCTCTCCATGCTACTCTATCCTGTGCAAGCTTATTCATCTCAAAGTACCTACTGCAACCAACATTCTTCTGAATCTGCTTAGTGTATTCATCTCTTGGTCTCCATCTACGACTTTTACCTTCCACGCTGCCCTCCAATAGTAAACTGGTGATCCCTTGATGCCTCAGAACATGTCCTACCAACCGATCCCTTCTTCTAGTCGTGCCACGAGCTCCTCTTCTCCCCAATTCTATTCAACACCTCCTCATTAGTTACGTGATCGACCCATCTAATCTTCAGCATTCATCTGTAGCACCACATTTCGAAAGCTTCTATTCCCTTCCTGTTCAAACTATTTATTGTCCATGTTTCACTTCCATACATGGCTACACTCCATACAAATACTATCAGAAACGACTTCCTGACATTTAAATCAATACTCGATGTTAACAAATTTCTCTTCTTCAAAAACGCTTTCCTTGCTATTGCCAGTATACATTTTATAGCTTCCCTACTTCGACCATCATCAGTTAGTTTGCTCCCCAAGTAGCAAAACTCCTTTACTACTTTAAGTGTCTCATTTCCTAATCTAATTCACTCAGCATCACCCGACTTAATTCGTCTACATTCCATTATCCTCGTTTTGCTTTTGTTGATGTTCATCTTATATCCTCCTTTCAAGATACTGTCCATTCCGTTCAACTGCTCTTCCAAGTCCTTTGCTGTCTCTGACAGAATTACAATTTCATCGGCAAACCTCAAAGTTTTTATTTCTTCTCCATGGATTTTAATACCTACTCCGAATTTTTATTTCGTTTCCTTTACTGTTTGCTCAATGCACAGATTGAATAACATCGGGGAGAGGCTAAAACCCTGTCTCACTCCCTTCCAAATCAGAGTTTCCCTTTCATGTCCCTCGACACTTATAACTGCCATCTGGTTTTTGTACAAATTGTAAATAGGCTTTCACTCACAGTATTTTAACCCTGCCACCTTTATAATTTGAAAGAGATTGATCCAGTCCACATTGTGAAAGGCTTTCTCTAAGTCTACAAATGCTAGAAACGTAGGTTTCACTTTCCTCAATCTTTCTTCTAAGATATGTCGTAGGGTCAGTATTGCCTCACGTGTTCCAACATTTCTACGGAACCCAAACTGATCTTCCCCGAGGTCCGCTCTACCAGTTTTCCCATTCCTCTTTAAAGAATTCACGTTAGTATATTGCAGCTGTGACTTATTAAACTGATAGTTCGGTAATTTTCACATCTGTCAACACCTCCTTCCTTTGGGATAGGAATTATTATATTCTTCTTGAAGTCTGAGGGTATTTCGCCTGTCTCGTACATCTTGATCACCTGATGGTAGAGGTTTGTCAGGAATGGCTCTCCCAAGGCTGTCTTTAATTCTAATGGAATGTTGTCTACTTCCGGGGCCTTGTTTCGACTCAAGTCTTTCAGTGCTCTGTCAAACTCTTCATGCAGTATCATATCTCCAATTTCATCTTCCTCTACATTCTCTTCCATTTCCATAATATTGTCCTCAAGTACATCGCCCTTGTATAGACCCTCTATATATCCCTTCCAGCTTTCTGCTTTCCCTTCTTTGCTTAGATCTGGGTTTCCATCTGAGCTCTTCAAATTCATTCAAGTGGTTATTATTTCTCCAAACGTCTCTTTAATTTTCCTGTTGGCGGTATCGATCTTAAACCTAGTGAGGTAAGCCTCTACATCCTTACATTTGTCCTCTAGCCATGCCTGTTTAGCCATTTTGCACTTCCTGTCGATCTCATTTTTGAGAAGTTTGTATTCCTTTTTGCCTGCTTCATTTACTGCATTTTTATATTTTCTCCTTTCATCAATTAAACTCAATATTTCTTCTGTTACTCATGGATTTCTACTAACCCTCGTCTTTTTACGTACTAGATCCTCTGCTTTCTTGAGTAGGTCATCCCTCAAAGCTACCCAATCTTCTTCTACCGTGTTGCTTTCCCCCATTCCTGTCGATTGTTCCCTTATGCTCTTCCTGAAACTCTGTACAAACTTTGGTTTAGTTTTTCCAGGTCCCATCTCCTTAAATTCCAACCTTTTTGTAGTTTATTCTGTTTTAATTTACAGTTCATAACCAATAGATTGTATTCAGAGTCCACATCTGCCCCTGGATATGTCTTACAATTTAAAACCTGGTTCCTAAATCTCTATCTTACCAATATATAATCTATCTGAAATCTGTCAGTATCTCCAGGATTCCTCCATGTATACAACCTTCTTTTATGATTCTTGAACCAAGCGTTAACTATGATTAAGTTATGCTCTGTGCAAAATTTTACCAGACGGCTTCCACTTTCATTTCTCTCCCCCAATCCATATTCACCCACTATGTTTCCTTCTCTCCCTTTTCCTACTCTTGAATTCCAGTCACCCATGACTATTAAATTTTCGTCTCCTTTCACCACCTGAATAATTTCTTTTACCTCATCATACATTTCATCAATTCCGTCATCATCTGCCGAGCTAGTTGGCATATAAACTTGTACTACTGTAGTAGGTGTGGGCTTCGTGTCTGTCTTGGCCACAATAATGCGTTCACAAAGCTGTTTGTAGTAGCTGACCTCCACTCCTAATTTCTTATTCATTATTAAACCTAGTCCTACATTACTCCTGTTTGATTTTGTATTTATAAACTTGTATCCATCTGACGAAAAGT
The DNA here is from genome assembly GCF_023864275.1 of Schistocerca cancellata. Classification (NCBI taxonomy): domain Eukaryota; kingdom Metazoa; phylum Arthropoda; class Insecta; order Orthoptera; family Acrididae; genus Schistocerca; species Schistocerca cancellata. Next base: position 448,181,692 of record NC_064630.1, on the reverse strand, counting down.
CTTGTTCCTCCTGACACCGAACTTCACTAATTGCCACTATATCTAACCTTAACCTATCCATATCCCTTTTTAAATTTTCTAACCTACCTGCCCGATTAACGGATCTGACATTCCCCGCTTTTCTTTCTCCTGATAACGACGTCCACTTGAGTAGACCCCGCCCGGATATCGGAATGGGTTACTATTTTACCTCCGGAATATTTTACCCAAGAGGACGCCATCATCATTTAATCATACTGCGAAGCTGCATGCCCTCAGGAAAAATTAAGGCTGTAGTTTCCCCTTGCTTTCAGCCGTTCGCAGTACCAGCACAGCAAGGCCGTTTTGGTTAGTGTTACAAGGCCAGATGAGTCAATCATCCAGATTGTTGCCCCTGCAACTACTGAAAAGAACCATTAATATAACAATAGGTGCCAAAGTGAGCAGAGAAAGTTTCTGAAGTAGCATCTTACCGTCATTTTAGAACTGTTTTAACACACAAATTAACTGTTTTCTACCACCAAACTGAGTATATGTTATTTAGGTCGTACTGTGTTTAATTCTCAGAGCCGGTGGCATTCGGTTATTGAGTGCTAATGAGCTACAGCACACTTTAAATATCACACAAAAGTTACGCTATTTTTCTTCGAATGTGAGCCAGAAACAGCACTAAACTTACGCAATTTCTTTTCAAATGCATCCTTGTATGCTAACAAAACGGATGAAAACGTGTTTTGCGAGTCCTTCTCCGCGATGACTAGAAGCCGGTGTCAAATGCTGAAATGATGGTCAGTCACTCTAGTCAACACAACAGAGAAGGGACGCTGCTGTGTGTCTTCGACTGTAGATGGTCAACTGTGACGTCATCCCTTCCGGCACTATGTGTGCTAAGTTGCTCACAGCACCTGGTTAGCATTTTACTTTGAAAGTGCAAGTAACTGCGCAAGCGCAGAGTATGAGAGGTCTTAAGGAGCCGTTGATGTAACAGCGCCGTGGATATATATATATAAAATGATATATTCAATTTATTTACTATTACTATCCTTTTAAGTCAAAAGGATATAAGCGAGCACACTGCAGCACTCTGGTAAAATTTTGCATGAGCCACGACTGCTCAGGCCTACATAGTAGTTAGTTGAACTTAATCTGGATCTTTACCCAACAAAAGAATATCATCTCTGCTGGGGAATCCCCATGTTTCCACCCCTTGCTTTGCTCCCTTCTCTTCGGATCGTAGTGACATACCCAGCATTATCCACGGAGATTGGACGGCTAAAAAGTTCTCTTAGATTGGCCTGACACAGCCGCAACACTTCCACTGCTGCCTCGATTTGGGGAATTTTTTGTGAGTGTTTGTGAGGAGCCGCAGAACCTGTCGTGCGGATACCTGCGTCATCAAAATTACGGGGAATTGTGTGACAACCAATTTGTACTTTTTCCACTGTCACCTCAATCATGATAAATCGGTCTTCGAGCAGCAGGACCTTTGCATGTCTTCGACTCATGCGTCTTCAGCGGGATATGGCCCATTACTTGTTCTTCTTCTGGCTACAGAGGTTTGCAGACAATATTTGATTAATTGGTAAGCCAGTTTCGAAAATTATGTCATATACAACGGCCACAATAACTTCTCAGCCAATAACACGTCGAAACGTAATAAGTGTGAGCACCTCCTCAAGGAGTCCCTCAAAACCACTTAATCCAATAGACAGTATTTATGAGCATTTACGTATTGCCTGTGTATTAAAGTTTCATACGCTCAACGCAAACAACGTGGAAAATGTGAACTCATTCTTCGTTAGTCAGACTTGTCTGACAAAGCCAGCCTCTATACCACATAACCACCGCGTCATGAAATGGAGTATTGTTGCCGTACACTTACTTCAACTCATCTTCTATTGTTGCAGCGTTGTTTCACATACGGACAACGAATTTTCGTGCAATACGTCAATTTATCAGTTGATTGTTCCATTGTCTTTGGTCTTATCTAACGGCTTGTGATGGTGTAGTGGCGCGACGATTTCAAAGTGTGCCAAGACATTAGACATCTACTCACAAACAAACAAGAACAATTACGTACCTTTTATTTTGTAACTAGAGCATTATGTCTGGCCCTCGTGGTGTACATAGATGTAGCCGTAAATGTAGTTCTTTCCCTCAGCTAGATCAAAAGAAGCAATCGCAACTAAGTATCCACGATAAGTGATAGGAAAATGTCTTCTTAAGACAAAGTATGAGGCCAAATTTCACCTAGACTAGTGTAAGAGATGACCGTACTGACACATTTAAACTAATGTGATATGAAAATATACGGACGTTTAGCAAAGCAGTGTCTAGCAGTTTTCAAATCGCTCTTTGTCTCAGTATTCGAATTACAGACATTTTTACTATTCTCGATTCTGAATCACGCCTAACTTATATAATGCTATGTTTAGCCAATTGAAATGAGCTAAAAGAATTGAGCAATATACGGACGCTGGAAAGTGTCTATCCCAATCAGTACCGGTTCAAGAACCTTTTTCCACAACAGCGTTTTATCAAAAACCCTTAAGGAACTAGGATCACCAAAATTCATAGAACCGAGATGAGCTCAAACAGCCGGCCGCGGTGGCCGTGCGGTTCTGGCGCTGCAGTCCGGAATCGCGAGACTGCTACGGTCGCGGGTTCGAATCCTGCCTCGGGCATGGGTGTGTGTGATGTCCTTAGGTTAGTTAGGTTTAAGTAGTTCTAAGTTCTAGGGCACTTATGACCTAAGATGTTGAGTCCCACAGTGCTCAGAGCCATTTGAACTATTTTTGAGCTCAAACAGTGACACAAAAATTGAGCATCGAGGAAGAAGAGGTGAAGACCCAAGAGCAAGTATGAACAGAGCAAAGGAAACACTCTCAATTGTTGCACATGGAAGATTACTTAGCTGCAAGAACGACCATTTAGTGGTGCTTTCAGGTGATCCTAAGCAACCTATTCGCGAAAGAAAAAGCACTGCCATCCAATGATAAAGAACCTATAAAACTATGGGAAACAGAAAGGAGTTGAAATAACGCCTTTAAAAAGGTACGACGTAACGAAAAAGCAACTAAAATGGTGTACGATGTGTGTGTCTTAAGCGACATTACCTCACATGGTTTATCTTATTCGGCAGCTATTAAGTTCACACAGGAACGTCTATTAACTTCACACAGGAACGTAGTGGTTAGTGACATGCGATGAGGTACAGGTACGCAAGTCACCGAGTGTCAGTCTTCCGCGGCGAGCATACTCGTAGTGGCAACGAGCACAATAGGTGCGCCGGAGAGGCCTCCTTGATTGGAGCCGTTGTTTACGAGCGGACGCCTCCATCGCAAACAGCGGACAAGGTGGGGCATCACTTGCCGTGTTGCGCGTGCGCCTGACAGCGGACGCCTATCTGGAAAGGCCATCAGCAGGAGCTGTCGCCCGCACCGGCTGGATGTGACAAACTGCCGATTCGCCAGAGTCAGCAGGGCGTCGATGGACACAGTGACGGGCTACAATGCCTCCAGCTCACCGTCTTGTTAGTTTCACCTTCGAAAGGGGAGCGTTTCACGTCCATAGCGCAATCTGTCACCAACCCTACCAGCAGCAGAGCGCTTTACAAGCTGATCTGCGTAGGTCGAAATGAAGAGCAGACAACCCTGCCTGTGGAACATCCCTAACTGAGCATTATTGGAGAGGGTGAAACTACCGCTGCAGTTGTAACGTTCTTTGTTTTAGAACACTGCCGATTTCGGCCTCTTACAAGCCGATCATTAGGTTTTATAATGAGAATAAACAAGAGACCGGAGCTAATAAAAGTTTTTGCACTCAGTAATACACGTGAAAAAGAAAAATTAGTTCCATATAATATTTTGAAACCAGCGGTCGGGCTAAGTGCTGTAAAACCTGTCAATGCAAAGTGATACCAGAGAGGACGGACGGCCGCCTGGGTAAAGAAATATGCAATGAACACCAGCAAACTTATACTCTGTGCTGTGACCCCGAGCGCCGTGGAGGACGAGTACGGGACGTGGTGTATCACCAGCGAGCGCAGAGAACGGAGTAGCGTACGCGAAGGCGAAGGCAAACTGCAAAACCAGAGTGGCCAAAATACTGCCATCTGTTGACGGGAAGGAGAACGCGGGGCCGCTAGCCCGGCCGTTCACAATTTAAATTAGTGATTCACATTCGAAATGAGAAAAACCATTGCATGGAAAGTATCAAGTAAAATGTTAAAAGAACATTACGAGTCATACAGGAAAATACTGAACAGAGCAGTACGGAACTGAGTAGAAGCCAGCGATATAAAATTTATGTATAAAGCGAAAAACACAATGCAAATTTTTCCCTTTTAATTTATTGCGGATATATATGGCGATATAGAACAATACGCCATACTCATCTTTTTTAAAGATCATAGCCACGTGCCTCTCCTATTAAAAAGCATCTCGCTAGTGAACAAAATGGAAGGTCGCAGAACCTTACAGTCCACATTGTCAAAACCTACTATGAGAATTAACAGCTTGCAGTACTAGCACCAAAGGTTCACATTAAAAGCCCCATCAATTTAAAACCTGCTAACTAAAAGCCGACAACTAATCGAGGCTTATATAAGACCTGAGATAAATTTTGCATAATGAATGTCAGCTTAATTTTAAATAAGTAGGTAAGACAGATAATGACGCACAATGAAACACCGTAGTCACAAGATGAAGAAGGGAAAATATGCAAAATTCTGTTAAAAGAGGACATTTTACGATGTGTAAAATGTTTGGAAGGTAGAAGGTGAAGTACTGGCGGAATTAAAGCTGTGAGGACGGGGCCTGAGTCGTGCTTGGGGAGGGCAGTTGGTGCCGGCACGGTAGCTCAGCGTGTTCGGTCAGAGAGACAACTGCCGTCTGTAATAAGAAAAGTGATTTAATCGACCAATAACGAACTTAAACAGGTGTCTTACGACGTCCGCCACGAGCAGATGCAACGAACAAAAGCAATCAAAATGACATTTCTTTTTTTAAAAAGTTGCTAGAGCACTTGCTGCCGAAAGGCAAAGGTTCTGAGTTCGAGTCTCTGTCTGGCACACAGTTTTAATCTGCCAGGAAGTTTCACTTTTGTTTTGTTTTACGGTTGAAACACAAATTTTGTGTTGCCGACATCTACTCAGCTGCGTACTGCCGTGTTCAGTATGTTCCTGTATGACTCGTAATGTACTTTTAACGTTTTACATGAAACTTTCGATGTAATGTTTTTTTTTTCATTTCGAATGCCAACCAATGACTCAAATTGTGAACGGCCGGGATAACGGCCTCGTTTCCTTCTTCCCGTCAATAGATGGCAGTACTTTTGCCATTCTGGTTTACCAGCTTGCTTTCCCCTTCCGTTACGCTACTCCGTGCTCTGCGCTAGTTGGTGAAACAGTGCTCCCTGTACTCGACAACCGCGGCCTCACGGTCACAGCACGAAGTGTAAGTGTCTTGGTGTTCATGGCATATTTCTTTACGCAAGCAGACGTCCGTATTACTGTATGGCGTCATTTTGCTATTGACTTAGGTTTTACGGCACCTACCTCGACCGCTGGTTTTTTAAAATGTTGTATGTAACTACCGTTTCGTTTTTAATTGCATTACTGCGTGTAAACACTTTTATTAGCTCCGGTCTCTTATTTACTTTCAATATGATACCTGATGATGGTCATATGGGAGGCCGAAACCAGTCGTGTTCTTAATAAAAAGAACCTTACAACTGAAGCGGTATTTTCAACCCTTGCGAAATGAAAGAAACGTGCATAAGGTTTTGTCGATCTGGAAAAGCGTTAGACAGTCTAAAATTGTGATAAGTGTCTTGTAAATAGAGGTACTTGCTTCAAGGGAACTAGGATATTATGCAATACTTAAAAGGAACAAGAAAGAGCAAAACAAAAGTAGCTACTACAAACAGCATAGTGAACGCATTATTGAGGCCAAGATAGACACGAAGGCCACGCCTACTACAGTAGTACAAGTTTATATGGCAACCAGCTCTGCAGATGATGAAGATATTGATAAAATGTATAATGAGATGAAAGAAATTATTCAGGTAGTGAAGGGATATGAAAATTTAATAGTCATGGGTGACTGGAATTCGACAGTAGGAAAAGGAAGAGAAGAAAACGTAGTAGACGAATATGGATTGGGGCTAAGAAATGAAACAGGAGGCCGCCTTGTAGAATTTTGCACAGAGCATAACTTAATCATAGCTAACACTTGGTTCAAGAATCATGAAAGAAGGTTGTATACATGGAAGAACCCTGGAGATACTAAAAGGTTTCGGATAGGTCATATAATAGTAAGACAGAGATTTAGGAACCAGATTTTAAATTGTAAGACATTTCCAGGGGAAGATGTGGACTCTGACCACAATCTATTGGTTGTGAACTGTAGATTAAAAACGAAGAAACTCCAAAACTAGAGGTTGTACAGAGTTTCAGGGGGAGCATAAGATAACAATTGCCTGGAATAGGGGAAAGAAATACTTTAGAAGAAGAATTGGTAGCTTTGAGGGATGAAATAGTGAAGACAGCAGAGGATCAAGTAGGTAAAAAGACGAGGGATAGTTGAAATCCTTGGGTAACAGAAGAAATATTGAATTTAATTGATGAAAGGAGAAAATATAAAAATGCAGTAAATGAAGCAGGCAAAAAGGATTAGAAGCGTCTCAAAAATGAGATCGACAGGAAGTGCAAAATGGCAAAGCACGGATGGCTAGAGGACAAATGTAAGGATGTAGAGGCTTATCTCACTAGGGGTAAGATAGATACTGCCTACAGGAAAACTAAAGAGACGTTTGGATAAAAAAGAACCACTTGCATGAACATCAAGAGCTCAGATGGAAACCCAGTTCTAAGCAGAGAAGGGTAAGCAGACAGGTGGAAGGAGAATAGAGAGGGTCCATACAGGGGCGCTGTTCTTGAGGACAATATTATGGAAATGGAACAGGGGGTACATGAAGATTAAATTGGAGATATGATACTGCGTGAAGAGTTTGACAGAGCACTGAAAGACTTAATTCGAAACAAGGCCCCGGGAGTAGACAACATTCCATTAGAACTACTGACGGCTTTGGGAGAGCCAGTCCTGACAAAAACCCTACCATCTGGTGAGCAAGATGTATGAGACAGGCGAAATACCCTCAGACTTCAAGAAGTATACAATAATTCCAATCCCAAACAAAGAAGGTGTTGACAGATGTGAAAATTACCGAATTATCAGTTTAATAAGTCACAGCTGCAATAAACTAACGCAAATTCTTTACAGACGAATGGAAAAACTGGTAGAAGCGGACCTCGGGGAAGATCAGTTTGGGTTCCGTAGAAATGTGGGAACACGTGAGGCAATACTGACCCTACGACTTATCTTAGAAGAAAGATTCAGGAAAGGCAAACCTACGTTTCTAGCATTTGTAGACATAGAGAAAGCTTTTGATAATGTTGACTGGAATACAATCTTTCAAATTCTGAAGGTGACAGGGGTAAATACAGGGAGCGAAAGGCTATTTACAATTTGTAGAGAAAACAGATGGCAGTTATAAGAGTAGAGGGACATGAATGGGAAGCAGTGGTTGGGGAGGGAGTGAGACAGGGTTGTAGCCTCTCTCCGATGTTATTCAATCTGTATATTGAGCAAGCAGTAAAGGAAACGAAAGAAAAGTTCGGAGTAGGTATTAAAATCTATGGAGAAGAAATAAACATTGACATTGTAATTCTGTCAGAGACAGCAAAGGACTTGGAAGAGCAGTTGAACAGAATGGACTGTGTCTTGAAAGGAGGGTATTAGATGAACATCAACAAAAGCAAAACGAGGATAATGGAATGTAGTCGAATTAAGTCGGGTGATGCTGCAGGAATTATATTAGGAAACGAGACAATTTAAGTAGTAAAGGAGTTTTGCTATTTGGGGAGCAAAATAACTGATGATAGTCGAAGTAGAGAGGATATAAAATGTAGACTGGCAATGGCAAGGAAAGCGTTTTGTGAAGAAGAGAAATTTGTTAACATCGAGTATTGATTTAAGTGTCAGGAAGTCGTTTCTCAGAGTATTTGTATGGCGTGTAGCCATTTATGGAAGTGAAACATGGACTATACATAGTTTAGAGAAGAAGAGAATAGAAGCTTTCGAAATGTGGTGCTACAGAAGAATCCTGAAATTTAGATGGGAATTCACATAACTAATGAGGAGGTATTGAATAGAATTGGGTACAAGAGGAGTTTGTGGCACAACTTGAGTAGAATAAGGGATCGGTTGGTAGGACACGTTCTGAGGCATCAACGGATCACCAATTTAGTATTAGAAATCAGCGTGGAGGGTAAAAATCTCAGAGGGAGACCAAGAGATGAATACTCTAAGAAGATTCAGAAGGATTTAGGCTGCAGTAGGTACTGGGAGATGAAGAGGCTTGCACAGGATAGAGTAGCATGGAGAGCTGCATCAAACCAGTCTCAGGACTGAAGACCACAACAACAACAACAACGGAGTCTTACTGTACAGAGTGTCTGCACCGAAATCCTATCTTTCTTTGAGCCAGTTTGAAAACAATAAATCTTCCTTCGTTTCAAAGTCTGCTTGTTCGGGGGGTGCAGAATCACCTAAAGTTCCTTAATTTTTGACAATGTTAGGCTCCGCTTCACAGTTTGAATGTTGTCCGTCCAAGCGAAAATGGCGTATATTCAAGCAAAAACTGAGATTTGGTACGCACAGTTTAAAACCACTATTATGTGCAAAAGGTGTTTCGTTCTGTTTAAAGAAAGCAGCAGCGGATGAAAAGAGGATGAAAGCGGGGCATAGGCAGTATCGGGGCAGTGGCAACATTCTGAATCGGTACGCTGGTAGTCGGTGTTTCTCTGAAAAACACGTTAAGAATGTCCGCCAAGCGTTAGACAGTCTAAAATTGTGATAAGTGTCTTGGAAATAGAGGTACTTGCTTGAAGGGAACTAGGATAATGTGCAATACTTAAAAGGAACAAGAAAGAGCAAAACAAAAGTAGGTGATGAGGCAAGTGCTTCAATTAAAAACTAGTTATGGATGGCATACAGACTTTCTTCTCAGTACGGGAAGTGAAAGTGTCCCGCTCCCTTGAAGGCAACATAATGAATGACAAGACTTAGCTTCAAGGAAATAAGATGCGTATTAGCTTAAATACTTAAAGCTCTCCACAAAAAGTCCATTTCTTATACCTCTCCAGTCGTAGGCCATGATTTGTGAAACAGATTTTTGGGAGTGAACGTCCAAAACACAACATTCTACTGTTGCGAATAACGGCCTGAGGCAAAAAAAAGCAAAAAAAAAAAGAAATGGAATCATTTAGAATGTTGTTTTACAAACGTTTCCTTCAGTGCAAGAGGAAGGATAAGATAAGCCAACCGGAGCTTCAGCTACACACAGTTTACATAAAACATCAGGGGGTTTTCGGTTTAAATTTTTTATTGCTTAGCAAACATCGACGTAATCAGTGAACGTTTTTTGAGAAAACAATGCCAAGGTAATTGTGAAGAAAGTAAGGTGCTGTTTCGTAGCTGACAGTAATTGTAAACAGCTATGCGAAACTATACAATTACGAAATTATGATCATGTCATAATAAATGTGGTACGTTCTCTGCCGTCTACAACCACGCAACGAATCTTTCATCTAAAAAGACAATTACGAAGATATTTTCATTCAAGGATCTCATTATTATTTTGGAACTATTTCATTTCGTTTACGACCTGATAATCAAACAACAAAGCGTAAACGACATTTCCATCACTATCACTGTCAGTGTTCAGCTCACCAGAATAGCTAAGTTAGGATATCGGTAAGGAAGATGAGGAATCCCAAAAATACTTCCCTAACATACTTTGAATGTACGAGTCAAGTACAGTATGAACGACGCTGTCAGATTTTTGTAGCACATGATTACACTACTTACAAATAAGTTACCAAATATCGATAAAGCACCCAAACAACAACACAACATGATATTAAGCAGCTCATTAATGTCCTTTTCTTCGATTCATTGTTTTCGCACTTATATCTCTGTCTCTTGCGTAATAGTAACCGTAATAAGATTTCTTTTTTCAGACATCGATCTTCTGAATGGTTAGATGCATCCCGCCACGAATTCCTATGCTCTTCGTATCAGAGTAGCACCTGCAGCCTACGTGCTCAGTTATTTGATTCTGTATTCAAATCTCTGTCTTCCTCTACAGCTTTTACCCTCTACAGCAGTAATTTCTACCATCGAGGTTAGTTCTTTATGTTGCAACAGACATCCTATCGTCCTGTCCTTTCTTCTTATAAGTGTTTTCCATACGTTCCTTTCTTCGCCGATTCTACGGAGAACCTCCTCATTTTTTATTTTATAAGTCGACTTAATTCGCAACATTCTTCTGTAGCACGACTTCTCAAAGAGTTCTATTATTTTTTGTTACGGTTTTCCCACCATGTATGATTCACAACCACACCGTGCTGGGCTCCCAGACGAACATTCACACATACGTCTTCCCCAAATAAAGGCCATTATTTATACCAGTCTTCTTTTCTTGGCCAGGAACGATCTCTTTACCGGTGCTAGTCTCTTTTCGTTCGCCTTCATTTGTCTGTAATAGATAATTTTGATTCAAAGGTAGCAGAACTCCTTAACTTCGTCTACTTCGTGATCTCAAGTTTTGATGTTACATTTCTCGCTATTTTCATTTCTCCTACATCCCATTACCTTCCTGTTTTTTCGCTTTACTCTCAGTCCATATTATGTAGTCATTACACTGCTCATTCCATTCAACAGACCCGGTAATTCTACTTCATTTTCGCTGAAGTTGAAATATCATTAAGCGCATCTTATCACTGATAAGATCCTATCACCTCGAATTTCAATCCCACTCATGAATAAATTTCCTTTTCTTTACGTCTATGGTCACAAATTTTTGCTCACCAGACTACCGGCTTCGGTCTATAATGACCGTCATCAGATCTGTTTTACAAAATTAATATACAGCTGGTATATTACGACACGTTTTTAAAAAATAGATCTGAAGATGGTCGTCATAGACCGAAACCAGTAGACTAATGACAAAAGTTTTTTGTGACAGTAGACGTCATGTAAAAGATATATATTCTACATTCGGATCACTGTTCAATTCAATTCACGACCATGTCAAAGCTTGTGAACTAGTCCCGCTCATTAACCTTTCTTTGATTTGCTTCTTTGATGTATAGACTTAAGAGAAGGCACGAAAGACTGCCTCTCTGTCTTACGCCCTTTTTATTTGAGCCCCTCGTTCTTGGCCTTCCAGTCTTGATTCCTAAGAAAGCAACATTTTTGGCAGAAACTAGGAACAAGTATTGAACGTCTCAGTGATGTGCACCTCAATAAAAATTCTTTCGACGTGAAAACATCTTAACCCTTGCCACAGTAATAGTTTTCTTCTGTGACAAAATACCATCAGTTTTGAATAGCTAATAAGTACAAGAATAATAGCACATAAACAAAGATCAAGTCCACAAGATATAGATAGTGTCTCTATGTGGTCGTCGTGCTATACTTGTTTTACCTGTAGGCGTTATTGCGGTAAGATGGTTGAAGTTATAGCTGGTAGACTGTAAATCTACTTATGAGATATTTTCTCATATTGGTCTTATATTCATTTATGTAGACAAAACATACGCGTGATAGTTACGAATTAGTTTTGTGTACAGTGTGAGCCTTAGGCCCGCACAGTGTTCAAGCTAAGGGCCCTAACTTCCGTACCATAATTATGACGTAATTCCAGCTGAATACTCCCAATATCTTCTGATAAATTCCACATTAGATGGACAAGAGAGACCAAAGCTGATAAGTGTAAGTTACACCAATAATGTATTACATTTATAATGTATTCCACTTACCTGCACAAGTTTCACAAGCTGATGAATTTACAACAGTTGTTCAAAACGGCGTCCCCCCCCCCCCCCGCGTCAATGCAGACATCGCATCACCGCAATATGTCCTGTCGTATCCCTTCTAACATCCTAGATGTCATTTGAACAGTGTCGCAGTCAGCGAGAATTCTTGCCAGGAGATTCTCTTCTGTCTCGACAGGCATGTTACACACAACACTTATTACATTGTCCCACAAGAACAGAAAGATGTGGGGTAAGATCAGATAAAAGTCCTGGCCACAATACATGACCTGATCTATCTATCCACTCCTCAGGGAACGTCTGATCGTGGAGTTCACAGATCTACGGACTAAAGTGAAGCGGGGGCGAAAGATGATGAAACAATATCCTTTAACGAATAACGAGTGGAATATATCCCACGAAACTGGGTAGCACATCTCTGATACAAACTGTGAACACTTGTGCATTTAGACGGTAGGAAGAAGAATCGGCTGTAATACACAATCATTTACAGTACCTGCCTACGCGTTGACTGACAATCTGTATTGATCCCTATGCATAACTGTACATACACAACTGCAAACATGTGAGCGAGAAAGTGATGATCGACTGCAAGGCCTTGCAAGAATCATTGTCTGAACACGACACAGAGTCACATGTCAGCAGGAGTCAAAGCATGAACTTCCTCTGAATGTTTGGGACGTAGCTGCATTTTTCATATTATTTACCACACAGTACGCGAAACCTACATTCTGCGTGCAATTGATTACAGGCGCCTCATCCACCTGAGCAAGCACTGCATCATCTAAGTCGGGAGTCGAAGCATTTCGTTGCCCTCCTCGGTCGTTGCACTGTGTTGTGGGTCGTATGTTCTCTGCGAATAAATCTGGTCCTACACGACTCTCTACCTTCTGTGCTGCTTCCATTTATAAGGCGACATGACTTTGTCACCATAGTGGTGTTGATTTGTATTTATATTATATAATGGCTTACGATGTGCAATTTGATTATTGATCGTTTCATAGGCTGATTCTGGCTGGCACCACATACTAACAATTTCCGTAGTACTGAATATCTGTGAGTTAATTAGGGCCGAGCACTGACAAAGTAGGCAAAGTGAGCTATGCATTTCTCAAAAGCCGATGTCAGCTAAAGAGGGGCTGGGAAGAGACTTGTCGTATTCTGCAGGGGCAGATATTTACTACTGTGTGTATGTGTGTGTGTGTGTGTGTGTGTGTGTGAGAGAGAGAGAGAGAGAGAGAGAGAGAGAGAGAGAGCAGAGCATGGCCAGTACTGATGATCTTCCGTACTGCTGACAGAGCGGGTGGGATGTCTCTGTCTCATGGGACGGAAAAAATTTCAGAATAGCATGTCAGAAGAAAAAGCATCGGGGTCGACAGGACAGCCTTTTAGTACGAAATAATGTGTGGGGTCGTGAGCTCTTGAGCTGACCGAGAAATGTTGGAATGTATCCATGGACAGCGCCGACACACACTTTCAGGCGAAAGGCAGGGACGCGTTTTTGATGTTAGAGTCCTATGGAAGAGTGAGGCGAAACAGAGCCTTCGGGAAAGTCTTCTGAAAGGAGTATGAACTTCAAGTGATGGTGACACGCCCACTTAACCCTCTGGGAAGAACAGGTGATTAGGACTGTGGAAAGGGCAAAATAAGGTTGGGGTCAGTTTCACTTTAAAATTGTAATTTATTGTAATTTAATAACACATTTACAGCCAAAGCGGCACATAGCCGAACTTTTACAACTACGAGTTTCAAAATCCAAGTCTTTCACGGCCGAAGGCCTCCAAACAAGAAATCTTAAAAATCAACAAGATAAAATGCAGTTAAAATAGCAAATAAAATAATTAAATAAATATAACAACTAGGCTGAAAGCCACAAGGCAAGGCTAGATAGACAAACATAAACAAGATGTAATACAAACGGCAATAGGCCCACAATAAAATTTTCAAGGTTATAAAAATTAAATTACCATAACTTTCCAAAGACAGAAGGTCGCAATGTTTAAGCTTGAAAGATAATTTTAAGAATAGGATTCCAAGGCTGAAGACCCACAATTAATTTTCCAAAATTAAAAAATGAATATAATCATAAGCCTTAAGTTTTAAATAGCTGAAACCGGTCTAAAAAAAAGACCACACAACGACAATAATCTTCAGCAAATATCCACTTGCCGGAATTCAAACTTACTTACATAAAACACAGTAAATCATTGGCTTTGATAGATTATAAACAGACAATTAAATACCTGTGGGAAAGACAATAAAGACAACAGCACTCAGAAGCCTCCAGCGGGTTGGTCTGCCCTCGTGCACTTGGTGAGACAGGTGGTGAGCCTAACACCACTGGCAGGCCGGGTGTCCGAGCGGTTCTAGGCGCTACAGTCTGGAACCGCGCGACCGTTACGGTCGCAGGTTCGAATCCTTCCTCTGGCATGGATGTGTATGGTGTCATTAGGTTAGTTAGGTTTAAGTAGTTCTAAGTTCTAGGGGACTGATGACCTCAGAAGTTAAGTCCCATAGTGCTCAGAGCCATTTGAACCATTTGAACCCAACAACAATTGATCCGTCGGAACCCAACCAAGGAACAGCTACTGACCGATCGACAAACGACTTGCTTGCCACTGATCGGTACATGAGAATTCATACACAAAATTTTATGGGCGTGATTATCCACAATCAAATATGTATACCTATTAAGCTGTCCAAATTACACACCGTGACTGACAGCGGCAACAGGCGAGGAAAGGAGACTGCCTGAAATTACGTTAGTGCCCAGGGCAGGTAACCGGAACACTAACGGCCAAAAGGCAAAAAATTCCGATGGTGCAATTAAATTGTAGTCAGCCAGTATGTTTATTCCACCAAATGGCGGCTAAATTTCAGCAATACAAACACTCGGTGATGCTCACAGGAAAACCTCCCCAACAGCGAACCACTGAAACGAACCACACAACATGAATGGATGTGGATTGGGTACTTGAAACCACTACTCAACTTCGACGTCCTAGGTCGGTGAACCACGAAGCTCGTAGCGATCCGACAGCTCCTCCAGACACGCTCTGACACTGCGCAGGGACCGCCAGCGGACCCAGCGGAGTGCACCGCGCGGAGATAACTTCCCTGCTCCGCTGCAACCGACCGACTGCCTGCTGGTCTGTCCGCGACTGCTGCTCCGTCGCGACTGCACTGGTGGTGCGTCCCCCACTCACTTCCAGGCACACGACGGCGGAAATACTGGCTCGGACCCAACCATGCAAAGGATACGCGCCCACTGGGTAAACGACATCCCTGCACCAGGAAAGAACTGACCCAAGTTCCACAAGATGGTAACCGAATGAGACAGAAGCGCTCAGATAACCAGATACATGTGGCCTGATGATATGACCGACCTCTCAGAGGCAGTACTCCGACAATATTTAAAATAACTCGTTAAAGGAAATAGCGCCAACTACACACACACACACACACACACAGCCGACTCCTGAATGCTCGGAGAGTGAAAACTTGCCTTCCGGTAGGACGACCGACCGACGATCCACCAAAACCGTGGCTCGGCTCAAGTGAGGGGGGGGGGGGGATGATCTGGCGAGCCATGTCGACGCAGACCTCACTGCTCACTGCTGCCCCAACCCGATTGCACTAATGCCGCATTGCAACTCCCAGACTGGCTGGCCGACCTGAACTCGCGACCCAACCTGGCTAATGAAAGACAACGACCGGAAGTAAACGCAGTCGAGCAAAGATACTACGAGAGGGGATATATCGATACGCGGTGCTAGCGCCCGGTCACAGTCAGGCAAATCAGCAACTCAGTGACAGTAGTAATTTAAATTAATGTAGTGAGGTGGAAGTACGTTAAAAACAGGGTGTATAATACATGATAGCGGGAACACGAGCCACGCTCGGCTCAGCTGGCATATTCATGTCCCATGTAGTAATGGCTGTGGGGATTATCGCCAGAGTGCAAACATAGACTCTCCGTGTTCAGGAGGGAGCGGGATACGGTGAGAGAGTGGACTTCCCACCAAGGATGCATCGATAATACTTGCCTGTCACGATCTACCACAGACAGTTTCCTCCAGGGATCGAGCTAGAGACATCACTGGCGAGAGGCCACGGTGGAAACTGTAGCGGTTAGATTTTGATAACTGTTGTTCCTGACACAGAAAGCGTGTGAATCGTCACTCGACAGAGTTTCTGTTCTGTTACTCGAGTGACATTCTTTAGCTCTCTGTCGAGTCTTACACTGACTGAAGTGCTTGTTTACAGGAAAATATTTGAGTCGAATTTTTGTTCCTGACTAGTGAGCAAACTGAAATGTTGACTAATGCTCTGTCTTGTACTGAGGTAATTTCAGTACTAAGAGTTTGCGGACAACATATTGCGTCTACTGTGTAAGCAAAGAATTGCAGGCACGGCAAGTACGTCACTTGCGCAGATGCGAACGCCCCAGTGGACAGATCTTCGATGCAGTTGAACTGCTGTCCTTACTTCAGTAGGTAATTCGTGCACTCCGGTTCGGCGGATAGGGAAAGAATCTCACAGTAAATGCGATGAATCCCATTTCTCTGCCTACTAAGAGTTTTCTGAAAGTGCCAATCAGCGAGTTGGACTTCTGTTCCTCTCCGTTAATCAGTATCAGCCAGCTTCTTTCCGACTAATTACTGGTAATATTTTTTGGGGGGGGCAGCCTAAATAAATAAAGAAAGTCAAATATGCTCTACCAGTCTCAAAATTACGTTTAGGGTAGGATCAGACACAGCGTGCTTCATATTTACACCAGTTTGGCACCCTACATGTTTTTTTAAAGTAAATAATTTACGGTATCCACATCGCGATTCATTCTAGTTGGATAGTAGCATCCAGATTAAGTACTGGTTTGATGTGAAGTAAAACTATAGCACTATACTTCATTTTATGGAAATCGCTAGGTGTAGGCTGTCAATGTAATGGTCTTCTTAATCATTTGTGGGCGTGAGAATTGCATTGCAAAGACAACATATGCAACCACACGTACACACGTAACATGTTACAAACACCACGCGTTTTACTGGTTGTTCCCGGACCATGGTCACTTTCCTCAAATTGATACATTTACCCTTCTGCATCTTCCCTATACGTTTATAATATCATCGCGGAATCACTCAGTATTTCATGTATTAATATGTAGTTAACAGTTAACCCTAAAGGGTGCGGCACGACTAGGTACTATTTCACTCAGTTCTATAAAGATTTAGCAGATTTCGCATCTAGTACGGATCATCAGAAACGTCTGTAAGTACGAAATTGTGTGAAAAAAATTATAAATGAAGAAAAAGGGTGCTGTATCTTTACAAGGACAGGAAATACGCAAACATAATAAAAAGCGTAGGATACTAGTTGTCACTATCGCTATTATTCTTACAGCACTATTCGTAGGACCTAAGTCATTCGAGTAATTACGAAGAACAACTGTATGTAGTGATAGAAGCTTCAAATTATGAAGAAGGTATAGCCAGACAGTACACAATACTGTTCGCTTTAGAGAACAACATTGTGCCACTCTCACGGCAGACACAAGCCGGAAAACAGTGCGAAATTGGTATATCCGTTTGCAAAGTTGGCCGCTAACAGGTGCAAAATTGCGTTTCACAAGCGGCGCAGTCTAGTGTTTCCATTACCTTCTGTTGCGTGCCAGTCCGAAAAACAAGACCGACGGCAGATAATGAAGGTAAATTATAGGAGCGGACGACCGGAAGCAGCCCTATCGTCCGTACACCGCGCTATCTGATTGCTGTTCTCTTGCGCACGCCCTCTGGAGATATTCTGTCTTGCCGTAAAAGAATTTATGGGGCTCTTCGGACCAGAGAACGTTTCTAGATTTCATTTTAACAGCGCATATTTTCCTTGCTACCTTTCTACCAGTTGCTCAACAAATGCATTTAAGCTGTTCGCAAGTACAATCAGTAGTTCATAACATGTTATATGACTTCCACCTGTAGATTTCAAGAAGATCGGTTTAGATCATATTTGAACATCGCACCCTTTCTTTACCTATCATCACTTCGCTGAGAATTATAATTATATCCCCTTATACCACAAAGAAGCTTTCCACACAGTTCAAAAAATTAGAAAAATTTTTAGCCTGTCTTTGATTAAAAGTGTGACCTTCGTTGAAGCGCTGAAGGAATCTTACTCTAGACAACAGCCAACGCTATATGCTTTGCGACTTTCAGTAATTATTAAAAAGGAACAGAGCGATAACAATTGAAACAGATATCCCAACATAATTGAAATCATACCAGCAATGTAGGCTGTCAGGACTGATATTTATATTTTTGGTGATTTTAAGAATAAGGTCATTAGTCCGTGGCCTAATGCATGTTTCTGTGCCTAAAGTTTCGTCCCTTAACGCTGGAGGCTACAGAGACTTCGTAAATTTCTGTATGAAAATGAAGTCTAACTTGCTGAGCTTCTCTGAATTCTAATAGCAATCAGCGAAGTCTGACCTGTAATAGCAATCAGCGAAGCCTCTACAGCAGGGGTTCCCAACCTTTCTGAGACCATTACCCCTCAGTTAAAGTAGCAGTACCTCTCATTCCCTCCTGATCCCCACATTCATGATTAGCACCTAACTAAACTTTAAAATGAAAATCAAAGGATTTTAACAATTCAGTTTTAAAACTGACGAAAGATAAATGGTATTAACTTTTCTAGGTGTTTTAATGAATCACCAACTAATGAGTCAATGGGACAAATGGGACTACGCGTTTATTTCTAAAAATCTTTTTGTATTGTAATCAAGCAAGTTTCAGCACATCACGCGCTCTACCTCTTATACCTTCTTAGAAAAGAAAGGTAACTATCCAAATTAATGGTAGATAATCGTTACAAAACGCTTTCTCTACAGTTCTTCTCTCTAGAGTCATTTGCGTCCCCCACGTCCCCATATAAAATTAAATTAAAATGTGTCCAAAGTACGAAGGTTACTGTTTGTAAATCACTTGATTGTTGTACCCCTTACTTCTGAAAAGACAGATATTGGAAGACTTAAAGCTGCCAGTTCTTGGTGCCTGAGCACTGTCACAAATTTTTTATATTTATAAAGCACAGTACATATGTGTGCATGTACATGTATAAGAACTTCTCTAAACCTCTGGATCGATTTCAACCAAATGTGTCAGAGACAAAGCAGATCTCGTCAGTATTAGCGCTGTGGGGATTAAAAATTCCTAGATCCAATAAGAACGTTTAACCCCTGTGTGTAGTCTTTTCTGCACGACCGGCCACTTGTGTGGGAATAGTATCGTCAGGCCTTACCGCCTTGGACAGAGAGACAGAGGAGGAAGAGGAAGACAGGGAGACGGCGACAGGGGAAGGAGGAGATGTGCGCGGTGTATGTGGTGAATGGGTACACAAGCGAAGCCATGGAGAGGAGGCTAGTAATAATGAAGAATACCGTGTAGGCTCTACAGCGTTGTAGTACCCGTTACGTAGTTGCTATTCTGTTGTGCTGTCAATCAGTTCGTTTATTGTCGCGAAATTAAATAATGAAACGTTTAATAGTGAGCTATTGGAGCTATGTACAACATGGAGGAGGCACATCCATTAGATATTTAAGCATACATGTCATAAACGTCTCAGTTTTACTGCCGTAGCCGGCCGGGGTGGCCGAGCGGTCCTGGGCGCTACAGTCAGGAACCGCGTGACCGCTACGGTCGCAGGTTCGAATCCTGCCTCGGGCATGGATGTGTGTGATGTCCTTAGGTTAGTTAGGCTTAAGTAGTTCTAAGTTCTAGGGGACTGATGACCCCAGAAGTTAAGTCCCGTAGTGCTCAGAGCCATTTGAACCATTTTTTTCTTAGTGTTCATTGTCTTTGCCTCCCTCGGTTAGAAATTGTTCATGATGTGTCAAGCTCTTGTAGTCGTAAAAGAGGATCAACATCGTTTTAATCTTCGATTTTGTCATCTGACTGTTATTGGGAGACAGGGGAGACCATACTACTGACTGTCGCTCAATTTCCAGATCGTGCTGGTAGCACTAGATCTCCTCAAAATGTTGCGGATATGCAGTAACGCGTGACCACAGTGCATCGAGCTATTCCACAGGAAGTGTTTCCTGACAGCTTTCAGAAACTTTACAACCGATGTTAGAAGTGTCTTGGAGCTTTGTACGGCAGTAAGGATACTTTATGTGATAAACTTGCTTCCTTTATTTTATGACACCAAACACCGAACTTTTCATACGTAAATTATGAAACTGGATCGCAACCGAAAACGTTTATAAATCTAGTACAAAACTGCATAGATCCACAAAGAAAGCAACAACACGGGGATTAATCAACTGAGAGAGATTTTCTCCTGAATGAGAAAAGGATACCATAAGCTCTAAGCTTTTCGTTACGCAGATATGTAAACTATATTTATCCGACAAGTGTGTGAAGTGTAGTTGGCGGTTTGAGCGTGTGCCTGTGCCTAGGTCGTACCTCGTGTTGGGACCAACAACGGCTGAGGCAGGTGGATGTGCCTGATGAACGCCGGATTGGCACTTTGTGTTCAAAAACAATTAATATTATTCACTATTACTGGAAAGAATTATTTTAACTTATATATTCGGATTTGAACATTTGTCATTGCATAATGATAGTATCAGATACAGAATATTTACCTGCTTTTAACTTCAGTGATGACGGCCACGAATGCCTTCAGTCTTATCTAAAACGATACTGCAGTGCCTGTGTTGTCCACAACTGCCAATACGAAGAACTTGTCTAAGGGAATTATGGCAATCAAAATGTGCAGGACTGGGGCTCGAGCAAGGATATCCCACTTCACGCGAGCGGTCGCTTTAAGTGCTTTTACTTTCCTAACACATTTCGTGCATTTCATAAGCAGTAGCCGCATTGTCTGTTTCTTCGGACATGCAAAGGACGTTGTATTGTATTTATGAATGACACAGCCACTACTATATCATATCTAAATCTGCTAATTAACTGGAATCACCTGCAAGTAAGAACTACGTTGATGGCTTTCAGTGATCGGACTGCGTTACATCTTCATTAAAATTCCTGACACCGTGCAAAGACCCGCTGAAGAGGCAGAGCGAGTTGCTACGGTCAGAGAGCTCTGTGGCGGTCCATTTACGCACGTCCGCCGCCTTTAGGGACACAGCCGAGGGGTTACAACCTGGAAAACCGTGGCAAGACCTGTTTTTGGCCCATGCACATCAAAGGCTGTTTCATTCAATGGCCCAGGGCCCAGTGGCAGGGGACATAGTTGATGGACGTCTGCTAAATTGTTACCTCAGAAATTCCGACCCTGCTGCAAAACTAAGCGACGTAGTCATAGTATTTTCCACTGGATACAGATAAACTTCAGCCACAGCTGGCGACTGTGCACAAGCACTATTCGTACTCCGTTACGAGAGAAAGAGAGAGAATTAGCGTTTAAGGGTTAACGCACACACAGTAACAAACGGGAGGGAAAATTTGAAAAGACAAATTATTGATTTTGAGAAAGCCTTTGGTAAGGTAAAAAGACCTATATTTTGGAAAATATTGTAAATAAAAGATTCTCCTAAACATCTTATTAGTACAGTAGAGTCTATATTTAAATACCAATATATTTATAAGTTCAGGTTCGAAAACGTCAGGTGAAATTTTAATAAATCAAGGTCTTCGACAACGGTGCAGTCCACCATACACTTTACTTAATTTGTTTAATGACGACCTAATTATGAAGCGGGAAGGTGATATACACTTAAGAATTAAAGTAAGATCTAGCGTACCATTAAATATCTTGTTAAATGCTGATGACCAGGTGATTATACAGGACGCACAAGATAATCAGTATACATATCGCGCCAATAAGCAATACATTACGATTTAACCATATCTGAAAATAAGACCAAGATTGTGGTTTTCGAAGAAAATAATATAGTAAGATCGAAAACAATAATAAATGATAATATTTTATCACAAGTAGGATATTAGTTTCAACTACGACAAAGAATTGAGAAGAAGATTAATAAAAATCAAGCTACATGAGGAACAATTGGAAGAGCTTTGGGAAGAAAAAAAAGAAAATAAACAAAAATTAAATTCGATGAGGTTACGGCTTCTGTATGTTTCCGAATCATGGACAGTAACAAAAAAAGTAAATTCACGTATACGAGCAGCAGAGGCGAAGCTCATGAAATATGTAAGAGGTTCTAACAAAATGATTAAAATAAGGAATGAAACAATAATATCGATTTTAAAAATATTTCTGTAAATGATAAAACAGAAGTGAGCAGAACTAAACAGGAGAACTTTATTGGTAGAATGGCAGAAAAAAGACTGCCAAAAACAGACAATAAATTATCGGATACTGAAAAGAGAGAACTAGGTATACCTCGTTACAGATCGGTGGGTAGATGATAGAGGCGGAACAGGTCGTTAAAAAACCTAATGTTTATAAGGAGATGATGATCTGAAAGGAAAGGTGATTGACCTGGTGCCACAAGGATGTGAGGAGAGGCGACAAACAATCATTTTACAGTACCAGAGACGTCACAGGCCACTGCTGGAGACGAGCAGCGAGCAGCTGCGCCAGCAGGGCGGTTTTATAAGTGATCCATACCTATCCGATACGTCAACGATGTAATCCCACTCCTGTTGCGTAGGGTGAGCTGGGAGATGACCAACCAACCGTCGCTGGCGTCGCAAGACAGCCACCAGCCTCTGAAACGGATCCTGGTGGGGGCAATTCGGGCACATCGCACGCCACAGAGCAACCTCTGCAAAATGATACTGACGCCACCAATGTGCTGTGCAGGCACTAACTGGGGTCAGACTTAATTTCCTGCCGATACTGCTGGCTCAAATTATCTCGAACGTTAAACCATTAGATGATAAAATGGAATCACAAAGTCATTCGATAAGTGAGAAAATAGTGGCTTAAAGCAAGTCGCTTGGGAAGAGCTGGCAGACTCTCATGCAAAACTAAGGGCTCAAAATACATAGGGTAAGAAAGTAGATGAAAAAGTGCATGTTCATATCTGACTGCGAGACCAGATGTCACTGGTTAACAATGAGACCTTAATGGTATTGAATAGTAAGATCTATGGTTTGCATAAGCAGGCAGACAATATTCATAGGCAAAACAAAGATATGCAAACATTTCTAGAAATGCGCTCTTCAGTATAAATGCAAATTCTTGCCACGTCTGTAGAGTCCATTGTCGTATCTGACCACAACTGGCACCTGTGCAATGTCCTCAGCAAGTTGGAAGTGTCAGTCGCAGCCAGTGCAATGTTCTACGTAGCTGTGAGTGCATCATGTGTGCCCTAAGTGAATTCGAACGAAGGCTTGTTGGTGCTGGTATGGTGGCTAATCCATAACTAGAACCCGAAGTGTTTGGTGTTTCAAGAGGCACTGTATCGGAGATTCATATCGCATACAGAGAAATCAGAAAAAATATTGATACTACGTCATAACGCGGATTAAATCGCGTTTTGGACTTTTAGGCGGTCGTGACAGATTGTCCTTGAAGAGGTTTGTGTCGAAAAGAAAGAGGACGACAGCTGCAAAAGTCACTGCAGGACTGAGTGAGGCACACGCGAACTCCGTCAGCACCAAAGCAAAATAGAGTGCAACAAGCAGGGAATTGCTGGTTGTACGAAATTCACTCGTAGAAATGCAAACGCGCGTAAAAGGAAAACGTGGTGCCAGAGCCATAAAATGTGAACTATGGATGAATGTAAGAGAGTTATTTCTTCAGAAGAGTCACGTTTTGCTTGATTTTTGGCCGAGGTTGCGTCCCAAGATGAAACAAGGCGGGAAATCGTTGACGATTTGGGCAGCCATATCGTGCCATTTCATGGGCCTCATCCTGACTTTTCAAGACCGCATTACTGCAAAAGAATACGTGACCGTTTGTACCTCAACGGTGATGCTTTGCTCCGAGGTGATCGGGGCCCAGTTTACACAGATCGCATTGTCCCAGTGCTTGTTTCGTGAGCACGAGGATGAACTGTTGCATCTCCCTTGCCCACCACAATCACCAGATCTCAACATTACTGTGGCTTTGTGGCCTAGTTTGGAGTG
Source organism: Schistocerca cancellata (assembly GCF_023864275.1). Classification (NCBI taxonomy): domain Eukaryota; kingdom Metazoa; phylum Arthropoda; class Insecta; order Orthoptera; family Acrididae; genus Schistocerca; species Schistocerca cancellata. The sequence goes on along the minus strand of NC_064630.1, from coordinate 448,157,749 downwards.
AATGTTGCATGATTGCTATCCACCTCCGTGGTCGTTAGGTTAACATGCCATGTTTTTGAAGTATGTTATTTATCCATTCAGAGACGACTGGATCGTTTTTTAAATGCCAACGGGTTTCTTACAACGTACTAGGCATGGTATGCGTCGTGTTTTTGTCGTTTCCATGTTTTTGCCCAACCCTTGTAGGTGGTAATGGGGTAGAGACTTTCATGAACAAGTGGGTGAAATTATGGCCGTTGTAACCACTGTGGAATTCAGGGTAGGGGTGGGCAGAGGCCACCCTCAGTAGTATGTCTGCCTCGGCCTTCTCCTAGTCTTCTGTTTATAGGTCACCGTAACGTATCTGCTCCGCCAGTACAACAGACGAGATAAGAAAGGGCAACATGTGTGGGATACCATAGCAGCCTTGGCAGTGAATCCGCTTCTTTTCTTGCTGATGCCTCTAACCGACAGCCACCGAACATGAGCGACATGTGGTTTACTGCGGTGGAGGCGATCATTTGCTGACCGAAGCCTGCCTGAAAAAATTTCTTGGGATCAAGATTTTGTCACAAATTTCAGAGTCTTGTTGAGCTCCTTCTCACTCACTAATTGACAGAAAATCAACATCTTTAGCCGTCACCTCATGCTAGAAATCCGTCTCTTGCGGGACGTGTCTAGCAGATCCTGACAGTTTCGTACAGTTAAGTAACGAATTGCTGGTACAGTACTGGAGACGAGCTAAGAAACAGTGATTGAGGAGAGTTCCCAGGACAAGCCCTGCTTATGACCGGAGCGAAGCGACATAGCGAGTACTTTTCTTGCAATAAGTTGTGGTGTTATTCCTCACTTGGCAACTGCTTCTACTAACAAACGGCACCCAGTGAAGTTGATGTCATACCGAGTGGCCTTGGGTCTGACTCGGTCGTCGAAGAAAACTTTGTGAATGAGTGAATACGGTTTGAGAAACTATCGCATTTCTCAAACGCTATCAGCTTTTCTTCTCATTAATCGAGAGGGCATGTCAAACTGAATCCTTACCTTTTTATTTCCAGAAGGCTTTGATACCGTTCCCCGCAAGCGAGTCCTAACCGAATTGCATATGTATGGACTATCGTCTCAGTTCTGCGACTGGATGCTTGAGTTTCTAACCAATGGGTCATAGTTCGTATTAACTGATGGAAGGTCATCAGGTTAAGGAACAAATATCTGGCGTTCCCCATGCAAGAGTTGTAGACCCTCTGTGTTTATGGTCCATATACACGATTCAAGAGATAGTCCGCTGGAGTGTTTGCAGATGATGCTGCCATTGACTGGCTTATAAAGTCAACAGATGACCAGAACCAATTGCAGAATCATTTAGACAAGGTGCCTGCATGGCGCTAAATGTAGCTGTTGAGTGCAAAAAATGAAAAGTGTTAAGTTGCCCACACAAGCACCGAGAGGAATTCGCTAAATTTCGGTTACACGATAAATCACACACATCTAATGGCCGTCACTCCAACATACGTAGAGATTACAGTTACAAATAACGTAACTTGTAACAATCACACAGATAAATCTGTGGGGAAAGTGAACGAAAGACTGTCATCTATTGGCAGAATGCTTATAAAATACTACAGATCTGCTGAAGAGACTGCGTGCACTGCTCTTGTCCGTCATCATCTCGAGTACTGCTACGCATTGTTGGATACGTGTCGGACAAGACTGACGGACGGCGTCGAAATATTCCAAATAAAAGAACCTCGTTTGGTATTATCGCGAAATAGGGGACAGAGTGTCACGGATATAACACGAGGACTGCGAAATTCAAACAAATACTTTTCTTCTTTTGAAATTTCAGTCACCATCTCTCTGCTCCTTATTTTGTTGGCGCCCATAATCACCATAATAGAACAGAGAAATAAAAACTCGTGCGTTCGAGAGTAGAACGGTATAGAAATAGCTGAAGGTGCTTCGATGAACCCTCCTCCAGGCACTTAATTGTAAATTACAGAGTAATCATGTTCATGGGTATGTAGATCCTAATTGTAAGAGCGAATCACGCGATCACTTTGAATATGGATTAATCAAAGACAGCCTGATCATGCAGACATAAGTGGACGGGGTAGCAGTACCATAATCTACAATTTAGGCATATTCCAAATTCAGCCTTTACAAGGCAATTTATACCGATTCTTAAGCCATAAACCGGAAGGAAGGAATGTGGAGTAACTAGATCACAGCATAACAATCATTGTATACAACTATCACTAAAATTTGTTAAAATGAGAACCGAGAATGAGCGATATTTGTGTACTTTAAAGAAACTGCACTCAAACCTGTTTTCTTCTGACCGATTTCAACAGATATTATATCTTGGCCATAAAAAATTCCTTAGCAATCATCAGCGGAAATAAATGTTCGAAAATGAAATGAATGAACCACCCCATAAATGAGAAGAGCCAGAAAAAGAGGACTGCTATTCACGACGAGCTACGGCGGAGCATGACGGCGAGCTACCCATCCTGTAGACCGTAGCATGGTATGTGTTGCCCTCTCCAGAACACCGATAAAAGTGCGGTTGAGGGGTCGCACTGGGTGCCATTTAAGAACTCTATGCCAGCAAGAGAGCAGCAGACTATCAGGATACGCGTGGTTTTCTATTGACACCCCAAACGGCCGCTCCTACTAAAAACAGTGTGTCTTATCAGCTACTACAGAGAGAACTCGTCAAATATGCTAAGCTGTCATTATCTGGCTCTACCTAACTACCAAACACACATCAGGAATGAATGTCTACGCTCTTAGCGCCCTTCTTCGAACCAAGGAGCAAGTGTAACGTTCACCGCCAAGTTGATGACCACCAATAACTGTGTTTTGACAGGCGTTGCCCTTAACTTGCCCAGAACTTCTCCTGTACAGAAGGGAATAATGTTAGGTAATTCCCGTCTCTTTCTCGTCTCGGAAACACAGCGAGAATTGGGAGGTAAAGTTTCCACTTTTTTTTTAAGTTTATATCTCAATTTTCTAGAAAAATAAATGTAGAATCACAAGATCTTAAGTGTTAATCACCTAGAACTTCCGTGAAACAGAGGAGTTAAACTCTCTGACAGACACGAAATATTTCATGAGACGAACATTCGCAACTGATAAACACATTTATAAATAAAAATCTGCATCTGTTGCCAATAATTTCACTTTTATTGCATCACCGCTTTCGAAACCCAAAACTTGATATTCAGATGCAGCCACATAATTACCGAAACATAAATATGTTGCAGTCGGTCCGCTCAGTCATGAGGGGTCACAGCTACACCAAACAAACGAATGAGAGAGTAGGACCAGCAGCCAGGCGACCTCCTCGGCAACCATCAAGGAAGCCTGGCACCTGAAGATGAAGCTTTAGACCTCGAAACCGGTTGTACAATAAAAAATAAATTACTGGCCTCTGATACAGGCTTAGAATAGAACGTCTGAATGGGCTAGGAGACAGTAGCTGATGGTGCTCACTGTAATTGTCTAGATCATTCTTAAACTTCTCTCTGCCTCTTTCAGGAAGAAAACGAGATAACGCGTTCGTTAGTAGGTGCCTCACATGTGTCACAGGGACAGGTTTTCAGCTACGACTAACAAAACAGTAACCGCTGATCCCGACTTAATGATTTACGTGTCTAAAACAGTGAACAGATTGGTTATTGTTAAAAGGATCGGCAGGGAAGCCACGTTAGAGAAAGGAATAGAGGTGCTGTCATAATGATAATAATGACAGTTGGTCTCCGGCGATCGTAGAAATGCAGGAAATGCCTAGGCGAAATGTAAGTACTTCCGGCATCTGGTTGTGGCAACGCGACATTACTGTCCACAAGACAAGTTTTTACTACGCAGACGGAAAATCAGTATATTTTTGATCCCAAGAGGTACGCAAATTAACCACCCTCAACGAGACTCAGCTCTGATCAACAAAACTTCAGCTGGGTGAATCGTATCAATCACTTCGACAATATACTAAGCATATTAGTCCGCGACACGGCAGGGTGTTCGGCTGTGGAACTGATGTACGGCATCCAGATCGGGTTGCTGATAGACAAGATGGCAGCTTGATCATGGCCGCTTCACATATGTGGAGAAAATAAAATCGCTGCTTCCTTATCCAGAACCCGCAGAAAGGAAGAGATTAGGAACGTGAAGCATGACAGCTATAGTCAGGCTATTAATCCGCTCATGAATGTGCGCCACAGACATTAACATTTTTTGACGTATCACTTCAATCGGTATCGAGAATGTTAGACTGTTAGGCCACCAACTATCAAATGTGTGTTCTTTTTGCCACAACATGTTTCGGGTCTACGTTATCCTATTATAAAGTGCGAAAAAACAAGAAAACCACTTAATAAATCACAATGCTACACGTACTGACAACAATATAGAGATATTTATATCTTCCTGCTGTATGACATACCTTAAAAAGTTCTGTGCCATTAGGCACCATCAGAAGTAAAATCCAGCAGCAAACATAACTCTCTTCCTAGAACATATCATGATGGGGTGTTTATTGCAACGCGTGCATCACAATCCCCCATCGACGCTACTGTAGTGATTCTACTGACATTGTATCTCAAGCCCCAGAAATTCTAAAAAGAAAAGAAACTACTACTGTGTTGCCTCATGTGTTTCCATAAGCATGACCAATAAAAACATTAAAAATTGCGCAGCTACTCCTAATAAATTGGTGGCTACTTCCCAAGGAGTTTATCACTAAACTGAAACCAGAAATGCCCCTTCAACACTCATTTAACACGAGGTCGTTTTCTTTTCGTAAAGTTGCAAAAACATCCACTGCCCCTAAATTTGACGACAACCACTATTTGTCCTTGCTGTACAATGCCCTTGACGTTGTCTGTGGTGTTGCCCAATGAATGCTACTTATTCTTGAGGTACGTCCTCAACGCCGATTTTGTTTATTACGCTTTTTACCACTTTCCGTACTTTGGCCAAACTGCTGTTGACAATTTTGGACCAAACATGAATATCTCGTCCAAACAAATGTGGACAATACGTAACTATCATGAGTCACATTCGCAAGAACGAAAGTCGGGCCAAGCGTACACATCATGGGTCTGTCACATGAGTTATAATCGTTGTTTAGTCTTTACCATTAAGCTGCAACAACTGATCGCAAGTTGTTAAATCTGCGTCACAAAGAAAGCGTGCTAGGTGTTTTGTACTTTCGTTTTGGAAGACGAATGTTAAACCCTTAAATGTCACGTGATGGACGTTTACAGTGAAGTAACGATGAAGAATCGAGTGATAATGACCTGATTATACGAAAGGCAAGACGTGCAAAACGTATAAAAGTAGGGGAAAATAGTAGAGAGGGAAATATAACACATAAATCGTGGGTTTGGCAGGAAGTGGAAAACAAACCAATCGTTAGGAAGTATTCTAAGACTTGTGGCATATATATTTTTTTTCAAATAACGTAAGTGAACATACGGCTTATTAGAAGTATTTTATTATGTTTTATGAAAATTTGTGACAAATACTTGTTACGTAAGCAAATCCCTTCGCACGTCAGATGATAGCCAACGAAGGGAAGAAACGGATACTGAGCGACACTTTGTACCCTGTTACTTTCAACGAAATGAAGCTCTACTACGCACTGGGACTCTTAAAGGTCAGAAAAAAAGGTATCGTAGATACGTCAGTATTTAAAAAAGTGACGGTTTTTAGATGATTTAAACAACTTCTGATATTCTAACATTTTTGCAATAATGGAAGTGCTGAATGTACTGACCGGCTCCGTAAGATAACACCTATCATCAACGTTTGAAATGAGAAATTGAAAGAAATTTACACATCGGATGAAAATGTCACTCATGATAAATTCTTAATTAATGTGAAGAACGATTAACATATAAATAACTGAATCTATTGTATATAGGGCTAGGACAAAACTTATTGGGATAGTAGTGCGTCAGAGAATGTTGTCATCTACAGTCAAAATCCGTACTGAAAAGAGATACAATATAACATATACTATAACAGTCGTTACATCCCCTCCCCAATCTCCTTTTAAAATTACGCAACGAAAACACAAATGTTATCGGGTCATTACGTAGCCGTAGACAAAATGCGCCAAAAAAACTCTAAAGCAAGGAGACTGTTTATGGAGAAGTTCTAATAATTTGTTGGCTTTTTGATGGAAAGACAGTTGTGACATGTTCATGATATCATTGAAACACAAAAACGTAGAAATGGTTCAAATGGCTCTGAGCACTATGGGACTTAACTTCTGAGGCCGTCAGTCCCCTAGAACTTAGAACTACTTAAACCTAACTAACCTAAGGACATCACACACATCCATGCCCGAGGCAGGATTCGAACCTACGACCGTAGCGGTCGCGCGGTTCCAGACTGTAGCGCCTAGAACCGCTCGGCCACTTCGGCCGGCAAAAAACGTAGAAATTTTTTAATCATAAACAAAGAGCTTAGAAAAACGATCATGCCCAAATGCATCCCCGATTACAATAAGGAATTGTGTGGAGCTGATTGTCAAGATCAGATTCGTGGAAAACCGTCCCAAGTGAAACATTTCTCCGACTCCAAGCGCAATATTGGGCCCGTTTCTCTAAACACATAGATCTGACGTTTAAAAACAAAACCGCTGACAATGATGTGCAAGGTTTACTTAATACACAAAATGCGAAGCAGAATAGAGTGGGACAACATGGAGTGGAAATTGGCTTCCACCCCAATACTATTGTAGACATTTCCTTTAGAAATTGTTTCAGTTGGAGAATTTGTTGTCATAGCCCTGTTACACGACCTGGTTCAAACTCATTGAGGTGTTAATAATGGCTTCTTTCTCGCTTTAAAGGCGTTCTTGACTAACGTCAACTCACCACGTCCAGTCTCAAAGGTAACTAACGCTCACGCCTTTACGGGGTATATTAGAAGCAATCCTGATTCGCATCGCAGATAGGCGCTGATAGCGCCACTCTTATGCAAGTGGCGTGAAATCTGAATAAACATTTTTCAGATGTAGAAACACGCCTACCAACTTTCGTTCACGTTGCACAACTCCTTCTTGGTGCTGCGATTTTCTTTCCATCAGTTTATGTATGTAGAATAGGAACACGATTGAAATAGGTGTTGACGTCCAGAAGAGAAGGATAACGTGAAAAAAATCAGGGCATAGTTGCATAACACATATCCGCATGTTGGCTTGTGTTGTGACTGTATCGAGTATCACGCTGCCCCGTTTAGCAATCTTCGTTTACAAACAGATTTCGTTGAACTAAATGTACGGCAAGGGGTAAAATTTCTTCTCAATGTTCCTTCTCGTTTGCCGCATATACTTCAATTCACATCGCTGAGACTTTATTTCATAAGGTCCTGCTTTCACCATCCACTGCTCTTCTGTGTCAACCTTATGCTTCAGCCTCCAGTAGTTTGTCTGTCCTGAATCCAATTCTCATACCTCTGCTGTTAAATAACCTCGCCAATATATACGAGATTGGTCCCCATTATCGCATGACTTTATATTAAGTTTATCTATGACGGATAATTTAGAACCGGTGACTGTTTTTTCAATGTGACTCGTTGCAGTTTTATGTATTTATATTGACTCTATATTTCTGCTTTTTTTGCCTCACCACTGCGTTCATCCTGTCTATTAAACCTGCGTCAAACCTATTTTGTACTTCTATTTGCCTAAGAGTATACATCATCCATGTTGTCAGGACTTAGTGGGATGGAATTAGTTCTGTGCTCAGCATTTTTAAGAATGCTAATTTAGGGTTATGCGGGTGGCATGAGGTCTTATAAATTACTGCACTTGTGAACATAAGTTTCCTAAATATCCCTAGTCAAGTTTCTAAATCTTATTCTCGATCCTCAGTACCGATTCATGAGGCAGTTGTGCGATGGCTTTGCAACAGATAATTTCACAGCAGATTGCAGATCATATTTAACGATTCACCTAATGGTTAACTGTTATCACGTCATCAGTTTTGTTTTGAAATCCCCCGATCATTAAATGAAAATTTACCTGTGACTAAAACTCCAGAGAGAAAAGGGACCACAACAAATTCCGGACATAAAAGAACAGTACGCTGAAATCTAAATTGGAATGTGATCAATTTGAGAGGATCTGATATCGTCTCAAGACGGTGGCAGTCATTAAATTCACTCATAATTGTAACTGTCCTCCTTCTCCCTCTAGAGCAGGGCCGGCCAGAAATTCTGCACGCGTGCGCTGCTCCTGCACATGTGCAGCTTCCGGGTCACACCGTGCACGCCGCAGCCGTCAGCGTTCATGTAGTTCATGTTTCTACCCACAGATGTCGCTTTATCCACTTGCTGGGATACTCTGTACCGGCGCGATCTAGTGCTCTTTCCACAGCTTGCAAGCCAACCATGGGAAGGTATTTCGCGTATTAAACATTTAAAACACTGTCACAGTCTACTCATCGAGACGTCTACTTTTATGTTAACAGTTTAACCCAGTACGACAAGTAATACTGTTAACAACCGTGGGTTTTTATTAAGGCAGCTTGACTGACGGCACGTAAATACGCGTAGTGTTTTTGATCTACTATTTAAAAAAGTGAGCACTCAGCGACATCGAACGAACCTTATTCATGATGTCAAATAACATTAAACTAAAGCAAGATTTCCTATAACTAATTCTCGGTGCCCTCAGTTACACCCACATAATTTCTGTCTCACTGACCTCTGAACAGAATGATAACTGCAAACCTGTCGATGATCACCTGTTATTTCAATACTATTATTGGTATATCTTTCATCAGTTCCATCTGAAATCTGCATAATAACGACTATTAGATGAATGTTATGTTTTATCGACTTCAGCTGAGCGTAGCCCTTCACACATTAAAAAAACCCTAAATGTAAGTATACATTGGAACAATCGGTTTAATGACCAATTTTCCTGATAATAATGTAACATGGAGCACAATGAGGCAATAATGCCCAGTTAGTAAACAATAATTTTTAATTATGAAAGGAATAAATCCGAACACGTTTATCACTGGTCATGAGAAATGATATCGTCAATATCGGGCACAAAAGCAAGGCTCATTGGCAAACGCAAGCAGTTTCGAAGATTTTCATCACTTATGCTTGTTCGAAACCTTGATTTATTCATTTTCATCACCGAGAAAAATCTTTCACAAACATATATCGACCCGAACATGGACATAACTCTCGTGGCTTCTCGGTGCAGGCGTGGAAATTCTTGTTGTGAAAAATTTTCGTAGTATTCTTTTGTACTTTGCACTGCAAAGAACGTGTCCTCCAGTCTTGTATTGATCTGTAGGTCGATCAGTTCCATCTGTAGATCATTCGGAGCATCTTCAACTGACGACGAGAACGGTCGAGCATAGAGGCGAATGACGGGAGACAAACTCGTAACATCTGCAAATCGTGTTCGAAATTGTTCCTTTATTTTTACAATTATTGACACGTATTCTTGAAATATAGCACTTTCATGGACCAGACCAAGAGTTGGGAAATGTGCAGTGTTTTCTATCAATAGCTGGCTCTCCCAAAGCGCAAGCTTCCTTTCAAAGGCATTTACTTTTTCCATCATGTCAGAAATTAAATTATTTTCACCTTGCAAACTGACGTTCAGGCTGTTCATGTGGGACGTAATGTCCACGAGAAATGCAAGGCCTGATATCCAACAAGGTTCACTTTTTCCCTTCTCATGTAAGAATGTTACTATGACCAAATGTAGATCAATAAATATTTTCAGCATTTCACCTCGAATGAGCCAGCGTACTTCGGTATAGTAAGGTATGTTGCCGTACTCCTCCAAGAACCGCCGAAACTGGCGATGCGTAAGCCCATGTGTCTTCAGATAGTTTGCAGTAAGCACAACATTTGCATGACGTTTGCTAACGTTACTGATTTTGCAGAAAGCGCCTCTCGATGCAGAATGCAGTGAATTCCATACAACGTCTCGTCTAGGCGCCGTAGCTTTTTGCGCATCCATGGTATGAGTCCTCTCTGATGGCCTTTCATTGATGGTGCTACATGTGTGGTCAATGAGACAAACCGATTCCAGTCCATACCGACACCATCAATCGCTTGCTTGACAGCTTGGAGTAAGTCCGCACCTGTAGTAGTCCCTTTCAAAAGCACTAAGTCCAAAACGTCCTCTGTTACACAAACTGCGTTATCGACACCTCGTATGTATATCACAACCTGGGCTGTATCTGTAATATATGTTGCTTCATCGAGCGCAACAGAGAAAGCAACAAAGTCCCTCGCCTTATTTATTAGCTGGCTGCGCACATCGCCGGCCATAGCACTGATATGTCTTGTCACTGTTTGTTTGGATAGAATGATTTGTTGAAACCTGCTAACGTTGGTGGGATGCACAAGTTCTGCAGCATCAATCAGACACCATTTCACAAAATACCCTTCGGAAAAGGGTTTCCCAGATTTTGCGATTCTTAATGTGAAGATTTAGTGTGGTTGTCATTCTGGAAAATTGTAAACAGTACATTGTACAGCGTACACTAAAATAGACATAAATGTAACACAAGAAACTAAGAGTTCAAGAAGTATTAGTTACTTTGACGTACAGTAAAATCGAGTTGATGTGTTTCATCCATTTTCTTAAGGACATTCAATTTTACTTGCCGTTCTTCACAGTTTAGTACACTACACTCGTCTTCGTGACATGTATTGTAGTGTCTTTCTATTGAAAACTTACGCTGGCCGCCTATTATTCGGCGGCACAGCAAACTCTGTGAGTTTTAGCCAACGGATGCAAAAAAGAATTGCCGTTCCAAGTCATTTTTAAACGATATAGAACATAGATCTCCCGTCCTTTGCTTCTTCACAGTACCTGCCATTTCTCAGTACTTCTCTGTTAAGGTTACGGTCACCAGGGGTAAACGAAACTGTGTATGTAGCGCTCTTGCTTGTACCACGTAAACAGGGAAGTGGAGCCGCCGCCGTTCATTTGTGACACATGTCTAATAACAAATGTCGCTGTCGCACACGTGCGCACATGTGAAGCACTTCCGCACGTCTGCACACTGTGCAGCGTTTGGTCGGCCCTGCTCTAGAGGAAGCGCAGTGCTTCAGGAACGACTGTGTTTCGTCGATTGGGGCGAAGGTAGGAGGGTAGACCTCTATGGAAATAATACGGCGTCTCTTCTCAAACTCCGTGCAGGCAGTCCGTGACCACTGACCCTGGCAGACTTTGGTACCAGCACTGATTTTTGAGGTCTGAATCATACCTGTGTGCAGACGTTCAGAAGTCATAAAACTTCAGATGGCAGTCGCTGCTGTCTCAGTTGACAAGAGTTTTTCCGACGATCAGTTGCAGAAAGATGATTGCAACGAGCACTCGCCACCTAGAGTCAGGCCAATATTTGCTTGGTCATACCTATAGTAGAAAGTGAGAAAGTCGATTGCTTACAGCTGCCACCGGCTACAGTTGGTTGGTGTGACTATACCGCGCTCTTACAGTGACCATGAAGATAAAATCAGAGAGATTAGAGCCCACAGAGAGGCATACCGACAATCTGTCTTTCCACGATCAATACGAGACTGGAATAGAAGGGAGAACCGATAGAGGTACTCAAGGTACCCTCTGCCACACACCGTCAGGTGGCTTGCGGAGTGTGGATGTAGATGTAGAGACGACACACGCCACCATTGCATTGACATACAGAAATATTAATGAATGAATGCAAAGTAATCGACGAACTGGAACAACTTAAACACTGACGCGTACAACGACGCGGCGCGGCGATATGTACTACCGAAACAAGCAATGGAACCACTCACTAGGTTGGCAAGAACGTGACCTGGCAGCATCGTAAGTCATCTGCGTAGGTTCGTCCATATTATTTAACTTCTGAGCAAAAATAAGTTCCTGTATATGGCCCCAAAAGCAAAAATCTAGTGAATAAATCATTACTGCGGGCTAGACATCGACATGGACCGAACCGTCCTATCCATCGTCCTGGATATCGTCTATTCCAAATTCTTCGTACTCTGAAAGCAATGTGGGGTAAAACACCATCGTGGAGGAGCCACATGTTATGACGTACGGCTAACAGAATATTTTCTAATAAAGTTGGTACCAGTGTTTCCTTTTGAAAGATTCTGTAACTGTTACCAGCCAATCGTGCAGGTAAAACGAAAGGCCCAATATTGCGATCATCGACTATACCCGCCCATACATTAACGGAAAAGCGACGCTGAAAATGTGTTGCTACTACTTGGTGCGGATTGTGTACATTCCACGTGTGCGTGTCATGGAAATCGGTTACTCTGTCGCGAGTGAAACACGCTTCATCTGTGACGAGTATTTTGTTTGCAAAATAATGCTCGCACATTGTAACAATCGCCGCTCTGAGAATTCTCGTCGCGAGGGGAAATTTTGCTCATCCAACTCTTGTACGCGTTGAATGCGGTAAGGCTGCAGACGCTCATCTTTTAAAGTACAATGAACGACACAGTGCGATGCGATGTTTCTCGTACTCTCAGTGCGATCACCGTGGATGCTGTCCAGAATTTGTTTTTCAGCTTCCAACGTACATTCTTCACGTTGTGGGCCTCCACCTTCCGTGCGGGATAGTAAAGAGCCAGTATTTCTCAATTATGCAAATTAAATACGTACTCGTAGGCGGTATTCTGATACGAGTTGCTTAATAGTAAAACGAAAGCATATCAGAACAGACAATACGTTTCGCATAAGAATTAAAGGCAAAGGTAACTAGACTACTCTGTTACGAATGAATCGCAAAATAATCGAGTAAAGATAGACGATTATGGTGATACAAATCTTCGGTGAACAGCAACAAATGTCGATCGTGCAGGAAGTCTTTCTTATAGGAAGTGTTCGCGATAAATTCGTTCAGGTGTCCTCGCAACACTTTTTGTCTCGCCATAAATTAAACGAATATCGCATAGTTCAGTGATAGTAAATCTCTCTTCTATTCTAACATTTAACGGAGCTGCAATAATGTCTTCACAGGTAACTCGACGACTGCCGACGATCAGCGTATTACAGTGACTACTTTTACAAAAACTTTGTCCCGTGATGAACTATTTTGTTTTTCCTGTTTTCTCGTTTAGACGACCGTAGGAAATAGGGAAACTTGTTACTAGAATTTTCAATTCATTTACTTTTGTTCTACTAACAGGACATAGAGAGAGAGAGAGAGAGAGAGAGAGAGAGGGAGAGAGAGAGAGGGAGAGAGAGAGAGGGAGAGAGAGAGAGAGAGAGAGAGAGAACTTGCACAGAAAGTCAGAGCTCCAGATTCCATTGCCAAACTTCCACCAGAGGTGGTAGTATGTACCAAATCATGAGAAAAAATGCTTGTAAATATGGGTGCTGAAATGCATTCCATAAGAGCTATGATGAGCGTTTTCGATATTGTCAAACGTATCTCGCCTACTGCAAGCTCCTTGCTTCCCATATCCTGAGAGGAGGTAGTGTGGTCCAAAACAAGAAAATAATGGTCGGTGGAAGTGGGCTCTAAGACATATTCCGTAAGAGCTATGAGCCTTTGTTGAGTGGAAGATCTATATTTCACGGTAGTGAAAATGGGCACTTGATTATAGCTCTTAAGATATTTACTTACGAGCTTATGTATACCGGACAGTTCTTTCTTGTTTTGGTGCACATTACCTCCTGTGAAAGTGTGGAAATCAAAGAGCTTTCATTTGATGTGTCTTACAATAGTGAAGATTATCAAGTAGTCGTAGCTCTTCAGCTATGCAGTTACAGTCCGTATTTACCACACATTTGTATCTCGTTTTCGTCCATAATAGCATCTCAAAAAGTTTGTTGTTGTAGTTTGAGTTCACTCTGTACAATATTGTTTAATATACATCTGATTAATATGCACTGTCCTCACTCTGCTAATTAATAGGGATCTCCAGTAAGTAAAATAGATACTGACTGCCTCTTGTAGAAATGACTGAGTTATTTATGTCTCCAATCAGATTCCAGGTAGAGCCAGTTGCTGTGGCCTGAGACCTTTGTGGCCACCCGACCACACTTGGTCGCCTGCTCCATAAGGACACCACTGCAGACGGACTTACAATATACTCTGCCAAAAGCTTTATTGGGGCAAGATGCGTTGAAAAATCGTTAGGTGATCGTCAAGAATTACAAAAAAAAAAAGAGAGAAGCAAATTCACTTATATGAAGACATGACGGAAAGTAATGCCTCGGAATTTTGTACGTGAAAATTATTTACATTTTTTTAAATAAAATAAACGCTATTTTCTACGTCTTTATTGTTCATGTATACGTATTTGTAGCCCTCTGCCGCTAGACGGTTCTGGATTGTATCTTAAATACATGTTACTTTTCAGTGTAATGTTCAACCAAGTTCGTAGTTACAGTATCAATTATAGGAAGGCATTACATTTTTCCTCACAACTACAATGAATTGTTATCTAAACTGTAATGAACTAATTTCTCAATAGTCTCCTTTTATGACACGGGTTGAGGGTGTATTTTTTGCTATTTAAATTTCTGTATACAAGCAGCGTTTTTGTGTTTTAATAGTTTGATGAAGTGGCAGAAGGCTAAAGAAAAGTCAACAACATTCTGTGGCATCATGCATTTACAAAGAAAGGATGAGGCCCCAATGCTCGATCTTATGACCTGAGTATAGAATGTAGAAGATCTTATGTATTTAGACAGAACGGGCAAGTGAAAATTTTTACCAAGACAGAGAATCGCGCTCGGGTCTCCTGTTTACTACGCAAGTTCGTTAACCACTAAGCAACCTTGTCACAGCTGTTCAAACAACTGTACAGATTACCCTGGCACGACTACCACCTCGTTCCAAATTTTCACTGCCACCTCAGTTTACTTTAAATTCCCCCTTACACAGGAACACGATTGTAGAGGCTCTCCGTGTTCTGGAATAGCACCTCAGCATCGAACGTAGGGTCCTCGGGTGTGCATATTTACTCTTTTCTATCTGTGCTGAGTTTGGTAGAATCGAAGAAGTAAGCATAAATAAAAAACTAAATACATTTGCGTGCTAGGTAACTGGATCGAACTGATAAAGTAAATAAAGAGAAAGGAGGCTAAATTTATAGCCGTTGTAATTTTTGAAAACAAATTTCAAAACCAACAAAACTTTTCAAAATTCCATATCTAGCACGAATGTGGATACACAAGAGCAGCTTCCTAAGGGGAAAACTATAGGTTGGCAACAATTTGAGGAAGTCTCGCTTTTCATTAAAAGCTGTACTTCCTTTCGAGGTAACAATCTCAAGAGGAAATACATAAAAAAACCGATTTGGAATCTAGCAAAATCTGCATCAAGATTTGTTTTCTCAGTCCAAAGCACCAAAGAGAGTACGATAACGATAATAAATCACGCCTGTCATTTTCCCACAAATATATCACGTCCACTTGAAATACATACCTCTGATGTTGACCACACTCTCCAGCGATAAACTTTCAAGGAGAAGGAGAGCGATGACGTTATGACCAGAAGGTTACGATATAATTATTTCTATTAAAACGGAGTATTTCAAAGATCTGTATCATGATGTAATAGAAAAGAATTAAATAATTCCATACTTAAAGACAAGATTTATTGTAAATATTGCGTGAAATACTTTCCTAACGTTTTCAGTATATCACTAAATTTCTCCTTCCAAGCAGTAAGTTAAGGCGTGTAACAAATACACAATAGTGCATTTAAACTTACTAAACAGAGAAAAATTTTTAAATCAATTAAAGTTCAAATGTTCAAATGCGTGTGATATCTTAAGGGACTTCACTGCTAAGGTCATCAGTCCCTAAGCTTACACACTACTTAACCTAAATTACCCTAAGGGCAAGCACACATACCCATGCCCGCGGGAGGACTCGAACCACCGCCGGGACCAGAATTTAAGTCGCGTGGCTCACTGACCCAAGGTTACTAAACCTAGTAGAATTTACGATTGCAGTAGGGTATAAAGAAGGAGATTTTGTACTTAATTTGCTATGTAATATACCATGGGAGAGCTAATAATTGTAATTAACTAATGTGTAACATATAAATTATGACTAACTTTGAATAAATTTAGAGTAGTACAACTTACGATGGCTTAGTAGCAAAGTAACATATTCCCCCATTTAATGTACCCAACAATACCACCACTTGCAAAGTAGGTTAGAAATCGGATTAATAATCGAGAATGAGATTTTCACTCTGCAGCGAAGTGTGTGCTGATATGACACTACCTGGCAGATTAAAACTGTGTGCCCGACCGAGACTCGAACTCGGGACATTTGCCTTTCGCGGGCAAGTGCTCTACCAGTTCGAGTATCGGTCGGGCACAAAGTTTTCATCTGCCAGGAAGTTTTAGATTAATAATGTTGCTCACGCAGCATATGTTCGCTTTATCGGGCAACAACAAAGTTATTGACTGAGGATGGTATCGTCAGAATGGAAATAATGAAGTCACTATAAAAAAAAGTCATTAATTTTGGCACTTATCTTGAATGGAATCACACGTAGATTTCGTCGAAGTTGTTATGGCTCATCTTGTTGATTCTAGGGTGATTCCAATTTGACTGTTAGAAGGTCCAGATCTGTATTTTAACAGTATTTGATGTCCTAACAAATGCGTTTTTCGGGAAATTCTTAATGATCAAACAACCCCAGATCAGAACAATGGTATGGTAGAAATAATTTTCTACTTGGTGCTCACGATCCACATTTTTATTAAACTTCTTGTAAATTCACAGATACTTCTTCTTAATTGTCACCTCATCAAGAAAACAGTTTTGTATCAATCTTCATAAATTTAATTTCCACTTCGACCAAACACAATACTTGACTTCTTTTACAAAGCGAAATAAAAACTTTACTTCTGCAAAAGCGAAACAAAGACTGCTCTGTGCGCATTCGCGCCAAACCGGTTACAAGTAAGTCAAAGATTATGACAGTCTCACAGAAATGAATACACACAAGAACCATATCACTGTAATATATCGATACATCGGAGTACCTGTACATTAATAAAACCAGATGTGAATATTGTCACAAAAAAAGTCTGCTACTTCGCAGAAAAGTAGTACGATATTAATGGGATCGAGAAATGTGGTTGGAATGCCGTAATGGTCACGTAAATAAAGAGCCATTGCATGTTCGAGGCTTGATTCGAAAGATTAACATTGCATTCCCTCCTCTGAAAATTTAGTTTAATGGACTTCGTCCACTTTAGCTCTGAATATTCAGAAAACTAAACATTTTACGATACAATCCTTGCATTTCGGTGGTTATAAAATGTGAGCTTTGGTCTTAGTAAAAATGTAGGTGCTGAAGAACACAGGGAGCACATATGAACATGCAGAGGGACCCGTTCATAATGCTGTAGTTCACATTGAGAGTGCAGGCACCGCTGTACCTTGTGACAGTCATAGCTACGTTGTCTGTTTTAATTATGTACTGAGGAATAATGCGCCATTATGCACGAGAAGCTGGTTTCACACACGTGAGATATTACTTGCTGCCATTAGCGCTTAACAGCTATTTCCCACCAGTACGTCGCAATCACGTTGTATGTGTGCTTCCAGAGTGCGGCGTCGCTTATGCCTAAAAGCACAGACAACGAACATTACCCCAGAAACTGCTCGGATACGGAGCGTGAGATGTTCTAGGGCAACATGAGCTCTGTCATGTGAATTGTTTGTGTAGAATTATATTTTTCTCACGGTCTAGAAGCCAGTAACCGGAAAAAATCTGAATCTCTCACTTCGCAGCGTAGCAGACGAAGAAAAATATTTTCAGTGGCGAATATCTTACACCAGGTCTACATCCAATTCCTTTCAACGTCAGCATTTCGGTGATGGATTGCCTTGCGTTCCGGAGTAGCATGGCACACAGAAGTTGGGCTATGCCTTTTTATTTGAAACTGTTCCAGAAGATTTAGTGAGAAAAGGAGAACAACGACGTTTCTACCTTTTCGTGCGTAACGTACGTTTGTTTCTCGCAAAGGTAGTTTATAAATGAAGACATTAACCGTGATTCTTTTATGAAAAGTACTCTTTGTGTAGTCGTCAGCTGTCGTAAAACAAAGGAAAACGACAGAACTATCATAAATTCTAGATGTTGTGCTTGAATTCTAATTACCGAAACAGGACCTTGGGCTATTTGAACTTCAATTAACGTGTCCTGCGAACGACTAACAACGAAACAGCAATGTTTGAAGCAGGAATGCGTGTTGTTAATAGCTTTAGTTATAACAGTTTCGCGACTTGAAACTGTTGTAAACAATTGTTCTGAAGTAATATTGTGGAGGGTCTTTGCAGTCTAATGTCACCATTGAGATACTTTGATAATCTTTCTCGTTTTTATTCCATTATGACAGTACAGTCGTTCCGTGAAACTAATTTATACTTTCTCGAACTATGCATTAAGAATATAGTATATTTCATTTACCCGATAAGGGCTCATTATAATGTAACAGCACTTATTTTACTACTGAAAAATTAGATCTTGTGCAGAATGTGTTGACTCTCTAGTTAGCTCTACATATAAATTGTTTGTGCTGCACTTATACATGGAAAAAATTGTTTCCAATGCACATACGATACCTTTTATTCGCTTCTGTCAGGCCAGATGTGAAATACTGCACCAAATGTATGGAAATCATATGGCAGCAGTAAATGACTGGTATTTGAAAAGAGTGAAATGCAGATCTCCTGATTCATATATTCGTAAATGCCAGAATCTTGTCATGTGCTGTATGAATACAACATTAACATACATGGCGTCTTCCCCAGCCTCGACGTGCATGCCTAAGTTGCAGTACCATTGGTACATCCAGTTGTGGGAGTGTGTTCGTAGCAGCGTGCTAACAATGTTAACATGGTACTGTTACTAACAAAGGTTACATATCTGGCGTTCTACAGTTTGTTTGTTAATTTCCATCAGATTGTCTAATCGGACGTCCGCAGATGAGTTACGAGCTGTGGCTGCTAAGGCTCAGCCATGGCAAAACCATAACCATTCTTACCAGCATCCCATTCAGGGACTCAAGACTCGTTCTTGCAGTAGTAATCAATCTAGTCTCGGAAACAGGACGAATTACCGTTACACTATAGGGACGGAAAAAATAACTAAACCAAAAAGTAATTAATGTAGAGTAATGACATGTCGAGAATACATTTCCCTACGTAACACACTTGATTGATAAACAATATGATGGAACAGATTTACGTAAGCGTGAGCTAAGCCATTGCAAATATGAAATGCTTGTACATTAATAATAATCAGTGTAGCCGCCAGAATTTTGAATGGAAGCTTGAAAAGTGCATGCATTGTGACACATAAGTGCCGGAGTTTTTGCGATGGAGTTCCACGCTTGCTGCACTTGGTCGTTCACTACAGGAACAGTTAATGGCCTTTGTGGACGACGATGGAGTTGTCGTCTGGAGTTGTCGTCCGACGGGGTCCTGCATGTGCAAGACTGGAGACAACTCTAATGATCGAGCAGGCCAGGGCAACACGTCGACGCTCCGTAGAGCATGTGTGGTTACAACAGAGGTATTTGTGCGATTGTTATCCTGTTGGAAAACACGTTCAGGAATGCTCTTTATGAGTGATAGTACAACACGTCGAATCAAAAGACTGACGTACAACTTCGCAGTCACGGTGCGTGGGATAAGGACGAGAGTGTTCCTGTTGTCATACAAAAGCCCACCTCGGACCATAACTGCAGGTTTAGGTCCAGTGTGTCTGCCCCACAGGCAGGTTGGTGGCAGACTATCAAGTGGCCTCCTTAAAAACAACACGAGCTCTCGCTTGACACCACTGAAGTTGCATGTGGCAATGGTTTGGTGTCAGTGGAATGTAGGCTACAGGCACCTGTCTCGATGCTGTCCTTGAAGTAACCAATTTGTGTTTGCTCGTTGTGTCATTGTGGTGCTAATTGTTGCTGCAGATACATTACGATGCGCCAGATCCATACACCGAGCACGATGATCATTTCTCTAGGTAATGCCACGTGGCAGTCCGGAGCGCTATCCTCTTGTAACCATACAGTCTCATGACCATCGCTCCCAGCAAACGTGCACAATAGCTGCATCCCTGCCAAGTCTTTCTGCATTATCGCAGAAGGAGCGACCTCTTCCAGACTCAGTGGGGTACTGAGAATGTCGTCTTTGCCTCCTTAAAGTCATTCTTGACCTACATCAAATCTCCAAATCCAAACTGAAAAGTAATTGAGGCTCACTACCGGTACAGAGTGTATTTAAAGCACACCTGATCTGCAAACTTAAAGTGGAGCTACTAGAGCGATTGTTATGGGACAAGCGAGAAATTTGAATAGACATCATCTTCGAGGTGTGGAAACCTGCCTATCATCATTCGTTAATGTCGCACAATTTCTTCTATGTGCTGCGATTTTTTTTCCCGTCAGTTTATAGGGACAAGAAATAGGAACAACAGAATACTATGCAATGCAGCTTTAGAACTTGCGATAGGGGAATGGCTCTTAAGGAAGTCTAATTAGTTAAAATTTGAAAGAGAAGGAAACAGATGTTGTGGCAATTACAGAAACAAAGAAGTAAACTTCTGTAACTAAATATGTAGGTGACTATTTTATGATCCAGTAGCAACAGCGCGCAAGTTAAGGGGTTTACATCCACGTTCATAGAAAATAGGAAGATAAAGTACTGGACTATGAACACTAAATTAAAACATTGCAATGGCAGGAATTACAGTTCCTAGAAGAATCGTAAGATTAATAGCAAATTACGTTCCAGAAAAAGGCAAAACATATGAGTCCAATGTCTTTTATTAATAATAAATATCATGTTTACTCAATGCCTGAAGTGGAAATATACAATTTCCAAAAAAAGACTGCACATTTAGTAGAAAGTATCTAATTATATGAAAATTCCTACGGATATTAGCTACATCTAATCGTTTGAAAATTACCGATAGCTTTTTATAGGAAGAACGACACATACAAATTTACTTGGTCAGCAAGGGGATGTAGGACTTTTTTATGGAATTTTCTTCTTACTGGTTTGGTACGACCAACCACGATTTCCTCTCCCGCAACAACTTCATCTCACAGTAGTATTTGCACACTATGTCCTCAATTATTTGTTGCATGTTTCCAACTCTTTCTTCCTCTACAATTTATATCCTCTGCATCTCCCTCTAGTCATGGAGATTAATCTCTCATGCCTTATCAATCGTCCAGTCATACTGTCCTTTCTTCTGGTCGGCGTTTCCCATGTGTTCCTTTCTTCCCCGATTCTGCACAGAACCTCCTCATTCATTATCAGTCCACTTGATTTTGAACATTCTTCTATAGCACCACACCTAAAATGCTTCGTTTCTCTTCTGTTTTGATTTTTACAGTGCCGTAGCTTCACTACCATATGATACTGTGCTCCCAAGGTACATTCTCAGAAATTACTTCCTCAAATTAAGGCTTATTGTTGACACCAGTAGACTTGTCTTGGCCGAGACTGCCATTTTTGCCTGTTCTTGTCTGCTTTTCAAGTCCTCCTTGTTTATTTAGGTTCCAAGGTAAGAGAAGGCCTTAACTCCGTCTAGTTCGTGATCAACTATTTTTCTTAAGTTTCTCACTACTCGCATTTTTGCTATTTCATGTTACCTTCGACCTTCTTTGGTTTGCTCTAAATACATACTGTGTAACGACCTAACTCTTCAAAATGTTTCAAATGGCTCTGAGCACTATGCGACTTACCTTCTGAGGTCATCAGTCGCCTAGAACTTAGAACTAATTAAACCTAACTAACCTAAGGACATCACACACATCCATGTCCGAAGCAGGATTCCAACCTGCGGCCGTAGCGGTCGCTCGGTTCCAGACTGTAGCTCCTAGAAACGCACGGCCACTCCGGCCGGCCCGAACTCTTCGTACCGATTACAAGGTAGTGTAATTTTTCTTCCCTTTCACTGCTACTCTTGAATCTTTCTTTAATTTCCGTCATTGCTTCTTCGATGTACTGAATGAACACTAGGGAGAAAGGGCTGTATCCGCGTCTTACACGCTTTTTAATCCGAGCACCTCTTTCTTGGTCTTCCAGTCTTATTGTTCCTCAAAGTTCTTTCACATTTTGTGGGCTACATCACCCGTCTCTACTTTTAGCTTACTCCTGTTTTCTTCGGAACTGAAACATATTGCAACATTTCACATTGTCGAACACTTTTTCCATCGACAAATCCCGTGAGTGTAGCTTGATTTTTCTTCAGTTTTGTTTCCATTATAAAGCGAAAAGTGAGAACTGCTTCTCCGGTGCTTTTACCCTTCCTAAAGCCAAACTGAACAACAGATACTCAATTTGCTTTTCTATTCTTCTGTGTATTATTCTTGTCAGCACCTTCGATACATCAGATGTTAAGCTGAAAGTGTTATAGTTTTCGCACTTCTCTGCCCTTGCTATCTGAGGAATTTTATGTAAGGTCTAATGGTACATCGGCGTCTCATACAGTCTGCGCACCGACTTTCATAGAAGTCCGGTTGCTATTTCCCTGTTGATTTTATAAATTCCTATTGTTACCTATTCCTTGTCCTGTATTTGATTTCAAGTCTTCGAGAGCACTTTTTAAATTTGACGATAATACTGGATTCCCTACATCTTCCTTATCGACTCCAACTTCTTCCTCTAAAAATTCATCAGATGAGTCGCCCCTTTCATAGAGACCTTCAATGTACTTGAAACCTACTCAGTTTTTCCTCCGCGTTTAACAGTGGAAATCTTGGATTACTGAAGAAATACATCATTTTATCGACGAATGGAGGAAGTACAAAAATGTTCAGAGAGAGACAGGAATACAGCAGTAACAGTCCTTTATGAATAAATGTATCGGGAGTGTAGGAAAATTGTAAATAATTCGACGAAGAAGTGATCCTCGGAATGACTGACTCAATTTGCAGGAAAGTCAAAAATGTTCAAATGTGTGTGAAATCTTATGGGACTTAACTGCTAAGGTCATCAGTCCCTAAGCTTACACACAACTTAACCTAAATTATCCTAAGGATAAACACACACACCCATGCCCGAGGGAGGACTCGAACCTCCGCCGGAACCAGCCACACAGTCCATGACAGCAGCGCCTTAACCGCTTTTTTTTTAATCTCATTTTGTTCGCTTTTGTTCGGTGCATCTGCTCGGGGCGGACGTCGTAAGACATCCGTTTAAGTTCGTTGTTGATCAATTAACTCAGTTCTTTTTATTACAGAGGGCTGCTAACCCTCTGACCGAACACGCTGAGCTACCGTGCCGGATAACCGCTCGGCTAATCCCACGTGGCCAACCTTTGGTAAAATTAAACCTACTTGCAGGAATATTAAGAGTGCTTTGAGAATTGCACTTTTCATTGCAGATGAGCGAGCGGATAGGTGGAAAGAATGAAGTTGGAGCCAATGTGGAAGATGTAGGGGATCCAGATTTAGAGTCAGAGTTGAAAAGAGATTTAGAAGAGTTGAGATTAAATAATGCAAGAGGGTGACGTAACATACTATAGGAATTTCTAAAATCATTGTGTGGAGTGGTACCAAAACGACTAATCAAAATGGTTTTCAGAATCTATGAGACGGGTAAGATACCATCAGATTTTCGGAAAAAGATCTTCCACATAATACTGAAGATAGTAGGAGCTGAAAAGTTCGAGAACCATCACACAATGAGCTTAAAAGCTCTCACATCCAAGCTGCTAACAAAGAATAATACGCAGAAGAATCGGAAAGAAAACTGAGGTTCTGTTAGTTGACGATAAGTTTCGCCTTAGGCACAAGGGCGTCAATCTTGACGTTGTGCTTAATAATGTAACCAGAGTGACGAAAACTCAAGACAAACTCACCGCATTTGTCGACCTGGAAAAAGAGTTCGGCAATGTCAGATGACACAGGGAAAGGAATTCTGAGAAAAATAGGAGTAGGTTGTAGGGAGAGACTGGTAATGTACAATATGTATAAGAACCAAGAGGGATCAGTAAGTCTGGAAAACCAAGAACAAAGTGCTCAGAGTGAAAACGGATGTAGTCTTAAGTCCCTATCGTTCAATCTATACATCAAGGCAGCGGTGACGGAAATAAAAGTAAGTTTCAAGACAGGGTTTAAAATTTAAGGTGAAAGTATATCAATAATAAGATTCGTTGATGAATTGCTATATTCTTTTAAAGTGAAGAAGAATTACAGAATAATTTGAAGGGGATGGAGAGCCTAATGAGTACAGATATGGATTGAGAGTAAGCCGAAGAAAGATGAAAGTAATGAGGAGTAGCAACAATGAGACTAGCGAAAAACATTACAACTATGGTGATACCTTGGAGCAAAATAACGCAAGACAGGCAAATCAAAGAGATCGTCGCAATCAAACTAGCATATGAAAAAGGACAGTCATCGCAAAGAAGTTAGATGGTCGCGAGAAAATACAGAAAGGTTTTCAGCCTCAATGTTACAGATCGAACATAGGAAGAACGTGGATACAGGAACAATCGTTATAATAGTTCTAAATTTTCGTACCTGTGTTGGGAAAGTACCAGAGCTCCAAGCGATAATAGAAAGCACTGATGCTCAAATCATTATAGGCATTGAAAGCTGGCTAAACCGGACACAAGTTCAGCTGAAGTTTTAGCGAAGAACCTAACGGTGTTCCGAAAGAACAGGCTAAACACAGTTAGAGGTGGGGTGATTGTTACTGTTAGAAGTTTGTATTGTAGGCAGTTCCTGTGTGTTAGTATGGGTAGAGGTCATTTTTGGCAATCGGAATAAAATAATAATTGGATCCTCTTACCGACCTCCCGACTCAAAGGATACAATTTCTGAAATGCTTAAGGAAAACTTGAGTTTAATTTCAAACACATACCCGACTCATACGTTTATGGTTGGTGTTGACTTTAATCTACCCTTGACATGCTGGCAAAAATATATGTTTCAATCCGTAGGTACGCGTAAAACATCATCTAAAGTTGTGATAACGCATTCTCTGAAAATTATTTCTAGCAGTTAATACACGAGCCCACGTGAATAGTAAACGTTTGTGAATACGCACTTGGCCTCTCAGCAACAAATAATCCTGAACTAATAACGAGCATCAAAACGGATGCAGGGATTAGTGAACACAGGGTTGCCGTAGCGAAACTGAATATTGTAACACCCAAGTCCTTCAAAAATATACCTTTTGAAAAAGCAGATAAAACTTCATTTGAGGCCTTCCGGAGAGACAATCTCCACTTCTTCCATGTTAGCAATGTAAGGGTAGACAAGATGCGGTCTAATTCAAAGAAATATTATCGGCAGCAACTGAGAGATTTATACCAAATAAATAAACAAACAATGGAGTATATCCCCCTTGTACACAAAACGGGTCAGAACAACGAAAAAAGCTGTAACAACGAAAAAAGCCTGCCAAATTTAAACGAACGCAAAATCTCCAAGATAGGCGATTTTTTACAGAAGCTCGTAATTTAGCGCGAACATCAATACGAGATGCTTACACTAGTTACCACAACGAAAATTAATATCGAAACTGGCAGATAATCCAAATAGATTCTCATCGTATGTAAAGTATGCTAGCAGCAAGACATAGAAAATTCTTTTTCTTCGCGGTAGCAATGGAAGTACTATCGACGGCTGTGCTGCGAAAGCAGGATTGTTAAACACTGCCTTTCAAAATTCCTCCACAAAAGAAGACGAATTAAATATACGAGAGTTCGAATTAAAACGGCTGTCAACATAACTAGCTTAGACGTAGATATCGTCGGAGTAGTGAAGCAACTTAAGTTACGTAATAAAAGCAGGTCTTCTGGTACAGGCAGTATATCAGTTGGGTTCCTTTCAGAATATGCTGATATCAATAGGTCATACTCAACATTCATATGTAACCGCTCGCTCGACGAATGATTCGTACTTAAAGACTGGAAAGTTGCTGAAGTCACATCAATATTCAAGAAAAGTAGTAGGAACAATCCACCAAATTACAGGCCCATAATCATTAACGTCGATATGCAGCAGGATTTTCGAACATACACTATTGGCCATGAAAATTGCTACATCAAGATGAAATGCAGATGATAAACGGGTATTCATTGGACCAATATATTATACTAGAACTGACATGCCATTACATTGTCACGCAATTTGGGTGCATAGATCCCGAGAAATCAGCACCCAGAAGAACCACCTCTGGCCGTAATAACGGCCTTGATACGCTTAGGCATTGCGTCAAACAGAGCTTGGATGGCGTGTACAGGTACAGCTGCCCATGAAGCTTTAACATGATACCACAGTTCATCAAGAGTAGTGACTGGCGTATTGAGACGAGCCAGTTGCTCGGCCACCATTGACCACACGTTTTCAATTGGTGAGAGATCTGGAGAATGTGCTGGCCAGGGCAGCAGTCGAACATTTTCCGTATCCAGGAAGTCCTGTACAGGAACTTCAACATGCGGTCGTGCATTATCCTGCTGAAATGTTGGGTTTCGCAGGGATCGAATGAAGGTTAGAGCCACGGGTCTAACACATCTGAAATGTAACGTCCACTGTTCAAAGTGCCGTCAATGCGAACAAGAGGTGAGCGACACGTGTAACCAATGGCACCACATACCATCATGCAGGCTGATACGCCAGTATGGCGATGACGAATACACGCTTCCAATGAGCGTTCACCGCGATGTCGCCAAATACGGATGTGACCATCATGATGCTGTAAATAGAACCTGCAATCATCCGAAAAAATTACGTTTTGCCTTTCGTGCAACCAGATCCGTCGTTGAGTACACCATCGCAGGCCCTCATGTTTGTGTTGCAGCGTCAAGGGTAAGCGCAGCCATGGTCTCCGAGCTGACAGTCCATGCTTCTGCAAACGTCGCGTAACTGTTCGTGCAGATGGTTGTTGTCTTGCACTCATCCCCATCTGTTGACTCAAGGATCGAGACGTGGCTGCACGATCCGTTACAGCCATGCGGATACGGTGCCTGTCATCTCGACTGCTAGTGATACGAAGCCGCCGGGATCCAGCACGGCGTTCCGTATTACCCTCCTGAACCCACCGATTCCATATTCTGCTAACAGTCATTGGATCTCGTCCAACGCGAACAGCAATGTCGCGATACGATAAACCGCAATCGCGATAGGCTACAATCCGACCTTTATCAAAGTCGGAAACGTGATGGTACGCATTTCTCCTCCTTACACGAGGCATCACAACAACGTTTCACTAGGTAACGTCGGTCAACTGCTGTTTGTGAATGAGAAATCTGTTGGAAACTTCCCTCATGTCACTACGTTGTAAGTGTCGCCACAGGTGCCAACCTTGTGTGAATGCTCTGAGAAGCTAATCATTTGAATATCACAGCATCTTCTTCCTCTCGGTTAAATATCGTGTCTGAAGCACGTCATCTTCGTGGTGTAGCAATTTTAATGGCCAGTAGTGAATATTGTGCTCGAACATTACGAATTACCTCAAACACAATTCTTTATTGACACAAACTTAACACGGATTTAGAAAACATCGTTCTTGTGAAACACAACTAGCTCTTTTCACGCACTAAGCGTTGAGCGCTATTGACAAGGGATTTCAAATTGATTCCGTATTTCTAGATTTCCAAAAGGCCTTTGACACTGTGCCACAGTGCCACACAAGCTGCTTGTAGTGAAATTGCCCGCTAGTGAAATATCATCTGAATTATGTGACAGGGTTAGTGATTTTCTGCATGAAGGTCACAGCTCGTAGTAACTGACGGAAAGTCATTGAGGAAAAGAGAAGGGATTTCTGGCGTTCCCCAAGGTAGTGTTATAGGCCGTCTGCTGTTCGTTATCTATATAAACAATTTAGGAGACAACCTGAGCAGTCGTCGTACGTTGTTTGCAGATTATGCTGTCGTTTATCGTCTAGTAAAGTCATTAGAAAATCAAAACGATTTGCAAAACCATTTGGGAAATATATCTGAATGTTGCGAAAATTGTACTTAGAACCTATATAATGAAAACTGTGAGGTAATCCCCATGATAGCTAAAATTAATCCATCTTTAGTTACACAATAAATCAGTCCAATCTAAGGCCTGTAAATTCGATTAATTACCTAGGAATTTCAGTTACTAACGATTTAAACTTGAAAGAACTCGTAGAAAATGTTGTGCGGAAGGCAAACCAAAGGCTGCGTTTTACTGGCGGAACACTTAGAAAATATAACACACTTACTAAAGAGACTGCCTACACTATGCTTGTCCGTCATTTGTTGCAAAACCTAATCTGACACAAGAAGCTTTTCACTGGATAATAATTCGTGGCGTCACGGACTAGGTCAAACCAGTCAGAACACAGGTGACCGAAAAATAAAACTAAATAAATCAATAAAAATAAAATAAATAAAAAGATTGGACGATTTGTTTTACAGTAATATATATTAGAGGTATCCTTTTTTACTGTCAAGGGGAATATTTGAGACACGGCCAACTGATCTAGGTCACATTTGGAAGGTCGCCTGCGTTCAACCTAAAATGAAAGAGGATATCAATCCGAACACCGTTCAGCCGTCTAATTTCCTAACTCATTTTATTTGGCTACCAGTTTCTGCGATTTACTTCGCCATCTCCATGCCCCTGACCGACGTGTAGGAAGACCGATCAAAATAACGCCCAGCATTCAAATACTAGTTTCTGCAGATATCTGCTTGATGCAGCGATCACTTCAATCATCATCTGCCGATATCTGTGAAATAATTTGGGAAATTATATGGATGAAAGGTGTTTGGTTTGACATCTTGTACCGAACAGGCGAGTCCCGCAACATTCTCTGAAAAATGAACATACTGAGACTAAAATGTAAGAACCTATAAACGTATATTTTCCAATAAATCGACCAGAGAAACTATTGGATGATTCAAAATTGTGTGAACACTGTTTGAGAGAAAACAATTAATCTGAGTTTCCAATATATGGAGTCTCCAACTGAACACCTGCACGATTAACGCACACAAACCAACAATCAACAGCACAGTTTAGTGCCAGAAGACACATATCTGAGAAATGTTTGACATCACACCTTTCACTCTCGCACGGAGTTCTTCGAGATCTCTCACTTTCGAACTATATATATGAGCTCTTTTACTGTAGCTCATAACCCGAAGTCACAGTGCGTGAGACACGGAGTTTGGCAAGGCCGTAACGACGGTTCGTCGCGACCAGTCCAGCGGTTTACGACGTTTGGTCAAGATAAGCACGAATGGAACAGTCAACTGGGGCAGTGTGCCATCATGTTAGAAGTACTCTATGTTGTTGGGGCATGTTACCAATGGCAAACACTTCCAGGATTTGCAGGAAGTCGTGTGCATTCACCGTTGGGACTATAAAGAAAAATAGGCCAAGTTTACCAGCAACGATCATGGCACACCACACATTTACCTTTCGAAAAGCACGCTCACGCTTACGCTCACGAAAGGCACGGGGATTTTCAGTACATCAGAAAAGTGTGTAATGATGATTAACAAGACCTCTGGTATGAAGGATAGCTTCCTCACTGAAAATCATTTGCCTAATAGTACCCGGTTGCATCCGTGACATTTCTGCCGGAATCTCACAACTTTCTACTGCAGCGCTGTAAAATCTCGAACGATTTCTAGATGACGTATTCGCATGCCAAGACCACTGTCATCTGGGGAATCCCCGTCTTGTGATTGCATCGTCCCGCCCGTTTTGATGGAATCCGTAGTATATTCTGCTGCACTGCAGCAATGTTTACTTCACTCTTGCCAGCTCTATGTTGTCACGGATTTCCGACCCAGTAGGAAGAAAGTTCTGGTAAATGCGATAAATTGCTTAACAAGTTGGTGACCGTTTACGCGGAAATCGTTCTGCAAATCTTCGACGCAATTCTGTCGCCGGCGGCGCAACTTCCATTGAACTTGCACCCACTATTGTCTACTCCATGTAAGTCTGTCAGTTATGGCCACTTGGAACAGAAAACGAAACAAAGTTAAGCTAGGGAATAGGGAACTTTTGCGTTCTGAAATTGGTGGTATTTGTAGGGTTAATAAGACAAATAAATCACCAACGAAAAGTAACAAGATAACAAATATATATTGATCGGCCGGGACTTTGTGACCACCGACCTACTATCGATATAAACCCGTCCACGTGATAACAGCGTCACCTGGCGAGAAGTGACTATTAGTGAGACACACGCACGGTGCATGTTTCATGAGTGAGCATGCTGTTCGTGCGTTGAATGGGGAAGGCGCGTGATCTATCTGAATTTGGCCGCAGGCGGATTATGATGACCCGGAAACTGCACGACTTGTCAGGTGCTCGAGGAGTTCTGTGGTGAGTGCCTTCAGCACTTGTCGAAATCAAGATGAAACCACGTCCAGACCTCGTGGGTTTGGGCGGCCACCCCTCATTATAGATGCCGGACGTCGTACGCTGGCCAGATCGGTAAAAGAGGGCAGGGGACGAACTGTGGAGGAACTAACCAGACTTTTATGCTGGCAGAGTACAAGTGTACTCGGCAGCCGAGGATCCATGCGTACCCCGACGTTAACACCAAAGTCGAAATGGACATTTGGTCTCGGCGCTGGACGTTGGCACATTGCATAGTCTGATGCAATCCGATAACTTCATCATGCCGATGAGAGGGCGCGAATACGTCGTCTTCCAGGTCAACAGCTCCTTGACACCTGTACTGTGGGACAAAGGCAAGCTGTTGGTGGCTCCTTTATGCACGGCACCATGACGGCCAAGGAGTATCTCACACTGGTTAAGAGCACTTGCACGCCTTCTTGGCGATCATATTTCCCGAATGCAGGGGCATTTTTCAAAAAGATAATATGCCGTGTCACATGACCAGGAGTGCGATGGAGTAGCTCGAGAAACAGTAACGAATTCCAATTGACTGTGCAGTCCCCATAAAACGCCAGATCTGAAACCGATCGAACACATCTTGGATGTAATTCAACATTGCGTCAGAGCTCATCGACCCTTTTCCTGGAATTTACGGGAATTAGGTGACTTGTGTGCGTAGATATGGTGAAAATTCCCTCCAGCAACCCACCGTGGCGTCATAGCTTCCATGCCACGACGTGCCGCCGCTGTTACCCGTGCCGAAGGTGGACGTACCGCCTATTACGTGAAATACATTTCTAAAACGCTTTGCCTTAGCAGAGAATTAAAACATTAATCCTGGTCTCTTTACAGTAGCTGTTTCACTCTCACTGTTACATATCGTCAGTTTCCTTGTAACAGCTAGATGGATAATACTCATCCTATAAACATTCTAACCGAATACACTCGCAACACATATAATGTTGAGTGAACGCAATCTTCGTGCAGTTACGTCATTTCTTCCAAAGATTCGGCAAAAACAAAACTATTTTACATTAAAAAAATATGTCTTGTTAGAGAATTAATTATTATCCATATCACATATACGATAACATTGCTTGAAGTAATCGGTGCTGAAAGTCGATCGTGAATTATGCTGTGAATCGTTTCCCGAAGAAGGTTGAAATTTTGAACCCTCGAAATAATTTTTTTTACTTGGAGATGAAAATAAACTTCACATAGCTGGCGCAAAATTGAGCAGTTTGGTGGTATTACCTTTACCATGCAAGTTGGTTGAGTCCCATCGCTTACAAGCATGTTGTTATGTAGAGCAATACTAGTGTGTCCATTCCCAGAATCAAATATCAGCTACATATGGGCTTACAATGTTCTCGAGATATGTTCCGTAAATAGAATTTATCGTTTCCCCGGACGTGGAACGGATGACGTAAATATATTTTTGAGTTGGTTATACGACTGATTTCTTCTGTATGATGAAGACCAAGTTATTCATGTACATGTAAGTACAGCAATACTTTAGGCAGTAATTTTCCACTCGCTGTGATGGAATACGTTTTTTATGTATACTACCAACATCGACAAGGTTCTTTTTCCTCCCTAACGCGATATAGTGCACAGAAGTCTCGTCTATGCAGCAGTCATACTTGGAATTGTTTTCGTGGAACAAAGCTTAAAAGTTTAATTCCTTACTTATCTAAGTTGATAGACAATTTTTTTGTTTTCTTTGTTATTACTCCTTATTGACTTACTTACTTTATTAACCATCATATTTCTGCCAATTTCATTGTAGGGAAAATGAAAATCAGAAAAACAGAAAAGAATCTGCTGAATACGACTGGGAATCGAAAAGGTTCTCTGCTCCGCGGTTCTTCCGTCGATCATTGTATACTTAATGGGTACGTGAAGGATAGTCGTAATAGTTTTTTTTCTCCATTTCCAGGAAAATATACGTTTGTGCACCCGATACTCTCATGTAATGATGAAAGGTGATAAGTTTTCAGTTATATATAGAGTATATCAATTTTGAGTCGCTTACGCCTCATGAATTTCAGGGCTGGTTCTCTCAATAACGGTGGGGTGTTGAGCCAAGGTCTCTTGGAGTCTTTCATTTTATGTTGTCCACACGTGATCTGCCAAATATGAGCAGAATATGAAACTTCCTAGCTGATTAAAAGTGTATGCCGGACCGAGACTCGAACTTCTGGAAAGTTTGGGGGGTAGGAGGCGAGGTACTGGCAGAAGTATAGCTGTGAGGACGGGGCGTGAGTCGTGCTTGGGTAGCTCAGTTGGTAGAGCACTTGCCCGCGAAACACATTTATTTTCTCGATCAGTTTCGGTTAAAAATTACGGAATTTTTATGGTACACTGTGTCATACTCCCCGTTCAGCCCCTATAGTTCCATGAAATTCGATAGGTGGTGGCGCTATACGTACTACTCAAAATTACGTTCCAAACAGTGAGCTGTCAATGAGTATCTTTTGGCTGAAAACCAGAACACATCCGCTTGGAGAAAGTTTACGGAGACATAGCAGTGAACTAAATAACGATGTATCGTTAGGTGAGGCGTCTGTCATCGTCGGAACTAGGTCACGGAATCCAATCTCCTGCTTGCCGTCCTGCTGCAGCTGTGACTCTAGTAGGTTTGGAACGTGTGGACACTCTCATTTGTGGAGATCGAAGGGTCACAATCAGACGCCTCGATGCAAAGCGCCAGGTGTCACTCAAATTCGCATATCCGAGAATAGCTCACAAAACATCGTTGGACTGTTCCTACTTATCCACCCCTCAGCCTGGATTTCGCTCTTTCCGAATTCCATATGGTTGAACCAATGGAGGATACTCTCCCTGGGAAGCAATACGTAGATGATGAGGAGAATATTGACGCAGCAAGACGGTGGCTCCGATTTCGACCATTAGAGTGGTAGCACACGGGCATACAGAGGCTCACAGCAACGTGGCGTGAGGCCGTCGCGCTGAATGGGGATTATATAAGAAAATAGGATTTTTCACCCAAAATAGTAGGGAACAGTATGGTGTATTGGAAGACAGAGTAACACCAGCCTCCTTTCAGAAAAGAAAGAAACGTGTTGCATTCATTATTAAACGCCCTACGTATAGTCGGTGCGCACCCTGGGAAGTATGTGTATCCTGGCTAGTTTGTGTGGGTGACAGTAGCCCTAAGGTGTTGTGGCAAGCACAGCTGCGTATTTGTGACCGGCGCCCTCTCGCGTGTGCAGGCCGGCCGCCGGCCACTGTGCGCTGGCTGCGGGACGGCCGCGTGCTGGAGGCGGCGGAGACGCGGCCCGACGCTGAGGGCGGGCCCTGGTCGGTGCGCAGCGTGCTGGTCGTGGCGGCGCTCTCCAGGGCCGACCTGCACGCGACGCTCACCTGCCGCGCCAGCAACTCGCCGCTAGCGCCGCCCGTCGAGGCCACCGTGCGCCTGGACCTATACCGTGAGTACCACTCGCTCGACCGGCTTTGAGAAGCTCTCACAGCACAAGTACATTCTTCTCTTCACTGACAGTGGGATGCATGCGGTATAAATTCAATTGTGGGTGCCATGTCAAGCTATGAAGTGAACCATGCCTTTACTTGGATAAATATGTCACATTCGAACCGTTCCCTAATATTACAACTTAATAGCATATTGGTCCGCCTTTGAGATGCAGTAGAGATGCAATTCTGCGTGACACGGTCTCGGAAAGTCGATGAAAGTTTTCCGGAGCTACATGGGACCACATCTAGCCACTCCCCGAAACTACGCGTTGGAGATTTCTGGGCCCTGTGCAGCAGCCTGATAGCATCGCACATGTGTTCCATCGGTTGCAGATCAGGTGAATTAGGTGATCAGCACGTTAATGTGAGTTAACTATTATGCTCCTTGATCCATTATGCCGGCTTCTCTCCTAAGAATTGTCAGTCTCAATTTCCCTAGTGTTTTGGCAGTTATTACCAGTTTTGTTTCTCCAGTGTCTAGTTGAAGTTAAACCAAACAGGTAAACAGGTACAGCTGATCACGTATTCCATGCAACGCCCAGTGTCGACAGTAAGTGTCGATTTATTTCCCGTTATAAACAAAGGACTTCCAAAGCGAACCTTTAGCAGCTCATTCGAGTAAGTTTTCCCAAAGCCCGCCCCGTTGGCCGTGCGGTCTAACGCACGGCGTTCCGAGCGGGAAGGAGCGCCTGGTCCCCGGCACGAATCCGCCTTGTGTCGAGGTTCGGTGAACCGGCCAGTCTGTAGATGGTTTTTAGGCGGTTTTCCATCTGCCTCGGCGAATGCTGGCTGGTTCCCCTTATTCCGCCTCAGTTACACCATGTCGGCAATTGCTGCGCAAACAAGTTCTCCACGTATGCGTACACCACCATTATTCTACCACGCAAACATAGGAGTTACAGCTCGTCTGGTGTGAGACGTTTCCTGGGGGGTCCACCGGGGGCCGAACCGCACAATAACCCTGGGTTCGGTGTGGGGCGGCGGAGAGGTGAAGTGGACTGCGGTAGTCGTCGTGGGGGTGTGGACCACTGCGGCTGCGGCGGGGACGGAGCCTCACCGTCGTTTCTAGGTCCCCGGTTACAATACAATACCATACAATACAATACAAGTTTTCCCAAATTAGTGTCATGCGATATTTGTCCTAGCATTATATATTAAAAGGGAAAGTAAAACACGAGGAAAACAAGTACTCCACCAGCGACTGAGCAGCGCTATTTCATGACGGGAGCACTCAGCGCGGGCCAGGGCGGTGCTGTCACTGCTGGTGTATTGGTTATTTCTCGTGTTTCACAACGACTATCCCCTGCACAACCTCGTCCGGCTCTCAACGACCTTTTTTAAAGGACCCGCTTGATACTCGCATGGAGAGATATCAGGACTAGAGAGGAGGGGGTCAGGTGTCTCCCACTTGAGCCTCCCAGTTTAGGCTGCTCTCCCAGGTCGACAGACCAATCGTGACCAGCAGGGCACTGTTCCACAACGATGAATTTCCACAGAAATGCTTCCCCTTACTCATTTTTCAATCTCAGACGGATGTCTACCAGTGTTTCTCCTTCAGCAGCCGAGAAAACAATAACAGCACGTTCGTCCCATTCGCACGCATTTATTAGTAATGTCGTCATAGTTTGCGACTCCGTATTTACCGCACGCATGTCGGAAAGACACGAATGCCATACCAAACCCTTGCTTACACGTCGGTGCTTACATACGCACGTCGAAGCAGCGCTACGTTGCGTATACGCTGCAGTAATGCATCGAAATGGAAACTTCTTGATCACCCCTTTTAATGTGATTAGGGCCAAGTGACGTGGACGTGACATCCAGTTTGAATATGCCGTCACCGTCGGGGAAGACATTAAGCACGAAAGGATGCAAGTAGCCCACATTAACGTCCAGGGTAGTTCACAGCTATCTTGGTGTCTTAGATTACAACGAAAACAGTCATGGAAGTAAAGTGTGAATCACAACAGGCCCATGGAAAAGAGTTGTAAAAATATGGATAAAACAGAATACAAAGGAATATTTGCATATGTAATGCATCTATGGCTGAAAAATGAAGATGCGTTACAAGAGATGCTGTAACTGACCTCTCCCCACATGAATACTCATTCCAACAAGTGTTCGTGAATGTTGCTTCCAGAGTAATGGGCTTGTATGCTAACTTCGTAGTGCCTGAACGCCCTTCAATGTCTACAAGATTTGTACCCTGGGGATAAATTAGTCTAAAATATCCACTTACGAAGTATAGAGGCAGGACGCATGGGTCTAAATGAAATCAAAGTCTCGGATGTAGCTGCCAAGGGTGTGGCGAATCATCACTCTCAATTCGATCAGTGTTCCATCCACCTGCATGCTATCACCTGGTTGTTGAGGCTCAGAGTCACTCATAAATGGAAGGCAAATGGGTGGAAATCACAAACAACATACACGTCTGGTTAACTCCACAACTTGGCTATGACGTACCTCCTTGCAACCGCACAGACACGATGTGGCCCCTCTCATTCGTCTTCGCACTGGACATAGCCCTCTCTCACATGACTTCTTGCTCTGACGAGAAGACAATCCAGTGTATGGCGCTTGTGGTTTGTAGATCACGATATGCCACAGTTTAGTAGATTGCTTTTTGTATCCAGACAAGCGTGCGGGTGGACTTTGCCTTAATGAAATGTAAGCCCAGGATGGCGTGCCACAAAGTGTGATAAAACGGGTGGGGTAGAATATCGTGGACGTAGCACTGCGCTGCAATAGTGTCACGGATGTCATCCAAAACGATTCTGCTACGGCCTGGAATCTCATTGAAAAGACTAGATGATGCATCCTGTTTTGAACTGAACCGCTATGACCAGCGAAGACTTTCCTGGAGAGGCCCCGGACAACTGTCGTCCGCCGTACGGCCGGCCATGCAGGAGTGATGGTTTGGGCTTTCATTTCATTTCATAGTAGGTGCCCTTCGTTGTTACCCGCCGGACCCTTACAGGACAGCGGTACGCGAAAGATATTCTTTGCTCTGTTCTCTTGCCCTTCATGGCAATTCGTCTTAGGTCTGCCTGCCTGGCTCTGCTTTGAATCGCGCGTCCTTCGAGCGCACCAATCAGAGGCCGCGTAGCGACAGGCGGCGCCGCGTTCAATGTCACCCACCACCATCCGGCGCGGTAACCAGTGCTGCCAAGTTTAAAAAGATAAATCTCACGCGCCAGTCTGGCGCTACCAATAACTGGCAGTTGATGGTAGGAGTTGCTGGCAACTGGTGTGTTACGTATGGGTCTCATATCAACCTGTACCACATAAAAAACAGCCTGAAGATGACTCACTGAAGCGCTGAAACTGGTAGCAACAAAATAAAACAAATCATAAGGGCTGCTGTAGTGTTTTATTTTGCCGCGATAGTAAACGGCCGTCGTTCCAGCGACCTCCTGCCAAAAGGAGTGTTTGACTCTTTCTTGTAAAATGCCTTAAATTATTAGTTATGTCATGTTATGTTCCTAACACGCTTTTTTCTATTGAATTTCAGTACTCCTTTACGAAAATGGAAATGCAATTCAAATAATTTTAAAGCCCACTAAAATGCTAATGTCGATTCATGGAATGCTTGTGACGTCACTCGTAACCTCGCTGCTCCTACAGTCATAATGCTGAATCACAGTGATGACTTGTTGTGGAATTTATTTTCCAGAATATGGGTTACAGATGGTGTGTATTACTACACTCTAGAAATAAGTATACAAAAACTCCGAAAAGTTGTTTTTGAGTGTTACACACACTGAGATGATGGGTAAAATGTGTTACACTGTACTGGCAAATAACCACCATGTCGACGAACAAGTGCACTAATGTAATTAAAAATGTGTTGCACTGTGAAGTTAATATTAATTTACCTCCGAGATCTTCTTTCCCACTGTTTCAAGGAAGGATGGTGTCATACAACGTAATTAGGCTCTTACGGAAAATGGTTTTATCCAGCTTCACACAAATTATTCGGTAGCTCATTTGTTACAGCAGTACACCGTCGAAGTGACTAAGATCATGTCAGGAGACCTCTGGTTCGAATCCAACCGTACTTGTGCTTCGCCGAGTGCTGACCGTCCGTTAATTTCCGTGATAGTTCCTATTACTTGTGACTCATCGCTCTTTCTGGTCTTGCTGCTGCTAATTGGAATTTCGGTTGCTTAACCGAAACTGCGTCGCTGGATTAACCATGGCTACAAACCTCAGGAAGAATAACCTGGTATTTGCTTTTGACAAGGAATCCCGTCCTGTTCAGCCAACATTCCTGGTAATAGATGACTGGATTACGCAGGTAATTGGTCCCAATTCTGAAACCTTCCACACCTGGCAACTGGATCAGGAAAAATACTGTGTTTTTGTCAAGTTAATCAGTGCTGCGACTGTTGATAAAGTGTTACAAAAGTGGGGCTATGAAGTAGATTTTGCTGATAGAAATGGTTATAAACGTAAGATTTCCATCTATACAGCGGACATTCATTACAAAACCAATCTTGTCTTGAATCTTCCCATTGAAATTGAAAATGATAAGATTGAGGAAGCTCTTTGAAACTACCTCGACGTTAAATCAATTGCAAATGAAAGATGGTCGCCTCGCTTCAACTGCATTCTTTCATCGGGGTCCACTGTGTAGAGATGGACGTTAAGACGAATATTCCGCCTCACATAACTGGTTGTCGGTATAGGGTACCAATTATTTATACAGGTCAGGAACCTACATGTCATATATGTAACGGAACTGGTCACTTCAGACAGGATTGTCCACGGCGAACTGTTGTTCTTAAAAGTAATTTGATACAGCGTCAGAAGCTTACCTTAAATGATCTGTTACCAAGGAATAGCCCGGATCAACTGGTTGAGGATGTTAACGCAGCGGGCGAAGCTGATGTCTCCCTTTTCACGATAACAGTCAATTTCCTCCGTTAACAACAAAGGGAAACCCTGTTGCCACTACTCGTGAAACTGAAATGCAACCGAAGAAACGACCTCTGGAGACAACTGATAGTTGTTCAGAGGACGAGCTGTTTTGAGCCACTCCCTCACTTCGCAAGCAAAAACAGTGTGATGAGGAGGCGAAATGCGAATGGAAACTGATGAACAGAAAGATAATACACATACTGTACCAGAAAATGAAGGGGGTGTAATCAGCATTAATTTGCAAGAAACAACAGGTACAACAGATCAGCAGCTACCTGTTAACAAAAAAATTCAGGGAGAGCTTGAAAAACTGCAGTCTCCATTTGTTTCCCTCGATCAGGAAGTAAGTGAAATTAATAAAGAACGAGGAAGTGGTGGCCAAACTGAAATCACGGTCAACACCTCAGGGCTGGCGCCGGCAACCGAAATTGCAAAACCGTCTGCTGCTGCTGCTCCAGATAATCCACAAAGTAAAATACCGACGCAACCAAATGAGAATGAAGCTCGTAACCAAGGGAAGGGAAAATCCGGTAGGGGCGACCCAAGCCCAAAGAATGTTCGGTCCGAAACGGTCCGAAACGGTCCTACAGGAACCACTGGAGGAAAAATTTGAAAGTTTACCAGGAAATCAATCTGCTTGCGTTACAAGAGAAAACATCAGAAATAGAAAAAAAAACCGAGACAGTAACTAATAAACTGATTGAAGTGTTATTCCATGTTCAGCCTTCCGAGAAAACTGTTACAGCTTAACTGAACCCTGAACCACAGGAAACTAAATTAGTTCATCGAAACAACTACATAGTGACAGCACAATGACGCAATCTTATTCTGTCTCCACTATAAACATAAATAAAATTACGTCCGGTTTGAAATTATTGGCCCTTAAGAAATTTTTGTAAAAATCCGCGACTGATATTGCCCTGTTCCAAGAAATTGTAATTTCGGATTTAATAATTCCTGGTTTTGTCAGTTACATAAATGTGTCTTCCGAAACAAGTGTCGGAACAGCTGTTTTGGTGAGGGAAGTGGTTACAGTAAGCGAGGTGAAACGACTGGGATCCGAAAGGGGACTAGGACTAAATATTTATGATGTGACTATCATCAACTTGTATACCCCCTCAGGAAGTTCTCACCTACCTGACAGTGCACGTTTCTTCAAAGATGACCTGATAGACTCGTCAAGGAAAACTACAAGACAGTTATTACTTGGAGGTAATTTTAATTGTGTTTTAAATCAAAAAGATCTGTTACCTAATTTTAACTTCTCAAGTGAACTAAAACAACTAGTCACCTGTTTAGAATTAAAGGATATGCGGGGAATCAAATACCCCTCCATCGTTGAGTTCACTTATGTCACGGCAACATCACGTAGCAGGATTGACAGATTATATATTTCTAAAAATCTTGAAACTTTCGTGACAAAAGTAGAAACCAATCCTACGTACTTTTCAGACCATTCAAGTGTCTTAGCTTGCATAAATCTTACAAGACATCCAGTTCGTCGATTCAAGAATCAGTGGAATTTTAACACTTCCTTGTTAGTAAATCATGATTTAGAAGACCTAATTAAACAAACATGGACAATATGCCTGCGTGCTCGTAGTAGATGTGCCACTGCTGTTGACTGGTGGGTTAAAATAGCAAAGACAAAGTTGAGGAAGATTCTTATTCAATACAGTGCCCAGAGCGCAAGAGAAATGAAATGCATTATAGAATATTGCTATTCCGTTTTGAGGGATCTATATGATCAAGTCTCAGCAGGTTCCACACTTCGGATAGCAGACATCAAAAAAGTCAAACCCAAGTTACTTAATATCAAGAGAAGTCAAATGGAAGGGTTGAAAATAAAATCGAAGGCATATTTGGTGTCAGAAGATGAAACTACTTCCCTATATCGTTTAATGAAGCATACGAAAAACGGGAGAAGGACTTTTATTCGCGAAACTGGAACAAAACATGGTACGATTCCCAGAATCCAGCAGGGAATCATGAACAAGATTTATCGGTATTATTGCGAGCTATATTCTGTACATCAAAGTAGTGATGCTTCCTTGGTAGAATTCCTTCACATCCTAGCCCCACAGCTGACAGAGGATGACAACGAAAATTTTCTCGAGGTTGTCAGTGAGGAAGACGTGTATGAGACTCTGTGCGCCTCACCACCAAAAAAATCGTCAAGACCGCATGGTCTGCCAGCAGAGTTTTACATCCGTTACTGGCCAATAGTAGGCGCGAAAATCACGGACATTTTAAATGAGGTTATTCAGGGTAAAATGATTCCGGCTGAGTTTAAGGAGAGTAAAATGGTTCTGGTGCCAAAAAATCTTGGAAACAAAGATTTTAATGATTTTCATTGACATTGAAGAAAATATGTTTCAACGATAGGGTCATACAGTTGATTAGGAACATAGCAACTGGAATAAATGCTAAAATAGCGGTGAATTGTCAACAATCCAGGCCGATGCAATTACAACGAGGTGTTCCTCAAAGAAGTCTTCTGTCCATGTCGCTCTTCGCCATTTCGCTGGAAACTTTCCTCCGATATGTCCATGCTAGATTAAAAGGCTCAACATTATCAGGAAATAAAACATTTATAAGAGCCGATGTTGACGATATAGTGGTCATTATAAGGAATAATGACGAGGTAACCACGCTAGCAACAGTCACTGATTCGTACTGTAGAGCATCTGGAGCCAATACAAACGAAAAAAAAGTAAGATGTTAGATCTCAGAGGTTTTGATAATATCATCGTCGAGTGGGTAAAATTAGCCCGACAACATAAAATACTTTGGATCACCGTGACAACATGCCCCAAGAAAATGACGACTTTAAATTGGAAGGTTGCAGCAGATAAAGTGCAAGTGGCCATTATAGAGAACTTAACTGGACATATGAACCAGGTCCAAAGAACGATGTATATCAACTGATGCATCCTTGCTAAAGCTTATTATACTGCCCAGCTGTTTCCAATACCGAGAATGATAGCGAGGAGAATAATGTCCAAAATCACCAACTTTTTGTGGAGAGGTGAAATGTTCAGAGCATCTGCTACAGTAACCACTTTAGATCCTAAAAATGGTGGACTAGGATTAACTGATATAAGAGATAAAGCCTCTGCACTTTTTATCAAACGGCAAGTTATCTTAATAGGAGACTCGCGAGAAAGCATAACCAGTCAACTTTTCGAGATCATTAAACCTCGAAGCCTGCTTCCCCCGAGTGACGTGCAAAATATGAACAGTCGTGTACAGCATGTGAGGACTTTCTATGTTGAATTTAGTTATGCAAGTGTCGAACTCAGGCAGTCACGGCATTTAACATCAAGGGCGATATTGCGGGAACGAAGGAAAAGCGAGGGAAGGAACAAAATGGAACGACAGTTTCTAAACATTGAGTGGACTGAGATCTGGAAAAACATTAGTTCTAATGTGCTCACGTTTAATATAAAAGCGTCACGGTACAAGACAGTTAACAACATAGTTAGCGCCAATGAAAGACTGCACGCAATCGGACTCTGTGAAACTAATTTATGTCAACAATGCCATCTAGTTGACACAATCTGTCATAGATATACTTGCAGTGGACACATAAATAGTTGGATGTGGATCCGGAAGCAAATAGCTTCCCTGAGTTTATATCGTTGTCATTGACACAAAGGCCTCAAGCACGCTATTTCCCAGGAAAAAAAAAAACCGCTGTGTGGTTGCTGGAAAATTTTTATAATTACATCCTTAACAAATTAGGATCCGACAGCACCATAGAGTTCAAGGTACACATGCTGTGTGAATTCCACAAAATTAGAAGGTATTCGAATCACAAGAAAAAGTTCGTTAATATGTAGAAAACTGTATTTGAAAAAATGGGCATTGGTTAATATAAAAAAGAAATTTTTGAAATTTATAAGCTGATGCACAGAACTTACGTGAGAGTCAGATTGCGGGTCTAATAGTGCCAAAACACAAAATGTTAAAGCTGCATTATTCGTTTATATTAGAAATCTGGAAATTGACAGTTTTTATGCAAATATCCTCATCAATTGGTTAAAACCATAAGACTGTAACTGATATTGTGTAATATTCAATAGATGGTACATTGGCCTGCTCATTTTTGCACTGTGATGTGTAAGTCAGTTTTGCAGTGAAAGACTTATTGCATAGGGCTGATCACTTCAGGTACTTACCATTCAATTAATGTCCAGAAAGTGTATTTTGAAGGCTAGTCAACTTTATAATATCTCCTTTCCGCCATTCTCAAGTATTTCAGAAATTGTTCAGTACGATTATTGAATTGTTTTATATTTAGAATTTTCCCATCAACTTGCTGATATCCCTCATAAAGAGCTAGTTATGCTTCTGTAAAGGTTGGAGCACATGTAATTCATAGTGCACATTTTATTTCTTCGTGTTGAAGTTCGAATGTCTTTAGAATAACTTTTCTTGATGTTAACTTAATTCTTTCTGATAATTTAGGCAGTAACACAATCTCCTGCTGTCTTTCTTTAACATTAGCAGAAGTGAAATGATCAAATTGTTTTTGTTTAAATCACTTCATGTATAGCGTGTACAAGAGTACATGAACTTAGTATATATTAGGAATTAGTAACATTGTTTTTTAATAAATGGTTTTATATATATATATATATATATATATATATATATATATATATATATATATATATATATATATATATAAAAAACCATGAACCACGGACCTTGGGGAGGCTTGTGTGCCTCAGCGATACAGATAGCCGTACCGTAGGTGCAACCTCAACGGAGGGATATCTGTTGAGAGGCCAGACAAACGTGTGGTTCCTGAAGAGGGGCAGTAGCCTTTTCAGTAGTTGCAGGGGGCAACAGTCTGGATGATTGACTGATCTGGCCTTGAAACACCAACCAAAACGGTCTTGCTGTGCTGGTACTGCGAACGGTTGAAAGCAAGGGGAAACTACAGCCGTAATTTTTCCCGAGGGCATGCAGCTTTACTGTATGG
The DNA here is from genome assembly GCF_023864275.1 of Schistocerca cancellata. Taxonomy (NCBI): domain Eukaryota; kingdom Metazoa; phylum Arthropoda; class Insecta; order Orthoptera; family Acrididae; genus Schistocerca; species Schistocerca cancellata. The sequence goes on along the minus strand of NC_064630.1, from coordinate 448,114,041 downwards.
TTAATGATGATGGCGTCCTCTTGGGTAAAATATTCCGGAGGTAAGTCCTCCATTCGGATCTCCGGGCGGGGACTACTTAGGAGGACGTCGTTATCAGGAGAAAGAAAACTGGCGTTCTACGGATCGGAGCGTGGAATGTCAGATCCCTTAATCGGGCAGGTAGGTTAGAAAATTTAAAAAGGGAAATGGATAGATTAAAGTTAGATATAGTGGGAATTAGTGAAGTTCGGTGGCAGGAGGAACAAGACTTTTAGTCAGACGAATACAGGGTTATAAATACAAAGTCAAATAGGGGTAATGCAGGAGTAGGTTTAATAATGAATAAAAAATAGGAATGCGGGTAAGCTACTACAGACAGCATAGTGAATGCATTATTGTGGCCAAGATAGGCACGAAGCTCACGCCTACTACAGTAGTCCAAGTTTATATGCCAACTAGCTCTGCAAATGACGAATACATTGAAGAAATGTATGATGAAATAAAAGATATTATTCAGACAGTGAAGAGAGACGAAAATTTAATAGTCATGGGTGACTGGAATTCAGTAGTAGGAAAAGGGAGAGAAGGAAACGTAGTTGGTGAATTTGGATTGGGGGTAAGAAATGAAAGAGGCAGTCGCCTGGTAGAATTTTGCACAGAGCACAAATTAATCATGGCTAACACTTGGTTCAAGAATCATAAAAGAAGATTGCATACATGGAAGAACCCTGGAGATACTAAAAGGTTTCAGATAGATTATATAATGGTAAGACAGAGATTTAGGAACCAAGTTTTAAATTGTGAGACATTTCCAGGGGCAGATGTGGACTCTGACCACAATCTATTGGCTATCAACTGCAGATTAAAACTGAAGAAATTGCAAAAAGGTGGGAATATAAGAAGATGGGACCTGGATAAACTGACTAAACCAGAGGTTGTACAGAGTTTCTGGGAGAGCATAAGCGAACAATTGACAGGAATGGGGGAAAGAAATACTTTAGAAGAAGAATGGGTAGCTTTGAGCAATGAAGTAGTGAAGGCAGCGGAGGATCAAGTAGGTAAAAGGTCGAGGGCTAGTAGAAATCCCTGGGTGACAGAAGAAATATTGAATTTAATTGACGAAAGGAGAGAATATAAAAATGCAGTAAATGAAGCAAAAAGGAATACTAACGTCTCAAAAATGAGATCGACAGGAAGGGCAAAATGGCTGAGCACGGATGGCTAGAGGATAAATGTAAGGATGTAGAGGCTCATGTCACTAGGGGTAAGATAGATACTGCCTACAGGAAAATTAAAGAGACCTTTGGAGAAAAGAGAACCACTTGTATGAATATCAAGAGCACAGATGGAAACCCACTTCTAAGCAAAGAGGGGAAAGCAGAAAGGTGGAAGGAGTATATAGAGGGTCTATACAAGGGCGATATATTTGAGGACACTATTATGGAAATGGAAGAGGATGTAGATGAAGATGTAATGGGAGAAATGATACTGCGTGAAGAGTTTGACAGAGCACTGAAAGACCTAAGTCGAAACAAGGCCCCGGGAGTAGATAACATTCCATTAGAACCACTGACGGCTTTGGGAGAGCCAGTCTTGACAAAACTACCATCTGTTGAGCAACATGTATGAGACAGGCGAAATACCCCCAGACTTCAAGAAGAATACAATAATTCCAATCCCAAGGAAAGCAGGTGATGACAGATGTGAAAATTATCGAAATATCAGTTTAATAAGTCACGGCTGCAAAATACTAACGCGAATTCTTTACAGACGAATTGAAAAACTAGTAGTAGCCGACCTCGGCGAAGATCAGTTTGGATTCCGTAGAAATATTGGAACACGTGAGACAATACTGACCCTACGACTTATCTTAGAAGCTAGATTAAGGAAAGGCAAACCTACGTTTCTAGCATTTGTAGCTTTTGATAATGCTGACTGGAATAGTCTCTTTCAAATTCTGAAGGGCGCAGGGGTAAAATACAGGGAGCGAAAGGCTATTTACAATTTGTATACAAACCGAATGGCAGTTATAAGAGTTGAGGGGCATGAAAGGGAAGCAGTGGTTGGGAAGGGAGTGAGACAGGGTTGTAGCCAATCCCCGATGTTATTCAATCTGTATATTGAGCAAGCAATGAAGGAAACAAAAGAAAAATTCGGAGTAGGTGTTAAGATCCATGGAGAAGAAATAAAAACTTTGAGGTTCGCCGATGACATTGTAATCCTGTCAGAGACAGCAAAGGACTTGGAAGAGCAGTTGAACGGAATGGACAGTGTCTTGAAAGGAGGATATAAGATGAACATCAACAAAAGCAAAACGAGGATAATGGAATGTAGTCGAATTAAGTCAGGTGATGCAGAGGGTATTAGATTAAGAAATGAGACCCTTAAAGTAGTAAAGGAGTTTTGCTATTTGGGGAGCAAAATAACTGATGATGGTCGTAGCAGAGATTATATAAAATGTAGACTGGCAATGGCAAGGAAAGCGTTTCTGAAGAAGAGAAATTTCGTAACATCGAGTATAGATTTAAGTGTCAGGAAGTCGTTTCTGAAAGTATTTGTATGGAGTGTAGCCATGTATGGAAGTGAAACATGGATGATAAATAGTTTGTACAAGAATAGAATAGAAGCTTTCGAAATGTGGTGCTACAGAAGAATGCTGAAGATTAGATGGGTAGATCACATAACTAATGAGGAGGTATTGAATAGGATTGGGGCGGAATTTGTGGCACAACTTGACTAGAAGAAGGGATCGATTGGTCGGACATGTTCTGAGGCATCAAGGGATCACCAATTTAGTATTGGAGGGCAGCGTGGCGGGTAAAAATCGTAAGGGAGACCAAGAGATGAATACATCAAGCAGATTCAGAAGGATGTAGGTTGCAGTAGGTACTGGGAGATGAAGAAGCTTGCACAGGATAGAGTAGCATGGAGAGCTGCATCAAACCAGTCTCAGGACTGAAGACCACAACATCATATATAGAATAAAAAAGAGTATTTTAACTTCTTTGGAAATCGACTCAATTGTCCTTTTATATGAAAACCAAATCACATCTACAAATCTTCACCTCACAAACTAGAAGCAGTATATTATTGTTTGTTCTGCTGTATAAATGCGCTTTCTTTTGCAGTCGCTGTTCACACCTGTCACGACCAAAAAATATTTTCTAATTAATATGACCACACACTGTTTACCCTACAAGAGACATTGATTCTTTTTTTAACTTGGTACTGTCCACCTAGGATCCTTATTGTTTAAACTTTTGATGTATCATCATCTTACGTAAAGATGAAGCCTCAGACACTGACGTCATTATACGCTCACAAACATCACAGCATTTACGTTTGTTTGACCTGCACGATGTATATGCTTTATATCTCTCCGTATAGAAGATCCCACCGTCTACAGTTCGGTGTACTGTGGATGTATGGTGATATCTTCACTACTAGCAATGCTTTCCAAAAAAGTGGACTGTTTGTTCGCAAAATAAATACTTTTATCCCCTGTAGTCCATTTCTCACGCTAAGATTAATGTGAAGCTATATGTAACTAACAACTGCTGTAATCAGTTTTTGCTAACTTTTCGTGTTTCGGTAAAATTTTAAGAAAGTATATGACTCTTCGAGGAATGGAACATGTGACTCCTCTTCCCACAGTCAGATCCGCTATCCGTTGTGGCCCCGAGCGCCTGCTTATAGTGGTATTTCTGCTGAGTGTCTTCTAGATAGGAAATCGGCTCTAAGATTTGCCAAGAACAATTTTATTGTGCTTTGGGCCGTAGCTCATGAATGATCGTCGACAGTGTAGTTACACCGTAGCATACGGACCCATTTGAGAAAGTTCTACAATTGATATGTTTGGAATGAGTTTATGGATGGCTCAGGGAATAGGGAGAGGAGTATCCGTCGATGCCCGTATCGCTGCGCTAAATGGGTAGAGCATAAACGCATCAACTTGGACAAGTTTACTAGTATCAGGGTTCACAAAATTTCTTCCAATTGTTACTTAAAAACTGCGTTTTCCATCACTATGCAGCTAAACTGTTTGAGGAAAAATTACGTAAAAACCTCGTAGCTACGGCTAAAGATCCAATAACACACATTTAGCTTTGTCTTATTCCTAGTCTGTAACGTCACCAGATCTTCAGCCAATAACAGATCGTGTTAGATAACTTGTCCAAATCTTGATATTTAACGATTTTTAAGCTTTGATTACATAAAAATAACAAATATTATGTGTGAAGTTTGGACTTTATCATCAAACAGAACAACAACAATCCGAACCATATTTTTAACGGAGAAAAATAGCCTATTGAGAACGTTTGGAGCACCATGGGCTGTACCATCCAACTAGATCGGAGTTTTGACGATCTGACGCACCGATTGGACATAATGTGGCATGATGTACTTCAGGAGATATACAATACAACTGTCAATAAATGCCAATTCGGATAACTGCTTACATAAGGACCAGAGGTGGACCAATGCGTTGTTGACTTTCTAATTTGTGAAGCTCTTTCTCTCTTGAATAAATCATCCAGTTTTTCTACAGTTTTAATCATTTCTTTTTGTACACGTACATCACATCCGCCGATTTCCGTCCCATTCCGATGACTGCTTCGTGGTGCGTGGTTTTTCTTTCATAGAGTGTGTAATACTTGTGACACCTGGAGAAATATTTTACAAGAGTGTCCATTAACAACAACTTTGAATACTAAACAACATTAAAAGACTATAGAAATAAAAGGAATACCGACTGCAATGCAGTGTTCTTTAGTATCGTACAGAGACAACATCTAGTCCACTGCCATTAGTAAATCAAAATTTCCAGTCATCCCGAAACGTCTAACGACTGTTTTCATTTATTTTAGTGCGTTTCGACAAATTGTTTACGTTTACTACGTCGGTATAAAATTTTCGAAGTGGATATTCTCCCCGGAAGCACTCTTCCGGAACTACTCACGCGAAGTGTAGTTAGTATTGTTTTCTTCACAAAGGAAGAGGCATGTATGCGTGCGCATACTCATCTGTCAGATATATTTCGACAGTATCTGCGAGAGCGAAACGAGCAACAGCGCCGCCTGCGACGCGGGACCATAAATCCCAGAGCAATATCAGTGAGTGATACGTTCTGTTCATCGAGCCTGCTGATGCGGAAGAGCACTCGCGATCTGTGTTTGTGTTTCATGTGGTGCGATGTTTGGGAACGTTGCCGCCCGCCTGCGCACATGCTGCTCTTAGTGAACACAAAAGGCGAAGGACAGAGATTACATTTGCACGCAGGAGAGGTCTCGAAGTGAAACACCGAAAATGTTCATTAATATGCATTCATGAACACTTTGTACTTCATCAACAACTTACCATGAAATGAACCATTTCGTGAACGCGCTCCTGCCCTGTAAATACCGGAGTGAAAATATTCACCAGACTGAACGTTGGTTTGAATGTTGCAATGACTTAGTGTTCATCGCTCTATTGCTTGCTGCGTGTTGCTGCTTTCGTCTCGCTGTTGCACAAAGTCAGATATGCACATGTAAAAAAAAGGTATGGCGAGACACGAAGAAAACATTCCTCACACACTGAGGAATAAGATGTGTTACGTGGGTATATGTCGGGAAACACTGTTTCCATGTTAGAGCATATTTTCTACTTCTCTTCATAATAACATTTGTGATGGGAAACGAACAGGAACAGAAGGTACAAATAGTACATTAAATGATTTCTTACATGAGATGTTCAACATACCCCCTTGGTTACGTTTTCTTAGACTGTACAGTAAGTTCTAACTTTCAGGTTCACTGGCGGCATCCGTTGTTCCAATTGTACGATGGTAATGTTGGCATGTGGCTCACTTTATTGCTTGTGTTGACATACGAATAGCTTCATTGCTCTACTAATATCACTAACTAGCACGAACTGTTCACCGTTTGTGAAGAAAACGTCATCAACTGTTTATTGTTCATGAGTGATTGTGCCAGCACGTAGCACTTTCTGTGTGGTGTTCCTCATCGACTTGGTTTCCGGTTCAGTATAAGTTTACTCGGGTGCGGAGTTAGGAGACAATCTTTTGCGGATTAGCAGACCGTGAAGTTTGTATCTGGAGAGTACTTCAATTACGACGAATGACTTTTGAAGGAATTGATCGCTGTCTTAGGGAGCATGGAACGCTTACGCCTACTGCTTGAGACGTGTTGAATGGAGGAGAAAAGTTCAAGTGGAAGAGGAATCAGAGATTCAGTGCGACGGCGGGTTGCTTTATGTGTCCTTGCTAATGAAGGGCATTTCGAGCAATTTATTTAATTAACCAGTCATTCTGTGACGGTATGCTCTTCTGTTGTACGTTACTCATAAATAATGTGTTGAGGAGTTGTAGCAATTCAGGTCCAGCATAAATTAAAGCGTTTCTCGACCCATGTCCTATAAAATATTTTCTTCCTTGTTTCCCGATAGTTTGGCCATACGCGTTTGTTATGCCCTGTAGTAGGGCAAGCTGTTAAGTATAGAACCCTAACCACAGGGCTACTTTACAGTTTGCGCGTGAAAAAATAGTTGTAAGATGTCACAAAAGATGCATAGAGTAAGATAAACCGGACTCGAGAATTTAACCTTACGTTTACGTGATAATCCATGAGTGCAGTCAGTCGTGGTATCAGTACTAGTGAAGTATGGGAATATGTATTACCAATGTGTTGCTAGAATAATTCTGAGTGCTTTGGCTTTTATACTCAATGCACACATTCCGAAGATCATCAAACAGCATCTCAACTGACAAAAAAAAGGTGTTTGCAAATAACGCGCTTTATCAAGAGGAATTAACGACATGTGTTTCGCACCCTTACGTAATGTTATTTTTTTTATTATTTTGAGTTTTTCTTCATTAAAGAGGCTCATCTCCAACATAACAATTTACTCGGATATTACTATGCGAAGAATAAACGTTCTTAAACTATATTTTCAAAATATTTCTCCAGGTCTTTCGACCTTGTGTGTCCTCTTCCTCTGCGCCCACTCTCCTCATTGTAAGCTGTACATTTTGGAGCCACGTCGATTTTTCTTCTCCCCTCCAGTATCAATTTTGGTATTTTGGCTTCCTCCATTCGTCGTACATGCCCGTACCACTGTAATTTCTTCCTATTCATTACGTCATATATTCTTTCTTTTATTTCCATTCTCCTTATTATTTCGGTGTTTCTTATCTTCTCTTTCCTGGACGGTTTGGCCGATCTTCTCCAGAAGTCCATCTCTAGAGCTTGTAATTTTTTAATGTGCTCCAGGTTAATTGTCCAGGTTTCCATTCCGTACAGATCCACACAGATCCACACTATCTAATGTAGATTTGTGTATTAATTTTTTAGTTCCGCTCATTACATTCCTGCTCCATAAGACTGAGTTAAGCATCGCAAGTATCTTCCGTCCGCTACTAACTCTTTTTTTGATTTCTGACTCTCCTTTTCCCTCGATTTCTAAAATGGATCCCAAGTAACAGAAAGTGTTTATCTCTTTGATTTTCTTCCCTTCAATGTATAGCTCATCTGAATCATTAATCAAATATTATGTTTTTTGATAATTAATCTTCAAATCCCAAGTTTTATATGCTACTGCTAGTTGATTGCACATATAGTTCGCATCCTCCCCATATTGAGCTACGACTACTTGATTATCAGCAAATAATAAATGATGTAGGTAAACTCCATCTCTTATTTCTAATCCCATACTATTACATTTACGAGACTATGTTCTAGGGCAAATATCTACATAGGTTTTAAATAATGATGGTGACATGGGACAGCCCTGTAAAAGGCCTTTGCTTGTTCTAAATTTCTGTGAAACTTTACTACCAAAATATGTCCTAATGTGAAAATATGTTCTAATTCCTTTCACAAAAATTCTTATTAATGTGTTTGTAACGCAAATTCCTCGATAGTTTAAACAAATTTTGCGATCCCCTTTCATAAATATGGTATTAATGTAATCTAGCTTCATCTCGTTGTATATTGAATCTCCATGTATCATTTTGTTGTAGAACTGTATTATCAGTTTCACAGTTTTATCACCACCATATTTCAGACACTCCAGATTCATATTGCCTAGTGCAGGAGATTTACCATACTTCCTGTTCTCAACGCCTGAACACTTTCTAAAATCTGGATCTCATCATCTTCATGACAATTTCATTCCACTGTTCCTTCTTCTAGATATTCTTCTCTGTCCTCATTTAATAACCAACCACAGAAGGAACGCATTTCGTTTTTCCCTAACGTGGACCTCTACTTCCTCTGACCACCACTCTGCTGCACGTTTGTGGTTGCTAACTTTTTTACCCAACACCTCTGTTGCTATGATTTTCACATTAGTTTTCATATAGTCACCTATTTCCTCTGTACGTCCTTCAAATGATTCGACCAATGTCCTTTCCACCCTGGCCGCCAAGAGTGTTCTGATACTTTCGTCTTGTAGGCTGTGAATATTAAAAGGTATAGTTTCATCATTCTCAGTCTGGTTCGTTTTATTTACGTTAATTGTATCATTACTTGCGTTCTTCCATGACAAATAAGATTTTATTTTTACAAGATAGTGGTCTGATCTACACTGGGCTCCTCCACACTTGGCTCCTCTGTAAGATCTGACGGCTACTACCTTGCAACTACATGTCTCCTTAATGGTAATATACTCTATTATAGAACGAAATTCTTTAGTGTTCTCTTGCCAAGTATATTTATGATTGTCCTCGTGTTTGAAAAATGTGATGGCAAATCAAATTGTTCACAAATTGCAATCAGTCATTCCAATTGACATTACACACATCCTCTCCATGTTTTCTTACTATTCTACAGGATTCTCTAATTCCTACTCTTCCATTCATGTCTCCCATGATAGTCTGTTCCTTTCTTCTTGGGATTCTTTCGGTAGTCTCCCTGAGGGTGGCCTCCTTATATTTTATGTCGTTCGTGGGTGCATATCCGTTAATACTCACAACTTCCCTAGCAAATAATGCCGTTTCAACAGTTATAATAAGTTGATTGATGAATGTCCAATTAGTGATTATTTTTTCCATGATTTCTTTATCATAATGGAGACTCTTTCTTTGGCTCTTACTGCTTTTGATACCTCACTCCACATATGTAATGTAACTGTTTTAACAGGGTGGTAACACGTTTTACTCTATCGAACTCTAGGGAGATAATTGCAAACTCAGAAAGCCTGTACTACACTCGATAGAATTAACCGTATCACATACAAAACATTATCTTCAACACTGTGGAAACATTAATATTAAACATCGATAGATTCAACAAAGTGTAATACAAGATACAAAGAGATTAGAGAGTAAAGGTGCAGCCATTCCCTTGATTTCGCTCCGTTGTAAGAAGCGGAACTTTAACTTCGTGTCTAGGTAGGTACGTGTCTCTCAGGTTCAGCTATTTCAGCCTTCTGGAAGTACATGAAACATAATTTAACAGTTCTAAAAACATACAGTTTTGAACTTGACTGTCTTTTGGAAACCATATATCAGTTTCAATGGAGAAATAACACAGCCAACAGGTTGCAAATAATTGTTCAACACATTTACCTATGTTTCAACACCTATGGATGTCTCCATCAGATAGGTATTGAGCATTTGCCTGTATTTTGTAATTGTGTTCATGGCAAAATCAGCTTCACTTGTGAATTACAAAATAATGATCGTCAGCTGTAGTACCTGGATCATAGTATTGGCTTTGACAACAACAGACCTTCCTTCGTATTTTTCGAAAAATCGCTAATATGGGTCAGATGGTGCCAGCTATTTCGGTGCTTACTCACTCCAATAAAAAAAGCATTTTTCCATTCTGCCCTTCATCGTGCAGCTTCTGTACCTTGTTATCAGAGAAGCATAATGATGGGATGAATTTAATAAAAACTCTTTAGTTGAAAACATCTTCAGAGATAAAACCGAAGCTATAGTCAGTACGTCAGGCTTCAGTGCTCTTTCTGACAGTAACGAGTGTAAAAATGTTTTTCGATTCCATTTTTAGGCCCTATTTCCTATAGAACTTGTCGTCTTCTAGTTAAAAAATAATGATGTAAAGTTGGCTTTTCCACTTACACTATCTCACAGTAAAATCTTGTTCACAATCTCAAATCCTCAGCTGAAGAAATTTCCAGTTTACTTAGAGAAAACAAAGGTCAAGGCTCAATCTACTAAAAGAGCTGGGAATTTTTACGCATAATTCTAAGAATGAAGGCCTCATCGTCAACGAACAGTTACAATTACGTACTTTTTATTCAAATGGCTTGAATTCACTAGTCGCTCATTTTTGATTCCTTTAATTTTACTAAGTTTACGTGACTCTAGTTCCGAAACATATTTTCTTCAAATCGGATATAGATGTGTACTACTAAAGTTTCCTTTTTAGACTATGCAGCAGTTTGTGTACATACTTTAAAATACTCGGTACTTAACGTAATGGGCATTGCACTAAAGCCTAATAAATGGGTCTTGGTAGTACTTAATTTTCTTGGCTGCTTCGTATTAAAAAAAAATACATTAAGCTGTCACCTTTGAATTTTCTTTTTGGTAGTTAACTGTTGTTTACTTCGATTAATTCTGTTATAATGTCTTAAATGGGCATATGTCACTGTCCACGCCTGACGGGCTGCAGTATTTGGGTATTGTTTTCGTAGCAGCAATGTAAGCCACTGGGCCGCTCTGTCTGATGTTGTTCCTAGAAAGATGTACGTACCAAAGGCTAGAAAGTTTTTAGTTTTCAATTTTTCGCTTGAGCATCTCTGCTTTAATCTTTGGCTATTACTTTCTCGCAGTGCAACTTTACGTAAGTAACCTTTCAGTATTATGACTTTCTCATATTGGTTAATGTTTCTGTGAATCTTATTTTTATGTGTGTTACTTTATAGGCCTTATAAATTTTCATTCTGATGAAGACATCCTTAGAGGTGTCGACACCTAGGAAAATGTATTAAACAATTATTTGCAGTCGGCTGGCTGTGTTATTTCTCCATTCTAATTCTAAAATGTTCATAAGACGTTCTAATAATTAAAAAATCCAAATTTTTTAATATATCACTTTGATGTGAGTGTGCCTCAGAATCTTTATTTATGAGCCATGCGTGGGTTAGAATGAACACGATGCGATGAGGCATGTGGAATGAGTCATTAAATTAGTGAACACAGCAGGGCAACACACAGAACGAGCTATGAATGTACCACAGACCCGATATACGACACAGTATCAATGGGGGCCTCGTGTTAGGTATGCTTGAGGTTGGTTGGTCGATTCATGCAGTTAGTTACAAAGCACGTCGGGTATTGCGGTTCCACCAGGCGCTGAATGCACGTGGACAACTATACACGTCGATAATGTTCCGGCTGACCTGGTTTGCTCATAGCAATGGGAGGGCAGCCTACTGAGCTACGATGAGTGTGATCTGCAGACACAGCACCTGTGCTTCATATACCAGCTGTGGAAATCATGCAGTCAAACTGATGCATCAAATGCAGTTAGTTGTAAAATTCTTATAATTAACTTAGTGCAGCTTTGACGTGTTATTTTTCTTTTTCTCTGTTTCCATTACGCACCTACCTTCCGGGGTTCAAAGCAACGTTAAAGCTTGTCCGCAGCCGTTCTTTGAAACAGCTGTGTGATTTTGGCTTTCACCTTATCCAGAGACTGAAAAGCTGGTACCTATCTACGCAGCTCCAGTTTGAAGAAAGGTAAAAGCCACATGGAGCGTATTGTGGAGCGTATTGTAGCATGTTCTAGTAAAGAAAAGCCCTCCTTTCTAAAAATTGTTTCACTGAGAACATTGTAAAACTCCTACTGCTTCTGTTTCATCAGTCTTCCTGAGATTAGGCTTTTTTCATGATCGCTTCATCGGGTAGGCTACGTCTTCAATGTGGAGTTCACATTTAAAAAAGGAAAAAAAACCTTGCTTCAAGTTTAGGCTTGAACAGACGTGTCTTTCCTGTTTTAAAATTAGGTCAGTGAATTGATAGACTGTTTCTTATCACGTCATATTTGAAAACACATGTTTCGTTACACATGTCATCACACATACATCACATTGGTGTAATGGCAGCATTTCACATTTGGTTCACACTCGTGTCATGACATGTGACAGCCCATTATTAACTTAGTGGACAATGGTACCTGTGTTCTTTATCCATCATGCACTATTGTTCTCCATTAGAGGTCTCTCAGATTCCTCGACAGAATAAAATAATGACTTCTTATCTTAGTCGGAAAAAAGTTAACCGAATGGCAGCAAATCCAGAAACTGACAGTAAAGTGGACATATTGGTAGGACACTAGATTTGGAAATTGGTAAAATTGGAAAGATACACAAAAGCACGAAATGCAAATATGTGGGTATATGTCTGCTGTTTAAATGCACCCTTCTTGCTGAAACAAAGTGTGCAATGTAAATAATTAGCTGCATTACGTAAAGTGTGGCTCTTCATCCGAAAAACTCTCGAGCAAGAGCTGATACCAGTGTCAAAAACTAGCCTGTACCCTAAAGTATTCTTAAGATCTGAATTATTTCGCATTCAAGCGCTGTTGTTCTCAGACAATACCTGTAGGCTTTCAGGCTTTCCATTCTAGGTCTGTACTGTGTGGTGAGAGGACTGGGCGGGAGGGGGGGGGGAGGGGTATACGTTATAAGAAATCCCCTCTAGATGCGAGACCGAAACGTTTAGTCTGAGGAAACATATTTTGCACTGCCTTCTGCGTGCACCAGTAAATATTCGGCTGACCTCACATTTTATTGCATTTCTCAGCCTGCCTTGAGAAACGCACACATAAATCTCTGCCAAGTGGGTGACTGCGAGTTGACTATACATCGGGTGATCAAAAAGTCAGTATAAACTTGAAAACTGAATAAATCACGGAATAATGTAGATAGAGAGGTACAAATTGACACACAAGCTTGGAATGACATGGGGTTTTATTAGAACCAAAAAAATACAAAAGTTCAAAAAATGTCCGACAGATGGCGCTTCATCTGATCAGAATAACAATAATTAGAATAACAAAGTAAGACAAAGCTAAGATGATGTTCTTTACAGGAAATGCTCAATATCTCCACCATGATTCCTCAACAATAGCTGTAGCCGATTAATAATGTTGTGAACAGCATTGTAAAGCATGTCCGGAGTTATGGTGAGGCATTGGCGTCGGATGTTGTCTTTCACCATCCCTAGAGATGTCGGTCGATCACGATACACTTGCGACTTCAGGTAACCCCAAAGCCAATAATCGCACGGGCTGAGGTCTGGGGTCCTGGGAGGCCAAGCATGACGAAAGTGGCGGCTGAGCACACGATCATCACCAAACGACCCGCGCAAGAGATCTTTCAAGCGGCTTTGTTTTTTTTTTTGGTTCTAATAAAATCCCATGTCATTCCAAGCATGTGTGTCAATTTTTACCTCTCTATCTACATTATTTCGTGGTTTATTAAGTTTTCCAATTTATACCGACTTTTTGATCACCCGGTATTTTCGGAAATCTCAGCATGTTACGACTTGTCGACATGGTGAAATGTGAAATAACATACAACGGAAAAGTGGAAGGACTGGAATGACATTAGTTGTGAGTATCGGTACTAATTTGACATTATTCGGAAGAAAACCTACAATGTTGTACTTCTGTGTCACATTGTTGCTGTCAGGATAGTATATTAAAGCTGTACGCTGACAGAACATAGTTAATCATAACCTGGATTGGCTGCATGGTCTACGTGTACCTCAGCAGACAAACTACAGAACGTTGTTAAACGGCACATAATAGTTGTTTCGCACGTTATTCGTTGGCTGACACCATTTATTAGCTTTTAAAAGAGTTTACCTGATGGTAAACTTGGCCACAAAGTGTACAGGAAACCAACCAATACGGACAGGTACCTTCACGCCTCCTCCCACCATCACCCCACGCAGAAGAAGTCCGCCCTGCACACGCTAACGAAGAGAGCGTACAGGATAAGCGACGAAGAACATCTGAAGACAGAACTTGAACGCCTCAGGTCCATCTTCGAAACTAATGGCTATGGGAAGCAGATGATAGACAGCACCATGTCGACAAGGGAGAAAACTAATAGGGAAGAGAAGAAGGAGGCACAGAGCATTGCTGTGTTACCATATGTACAAGGGGTCACCGAACGTATTGGCAAAATTCTACGAAAAGCCGACATCAAACCAATTTTCCGAAGCAGAAACAAAATATCAGACATGCTCGGTTCTACCAAGGATGCAGTTGACAAACTACACACAGCTGGCGTGTATGAAATTGGTTGTGCGTGTGGATTAGTCTACATAGGTGAGACGGGACGTCCGATTAGCACAAGGCTCTCGGAACATGAAAGATATATCCGCCTGAAACAACACACTAAGTCAGCAGTGGCGGAACACCGAGACGAGTGCGGGAAACCAATATTTTTTCAAGAAGCCCGCGTCCTGGCAAAACAGCCTCTCACTTTCAAAAGAAAGATTAGAGAGGCGATAGAAATAGCCAAAAGACCCGCCAACATGAATAGAGAGGACGGGTACAAGCTTCCGAGGTCTTGGCTGCCTGCAATAGCAGGGCTACGGAGCGGCGGCAGAGCCGCGGCGGCCCATGCAGACACGCGGAGTGCCGCAGTAGTGGTCGCGAGCACACAAAGCAATGGCACGCCGCAGCCGGCTTCTGGACAGCATGGAAACAGTGTGACGTCACAGCCATCACCTGTTCGCTATTCGTCCGTCTCCTCCAATGGGGTGGATTAATATAAAGACCAATAGAAAACAGCTATTTCAGCCAATGACAGATAATAAAGGAAACATCAATAAAGCATACTTTTCACCCCTCCTCCTCCTCCTTTTACAGCCAATCAAGTAACGACACGGTGTTCTCGTGCAGCTATTTAAGGAACCAAGTGTGTTTCATTTAGCAGTTAACGTAAGGCCCTGATGAAGGCTAGCTGCAACGCTGGCCGAAACGTTGGCGCATTTTAAATTATGACGATGCGGTCTGATACCCTGAAGAATTTTATTGAAGAAGACAACGGCCGCGGAAGCCTACGCTTACATCTCTCTTAGAAGTTTGCCTTCCGCTGCAGAGCTAATTATTTTGAAGTGAAAAATTACTAACCACATGTGATATCATCTGTTTGTATGTAGATAAATATCAGTGCATAACAATGGAGTAGCATGCGGAACCTTTTCTTTTCAATCAACTCCCATAATGCACTGAGGCAGAACATATAGAATTGTTTACCACAACAAGTGGAGATACTACTACTACCACCTCCCCCCCCCCCCCCCCCCCACCGTTTGCGCCGCAGGTATCCGACTACATCTGTTCTCTTCATAGCATGAAATAGTTGCCGCGATACATTGCTGAAAAAATCCAAGATTGGTGATCTTTTACATTAGTTCGAAATTTAATGCGAACTTCAATGCGAGATGCTTATAATAGTTTCCACAACGAAACTTTGTCTCGAAACCTGGCAGAAAATCGAAAGAGATTTTGGTCGTACGTGAAGTACACTACCGACAAGAGACAATCATTGCCTTCTCTGTGCGACGGGAATGGAAATATTATCAATAACAGTGCTCTCAAAGCACAGTTACTAAACACAGCCTTCCGAAATTTCTTCACCAAAGAAGACGAAGTAAATACTCCGGAATCCGAATCAAAATCAGCAACGTAGAAGTAGATATCCTCGGAATACTGAAGCAGCTTAAATCACTCAACAAAAGCAAGTCTTCCAGTCCAGACTGTATACCGGTTAGCCTCCTTTCAGAGTACACTAACAGAATAGCTACGTAACTAACAATCATATACAACCGACCGTTCACTCGACGAAAGATCCGTACTCAAGGACCGGAAGCTTTCGCAGGTCACACCAATATTCAAGAAAGGCAGTAGGACTAATAGACTAAATTACAGGTCCATGTCATTAACGTCGATATGCAGCAAGATTTAGGAACACACATTGTATTCGAAAATTATGAATTACCTTGAAACAAGAAACGGCCTGTTGACACGATGTCAACACGGATTCCGGAAACATCGTCCTTGTGAAACACATCTAACTCTTTAATCACACGAAGTCTTGAGTGCTATTTCAGATTGATTCCGTATTTCTAGATTTCCAGAAGGCTTTCGACACTGTACCACACAAGTGGCTTATAGTGAAAGTGTGTGCGTATCGAATATCGTCTCAGTTATGTGACTGGATTCGTGATTTTCTGCCAGAGAGGTCACAGTTCGTAGCAATTGACGGAAGGTCATCGAGTAAAACAGAAGTGATTTCTGGCGTTCCCCAAGGTAGTGTTACAGTCCCTTTGCTGTTCCTGATCTAAATAAACGATTCAGGAGACGATCTGATCAGCCGTCTTAGGTTGTTTGCAGATGACGCTGTCTTTTATCGGCTAGTAAAGTCATCAGAAGATCAAAACAAATTTGCAAAACGTCTTAGAAAAGATATCTGAATGGTGAGAAAATTGGAATTTGAATCTAAATAATGAAAACTGTGAGGTCATTCACACGAGAGTAAAAACGAATCAATTAAGCTTTGGTTACACGATAAATCAGTCTAATCTAAAGGCCGTAAATTCGACTCAATACCTAGGAATTACAGTCACGAACAATTTAAACTGGAAAAAACTCGTAGAAAATGTTGTGGGGAAGGCAAAGCAACGACTGCGTTTTATTGGCCGGACACTTAGAAAATGTGATAGACTGCCTAAACTATGCTTATCCGTCCCCTTTTAGAATACTGCTGCACAGTATGGGAATTTTACCAGATAGAACTGACGGAGTAGATCGAGAAAGTTCAAAGAAGGGAAGCACGTTTTGTACTATCGCAAAATAGTTGGGAGAGTGTCCCTGAAAAGATACAGGATTTGGTGTGGGAAACTTTAAAACAAAAGCGTTTTTCGTTGCGGCGGAATGTTGTCACGAAATGCCAATCACCAATTTTCTTCTGAGAATGCGAAAATATTTTGTTGACGCCTACCAACAGAGGGAGAAATGATCATCAAAATGAAATAAGGAGAATTAGAGCTACCACCGAAAGATATAGGTGTTGGTTTTTTCTGCATGCTGGGCGAGATTGGAATAATAAAGATTTATTGTGAAGATGGTTCTATGAGATCTCTACCCGGCGCATGTGATTTGCAGAGTATCATTGTGGATGACGATGTAGATGTACATGTAGAGTATGCCTCAAAAACCGACGTCGAATATGATGCGATGACTGCTTATGCCACCCGGGGGGATAGTAGATGTAATGTAATGATAATAGTTTCAGAGTTCTCTGCCAAGAGACAGTGGCGTAGCTATCATGGCGCAATATGTATCTCCAATTTAGGAGGCAATGCTCACAGCATGAAGGCTCAGTTTGGAGGAAACGTGTAAAGCAAGTAGGCAGCCACGTCAAGGAGACGCACTCATGCATCCTCCATTGAACCGAGTGACAATCAACGTGGGCAAAGTATTGCATTCCGAATGGTGAGATGGTCCTTTCGGAGAACTGCCGCACAAGTCGGACGTCCTGTGTCAGCTGTGCAGCAGTGGTGAACATTCTAACATCCGTAGACGAGGTTCTGGACATCCATGGTGCACAGACGTCAGTATCATCGTACTGTAAGGGCAGCAATGGCAGATCGTACAGCCACGGAAGGATCGATAATAGGGCTTGTGAGCAGCACAGACGCAGCCGGCATCGTTTTCTGTAATGGCATCAATGGCAGATAGTACTGCTACGACAACACAGATAACAGGGCTTTTGAGACAGGTTGCCTCAAGACGAATGATTGCGAACTGATTATTAGCATAATTACTACGGGTAAACACACCTTTATCCCATCATCCCCTCACGCCACACCATTTACGTGCACGGCTAGACTGGTGCCGTCAAAGGATCACTTGGAAGGTGTAATGACGCACCGGGGTCTTCAGAGGTGAAAGCTCATTCAGCCTGCACGCAAATGATTGTTGTTTCTAAGTACGACGTAGACCTGACGAGCGCTGTTTCGTAGAGTGCATTCGTCCTAGAAGCAATGTCCCCATCCCTTTCAGTCAGGGTTACGACAAGCGACAGCGCTCGATCACCTTTGGTGTTTCTAGAGGGGACCCTAACAAGCGCTCTGTACCTGCAGAATGATGTTACACCCGTTCTTTTTGTTTTCCTGTAAAAGGTACGTGATGTATTGTTTCAGCAGGATATTGCTCGCCCATGCAAAGCCTGTGAATCTGAAAAATCTTTAAGATTCGCTGGATACCAAAGTCAGCACCTGCATTTCCACCCGTGGAGACTACGCTACGAACTATTTATTGGTGTTTCAGCATGGGTCGATACCTGGTACCACAAGGCCGCTACTTCTGATGTTGATATGTAACATATTCGTGACATATTCAATTCTTTTACACCATATGCACTGCTGCCACAATAAATCTTGAGTGAATTGGAAATCTTTAAAAGGGTGTATTAATTTTTCCGGCAGTGTGTTACCGACAGATAAATTGTGGTATAATGGATGGTTACAACAAACATACTTCTTAAACTCTTCTATGCTTAAAGCAAGCGTCTGTTCACTTGAGTACATGTGCCCTAGACGTATATACAGACAGCAAAGGGAAGACAGAGTTCCTGCGTTCTTTCGAGTACTGTCACATTTACGTTTGATGTTTGTGATGCTTGTGATCTGCTGTGTTATTCTGTAGTCACCAGCAAATGTTATTTCCTCGTTGCCAGTATATAGAATATCTGTTTTGTACGTTTCTGTAGAGCATTCCGGCTGGCTGCATGCACTGTGTAGGTCCGTGACATTCATTGCAAGTGTCACATGATTCAGTATCCTAATATTGAGTGATCATATAAAATTAGGTGATTCGTGTTCGGCGGCAGTGGTGGCAGTAAAACAACACGACATACAAATTAATCACAGCGTTCGCATGTCGTCTAGTGAGACTGAACAGTGTAGTCGCCACTAAAAACTCAGATGAGTGTATGAATAGTTTCGAACAATATGCAGAATGTGTCAAAATGAAAGATACGATGTGTTGTAGGTTGATGTTCTCCTTATTTGCACTGGTGTACAGTACTACATCTGCAGGAAGAGGGCAGTTGAAAGACATCCATCAGCATTTACCGAATATCACAACCGCCACTCACATGTGTTGGGACTCCCGATACCGAGCTTGAAGGTGCCTTTCATATTACAAGATGCCTTCCAGGATAACCTGTGTTGTGTTGACTCTCACAGTCCCAGTCACACATCAGTCTGGGTAGCTATCACACACATATGCTTGGCACCTGTGGTATCTGATACATGCAGACACACGCCTTTTAGGAGTGCCCAGTGAGTACAGTATTGTGCTTCTGTGCGACGAGAGAAAAACATCATTCAATAGCCTGCATCTGTAGAAGCCATATACATATATTTTGATATATTCTGCATTGTACTAAAGAGAATCCAGGCATTAATATGAGTCAATTGATGATTATAATGCCTAATTTTATTCAGTGTTTGTGTCTCCACAATACAACACCCCTGAGACATGCATCCGTGACTGAACGAAGAGACATTCTCATTGACGATTAGAGCTGTAGAAAAATTACGAAATTATTTAATATTCTGCAACTATGCACTGAAGTCGGCTGTTTGTGACGCATGAAAATTTTGGCCCTACCAGGACTCGAAGCAACACTTCCCGCATACTAGGAGCGGTCGCCTTAGCCACTCTGGCTATTCAAGGACGCCTCATGATTAATACAAACTTCCGTGTATCTCAGCCCTTATGCTCGCAAAATTCGTGATTCTTACACATGCAGACAAGTATTATATCGACAGCTTAACACATCCAGACATGAGTACGCCATTTACGGTTACAATGTCTCTGTTTATTCAGTATCTTCCTTATCTGTTCAAAATCTGTATCCTTCAGTTATGCTAGCGTGCGAGTTTACTATTAAATTATACACACACCGTAATGTCAAAGTAGTTTTCGTTAATATTCGCCGTCATTTTGTGGACTAATACAATGGATTGTAATGTCGACGTATCTTAGGTCAATATTTACAACTATTTTCTGATGCTGTTGTTATTGGCCGTCTCACTACATCATACAGGCGTCGATTCATAATTGAAATAATAATGAAATTAATTTGTTAACAAGTTCCAGCATCCCACAGCAGGGTTCTGGCAGCACTTAACTCAGGCCGGAACCATTAAAATGCTTGTACCTGAGGTCAAGCATGCAGCTAAATTACCCCACTACGTAGGTGTTTATAACATATAAAAGAAGTTGGCATACAAACAGGCGTGAAACATATATTCTTCAGATATCTGAATACTGATCACGGACATCAAAAACGCTGCAAATAGAATAGGTTTTGCTTCGCTGAGCAATGGTGTAGTTAAGTTTAGACTTTCAGTTGTACAAATACTAAAAGAGACTGAAGTGGGGCGCAATGTAAAATCTCCTATGTAACATACGTTTACTGACTGGAGTAGAAAAGTTGTTGGCTGCTTCGTGAGAGAAAAATGATTTAATAATTTTGGAAAATCCGATACACCCGCAATTAGAGGATGATTATGGTTGGATTCGTTAGTCACACTACACAAAAGGGATTTACATCGGCGAGAGAGGTAAGAAGGGGTCACTTCCTAGAACCCTATCTCACGATTATGGTTAGTTTTACGAAAAAAAGCTATCTCGCTTTATATCGGTATGGAGGAGGCCGGCGGTTTCTCTAATAAGCTGCCCTGGAGAAAACTATAGTTGAAATCGGGAAGATAAAGACTGCAAGCTCTTAAAAATGGTGAGAATACTCAATTTTTAAATTACTATTAAAATTGTGTACACAGATTTTTTCACTTGAATGCTTATTTTTAACTGGTGGACAGACATGCTACCATCTGTCCAAGCTCTATTCAACACTAAAAAATTAAGGATACCAGAATGTGACAAAAGAAGTTCAACCTTAACATATGTACTGTTCTTCTACAGAGATCAGAATAATCCATCTGTCACCGAAATTATTTATTGTAAGTCTTCAGTAGACAGCATCTTCCAGTCAATTACGACTGATAACTCATTAGACAAACTGTCAAACAGCGATACTGACATCGACAGGTATCAATTCGTCCTTTCAGATTCAGCATTTGATGGATACGCCACAGAAGTCACACACTGCATATGTGATGTTTGTGACGTGACAACATTCTGTGAGCGTTACATAAATCAGACAGACATATCAGAGTGCACAAGATGCAGTTTGATTATAAATGTTTTTACTACTGACAAACCTTTCTATAAGTTGCTATACTTTATGCACTAACATACCGAATTGGCTTGAGCTTCCTACTCACAATGAACACGTTTCTTAACAAAAATTTTGAAGACCTGAAGATGATGGCAACGTGAGAAGCGACCGGTTGCTGGGAGTAAAGAAATGTTAATACGATCTTGGCTTTAAACGTTAATGTAACAGACGTTTAAATCCGACCAGAAATGTCAAAAACAAATTTATGAGAGAAAGCCATTATCATGGAATAGCAAATAATGCACACATTTCAAGGCTTTCGGACTGTGTTAGCAAAATCAGCTGCAACTCAGATGGGAGTAAAGTCCGTTAAATACCACTGAACAAGAAACTTACTGTCAAATTAAAACTATGTGCCGGACCGAGACTCGAACTCGGACCTTTGCCTTTCGCGGGGAAGTGCTCTGTAAAGTTTGGAAGGTAGGAGACGAGGTACTGGCGGAAGTAAGGCTGTGAGAACGGGGCGTGAGTCATGCTTGGGTAGCTCAGTTGGTAGAGCACTTGGCCGCGAAATGCAAAATTCCCGAGTTCGAGTCTCGCTCCGGCACACAGGTTTAATCTGCCAGGAAGTTTCATATCAGCGCACACTCCGCTGGAGAGTGAAAATCCCATTCCAGCACTGAACAGATTGAACTATACGTTCCAGGCACTTCCGCAGTCCAAATACCTAGCAACTGGCAGTGTTCTGAAAGGTGCGCACCAAGTATAGTCTTATTTGGATTCATCAGCGGCTGTCCCAAGTGGCAACTGGTGCTGCAATTTTCATTTGGTCTTGACCCGTGACCGTACGGTCCTTCGCTTGATGTACGTCCGCTCGCTTCGCCTCCTGTCCGTACATTTCATAAGCGGCGATTGCGATGTCGTGCATTCGTTCACGCACTGCCCTGTGAAATCGCCAGCCCAGATTGTCCGCTGGGAGTCCAGACCGTGCTCTTGTTACCAGCGGGAAAATTCCTGCTCGACGGCCAGACAAGAGACTCCACCACTGGAACACAGTACGTCTGAAGAAGGCCAAGAATTAGCCACGCCTGCAAACGGCTCATATCTCGCCGCGCACGCCCTGTATGACATCGCACACGAAGCCGTTGCTTAATAACTGTCAAAGAGCGTAACCACGTGCAGTATCGATAGAAGCCGACATAGCTTATTAGTATTTTTACTGCCAACCGTATACACAGTTCTGGATAAGTGTGACCCGTACTTTAGTGTTAACGGAACCACTTTTTGTTTTGAAAAGGCTATCAAAAACTGTTTCATTGCAGCTTTGTATTTGCACTCACCAGTATGTCTTCTGTTACGGCCTGATAAATGGAATCAAACGGCGGGCTTGCGTCCTGTACTTTGAAAAATATCCAAAACGCGAAGCACCAGCAGCACAAGTATTCAACTACCTTTTCCAACGATTAGAAGCCTCTGGCTCCTTAGCTCCAACGACGACGGATCGTAGCAGACCACTCACCATTCGTACTCCTGTTGTGGAGGAGTATTACAACAATTGGAGGAATATCCTGGAACTAGACAACGTAGAGTTTCAGCACTACTACTATCTCGATTTGTCATCCCGTAGTCCAAGCGATTCTGGATCAACAGCGTATTCAAGCAGTTCGTTCACAAAATCAGGCCACCAGAATGCAAATCTGCCAAAGGCTGTGGCAGAGTTGTAGGTGTAAATTTACTTCTCACTACAGTATACTGTTAACAGACGAAGCTGATATAATTTGAGATGAGAATGTCAATTTTCAGAAACAACATCTGTGGGATAATGCAAAACCATATGCAGTTGGAAGATCAGTGCCGATTTTCAGTTGATGTAAGGGTGGGAATTATTGGTGACAGACTGAAAGGATATTACAAGCAACCAGACAGGTTGACTGTTTCAAGGTCTCTCTAGTTCCTATCAAACATTCCAATAAGGGCTAGAAATATGATTCACGCGTGATTCAGCAGTATTCGATTTCCACCGAAATGTCCAAGACCTCACACGAACATTTAGTGTGCAACAGACTGAATGGGAAGGTGTAGTACGTTAGCCAGCTCGTTCCCCAATCTTAATCTATTGGAATTTTGGCTGTGGGGATACGTGAATCTTTGATGTACGCAAGCTTCATTAACAGAACGGTCCCTTACTACGAATGGACACCGTGTTGAGCACTCCCTTTAGTGATGACTCACAAATGCAGGTCGTGTGTAAATGCAAGCACAATACATTTGAAGCTCTGCTGTTTCACAGTAACCGGAAATGTGTTCTTCGTTTCTTTACTGCATTATGTAAGTCTGTAGCAACACCAAAGAGCCTGCCGTAGATATGGTTCACTGAAGCAAAGATGAACAAGTGATTATAGCTCTTAAGCTATGCATATTAGACCGCAAGTTCACTGGATTTTTATGTCGTGTTTTGATCCACAGTACCACCTCTCAACATTTGAATTTTTTTTAATGTTTCACAAGGGCTACCGATAAAATATCACTTCATGTAGAGACATTTCCTGATTGTAGTTATAAAAGTGATGCGTAGTATCCGTCGGCTCGAACTCCAGAAATAGCATTTCATTTCGTTTTCTGCCCCATATTTTATCTTTGTAACAATACTCCACTTAAAATATATGAACATATAGTGAAAATACGCTCCTTGTGTTGTTCGGTAGCAAACTTGTTTCAGTCACTCGTGATATTTGCTGTTGACAACATTAATGACCTCGTTACATTTACCCTCAGACTAGTATTCATTATTATTCAGTGCTTTACCGCGTTCATTTCTCCGACAGTTTTACTTCGACGTTAACAGTGAAACACAGTAGTAGGAGTCATTCCACATTATATGCTTTTTCAGTTTTGTGAAGATATTTCCACAGAAGTAGAGGTTACTGGGGTAACAAACTGAATAAATCACATTAACACTATTACTCTGTAATGAACCAGAACTCTGTCGACATTATTTAGAAGGTTACTCAGGTATATCATTGCTGTATTGCAGATACACACACTATCTCCACTTCCGAAAATATGTTGGGAGGTACTTTCTAGTTCCATTACCTGTCTGTTACCATATCTTGAAATTTGCTCCCTTGCCTAATATTAAATGTAGATAGGGCGAGGGGCACTAAATCTCTCATCTCAACTTACTTTTCACTCTTTAAAGATACATGTAAGCTGTTTTCGGCTAGACGAACAATGACGAGGTGTACAAAAGGTCCAGCATATGTAAATCTAATAAAATATAATTGGATTTTCAATTAAAATGATGTATTTTTCGCATGATATTATAATAGTTTTCTCACTAAACCCCTCATTGTGGGTACCAGAGTCTTTCACGGATATCTGTCCAATAAATGAACGTTGTGCTAGTCAGATAAAGGTTAACTGTCTCATATCCATGTCTGTTCGTGACTTTCCAACGACATGAAATTTTCTTTGGTACTAAACATTTTCAAACCTTCGTAAGTCTAAAGAAAGAGCATGACACTGCCTCTTACCACGGCGTCGCAGCCTTCCTTGGAGCCGGCCGGTGTGGCCGAGCGGTTCTTGGCGCTTCAGTCCGGATCCACGCTGCTGCTACATTCGCAGGTTCGAATCCTGCCTCGGGCATTGATGTGTGTGATGTCCTTAGGTTACTTAGGTTTAAGTTGTTCTAAGTCTAGGGGAATGATGACCTCAGATGTTAAGTCCCATAGTGCTTAGAGCCATTTGAACCATTTGATTCCTTGGATAGTACCGTAAACTTCCAGGTGGCGGCCCACTCACCGGTAGCAACAACAGCACAGAAACCACTGTAGTAAATGAAATTTTACTCCCATGATTTCATATAGTTAATACGTAGATATTTGACAAACATCTGTTTCACAGATGCCTGTGTGTACAAATTCTAGTAACCTTGAGGTAAAGTAACGAAGTTTCGTACGAAGAAACATTTGTGCCATAAAAATAAAAAAGTGACACATTACTGTACGACGTTTAAAAAGAAGCAGTTGTGTACTATTATAAAGCAGGATAATACTGGAATCGAACTGTGCTTAACTTGGCGTGTGTGACGCCTGGATACCTATCATTAAATTGTACGTTAGTATTGCGTTAAGGTATATTACGTTTCGCTGTTAGGCCAGGATATTATTGATAAATGCTACCAATCAGCTTTTGTCAGTTGATCGAATTACAGCTTCAGAAAACGCAATCACGTTTCGCCAAAACTGCAGGGTACGCCGCTGTTGCTGAACACCCTCCAGATTTGTAAGATACTTCCCAGCTGAAATTAGTGCGATATTAACTGCGGCAGTACTGAAATTACGTGACACTCAGTAACATAATTACTGTGCGCTGCAGTTTCCGAAGAAGCATTGCAAACGCTGGAAATTTATTACTGAATCAATTTAATAGTACATGTAATTTGACCACTAGGGGCGGCATTGCTTCTATTTAACAGCGGATCAAAGCTGTTGCGGAGTCCATTTTGTGACTGATGCATAAGCGTGTTGTATTATTAGAACCGAATGTTGCCGGTTAGACCACATATTTGAATGATGTTCGCCAACCAAAAAAGAGTGAACGAGTATCCTGTGCTGACACGTAGTTCACGTTCTTTTCAAAACACTGATTGTAATGTGATCGCCACACTTATTTGAACAGCAAACAGGATAAGAGTTTCTCGATATCTGCCCCCCTTCTTGTAGTGGTGTATCGTAGGTCTCTAGAAGAGCGTAGTGTTTCAAAGGATTGGAAAAGGGCACAGGTCATCGTCGTTTTCAAGAAGGGACGTCGAACAGATGTGCAGAACTATAGACCTATATCTCTAACGTCGATCAGTTGTAGAATTTTGGAACACGTATTATGATCCAGTATAATGACTTCTCTGGAGACTAGGAATCAACATGGGTTTCGAAAAAGACGATCGTGTGAAACCCAGCTCGCGTTATTCGTCCACGAGACTCAGAGGGCCATAGACACGGGTTCTCAGGTAGATGCCGTGTTTCTTGACTTCCGCAAGGCGTTCAGTACAGTTCCCACAGTCGTTTAATGAACAAAGTAAGAGCATATGGACTATCAGACCAATTGTGTGATTGGGTTGAAGAGTTCCTAGATAACAGAACGCAGCATGTCATTCTCAATGAAGAGAAGTCTTCCGAAGTAAGAGTGATTTCAGGTGTGCAGCAGGGGAGTGTCGTAGGACCGTTGCTATTCACAATATATATCAATGACCTTGTGGATGACATCGGAAGTTCACTGAGGCTTTTTGCAGATGATGCTGTGGTATATCGAGAGGTTGTAACAATGGAAAATTCTACTGAAATGCAGGAGGATCTGCAGCGAATTGACGAATGGTGCAGGGAATGGCAATTGAATCTCAGTGTAGACAAGTGTAATGTGCTGCGAATACATAGAAAGAAAGATCTCTTATCATTTAGCTACAAAATAGCAGGTCAGCAACTGGAAACAGTTAATTCCATAAATTATCTGGGAGTACGCATTAGGAATGATTTAAAATGGAATGATCATATAAAGTTGATCGTCGGTAAAGCAGATGCCAGACTGAGATTCACTGGAAGAATCCTAAGGAAATGTAATACGAAAACAAAGGAAGTAGGTTACAGTACTCTTGTTCGCCCACTGCTTGAATACTGCTCAGCAGTGTGGGATCCGTACCAGGTAGGGTTGATAGAAGAGATAGAGAAGATCCAACGGAGAGCAGCGCGCTTCGTTACAGGATCATTTAATAATCGTGAAAGCGTTACGGAAGTGATAGATAAACTCCAGTGGAAGACTCTGCAGGAGAGACGCTCAGTAGCTCGGTGCGGGCTTTTGTTGAAGTTTCGAAAACATACCTTCACCGAGGAATCAAGCAGTATATTGCTCCCTCCTACGTATGTCTCGCGAAGAGACCATGAGGATAAAATCAGAGAGATTAGAGCCCACACAGAGGCATACCGACAAACCTTCTTTCCACGAACAACACGTGACTGAAATAGACGGGAGAACCGATAGAGGTACTCAAGGTACCCTCCGCCACACACCGTCAGGTGGCTTGTGGAGTATGGATGTAGATGTAGAACTCCAATTTTGCCAGCAATATTTCGTAGGTTATTTAGGGATATTTTTTGAGTATTATGGTGTAAAGGGCACTTGATCTCCGGTCGCCCGTTACAATACGCACTAATGTAAATAGTTTACCACCCGCTGCTTCTCACATTTGCGTAGTAATTACAACAAAAAAACATTTATAAACATATATTAGGCCTACTGAAACAGTAATAGCAAGCTGTTTCTTTTTCTACGCTGTTCGGACCAAGCAGATTTTTAAATAGCTTTCTTTGGTTTAGTTCACATATTTGCAATACCTTCTAAGCTTTTCACGCTCAATAAGACTATAGAAGAATAGTCATCTGCAAATGAACTTCTGACTATAAAGCTATTCTCGTAGCTGCATTCGGAGAATAGTCTGCCTGGCTGGCTTGGGCGATGATGAGTCAGTGAATCAATGAGAACAGTTTCTTCTGTAGATAGAAATTATGATTTACCCAATTTGTTACAGCAATTACCTTTCTTATTGTGAAAATATTTTCACAACAGCAAAAAAGACCGCAACATGGAATACCCGAGAGTTCTTGTGATATTTCCATAGAAACTTTCGTCCCCTAAGACATATATCTTTATTTCTAACAGAGAAGTCAAATATCAGTTTTCATGACGTAGCTTTAAAAATGTTTTTAATGTAACGAAATATTTTCATAAAATTTTTTATCCCCAGTTTTCTTACAGTTCATCTAACGACGAACATGTTGTTCTCAGTTTTGCACTGAGTGATGCACTGTTCTGTCTCAGGATTGTCTACGTTAAAGGTGGTGACAGACACGAACTGTCGAAGAGCTCACCGATGTGCGCTTCTTGTGTGGTTTGATTAGGTGCAGTGGAAAAGCAGCGCAACGAAGCCTACGCGGAGCGGTTTCCGCAGTGACGACACAATAGTTTATCGTGTACTTGGGCGTATACGAGTATCCAGACGTGTTGTACTTCTTGATGAAGACATATTACAGTGAGGTCAGACAGTCGGAGAAGGTTGCAGGGCTGTTGCAGAGTATGTTGTGTTCAGAAATAAATGTTAAAAAACAAACCCGGTAGTAAGCAACCAAGTTATCCAATCAACTATTCAGCCATTGCCCGCGAAAATTCAAGCGGAATGACATACAGCGCCGCAAAACGTGTTCTTCATTCATTTTCCTGAAACTGAAAGAAGAGCGATACGAAAATAGGACATGAGACGGTAAGGATCGATCCCGAGCCACATGCTGAGCAGTCTCTTGCGCTATAACCTTTGCTTTGAGAACAGCTGACACTAAGTGTATCTGTCATGCCACTTGAATTTGCGTATCCAGCGACCTGATTGTCTAATTTCGAAGCTAAATATCTCGGAACGCAAAGAATTTTTTCTTAAAAATTACAAGCCTCTCAAGCTGTTTCTGATCAGTCTATGTGTCTCGAGGTGCTGCTTCAACCAATTTATACCTGATAATATGGCTTATTAATTACGTACGTAACTAACTTTTCTTTTTTGCTTTTAGAAGCCAATAGATCGACGTCTCCCTAAGTGGAATAATGGACCATTTTTCAGAAATATTGGAAAGCGATTGCGAGGATGACTTGAACATTACTTGTGTGGAACTTTATCAAACAGAAGAGTGATAAAGCACCGCTAAATACTGTCCCGCCTTCAGTTGCAGATGCCCCTCAAATGCGAGTCCAATGATACCCATTGTAAGCAGACATGTAACTCTAATACGCTTCATGTGCAAGTCTTTGTTCTAGAAACTAATCAGTCACTTCTGCTGTTTTAGCAATCTTACATCATCAAAGGAGAGTGAACGTATGACAATGCTAGGCAATCGCCAGGAAAATCGACAAACAAACGCTGGCCTAAACATGAGACAGAAGCCAATGGGCAATACGTTTACTCATGAAATTATTTAGACTCGAATATGACAAACTGTCAGGGCAGCAGGTGACTGTACACTGAAGACTTCCTCATCTTGTCTAGCTAACAAAACCGGTTTTTGCAAACATTATAAATGATTTCAAGTAGTAAAAAGCGTTACGAATAAAATCCTCCAACGAAGCAAAACGGAAAATTATCCAATACGTGCATCTAACATTTCAACAACACTAACACACAATCCGCAAGCCACTTATGCGACATGGATCAACCCTAGCAGTGAAATGCGATTGCTACAGGCTAAAGCACTTCATTTCACAGTTTAACGGCAGTGGCCTCAAAACTGGCTTCAGTGCTCCTAATGGTATTCACTAAAACTGCAAAGTTTCCATGTATATTTAACTTATCGATAAATTACAAATCCCGGGCAGATCAGTCGTCGCAATACGTATTCCTGGTCAGTAGCTTCTAACAAATAAAGGTTTGACACATGACATATGGAATGTATCATTCAAATTAGTTTGTACCTCTTGTTACAAAACTTTTGCAAAAATAGATAAGTAGATGTTAGATAGTAAAGTAAAGGGAAACCGAGGACATTAAAACTTCAAGAAAATGAGTGGAAGCACATAGATGCCCATAAATCTGAAAAGACATTCACACGCTGCAGTCTCATGAAGGTAGATGCCTTAGTATGACGTAGTTACAAATGTTCCCATATTACACAGCTGTCTGGTGTGTACATATTATATCATGTAATGTATTAATTGAAGAACAGGTTGTAAAATATGGGGGTCATGCAGGCGTCGTGCCACAAAAAAGTCAAACAATGCAATTACATCCCTATGTGTGAACTATTAAATACAATCTTGGAAATGGGTTAAATATGTTGGATTCGATTCCCCCCTCTTGTGGCTAGTGTGGTGTTTGTTAATGACATGGGCAGGAAGTATGAACTTAGTTTGATGGGCTTTCATCCTATCCGTCACATAGTGGTAATATAATTTGAGTCAGTACAATGAGAAGTGGCAAATGAGAAGTGGCAAATGAGAAGAAAAAGAAAGCAAACTGTTTATTATTCCAAAATCATTCGCCATAACTGTTTATATATTTACCTCACCGTGAGGCAAGCCGGTCAGTTCTATCACGAGAAAATGTTTGCGGTGTCCTACGGGACCATGATGTTATCTAGGTGTGGACCTCTTCCGAGCAGTTCGACGGCCATGTAAACCTGCCCAAGGGTGTTTCGAGTACGCTACTGGAGTTTCTCCGGGAAGCGATAATATATCCTCCATACCGTCCAGATCTCTCCTCATCCTGTTTTCATATTACTGGAGTCCTGGAGAAAGATAATCGTCGCCGTCGATTTGCTTTGGACAAAGAGGTGCAAACCTGGATACAACCATTGTTCCACAGACAACTACAACCATTTCTCCTTGAAGGCAATGATAGTCTTGTTGTGGATAATTCTTCCGGATTATATGGCCGTGGTCCATGGAATACTTATATTCCTAACGTTTTGTCCAATACTACGTTGGACATCCTCAGAGTCCTGCCGACCATGGACCACGGCCATATAACCCGGAAGAATTATCAACTGTAGTACCATCCGGTCGTGAAAGCCTTCATTGTATGAATGATAGTCTTGTTTCACACGTGAAAAAATATTTTAAAGCCTGTAGTGATTACTTTTCAAACAATAAACAGTTTACTTACTTTCTACGGTTCCGCGCTTTAGCTGGTAAAAACGGAACCCTATCAGAATCGCTTTGTGTCCGGCTGTCTGTCTGACTGTTAAAACCCTTTTGTCAAGGATGGGTGGACATATCAAGTTGAAATTTATGTCACATACTAAGGTCCACTTGCGGTATAAAAGTATGTAAGCTTCTAAGTCAATGCTGTCCAAAGGTACGGCTATTTACGACACATTTTTTGACACTAGAAAATTTACTCCTCAAAATGTATAGTGTACTTCAGGTTGGCCTAGAATCAGAAAATTTCGTAAAAAGGAAAGTTTTACAGTACAAAGAAAGGATAGAATGGGAAAACTGTAGATCCGTAACAATCACCACGGGAAAAAATATCTTCTTGTCATTTTTTATCTGACTCTGTGTCTATTCGTCCGTCTATTGAGGCCTATTTTTGTCAGGAACGGGTAGACTTATCATGTTGAAATTTACGTCACACACGAAAGACTATAGGTTCTCAGTGGTGTAGTAAACGTAAGCGTCTAAGTCAATGCAACCTGAAGCTACGGCCAATTAGGTCACATATTTCTGTAGTGGCAAACTGACTCGTCAGAATCTACGGGGTACTTCCTATTAGACTAGAATCAACAAATTTGGTAATTAGAAAGGTTTCACAACAAAACCGAAGGCGAAATCCGAAATCTGTAAATTTATAACTTTATCACATGAAAAATTGATTCACTTGAAAAATATTTCCATCTCATTTGTTATTCGACGTCGAACTTGAAATTAATAGATTCAATAATTGTATGTTCAGGCTAACGGAGCACTAATGGTAAAAGTTAAACATTAAAACTTAACTGTCCGTATGAAGCGTTCTGGAATTTATCCGTCGTCAGATATCCAGGAGCGATTACTGTACGCAGATATTTAGTTTGAATTTGTATGTAAAACAAACATTCGCAGAATAGTTTGCAGAATAGTTCGCAGAATAGTCCTCGAATGTTGAAACGCTATATCTACGTGCAGTAATCGCTCCTGGTCATCTGATATTTCAAAAATTCCTTGACTGATATTTAACCTACGAAAGCATCTCAAAAGCTTACTGTGGCTATAGAGAAACCGAGGCTTGAAATGTGACTTGAGACATCTTGATCTTGAACAAATCTCGTTGTCCTCCTTTTCGCCTCAGTTTTCATCACAGGTCAGTTTAGTTCCAGTTATTATGGTGCCATACTTCCATAAAATTTCCAGGAACACTTTCTTCTCCGTTAGGGAAGCTAAGTACAGTTGAAGCCTACCCTGTCCAGTGTCTTAAATGATTTGCATATTGAGAAACCTTTCGTCCAAGGAATGTAATTACGTAAATTGTGGGGCGATAAACAAAGAGAGACTAGACCACTTTCTCTTTGAAGATCAAGCAGTTGAAGCTAGTTTGTGTGAATCGAATGTAAATTCGACAACAAGAAGGACAGGTGATTTTTT
The DNA here is from genome assembly GCF_023864275.1 of Schistocerca cancellata. Classification (NCBI taxonomy): domain Eukaryota; kingdom Metazoa; phylum Arthropoda; class Insecta; order Orthoptera; family Acrididae; genus Schistocerca; species Schistocerca cancellata. Next base: position 448,081,668 of record NC_064630.1, on the reverse strand, counting down.
TGTGGTATTAGGATACTTCAAAAAATTCTAAACCCTTCTAGAAGTAATTCATCCGTGATCTAGACCAGCTCTCTAGAGGCAATCCAATCTCGAACTTTTAATTTTTTTCTTATCCTTGGGAAGATAAGTGATCCTAACATGTTTGTTTCAGATGCAGACATGCAGGAGACTGCTGTAATTGTTTCTCCCCTTTCAGAAGACGTTGCTGCTTCTACTAGGTTTTCCCTCAAGTGCTGTTATTTTAGAATGACTTTTAGGATCATCTAACAAGCCAGTCAGCTTGCATTTATCAAAGATGTTATTAAGGAGAGAGTTAAACTGTGAAACGTGGCTAGCACACTGGACTTGCATTCGAGAGGACGACGGTTCAATCCCGCGGCCGGCTATCCTGATTTAGGTTTTCCGTGATTTCCATAAATCACTCCAGGTAAATGCAGGGATGGTTCCTTTGAAAGGGCACGGCCGACTTCCTTCCTCTTCCTTCCCTAATCCGGTGAGACCGATGACCTCGCTGTCTGGTCTCCTCCCCCAAAAAACAACAACAAAAAACTGTGAAACTGTTACTTAATTGAGTGACATTTTTTGGCATGCGAGTAGATAACGTAGTAAAACTCGTAATAAGTCCTTTAACGCAGTCCTGCCCAGGTGGAGAAGTTTCTTTATCAAAGACGTGGTGTAACCCATTTAATTCTGCTCATTGATAGGCGAATGACCTGAAATGTCTTATCGTTATACCAATGAGACGGCTTTCAATTGATTTAAGGTAGGCTACCAACTCCTCATCTTGTTCTGCAGTGAATACGTTTAAAGTTTTCCATTTTATTTGTCAATTCTGTTGCCATCATTATCCTTAGCTGTACGAACGTATTTTCCCAATGTTGACTAGGTACTTTGAGCTCCTAAGCTGCTTTTAAGAATCCTACTTACAAGATAAAATGGCTATAACTACCATTTCCATTAATTTAACATCCATTTGCTGTCCATCAGTCTTTCTAACGTAAGATCGCAGCAGCTGGAAAGCCAGTGGGAAAAAAGAAATAAAGTATACAGTTTGAAATATCAAAAAATAATCTGGCAGAACGGGACGCTATCTCTTTCTGCCCCCTTCTGTATCTGGTAGCAATTTTTGTGGGGCGTAATAACTGACGGAGTCAAACGTATGATACAACTAACGTATAACGAATGACATGCAGTATAGGATTATATGACATTTAAGAGTGCAAAAGTAACAATGAATGGCATGAATTCCGTTGAAGTTAAAGAAAATTTATTAAAAGAAAACTGCAGATATAAATGACAACCGTTCACTTCAAGTCGCACTCCAGACTAAGTCAATATGGGTGCCACACCTTTACTTCCATTCAGAGACGTAGCTCTCAATCTATGTCAGTGTAAGACAGACAGACAGGTGACGGCAGATCGCTCCTGTTGCAGTGAGACCGCTGTGGGCCAGCATCATGGGCGAGCGCATTCCCCTGTCGGCGGGCCGCCCGCACGACATCCAGTGCCGCAGTGCGGGATCGCGGCCGCCAGCCAACATCACGTGGTGGATCGACAACGCCGGCATCGATGCCCTCACGCACAAGGTAGGCTCAGCTGGTGATCACTGTAATTTGAGTAGTAACCACAAATAATAAATTACTTTGTGTTTTGTCCACAACTTAAACCTGTAGGATGTCTCATATATACCGGGTGATCAAAAAGTCAGTATAAATTTGAAAACTTAATAAGCCATGGAATACTGTAGATAGAGAGGTAAAAATTGACACACATGCTTGGAATGTCATGGGGTTTTATTAGGACCAAAAAAAAGTTCACAAAATGTCCGAGAGATGGCGCTGTGGAGCAAAACGTCAGTAACTGCTACCGTGACGGGTGAGAGGTACGCCGATATGTTACAGAATCGCATCATCCCCAGCCTGGCTGATAAACACCTGCTGGAACGTACGATGTTTATGCAGGATTGTGGCGCTCCACCCCACATTGCTAGACACGTGAAAGATCTCCTGCGCGCGTCGTTTGCTGATGATCGTGTGCTCAGCCGCCACTTTCGTCATGCTTGGCCTCCCAGGTCCCCAGACCTTAGTCCGTGCGATTATTGGCTTAGGGGTTACCTGAAGTGGCAAGTGTATCGTGATCGACCGTCATCTCTAGGGATGCTGAAAGACAACATCCGACGCCAATGCCTCACTATAACTCAGGACATGCTTTACAGTGCTGTTCACAACATAATTCCTCGACTACAGCTATTGTTGAGGAATGATGGTGGACTTATTGAGCATTTCCTGTAAGGAACATCATCTTTGCTTTTTTCTTACTAATTATTGCTATTCTGATCAGATGAATGTCAGTCGGACATTTTTGCACTTTTGTATTTCTTTGGTTCTAATAAAACCCCATGTTATTCCAAGCATGTGTTTCGATTTGTACCTCTATATCTACATTATTCCGTGATTTATTCAATTTTCAAATTTATACTGACTTTTTGATCACCCGGTATATTTCCTTCAACATTTTGTGCGCTTCTCTAGGATTATGATATTCACATGGATCATCTCGAGCCTCAGATCGAAAACCCCTTATTGCAAGCAGTTGTGCACTATCACGTAAAACTGCAGTTTTAGTTTCTTGAGGTGGAATGCATTTATACAGCAAGTGTAATCTTCTCATCCAGTCACTCAGTGACCATACAGGTACCGAAAAGGAAGATAACAGAGAGCAGGCCGAAATACTGAATTCCGTCATTATGAATATGGGAATAGCAGATACTGAGATAACCTGTATCGGAATAGAAAAAACAATCTCTTAGTAGTGGAAAGACTTCAGTATCTGTAAGATTCTACAATGATTATACGAAAGAATTTGCTCCCCATGTAGCAGCAATTTATCGCAATTCGCTGGAGCAACGAAGGTTACCTAGCGACTGCTTAGGCCATTCCCGTTGTCAAGAAAGGTAATAGAGCAGATGCAAATAATTATAGGCTTATATCGTTGACGTCAGTTTTTTGTAGAATTACGAATATGTTTCATGCTCAAGAATAACGACACTTTTGGAGAACAAAAGTGTTCTCTATAAAAGTAAACAGTGTTTCCGCAAGCAGAGATCTTGCGAAACTCAGCTCGCTCTGCTGCTTTATTAAATATAGAGTGCTGTAGACAACTGCTCTCATGATGGTTCCGTGTTCCTTCTCTTCAGGAAGTCATTTGACACCGTCTCGCACTGGTATCTAGCGAAAAAGTGCGAGCTTACCAAGTATGGGACCAGAGTTCAGAACTTCCTTGCAGGTAGAACTCAACAAGTCTGCCTTAGCGCCAACAACATCTACTTTTTTAAAGGTAATTCTCAGAGTACCCCAAGGAAGCGTTTTTGAACCGTTACGTGTACAACGTATATAAAATATATAGCAGAAAGAGACGGAAGCTCTTTAAGTCTGTTTTCAGATGATGTCGTTGTCGATAAGAAAGTAACGATGGCATAAGATAGCATAGATTTGCAGAATTAAATGCAGGCTCTGGCAGTTAACCCTGGACGTAAATAAATGTGACATATTGCGCATACATAGGAAAAAAAATCCACTACTGTACAACTACACTATTAACGACAGATTGCTGGAATATGAAGGAGTAACTATCCAGAGCGATCATAGGCGGCCGTTGTGGCCGAGCGGTTCTAGGCGCTTCAGTCCGGAACCGAGCTGCTGCTACGGTTGCAGGTTCGAATCCTGCCACGGGCATGGATGTGTGTGACGTCCTTAGGTTAGTTAGGTTTATGTAGTTCTAAGTCTAGGGGACTGAGACCCTCAGATGTTAAGTCCCATAGTGCTCAGAGCCATTTGAACATTCTGAGAGCGCCCATAAGGGCAATCATCACTGTAAACAGTCATTAGGAAAAATAGACGTCACAGAAATTTGCAGGAAAGAGTAACAAGAACATGTAAACTCATCCACAAAAGAAATGGCTTAAAAGGCGCTTGTTCGACCGATTCTTGAATTATTGTTCTTGTTCATCAATGTGGGACCCTTACCAGGTAGAATTGATAGGCGAGATAGAGAGAATTCAACGAAGAGCTGCGTGTTTCGTCACAGGATCGTGTAGTCGGCTAGGGAGCGTAAGATAGATGTTCAACTACTCCCAGTGGCTGACGCTATAACAGAGAAGTTTTGGATTACGGAGTGACTGACTATTCAAATTTCGAGGGAGTGTTTTCCAGGAAGAGTCTAACAATACTTCCTCCCGGAAAGTTATTGCGAAATGACCACTGTAAAACATTGGAGAAATTAGAGCTAACATGAAGGTATATCGACAGTCACGCTACGTACACGCTGTTCGCGAGCGGAACATTGAAAAGCCAGCTGTAAGTCAAGAATCAGCCCGCCCGGTTAGCCGAGCGACCTAACGCACGGATTCCCGGTGTGGGAAGGAGCGCCTGGTCCCCGGCACGAATCCGCCCGGTGGACTTGTGTGGATGTCCGGTGAGCCGGCCAGACTGTCTATGGTTTTTAGACGGTTTTCCATCTGCCTCGGCGAATGCGGGCTAGATCCCCTTATTCCGCTTCAGGCACACTATGTCGGCAATTTTCTGCGCAAACAAGTTCAACACGTACGCGCACACCACCCTTACTCTACCACGCAAACATAGGGGTTACACTCGTCTGGTGTGAGACGTTCCTTGGGGGGGTTGGGGGGTCCAACGGGGTCCGAACCGTACAATAGACCTGGGTTCGGTGTCGAGCGTTGAAGTGGATTGCGGTGGTCGTCGTGGAGTTGTGGACCACTGCGGCTGCGGCGGGGACGGAGCCTCTCCGTCGTTTCTGGGTCCCCGGTTAACATACAATACAAGTTAACAATCAGTCTCCTAACCAAAGAGTTATTTCCGAAAAGAATTTTTTTCTGACTGACCCTCAACACGTATGTACTTGATTGAGGACATCTTGTTGTACTCAAGAGCGTCGCATCATAAGCAATTACTTGCTAGACCGGTATTCAAGCTTGCAATGCTTCCGTGACGTATACTGTGCTTTTACACATCAAGTGACCTCCAGATAGGTTAAAAACTGCATGATGATTATAAATTACATAGATATCTGCCAGCCGCCCGGAGTGGCCGAGCGGTTCTAGGCGCTACAGTCTGGAACCGCGAGACCGCTACGGTCGCAGGATCGAATCCTGCCTCGGGCATGGGTGTGTGTGATGTCTTTAGGTTAGTTGCGTTTAAGTAGTTCTACGTTCTAGAGGACTGATGACCTCAGAAGTTATGTCCGATAGTGCTCAGAGCCATTTGATCTCTGCCATGCACACATCGTAATATTACAAGAGAATAAAACGCAAGACGGAATAAGAATGATCATTTACAGGCTTTAAATCTAGAGATGGAAAAGTCGTTCATACTTGGGAACGAGTTCACTGGTAATCGTTTTTTTTTTTTTTTGTGAATCGTTTATCTTACTCGTACACCGAAAGAGGGTTGAAGGATGGCGAAATGAACATTTGCTCCCACCTGGAACACAGGAATTTCAGTCATTATACATTTCATACCCACTTGTGGAACTAATTCTGCAACACCTCATTAAAACTTCAACTGTGACACGACGTAACTGATTGCGATGAAATAATATAACGTAACGCACAGAAAACCAACTGTGAGTACAGACTGATCGTAATTTCACACATCTGCTGAGCGCGTCTATCAGAATGGTTAAACATATAATAATTAGGCAATTAAGAAATAACAAATAAGCTAATGAAAGCAACAACTTCGGAACAACAGATGACGATTGGTGCTCGGCAATAAGCAGTCTAGTACTCGGGGCAGATATTTTGTGCGCCTCCTGTGTCATTGAAATAATATAGTAGAAGATATCATGTTCTCTTTACAAAATATGACATCAGACACTCGATTATGGAGCGCGGGCTTCATTCGTTTGTACGTCGGTGTGCCTTCCATAACAATGAAGATGGTTTTACCTTAGACCGAAAATAGACGGAAAATGGCCACTCGTGTGTGCCGTGCCGAATTTCTTTGCATGTGTAATAACAAAAGAACTTGCTTTTTTATAAGTAACTCTTCTGCTGTTTGTAGAAATAATGAAGTAAGCCGATATGCCCTTTTGTTACCTGGAAAGATGTATATATTACATACAACGTAATTTTTATGGAATTTACGTAATTATAAAATACATTTTAATTACCGGTCGTGGAAGCTGAATAGAATACGAAAAGAACCGGAACCCCATAGTTCGAAAAAGGTTTGAAACAGATCTAGAATGGGCGAACGCAGCGAACGAAACGAACAACTCGATACTGAACTAACGAGGAGAAGTCGGCAATGGAACTGCGACGAGTGGCCACGCGAAGAAGGACGAGTCCGACCGAGGTACGGTTGTGGGAACGAGACCGACCGTTTCCCGTTCCCGGGAACTGTAAGTAGAAAGCCGCGACCGAGGTGAACTATGAAAGACCGTTCCTTAGAATTCGTTCCTCGCTTCTTCCGTTCATGTTGGTGAACCGTTCCTTTGGACTCGTTAGTTCGCGAACGACCCATTTCTATTTCATTCCGCCGCTCCTGGTCTCGCGGTAGCGTTCTCGCTTCCCCAGCATGCGGTCCCGGGTTCGATTCCCGGTGGGTTAGGGTTCTTCACCTGCCTCGAGACGACTGGGTGGTGATTTGTCGTTTTCATCATCATCATCATTCATCCCCAATACGGTCGGAGGAAGGCAACAGCAAACCACCTCTATTAGGTAGGACCTTGCCTAGTACGGCGGTGCGGGTCTCCCGCATCGTTCCCCTACGCTCTGTAAAGAAGCGTGGGACTTCGTTTCCAGACGCATTCATAAAAGCATTTCCTCTATTAGCTACGTGTCACATGCAAGGTAACATGCCTGAACCACACTTAAGGGTTATATTAAGCACAACTGATACTATATGGACGCGATAGAAGTCCCCGATACCTGGACGTTTCCCCTTCTCGATTGAACCGGCAATTCCACGGCAGGTTCGACATTTAAATTACGTTATGCAACAAAATATTCCATTCCCCACTAGCTGGAGGAGCTCTCGGTAACCCTCGTGCTTCCTCTACTTCAGTGGTTCATTTCATTTTGTGTTCTTGCATTTTCTTTATTTTGTGATAAAATCACATTAACCACATATAATGGCTCTGTATTGTGTGTGTTTATTTTTTGTTGCCTAATCGAGCACGGCAGCTTGATTTCTTCTTCTGATATCAAATGAGCATAATGTATCCGTATGAATTAAAAGGTTACTCAGCTAAATGCATATCCAGAGTCTATGTAATTAACTAAGGAAATGAGCATACGCCAGTTACGAATGTGAGAATCACTTCCATTACTTTCAAATTACTTACATCACTTGTAAAATATTCAGTATAAGTACTAACTTCCACACTAGAACATAAAACGTCCTGCTAATAACAACTATTTGCAAATTAAACTCCTTTTGTAGACAGTCCGCTGTCTGACAACGGACAACATTATTATAAGTAAAACGCTGCAGTTAATTTGACGCTTTAGACTGCTGAGCGGGACTTGCAGATTAACATTTCCGTTGTTCGCTTTAACTTCGCTATCTGATTTCTTTTTATTTTAATAACATGTTTCCTGTTTTCTTTCCTAACTAAACTACTGAGTAAGTTAAGTGTATAACACCGTAAGATGCGTGGTAGTGAGTGAGTATGTAGATGAAATGGATGACTATGCGAGGAAAGTAATGTATTAACAAAAAATATGTAAATGTGAAGGCAAATGTTCCGAAATTGTTTTATTAATTATTATCGAGTATTTTCACACGTAACAAGTTGTTGTCGATTCTCAGGGCCATTAGAACATGTGTTGTACACTACAGTTCTACATACGCTCCTGCGTGACCGACCAAAAGACGTAAACGTTTAGAAATGTCACCAATTGATTTCTGTAGAATAGTGACAGGACAACTGTGATATCCTCTCCTCCAATTAGTCCAGAGAGCGTGGATTTGATCCGTACAACTGTCCTTTGGCCCCAGCTGAGAAGAAGAACTCACAAGGAGTGAGGTCGGGTCTTCTCGGAGTCGCCGGCCAGTGTGGCCGTGCGGTTCTAGGCACTTCAGTCTGGAACCGCGTGACCGCTACGGTCGCAGGTTCGAATCCTGCCTCGGGCATGGATGTATGTGATGTCCTTAGGTTAGTTAGGTTTAAGTAGTTCTAAGTTCTAGGGGACTGATGACCACAGATGTTAAGTCCCATAGTGCTCAGAGCCATTTGAGCCTTCTCGGAGTCGATTCGTGGGCCCTCGGCGTGCTAACCAACGTCATGGAAAGTGCTCGTCCACCGAGTCAAGATCGATGCTGGTAAAATGAGGTGGTGCTCAGTCTTGCTAAAAACTGGATATCGACAATATTGCCTCATTGTGATATCAGTGTCCACACATAATTTTTCATCGTCTGGCGATACGAGTCCGTTTTCATGGTGTCTCGCAATATGAATGGACAAATGGGACGATCCGCGATTATACCGCACCAGACTGTCAATTCTGATCGACTTCGTGATTTTTCAGCTGTCGCTGCTGTACTTATTTTTGCCACATGATAGCCGTTATGTCACTTGACGAATTCCCCATCTTGAAACACAATCTCTTCACTCCATATAACGTTTTTGAACAAATCCGGCCAATCGTTATGCCGTGACAGCATAATTTACTCATATTCCATCCGCCTGTCACAATCCTCTAACGATAATTCCAGAATACAGTGGAGTTCTCAGATCAGGTTCTTCTTTAACACAACACGCACCGTGAGCCTGCTGATTCCACTCTCACGAACTGCCTGTCGAGCTGATTTTCCAGGACTGCGCGTGAAGATTTCCGCCACCACCGCTTTATTCACTGAAGATCGCGCCACCAAAGATCGTCCTCCTCGTGGTTTACGCACAACTCGTTAGCCTGATATGACATTCCCTAATGGTGTCTGCATCAAGTGTGGCATGACGACCATGAACACTCCACCATAATAGCAGAACAAGGGCAACAGTTCCCCACACTTGAAAGAGTGAAGCGACGTTGGGGTACTCTTGTGAAGTAAATTTTTAGTCATCTCGTCATTCACCGCAAGAAGATGCTACGGATCGTTCAGATATTCTCAGGGATTCTATAACGTAACGCAGTAACGTTCATAATAATAATCAATAATCACAAAAGTTACAGAGACTTAAAATTACTGTAATACGTTCAGATTCAGTTGTTGATAGAATACCTGTTAAACAAGAGTAACTTCCTCCCAGAAATAACAACGTGGGAAACTACTGCGTAAGGCAAACTTAGGTATCTAAAGAATTCAGTGAACTATATACGAGTTTTAACTTTGTCGATGGTTGATTTTTCGAAACATGATGAGAAATAAGTTGAGGTCATATAATATTTTTGCCTTATTAATGTGTACAGAGACAATTTACGAGGATAAAGTTACAGCTTTCTTCACCGCCTCATTTCAATTTTGCAAAATTATGTATGCGATGGTCTCCCTCGACGTTCCCCGAGAAACACGAGTAGTGCATGCTCTGTGTGACTCGCTCTGCAACCGCCCCTGGAGGCCCGCCCCCACACTTAGGTCGAGGCCGGTGCCTTTCTGCCCGCCTGCGTACGCCGCCAGAACTCCGGCGGCGCTGTCTTTGCGAAACTTTGAACCGCCGGGGCAGGCGAGCGAAAGACGCACGCTGGCGTGGAGAAGTCGTCTTTCACGGTCTCCTGTTCTTCGGAGAGCCCTCTGTCTTCGCAGTTCACCTTACGGGACACCCCCGGAAAATAAAATATAAACGATTTCGTCCGTGACCGCTAAGACATATGTAATATGACCTAAGCAATTTAAATATGGGAGCGTGAAGAAATTTTATTGTAATCTTTCTTGGTATTCTGATATAGTGCGAAGAATGAAAAGGTATTTGATAAACCCCTCAACGCTCGTCCATTTGTTTTCAAACGTGCAGGCATAGGAGTTCCTTTCCTTGAACTGATATTTTGGCCGTATAACCTTCGGGCATATTCTAAGATTCGTGACAGATTTAAGCTACAGATATTCCCGTTCGTTATTTCAAGTACGTACTGCAACATGTTATGCCGCGCCTGCTCTACTAGTTCACGCAGTTCTGTAAGAAATGTTGGTAGCCGAGTTACACGAGTCACTTCCCATCCCATCATATCCTACACAACCTCGATTAGAGGCAAGTCCGGAGATTGTATTGACGTGGGAAGTTGTTGCACGTCTTTCAGCGTGAGTTTCACATGGAGTGTGATGGCGAGCATTGTCCTGTTGGAGTAACACATCACCTTCCTGTTCCTGGAGCGGAAAAAAATTTCAAATTTGTGGCAAGGACTATGGGACCAAACTACTGAGGTCATCGGTCCCTAGGCTTATGTACCACTTAATCTAACTTAAACTAACTTATGCTACGGACAACACACACATGTCCGAGGGAGGACTCAAACCTCCGACAGCGGGAGCCGCGCCAACCGTCACAAGACGCCTCAGACCGCACGGCTACCTTGCGCGGCTGAAAGGCAATATAGTGGGTCTAACAACACTTTACGCGTTCCGAGCTCTGGTTAGCGTCTGTTGCAGAAACACTAAAGTAGAACTATTACAGCTTATCGCGCCCCAGACCCATGAGACTTGGCATGGGGCCTGTGTGCCTATGACGCTTGCGCTCTACAAGACGGCGCTCGTCAGGTCTATGGCGTATTCGCAGACGACCATCATTTACGTCCAGGCAGAATCTGCTTACAGTGGAAGACCACGGCACGTCATTTCATTATCCAAGTGATCCTTTTACGGCACCAGTCGAACTGTGCACGTCGTAGCTATGGCGTGAGTGGAATAATGGCTCTAACTGTAGGCTTTCCCCTAGTCCCATTGATAATAACTGGTTTGCAACATTTCATGCTGACGCGTCTGGACCCACAAGCCCTCTTATCTTGTACGATCTTCCACTGGAGCCCTTACAATGTAACAGCTTTGGCGGCCGTCTGTGCAGTGTGAACATCCAGAACCTCTTCTAATAGGTGTCAGAATGTTCACGAAACCATTGATACCAGCATCGTTGCAGAACTGACCTAGCAGGTCCAACTTGTGTGACACTTCTGAGTAAGCGCCGTCCCGCCACTCAGATAGCGACCAGTTGGCCGTAGGAAAGTCTAGTGCATCTCTGTGGCATGGTCACCGGCTTGCTTCACACGTTGGCACTGCACTGAGCCTCCTGGCTCTAGGGGTAAACATAGATGTCGGTCTCGTAGTTATGCCACTACGCTATCTGTTGGAGGACGGCGCTGAAATAATTATCAGTACATCTACCATCCCACAGGTGGCGCATGCCGTCATCAGTCTAAAATCGACGTCGTTCTGGCAGGTGTAGTATTTTGTTCCGGCACTGTATATTCTATTGCAGTAAGACATTGACGCCGCTATAGAGTTTAACATAACGTGTGTGCTATAGCTGCAGTCTGCGAACTCACACGAAAGATGGCCAAAATATGACTTGAAGAAATAGTTTTTCTACGTCTACGGCCGAAAGCGTTTGTTGCTTTCCTAGTAATGATTTACGTTTTGCTGTAGCACTATTTGCAAACAACCACATTAATACTGTCATTTCTGAACTTCAGTTACTCAGAGAGAGTACTAGTTTAGTCTGTGGTAATACTCACCGTCACAGTTTGAAGAAGGTACTGGCTGATGCTACACATGATGGAGTATCCTGAAATCGTTAACTTGGTGATGTGCGTCAGCACTGTGTATAGAAACTGTATAGGGGCACCAACGGTTCGCTATAGTACGCAGCTACAGTTAAATGTAGTTTGTAGTAGTTATGCAGAAGTGAAGATGGTTGCACTGAATAGACTAGCATGGAGCACTGAATCAAACAATCTTAGAACAGTAACCCACAACAATAACACTCATTTAAAAACATTCAGTTTAAAGACAGTATTTTGTGGAGTCTTAACAGAGTCGTTTCATATATTGATGAATGATACACTAAATTACTGGTGCATGTTTCCAATATCATTCTAGATTGTCTATTGTTGAGAATCCAATTTAGTTGAATTTCCCAGTATAAATAACATTGCTTAATCCACGGCATATCAGCGATCATTAAAGGAAATTTTGAATTAGGCTACGTTTTGCTAATTTGCTAAGCTTATTCTGAGGAAGTTCTTATTTTCGGTTGAAGCACCACTTCCAAGGCAAACTGCGTATTATTTCGAGTGTAATTTGTCGATAATATTCTGAACGTACTCTGCTATGAACAATTTAAATGATTTATTTACCTCCAAGTGAAAGAATTTACTAAATGTTAACCAGCTTATTACAGCACATTGTTTACATCGTCAAGGCGACGCTTAGAGTAGAATGCGTTTAAGACATGCAATGAAAAATAGCGTACTAGCTAAGTTGCAAAACTGGACGATGATTTGTTGGAGGAACTATTCTGGTATTCGCCAGAAATAACTACAGTCACCTGCAGAGAGGTTTTCCAATTCCTACGCAAAATAGGTTATTTTACAATATAAGCCTCTTAACCGTTTCCTGTCCTGGGGATATATCGGTTGCCATTTACAGCCGCTGGCATTGATGACTTTCAGCATACTACCGTTAGATTATACTAGAACTTCTGCACTAATTGGCAGTGAGCGAATCGTGACTAACGTGTTTGCATTGGACTGACATGCTTGATAGATGCATCATCATTCATTTTCAGAGAGTAAGCGCTCCCATGTATAGGGAGTTCATTGGTTATAAAACTTCTGGTTTTGGAAGAATACTTAAAGCGCGTGTTTGTCACCTGGAGTTTCATAGAGAAGTCTCGTAATCGTAACTTCATAGGACTCTAAAAGTCTCTAAAAGCTTTTTGGAGACGATTCATTACAACACTATCAACAGTATTATATTATGTTTAATGTATAAAGTGTATAGGACGAAAAATCGACAATTAGGGCTATGCTCTCACGAACATGAGTAGTGTTGTCGATAGCATTTGTGACGCGGAAGACACACTCGATAGATAAGTGCTATTGTTTTATTTTAAACACTCTTTAACAACTGCCATGCAGTTAGAGAGACAATTATTACCAGTTATGTCAATGAATCATATAGCAAGTACATGATTCTACAGTAAGGAATAGGAGAAGCAGTTTCAACAGTATTCCAGTAACTGATGTTGCGCCGAGAATTCAGTTACCATACACATGTTTGCCACTGGAATAATTATTTGTCATACAAATCGAGGATAGCGTAAAGCTATTAAGAAGTTTTTCTGTTCATTTACCATTCAAAAATATAGGCCTCCTCCACATACAATGAAATTTGTAGATAATTTCTCTGCTGGTATAGAGGAGTTTTCGGAAAAATCTAATCAACGACCAGAATGAAGCTGTTTCAAACGGCAGCATTCTTAGAATAGTTCGCCACAGAAGTACCTTATACCCTCGTTCTAAAAGCAGTGTGGCTGGTAATTCAAGATAATGACGAGAATTTAGTGAACAGAGACGTTACTGTATCTCACTCATTTGCCCCACTCCCCCTTGACGGTTGTATTGATGACAACAGTTTCTAATTTCTGGAATCTATGGGAATCTTCATGGGATAGGGCAGAAAATCTGCCGCCTTTCACCATTATCCTGCACATTTAATACGAGAAACATATTTGTTAAATCAAAGCATACGCGCGCATATATATCACTGTTGTACAACCGGGTGGAATCAAGACAGAGGATGAGCATTAAAAAGGCAAAATATCTATTTAATAGCAATATTTTTTTTGCCTTTTGTTTGTTTTACGAAAAGGCAGATGTCTAGTATCTTTGGTATATAGCAGGTTTATATTCAGCAATAGGTTCCGTGATTCTATTGATGTATTCTTACGACATTTAAGAGCAACCGTTCGAATAAATGAGAATCGAACAGAAATACCAAAACATTCCGTTCACATCGGACGAAATGCAAGAATGTGTTCAAACGTGTGTCGAATCTTATGGGACTTAACTGCTAAGGTCATCAGTCCCTAAGCTTACACACTACTTAACGTAAATTATCCTAAGGACAAACACGCACACCCATGCCCGAGGGAGGACTCGAACCTCCGCCGGGACTAGCCGCACAGTCCATGACTGCAGCGGCCAAGACCGCTCGGCTAATCCCGCGCGGCGACGAAATGCAGACAAAATCCTTCACACTAATACCTCACTGTGGATATGATAATTTATTTTAATCTTTTTGATTTACTGGACACCGGAAATAGTCTGGACTTCTAGCTATTTCAGGAAACCCTCGTAACCTATGCTTCTAGACACCATGTGTTTCATTCAGTTACACATACAGCCCTCCTCTGGAGGTAAGTACACAGCGGAACTGAATAAGTACATTTTTAAATAATCGATTAAAATTTTTCAACTTTCAACAGCGTAGAAATAGTTTCTAATGACAATCGAAATTACAAGGCGCCCCTGAATTGCATTCTTCGTTCCCAGTTCTGTAATACATCAGTGTGGTAGCAGTTCTGTTTTTAGCCTGCGAACTACAACTAAAACTTGTAACATTTATTGCTAATTGGCCCTCGCAGGATACATAATGTGGTACAATATGGATTAAACCCAGCTCGGCAACGCTTGGTATGTCGTTATCGTGTGATGAATCTGTGCGTGATCACTTGAACGACTATTCTTCTCTCGTCTCCTCTTAACTGTATACAGCACGCGCTTATAAGGAACCGCTGCATTTCCTGACCTCTGATTGGCTCCATGCTAATAACAGACTATACTATATCTTGAAACCAAGTTCACTGCGTCATTTCGAACCATGAGCTCACTCTGAGTAGAAGTGTGCCCTGAGTGCAACAGTTAGTTTTTATTCACAATAAATAGCGTGTAAGCATTGCACTGCGACTGTGACAATTTGTATTGGCTCACATTACTGTTTAGCAATAAAATTAATGTGAAATTCATGAAAAATAAGAAAAAATAAGGGATCATTCAGCAGATTGAGAAAATCCTGGGTCTTCATAACAGACAATAAGGATGTAATTACCGTATAGTATACTGTGTGACCGTGCAAGACGGACGCAACTACACAACAAGCCAAGTGAATGGACAGAGCGTTAGGGACATGTACCGTCTGTGAAGTAAGGATGTGGTCGGCGTAACACGCAGGTGGTACAAGACGTCGTCGTAGTTCTTTAACAGCCCAGTGGATGGAACGTAATACAGTATTTACTAGTTGTGACTCTAGGTCTGCTGCATTCCCCTGTAATCTCTCATGAACTTCAATTTAGTTAAATGAAACTCCTGCTAGAAGAGGTCGAGACAACAGTGAATTAACGGGTAAGAATGTCATTCCAGCTAATAGGAAATCAGAAGAAGACAATCTAGTGAATATCACCGCTATTTCTTTGGTCTTTCCTTTACCTTCCAACAGCCACACTGTAACCAAGTCCACAACATGGTGACATGGTTGGACTGGAACAGCCTGAACGTTTACTTGGGCGTTGCTGGTGAACACGTACTCTTCACGTATAATCTGGTAAGTAAGAGCTTCGTCGGCATTACACATACATGGAAAAGGATATCGCCTTAGTTTGTTTAAAGCCCAATAGAGGAAAAATTAGCCCTTCATTCAACGTCCATAAAGCATTAGTTTATTTTGAATTCTTCACTGACATACAAAGGAAGAGACGCGATTGCAACTAC
The DNA here is from genome assembly GCF_023864275.1 of Schistocerca cancellata. Taxonomy (NCBI): domain Eukaryota; kingdom Metazoa; phylum Arthropoda; class Insecta; order Orthoptera; family Acrididae; genus Schistocerca; species Schistocerca cancellata. The sequence goes on along the minus strand of NC_064630.1, from coordinate 448,065,947 downwards.
GCGTCACAATTTGAGGACGTCTTCCTGTAAAAACCCCAAAAATCAGAAAATGGGCCATGCCACAACGTCTAAATATATGGGGAAATCAACATTATTTGTACATAAGTTGGTAACACGCTACAAATTGGGTTTAAACGTAGACGACTTTGAAAATTCCATGCACTCATGCCTCTTCTTGTGTCTCCCTGTGAAGAGTTCAAAGTAAACTAAAGCTTTACCAACACTGCATGAAGGAAAGAGGTTCCATCTATTGGGCTGTGAAAGAAATAATGTGATATCGAGTACAACTTCTGTGCTATGCCAACTACCCTCTTACATAACAGACCGCACATGTGTAGTTGTGTCCCTCTCGCACAGCATCATAGTAGACAATATGTTGATCACATCCGTAGTGTTTGTAATGAAAATCCAGGATCTGAAAATACGGATATACAGAGATTTCATATGTTCTTCCTTAACCACTCAAAATGCGAGGTAACCTGTCGCAATTCGAACAGCGGTTATTCCAATCATGGAATTAGCTCGTAACTGGCATAGAAAACATCTCACTGTAGTTGAAGACAAATTAATTGAAGTTAGATTGCTTTCAAGAGGCAAATGAGTAATTTCTCCAGCGCTTTTGTTGAGATAATGAATGCGAAATAGGACTTATGATGGATATAACTAATAGCCAAGAGATATGTGTTGATTGAAGTCAAGGCAAGTTATCGCAAAAGCATGAAAAACTTCATCACACCCAAGGATCTTGATGTCTGCGGAAGCATCACTAAGTCGACACGACCGGAAATACGTATCGTATTAGTGTTCATAGTCAGAAGTGGCTTGAGAAGCATGGTTCGTTACGGCAACCAACTGCTGGAAACCTGTACCAAACCCCAAAAATGGCGGCAACTCAGGGCTACCTCTGATCATGAAGTGTTCCGTCTAGCAAATGCGACCGACTGGGGTGCTTATAGCGCCTCCCGTCACATTCGTCAATTCGAACTCTGAACCACATACGGCCTCCCCCAACAGAAAAGAGACTCCGTGGCCAACCTAAACTGGTTGGCAGTTACGATTTGCTCCAGTCAACGAAGCCAGGCCACATAGTTCAGAAGTTGGCAGTTTTGAGAAGGATAGGACAGACTAGTGTCTCTCCAGAGCGAAGTAGCCGTAGAATGAATTTCGAACTACTCGTCCGCAAGCCTTTGAAGAAATTCGCCATTCGCACAATTATTTGCATAACTGAACCGAGGACCAGAAAATTTCTCTGGTCCATAAGCCCATAGTTATATCTTTACGCAAGCCCATGCTGGTCTTTGTTTGTCAGGGAATATTAGTTTAGAACCCTTATTTGATAAGTTAATGTCAACGTCTCTTGACATTGATCTTACCAACCCTCGATTTATATCATTTGATTCGTAATTTTAAGGATGATCCGGCTCTACGATCCGAATTATCGGTAGGATATTGTTTTATCACACATTATAAAGAGACTGGAGAGGGCTGCAGTCATAGTTTCCGCACGCCTTGTTGTAGGGCTGATAAATGTATCTGCTCTCCAGCGTGTTGAGACGTAACTTCAAGTGTAGGTGATGCAAACTGACTTCATTGGTCAAAGCCCATTGGATATTTTCATTGTTCAGAAATCCAGAAATACCAAGTCAATGGCACTCTGTATTACTAATCATCTAAACTATCGCGTGATGTAATAAGGCGATAATCCTTCCCTCACACCCTTGCGTACTGTTCGTTGGTGGATACAATTAAATATGCTATCAGCCTCCTAAACGGTGTAAACTACGAAAGTGTGTAGGTTCACATCTTCAACAAACAGAGCCTTGAGTCTTTTTTACTATCTCTCACCCACATTTCATTCGTATCCGATTGCGTAAAACTACTTGGATCACATCTGATACTCCTTACGCTCAGTCTTTGTTCTTAAATGGAGGTTTGTTACTCAGAGGTGAAAACCGCGTAAGAACCAGTGATTGTTGAATGTAATAAAAACAATGAGGAAATAATATCCTGATCAAAGCAATGTGTGGAGCATTAGACAAATAACTTTTTCTTATGACCTGTTCTGGACCAAGGAAAATAATATTCTCTAGTCGCCGCGCACGGTAGCCGCACGGTGTCAGGCACCTGTTACGGCTTGCGCAGCTACCCCCGTCGGAGGTTCGAGTCCTCTCTATGACATGGGTGTGTGTCAGTTTAGTTTAAGTAGTGAGTCAGCTTATGGACCGATGACCTCAGCAGTTTGGTCCCATAGGATCTTACCACAAATTTCCCAATTTCTCTAATGGCCTGGCGTTGGTGATAATATTCATTTCGCTACACAAACTAATTTTTTCAACATCGAAACAGTACAGACTTTCATTCAAATACCCAACACCGTGACCGAGGTCACTAATGCATGCTTATGGAATGGAGCTCCAGTTACAGAAAGTTGATCGAATTCTGGTTGCGAAATTTACTTTCAGCGACAGAGATTGGCAGAAAAGGTTTTGATAGGTGGTGAAGTCAGATACGTCACAGTTTATGATAATACCCTAAACTGATTCTCAACATGCCGCAATGCTTCGTGAAGTGAAGGCTTGTGACAATATTAAGGGTGGTCCATCCGTCAGATGAGGAGTTTAAGTTAAGTAATTTAATATTTTCGAAAGCATTTTGTAATTGGAGCAAAGCATCGACCGGTATATAATGCAGAAAATCAAATAAAAACAGTCTCGATCACGTTTTCAGATTTTTATTCGTTAGCAACAGGTTTCGGCCCTTCCTTCAGACTTTTCGCCGGCCCCAGCAGCCATAATGACGTGTAGAAGCTTGAAGATAAATTAAGCGAAGGGTATATTCCGGTTGCTAAAGAAAGAAAATCTGAGAACACAGTTGAGAGTCTTTTTATTTGATTCTGAGTTAAGCGTTCACCTTGGTATTGTTTGAGAAGAGTAAGCTGTGTGCTGCCCTCGGGTTTCACACTCTCCATTCCTTTCATCAACAGTGATACCATAATCACTGCGCGACAAAAACATTCGACATTAGCATGCGCACGATACAGGTACCAACATAACTAAGGTACTAATATAACTTCTCGCAGCAGGTCGAACGAAGGCAACGGCTTATCATCTCCAATCCGACCTTGTCCTGTAATACTGAACGGGATACTAGTATCTGCTGCCAAGAAATCCTGACGTGAGAGGGAGGCTCACTTTTAATCGGAGTTAATCAGAAAGGTTGGCTGGACTCAGATTCGACCTGGTGATCGGTGATAAATATTTCATTACATGCAGCTCGGAATATGTTTCCACTATATTTTCTAATCACAGTGAGGAAAATGAAGTTACAGGCCCATTCAGGAACTGGTGGTCTGTTCTCCTTCGACAGGATACTACAACATCATTTGCGAAACTTTAGGAAACGGGTCTTGTCCCGCGGTACTAAATGTTCGAATAGAGTAAGTTACTTGAAACACTTGATTTTCATAAAATTTAGTAAAACTCAATATATTCAAAACAATCTGCACTTCGCCCCATTTTGTTGAGGAAATCTAAAAGACACTGTATTCTGGTGAGTATTTCCTAGTGATCTGTGGAGTAATATATCACGACGTTAGTATCTACCTCGGTACTCTAGCAGCAGTCTTTTTCTCTGAAGAATAGTGACCTTCTTGCACGAAAGGACCGCATAAAACGCCTAGATTGTGCACTATCTCGTTATTTTCAAAGTGATTTATGGCAAATGTCACGAAAGTGCACCACTTATCAGTGCGGTGTACGTATTCAGTTACACGTGTCGTACACAGCCAATCTTTTTCTCCCTCTACTTGCACAACTGAGAACTTATCTGTGAAGGAACTAAAGTACTACGCTAAAATATTGCATTCTCATTTCATGGCTGCTTAACCACTTCAACGAACAGTGAAACGCAAGTTGTGGATAACAAGAAAATAGCATTTCGTGTCCAAAAAGCTCATTAATTATTGTTGGTAACATTTGTAGCAATTACGGTATTACAGCACTTAATACAATATCAATTCGAAATCCATCAAGGCTCTACCGTACTGTTTATTTCTGTCTTGTACAGGAAAACAGAAAAACTATTTAAAATACATTTGGCTGATGTCTAATAAGTCTGGAGATTAAAACTAAGTTTATCTGAGATATTATTTATATCCTCTGTATACAGGTTATCAATATACGATGCAGTCACATTAACGTGATGACCGCCTATGTTCGAGAAAAAAGTGCAGTAACCATACACATACGGAAGGTGGCAGCACTAGCATTGGAGGTTGTGTAAAATGTGTAGAGGGGACGCGATCAACATTGCAGTCGTGGTCGTAATGCAGAAACGCAGCGATTTATCTGACCTTCAAAAGAGCGTTGTGACAAGGAATTGGGCCAAGAGTGAATGAATTTCCGAAACGGATAAGTCTTTTAACTCTTCTCATGCCGCCATGGTTAAAATATCACTTGAATAGCAAAATTGGACTGTCCAAAACCGATCTCTTCCAATTTTCTGATGACACCGCCTTCCTAGCCATTTACCCTACCCTCCAAACCCAGCTTGACCAATTCACCGCTTGGTGCAACAAGTGGTTCCTCTGTATCAACCCTCCAAGACCCAGGATATCATCATAGGCCACACCATCCGCTCTTTCCGGCTCATTGATTTCTACCTCAACATTTATGGCCGTCCCATACACTTCACTCCTACCCTCAAATACCTTGGCCTCACCCTCGAAGGCCACCTCACCTAGAGTCCCCATCTCCTTACCATCCAATAAAAAGCTCACAACAGAGTCTGGCTCCTGAAACACCTGTCAGGTTGGAACTGGGGTCTGCATCCTTCCACCACCCTTCACACCTACAAACCCTTGATCTACCCCATCCTTTGTTGGGCGAAAGTTGATTGGATTTCCACCCCTCCCAGGTTCTATAAAGCCCAACATATCCTCAAACGCCATGCACTCTGCCTCGCCTTCTGCATCCGCCTTCCGTATCCCAAGCGCATCCTCCACGACCTCATCTCCTTCTCCCACCTTCTCCTTATCGTTGAACACATCCGCAACCTATATATTTTCCGCCGCCTCGATGCCCCTCATCCCGTGGTGTCACCTTTCCTCTCCACCCCCAGCCCATTGCTGCGCCTTTACCGTTGTGTCTCATACTCTCTCCATCTACACACTCTCCGCCTCCTCTCTCAACGCAATATCGTACATCTACTCCTCCCGGTTGATGATCTTAGCCCTGACATCTTCCCTTCCTGCCAAGTCTGACCCCACCTTCCTCCTTCCTCCTCCTCAGAGCTCCCTCTCCTTCCCCTTCCGAGTGGCTTTCCCCTCCTACTCCCCCTCCCTGGGTTTAAAGAGAGTTGTTCTGGAGTGTTTTTAATACTATGGCACACTTTTAACCTGTACATGTGACTTCAGTGCCTTTTTTTGTGTTTTACGAATCGCCAACTGTGTTTTTTTAACTTTATGTCGACTTTTTTAATAGTCCCACATGGACGTCTCAATGTCACTGTAATTTTACCTCCATTATCTCATCTTACACTGTTTCATGTCCACCTTTTTATCGCCTTTATATGTAAAATTTGCTTCTTGCATTAGCTGTCATGTCACTCGGCTGAAGAGCGGCTGATTGTGCCGCTAACAGCCCTCGCCTGCTCATATGGAGCAGGGGAATGAAATCACAATAAAGAAAAAAAATGTTCGCCGTCGTTCATAGATTACAGGGGTGAACGACGACTGTGAAGATCTGTACAGGCGAATAGACGTGAATCTGGTAGCAACTGACGGTCCAGAGGAACTAAGGGTCTCCTCAACGCCTGTTCAGCGAAAATTTCTGTATAGGGGCATCCAAAGCAGGCTTCTGGTTCATGCACCCATGCTGACTGCTCATCATCGGCGACGAAAGGTGGAAATAGTCTGCCAATACCGCTACACGATGTTCACTGAGTGGCAACAGGTGGGCTTTCGAGATAAAGGTCCGGTCTGGAGAAAGGACTGTTATGACCTATAAAATGTTTTAGTCACAATCCTTGGGTGATACTGTCATTCTGGAAGGCACAATGGACCAACAAAGAATGCATCTACCTTTGGGTACCGTGTTCACCGCTACATGCAGTTTGTTTATCCTCAGGCCGAGAGTATTTTTCATCAGGGCAAAGCAACGTGTCACACCGAGCTCTTGTACACTCGTGCTTCAAACAACACCAAGATTAGTGTACGGTATTCTACTGGTTAGCAGACACACTGGATGAAAATAGGGAGTCTGTGGGATCACTTGGATAGGGCTGTTTGTGCCATGAATCCTCAACCGAGAAACCAAACCGCACTGGAGTTGGCATGGCTCCACATTTCTGTGGGTAGTCCCCAGAACTTCATTCACTGTCCTCCCGCACTTTATGCAGCAGTTCGCACTGCAAATGGTGGTTATACAGGCTTTTGATAGGTGTTCATACTAATGTGCCTGAACTAGAGTACATCTGCTCATTCCACCATAAGAATAAATCTGTGGCAACGTTGATATAGAGTCAGATTTGATATGGCAAGAAACATGACGGATGGTTAAAACTTCAGTAATGCTGTAACGAAGAATGGGAATGGAAATGAGTGTTTGGCGACACTGGCAGTGAGACCCCTTATGGGGCAGGTCCGGCTGCCTTGGTGCAGGTCTTATTACATTGGACGCCACATTGGGGGACATGCGCGCCCGATGGGGATGAAATGTTGATGAATACAACAGAACACCCAGTCCCTAAGTGGTGAAAATCCCCGACCCAGCCGGGAATCGACCGTGGGACGGCTATCCGTCACGCTGACCACTGAGCTGTCGAGGCGGCCAACGAAGAATGATACCAAACAGATGTTCCACAGATTAGGATCTGTAGTCACCATTTCCTGTCACTATCTATCCTGTTTCTCCTTTCCTATCAGCAGATGGTCTACTTAATTTCTGTTGTAATATATTTCGTATCATTCTATCAATATGATCGATATGATCATACTATCTATCTTCTCATTCGTCGAAAAGAATAGTAATCCTTTCTTATTCTCTGACTCCTTATTTTATCCATTTTCTTACAGTTCCTAACATAATTCATTAACCGTCTTCTCAATGTTTGTCTCATAGTTGAAACTAATATCGCATACTAAAAAATTTTTTGGTGCATTTGTTACAACTTCATTTCAGTTTTTAGTATTTCGAGGCAACTGGATTTTTCACTTCGGACACAATTATCTTTATCGTATTCGATGAAAGAATAAATTTGTAGTCTGTAGTACACACATCAACGAAAGTTTTGCATCACCCTGGGTCCCAGAACTCCTGAACATGTTAACTGTGAATATTGTATCACAGAGAGTCCCTTTGACTGTTCAAAGATGTCACTGATCTCGCCCCATGATGTAAACAACCATGCATGAACAGCGCCTATTAGACGGAGGGGGTATGACAGCCGATCAGTTCCAGTCATTCCACAAGGAAGGAGGTATACGGCTGTAGTTCAACCATGCCTACACGGTCAATACCGCAGTTCTATCGCGTCCGCCTTGTTATTTTGTGCCAGGAAGGACTCTCAACAAAGGAAGTGTCCAGACGTCTCGGAGTGAATCAAAGCGATGTTGGCCGGACGTGGAGGAGATGCAGAGATACAGGAACTGCCCATGATATGCTTCGCTCAGGCCACCCAAGGGCTACTACTGCAGTGGATGACCGCTACCTACGGATTATGGCTCGAAGGAACCCTGACAGCAATGTCACCATGTTGATGATGGAGTTTGGTTTGTGGGGCGCTCAACTGCGGGGTCATCAGCACCAATACAATGTCCCAGTCTCTACACACCCCAATTTTTGTACACAGCCCAGTCTAACCACAGATGCGAGTGATGATTATGATGAAATGAAGACAAAACAAACGCCCAGTCGCCAGGCAGAGAAAATCCCCAACCCAGTCCGGAATCATACCAAGGACCCTGTGATCCATAGGCCACCATGTTGGATAGCGCATTTCGTGCAGCCACAGGACGTCGTGTTACGACTCAAACTGTGCTCCATAGACTGAATGATGCACAGCTTCAGTCTCGACGTCCATGGTGAGGTCCATCTTTGCAACCAGAACACCATGTAGCGCGGTACAGAAAGGCTGAGCAACATGCCGAAAGGACCGGCCAGGATTTTCATCACGCTCTCTTTACCAATGAGTGTCCCATATGCCTTCAACTAGACAATCGTCGGAGACGTAATAGGAGGAAACGCGGTCAGGCAGAACCCCTTAAACACACTATCCAGTGAGTGCAGCAAGGTGGAGGTTCTCTGCTGTTTTGGGGTGGCATTATGAGGGGCCGACGTACGCCGCTGGTGGTCATGGAAGGCGCTGTAACGGCTGTAGGATACGTGAATGTCATCCTCCGGCCGAATTTGCAACCATATCGGTAGCATATTGGTGCGGCGTTCATCTTCATGGACGGCAATTGTCATCCACATCGTGCACATCTTGTGAATGAGTTCCTTCTGGATAACGACATCGCTTGACTAAAGCGGCCAGCATGTTCTCCAGACATGAACCCTATCGACCAGCCTTGCAATAGATTGAAAAGGGCTGTTTATGGATGAAGTGACCCACCAGCCACTCTAAGGGATATACGCCGAATCGCCGTTGAGGAGTGGGACAACCTGGACCAACAGTGCCTTGATGAACTTTTGGATCTTACGCCACGACGAATACAGGTATGTATCAATGAAAGAAGACGTGCTACTGCGTATTAGAGGTACCGGTGTGTAAGCAATCCGGACCGCCACCTCTGCGGATCTCGTTGTATGGTGGTACAACACGCAATGTGTGGTTTTCATGAGCAATAAAAATGGGGGGAATGATGTTTATGTTGCTCTCTCTTCCAGTTTTCTGTACAGGTTCCAGAACTGTCGGAACCGAGATGATGCAAAACATTTTTTGAAGTGTGTATTCTGGCTTAATATGTATATTTCTCCTTGAAAATTATTTTCTGTTTCCTGTGTAGGTACGCGATTATCAGCACTTAATAAAGTATTTGATGGTTTGCTAGATTACTTTTTAATAGTATATAAACTGAATAAAGTGAGTGGTAAGCTACACTCTTGTCGAACACTTTGGCTTACTAAAATTTCATCCGACATTTTCAAGCCTGACTTTATACATGGCCGGAAAAAAATAGAATACACTCAAGGACTACCAGGTTATAGGCCTAGTAAGTGCTGCTGAGAGGCTGTAGAGTTGGTGATGCATTTGTCACGGTCATTGTAGATCAGGTGGAACTCAGTTGGTGTGCCTGTGCAGCCTCTGTTTCGATTCAGCTGGCAGTACCGGTGCTGAGTTTAGAGATGAACAGAGATCGCAGAATTCACTCTTGAATGCAACCATGCCCCACTGACGAGTACATACTCCCAGTGGACAACTTCAGCCATTTCAATGAGGGTCTCAATTTGGGATTGCGGGAAGCTTGATGGACGTATCGATGGATTGCTGCATATGATGTGCACCACGTATCGCTGGTGTGTCGCTGCTTTGTCTGCTGAACATTTCCATAACCATACATAATGTTCCGGACGTCCAGATAGTTCTGACACACTTGAAGATCAACTAAGTGGTGATCAGAAATCTGAGCACATGGGCCACCAGCTATGTCACCGAGGACCGTTAGTAATTGTCTGCTTATAGCACGACTAAGATCACGTGTTTCTCTCGCTCTGCTACCACTGATATCACGACACTACCAAATATGGCTACTCCAGTGTCATGAAAGAGTCAACTAGAGGATCGAAGGACTTTCTGTTTTTGATGAGACTAGGTTCTGTCTGCATGCGAGTGATAGACATGCATCATGTACTGCTTAGACCTGGCGGGTGGCCAATTCCGAGATGCGTCTGTCCACAATTCACAGTTCCTAACCCAGTCTGTATTCTATGGGAAGCCATCAGCTACAGCTCGTGGTCACATTTGGTGTTTCTACAGGATAAAGCAACCAGTGACCTCTACGTTTCTCAACTTACTATTATTGTACTACTAATAGCTAAACTCACTGGAAACAGAAAAGTAGTAGTACGAGTAGGGTGTCAAGAATCATCGTGCTTCAAATCGAAGCGGAAGTCCATCAGGATGGTGTTAAGTCCCCACTGTTAAGTATCATAAATAGCTTAAATCCGAAGATTAAGTTGGGGAATGAAGACATAGTTCTGTAAGCGGATTACACCACGCCATGCAATCAGTGAACAAGCTATTAGCTACATTAGCAAACTTGAATCCTAGCCTGGTAAATGGAGAACCCGACATAATCGTATTAAAAGTCTACGTATCCTATTCAGACATAGAAATTTTGATAATCGCCAACAACAGGATCACCACAAACTCAACATTCGACTTTGAGGACATGAAACTACTCCTCAACCAAACGTTAAACATCTTGGAATTTGTCTAGATGAACTCTTAAATTGGCATAAAAACACGACTGCAAAGGTGACACAAGCTAAAGCCGACCTAGCTTAGTACGTCTCACGAAATGCCGAACATGAGGAGTGGAGCAACCAGTGTCCCTTCTTACATACAAAATATCTGTCTGACCAATTCTCACTATGGATCTCAAGCATAGATTATGTCGTCTAACCAAACGAATAGCTTTCCAACAAACTCCCTTCACGAAACACTTAAAACCATGAATATCCTAGACAGAATAAAAGGACTAGTCACCAGATACGGCCTACTTAACAATGGATTTACAAAATAACTCTTGCACCACCATTCTATAACGTTTAATTTTCCGAAATTCAAGCATACATTTCCCCCCTACATTATTCTCGAAGCAGTATGGAACTCATTCCAACAGAATCCTCTGGAGAACGTAGAGTCCATTGAAACTGCCAACAGACCACGGATTTGTGATGTTGTAGCAGCCTGATACGGAAAGAATAGCTCAGTGAGAAGAATTAGTTCAGTCTACTTATATAAAAGAAGAAATCATTCTTCACATCAACAAGATTTTCAAGTCGTTCAACTTCTACAGAATTAGACGAAAATTCCCTCCATCAACGAAATTCCATGATATGAATATTACACTACCAAGGCAACAGAGATAATATGAAGATATATAAGCCGAACAACAGGCAACCAACCCCACCAGGGAGGTTTTTCGACCTATATGGTTTTCCCTCAGTAGCAAGGCTTACGTCAGGATTTCAAATTAAGGAAACTTAATGAGCAACATCTTCCTCTCAACTATCCGTCTATATGCAATTAAAAATCCTGCAACATGAAATAACACCTAATCGTCCTAAACAAAACTATTGTCTGAGAAGGCCTATGCTTTCCTAGAGCCTCCCATTTCCCTTAGAGGTGAAATAAAGTAAATGAATAAAAAAAATGGTTATCCAAGTCCTACTGCCCTACTGTTAAGATCAAACTGATGCGCATTTTCAGCAGGAGAATGCACGTTCACATACGGCTGAGCAGTACAACCTACTGTTTGTGGTGGAGAGAAACCTCCCTAGCTAGGACCACTACAACAATCGGAAACTAAACACGTATTGGCCATGATGAAGCGGGAACTTTATCGTACTCAAGGGCCTACTTGAACCATTCCCGGATAGCAAGAGAAAACGCCAGATACATGGGGAAATCGATAGCAGGACGCCGGTTGTTGTCGCTTTAGGGCTGATATCATAAGGGCAAGTGTCGTAACTTGAAATGGTCAATTACCGGATGAAGTCGATAATACTCAGAGTCCAGTCGTCTGGAGAAGAAGGATAGCTAAAAACGATCACTTCCCCTCTGACGTGGATGCTCAAACTGTTGAAAATGAAATTGCCTTCGCCATATTAATACGACGAATAAAAAGTGAAACGCGACATACTGCTCGTGCTGCATCTGCTGAAACATCTGATAATTCGGATGGCCAGCATATATTAAAACGTAAACGATTATAAAATATGCATTGCGTCAGAAAATGGCATGGTGTCACTGAATGTTCAAAAATGTTCAAATGTGTGTGAAATCTTATGGGACTTAACTGCTAAGGTCATCAGTCACTAAGCTTACACACTATTTAACCTAAATTGTCCTAAGGACAAACACACACACCCATGCCCGAGGGAGGACTCGAACCTCCGCCGGGACCAGCCGCAAAGTCCATGACTGCTGTCACTGAATGGTTGGTTGCTGTGAGCACTGAGTGGTACAGGATCTCCACTTAACAAATGACGGTGACTGAAACGATAGAGCCCAATACGCAGCCGAGCTAAATGTATCTCCCCTCGGATCGAGAGGAAGTCGTCCAAGCCGTCGAGAGGTGTTCAATTTCCATGGTCAGAAAATGGCATGGTGTCACTGAATGTTCAAAAATGTTCAAATGTGTGTGAAATCTTATGGGACTTAACTGCTAAGGTCATCAGTCACTAAGCTTACACACTATTTAACCTAAATTGTCCTAAGGACAAACACACACACCCATGCCCGAGGGAGGACTCGAACCTCCGCCGGGACCAGCCGCAAAGTCCATGACTGCTGTCACTGAATGGTTGGTTGCTGTGAGCACTGAGTGGTACAGGATCTCCACTTAACAAATGACGGTGACTGAAACGATAGAGCCCAATACGCAGCCGAGCTAAATGTATCTCCCCTCGGATCGAGAGGAAGTCGTCCAAGCCGTCGAGAGGTGTTCAATTTCCATTACGTTATTGCCATATAGAGATGAACAGTGTTTATGCTAGAGGGACACGGTTTACCTTCGTGTAACAACACACAGATCATCTGAAGGGACAACATAGCTAAAAGGTCTAGGTAGTCGACTGCAGCCTCAGCAATCTCATCAGCAGATTCATTTCCTGAAACTCCTACGTGACCAGGGACCCACATTAACATCACATTGGCTCCATCACCAGCGAGCGAATGGAGGCATTCGAGGATTTGTTGTACTAAGTTGTAACTTCTGTCTAGTACACGTAGGATCAGGAGGTCAGATAAGTGAACCGGAAAATAATAAACAATTTCGAAGCCTTTGTCTTGCTGTATGCACTGGATGGACCGAGAGAGGGTGGAAACCTCTGCAGGAAAATTCGAGCACTGGTCGAGAGGCCGGTGTCTAAAATGTTTGTTGCCACAGACAAACGTGCATCCGACACCACGTCATCTTAGAGCCATCAGTATAGGCGAAGGGGCTGTCTCCAGGTTGCGTGCAAAGTTCGAAAAACGTACAGCGATAGGTCAAATCCAGAGTAGTGTCCTTGGGAAGCGAAGTAAGTCCAAGACGAACGCGGGCCTCTGCACGAAACCAAGGCTGTGAAGCCCTCTCATTCATCGGGCACGTGGCAGATAACGTAAGATTAAGCCTCCGAAAGCGAATTCCGGGAGGCATAAAGAAGTAACGCTTAGCCCATGTTGGCTATCTAGGAAGTTATCAAAAATGGACGCATAGAATAGCTGGTTGGGTCCAGAGGAAAGACGGCACGCGTATCTGCTGAGAACATCACGCCGGTATGATAGCGATCGATCGGGAGCGTCTGCGTAGAGGCTTTTAGGTAGACTAGCGTAGAAAGCTCCAGTGGCCAAACGTGTACCTCGATGTTGAATTACGTTAAGACGGCTTAAAATAGACGGTCGTGCAGACGAGTAAACGAGACACCCATAGTCAATCTGTGATCGGATAAGGGTTTGTATAAGCGAAGGAGGATATACCAATCTGCTCCCCATCAAATACCCTTTGAAACACGTAGGATATTTAGTGATCGGGCACAGAGAGCTGCCAGATATATGTGCGAGGACCAACAGAGTTTCCTATCGAGCATGAGCCGCAAGAATTTCGTCGTTTCCACAAACGGAAGAGCAACAGGATCGAGATGTAATGTTGGCCTAGGAAACTTCTTACGCGCTTGAAATTCTGACAGTGGTTCCTTACTGGAGAAGTGGAAGCCGTTCTCGAGGCTCCTCGAGTAAAGACGGTCGAGAAGCCCGAAAATTCAGTCTTTTAAAAACTCCCGAATAAAATGGGGCAGGTAGTCTCGGAAGCTCCTCTTGAGCATGATAGCATTCGACGCATGTATGATCGTTTGCCTGAGATAATTCACACCTGTGTCGCTGACAGACAGCTGTGCTCTGTACACTGACGTTACTGTTTGGACACCCTTTACTGTGACACGTGAGTTTCATTTGGTAAGAATCTGCTATCGCATACTGCTACAATGATAACTACCTGTCACGTCACTTGCGAATGAAACAACCTCTCGAGGATGTAGTATTTTTATTTTCCAGCTACGCAATTATTTTCGTGTTTACAAATAGGTTCTTTATGGTATTAATGAAGTGTTTACAAAACAAATTTTAATTTTAATATCTTCCGCAATAACGGCTTTTCTGCCTTATCATTCGATTCATGCTAAATGTCTGATCCAATTTCCCAACGTTTTCCAACTTGTCTTATTATAAATATATTATCGCCACACTCCATGCTTCAAGACTACGTAGCTAAAAGTCAAAGACTTGGTTGGATCACAGGAGGCGGATAGTAAACGTTCCAACAGATATCGTGGACACCTACGAAAACAGAGTAAGCAGTCCCGGACCAAGACAAAATAAAACAAAATCCACTTTGCGTCTGTCTTGTAGCAAGCGGCAAAATTGTCAGTGTATGTTCACCAGTGGTGCGGCTGAAATTTATAATCTGTAACTAACCCTTGCAGTCTTAACACTCCGAGTTCATTCAATGAGTTTAATCAACCACACCTGATTCCTGGTACAATCATCATGGAGCATTTTAACAACCATAATATTACACCAGGTGGTCAATCCACTGCCAGTATTACTGGCGCAACTGATCTTTCGGATTCTGGTGTGGCCAGGTTAACCCTAGGACGCATTCTGGGGTCATTGGTGACCCCAATCATCTTTACTATGGATAAAACAATATTTCTATTTCTTGTAAAAATCCAGCATTTTATGACTTTTACCACACAGTATTGTAGTTCTCTCACAAAAATTTTTAGAGCGCTTGACGCAACATTTAAATCAATAACTAACAAAAACTACTGTTGGGGTCAATTATGACCCCAGATAGATTATATGTAACATTTATAGAATGTATAGATTATCAACTATCAATCTCTTTCTTAGGTATTTTGAGTTGGTAACACTGAATTCAGGTGTTATTCAGGTGTTACTCAGGACTAACCTCAAACTGGAAGTTCGTTTGTACGTTTGTTGTTGCAGTGTAATTTCAACATGGATGGAATACGTTTTGCTCCTGGCTATAGTGTAGAACAAGCTATGGAAGACTTATTTCGTAGCAGTAGTGATTCAGAAGGTAGTGACGCCGAAGATGATGGAACAGAGACACAGGTAGACCAAAATGAAGAAATTTGTTTACATGAATTAGAAGAAATTTATATTCTTGCTGAAAATGATGACTGGAGAAGATGAAAGTGCAGTACTGGTAAGCAGGGGTCGGGATATTGCATGGAGTACAAAAGAACCATCAATTCTTAGATTCCAATCCGCAACATACAACGATTTACAGCAGGTATTCGTAGTACAGTTAGTGTTAGATCAGCTGTTGACTGTTTGAGGCAGTTTATTACTAATGAATTGCTGGATATAGTAGTTCAGTTCACAAATCAACGAGGAAATGAATTGAAAGTGTCTGGAAAATTAGTTGGCTGGCGTGATACAGACAGATGCGAGCTTCTTTCATTTTTAGGCTTTCTGATTCTGTATGGCGTACAGAAGAGCCGGGGAAACCTATTGACAAATTTTGGGACTCTGAATATGGCACTCCTCTATTCCGTGCTACTATGTCGAGGCGGCGATATAGGACATTCTGCGTTCACTTCGTTTTGACGACCGCATCACAAGACTTGAAAGGAAAGAGAGGACTGGAAATAAGGCTGAAGCTGTACAAGAAATATTTGATTTGTTTGCCGTGCAATGTCAAACATCATTTATACCTTCCAGCAACATTACTGTTGATGAACATCTTTGCGTATACAGAGGTCGGTACAGTTTCAAGGTCTACATTCCTTCAAAGGCAGGAAAGTATGGCATCAAGATATGGTGCGCAGTAGACTGTGAACATGGTTATCTGACAAATCTTCAAATGTACACTGTAAGGAGTGGTGATGTGAGAGAAGTGAATCAAGGCAAGAGAGTGGTCTTAGGTGTAGTGCGTCATCTGGCTGGCAGTGGTAGGAATATTACTACTGACAATTTTTTCACGAGCTATGACCTTGGCCAAGAATTGTTGAAAACGAAGTTGACACTTGTAGGTACTCTACGTTCTACAAGAAAAGAAATCCCAAAGGAGTTTTTGCCTTCGAAAACTAGGGAAGAATGCACTACCAGACTTGCATACAGTGGTAAAACCCTATTAGTTTCGTATGTTCCAGAGAGAAATAAGGCTGTGCTACTCCTGTCAACACAACATCAGTCATTTGAAGTGCCCAAAGAAAACAACTTGAAACGAAAACCGGAAGTAGTGCTGTATTACAACTCAACAAAATCAGGTGTTGATACGCTAGATCTAATGAGCTCTTACTATTCTGTGAAAAAGGGTACAAAACGTTGGCCATTAGCAGTATTTTATGATCTTGTCGATCTAGCTGCACTCAATGCCTACAGACTCTTCTGTGTTGCTGTTGAAAAACACAGAGACGTCTTTTTCTAATGAAGTTGGCCAAAGAAATGGCAAAGCTCCAAGTGGAACGTCGTTTGAGTTTACCACAAGCAAGGAACAAGGATATTATTAGCAGTATCAAACGGTGTGGATTTGATGATCTGTTAGACAATGGACATCCAGACGTAATACCCGACAATCAGAAGAGAAAGCGAGGCAGATGTTCCATTTGCCCCCGATCAAAGGACACAAAATACAGTTCAACATGCAAAAAGTGTAACAAATTTGTTTGCAAGGAACATTCTGAAATAGTTACTACCTGCAAAATATGCGCAGATGACTATGGTACGGATTCCGGTTAGAATTATATTTCCTGTTGAGTTGTTCATCACATTTTCTGTAAATTTGAAACCACTGTGAAACATTTATGAGTGAAACAAATTATGACTTGGAGTAATATTTTAACTTCTGATATGTAATTACTCTACCATATGTAATTTAATTCTACTATGTACATACCTGTTAAAAATGCTGTGAAATGTGTGTAAATAATAAATAAAATGTAAACAAACAGTATTAAACGTCAGTACGTTGTTCTCTGAATGATTAGTACACACAGTCAATTATATATTGATTGGAGACATGTATGACCCCACATGGAGTACCAGGGAAATTTTAGCATAGTGAGTCCTAGGGTTAAAATGCTGTATGATTCAATAGAAGGGGTCGCAGTCCTCTGGCCATCTTAAACCCAAAGCAAATCCTTTTTTGCAGATCTTAACATACAAATATTATCGCAACCACGAAAACTTCATAAATTGGGAGATACATTAAAAGAAAAGAAGATACAAATTTTGGCTCTTCAAGAAAACGAATGACGCGGACAATAATGCCGTGGATTTCGTTTTTTTTTAAGTAAAGCTAATAAAAGAATACTTAATAATACACCACACCTGGAAGTAGCTTTTGCAGTCTCGAAAAATATTTTAATTTCAATAACGGAGATAAATCCCATTAATAATAGACTAATGACAATTTCTCTTAAATGCGCTTATGAGGCATACGCTTTGATTAATTCCCATGTGCCAGTCAATGAGGTTAACCGTAAAAACCTAAAGAAGCTAAACAAGCTAAAGAAGCTTGTGAAACGTTAGAAAGCATCATCTCAAAACTTCCCTCAAACAGTGTGGAAATTTTAATGGATGATTTTAATGCTGAATTAGCTAAAGAAAAATAAATAAGGAAACGGTGGGTGGATTTCCTGCGCATAAATGGACAAACCGAAATGGCAAAAGAATTTTAGAAACGCGCAAAAATTTTAACCTTAAAATCATGTCACATCCATTGCATAAAAATTGGGGATAGATCCGATGTTAATAATTGCTGAGGAATCTCTCTTCTCCCGGTCACATGCAAAAATCTCTAGCATTGTCTACTTGGCCGAGCCCAAGAAAAGTTAGAGCCTAACATTGGTGACTATCAAGAAAACCTTACAACAAACAGTTCCTGTCAGGAACAAATTCTTAATTTAAAACTATTCCTTAGGCACCAAAGGATTTCTGCTAACAATATTGTATGTACATTTGTGGATTTGAAAAAGACCTAAAACTCAGTTGATCATGAATCTCTTTACCAAATTTTAAAGGAGCAGGGGGCTAGGAAATATAACTCTAACACTGATTAAGGAAACGTTAATTGACACTAGCTCTAAAGTTCAATTCATCGGAGAAATTTCTGAAGCATTTGATTGAAAGACTAGTGTTTGACACGGAGATGGATTCTCCCCATTACTGTTTAACTGTGTTTTGGAAAAGGTGATTACAGAATGGCGAGAGCAAAAGTCTAGTCAAAATATAGGTCAGTCAATCAAGATAGGTAGAAGTAATATTAGACTGCCTGGCCTTTGCAGATGATCTGGAAATTTTAACTAGGGATGTTGCCTCAGCTCGAAAACAAATTGTAATTGTCAATGAAGCTGTGGAGAAAGTAGGACTACAAATGGCATTCGAAAAATCGGAATATATGACATGCAACAAACAAGCACCAAAGATTTTGAACAGAAGATATGGTAAAATAAAAAGGGTAAATACTTGGGGAAAATTGTACAAGAAACAGTCTGGGAAAGCTGCAAACGAAGATTGATGTCAAAAAATGGCAACTGCATTCAGTTCAACACAAAATATTTATAAAAAAATATCACTTTTTAAATTCTGAAAACTTAGGTATTACAGCACTGTAATTTAACCTGAATGTCTTAATGGAGCAGAACCTTTACTGTTGAATTGAAAGAGGGCTATTGAAGAAATTCAAAAGAAAGAAAGATTATTAGGCCCCAAAATTACTGATGGAGAAACTTATAGGCTGAGAAGTAATATGGAAATAGAAGAATACACAGACATACATAGTGACATGGGAAAACGAAGACATAAATTTTATAGGCACATTAAATGAATGGCACCGACTAGTTTGAAAAGACAAATAGTAGAATTCTACGAAAACTGAAATAAGGCCAAAACTGAGCCATTTAAATGGATCGCTGCGATTGAGAAGGATCTTTAACTAGCCGGTAAAACTCAAGCAGAGGTTACAGGTAGAAAAACCTTCAGGCAAAAAATATCTGCTTGGAAAGTTTGTCAGAGGGAAATTAGAAAAGGGGCTGGAACACCTTGGTCTGATGAAAGAAAGAGATTTCATTCTGAAAGGAAGAAACACATTTGGACACAAAGGAAGGCCAAACACCAACATGACACCGATGGTTGTACCTCGCGCGGTCCTACTGGACCCATACGTCAATAATAAATAGTTATCACCACACGAGTATCCCTTCCTGAAGCTTGATTACTCTTCTGAAATATTAGCATCAGCTGTACTTTGCACTAATCGATTATGAATTTTGCAGTAAATTTTACGTGATGCTTTAGTAAATTTGTTTCTCCATAATACGGTGTGACTTTTCTATTGCCTATTTAGTACATTTTTATTAGGCCGCTTTTTTGTTCTGTTTGTATGCTAGGTACAAATTTAGCAATTCCGTATGAGCTATAGACATTAGAATTTAAAGAAATGCAAAGTTAATACCTTCTCTTGTCGGTCTTTTCGTTAGACATAGGGGTGGGGATGGGGGAAACTTGTTTGGTAACTAGTGACCTCTCAGCTGCCCCACAGGACGCACTGAAAGTAACACATGAAATTGTGAGACCCTGAGTCGAAGACCAATAAAGTAAAAACGCGAATGAAGTATCATTATCATCTTCTCCTTTTTCTTCTTGGTCTTGTTTTTGTACCTTTTCATCGCATCGGTGCAGGTTCGACATGGTTAGGAATGGACTTACACTAAACTCCGTCAGATCATGCCTTGGGAGGCCCAACGGTAGTAAACGGCCGCCGTATCATCCTCAGCCCACAGGCGTCACTGGATGCATATATGGAGGGGCATGTGGTCAGCACACCGCTCTCCCGGCCGTATGTCAGTTTACGAGACCGGAGCCGCTACTTCTCAATCAAGTAGTTCCTCAGTTTGCCTCCAAGGGCTGAGTGCACCCCGCTTGCCAACAGCGTTCGGCTGGCCGGATGGTCACCCATCCAAGTGCTAGCCCAGCCCAACAGCGATTAACTTCGATGATGTGACGGGAACCGGTATTACCACTGCGGCAAGGCCGTTGCCTAATAAGAATGGACTTAATGGAGTTAATTTAAGGAGTGGCCGGTGCTTTTCCCGTTCTGACCCCGTTACCCTTTCGGGACGGAATATGTGTCTATGTGTGTGTGTATGTGTGTATGTGTGTGTGTGTATGTGTGAGTGTATGTGTGAGTGTATGTGTGAGTGTATGTGCGAGTGCATGTGTGAGTGCGTATTTCTATTTTCTCGTTTACAATCTAATTTATGAACCTGAGATAGACATTTTGTCTAATGAACTTACGTCAGCGGTACCTTGAATATAAAAGAAATCGGTGTTTTGAATTATTAGCTATTCCGTAGCGGCTACCCTGAGTGTTCAAATGGCATTTTCATGCACAGAAAAATCATTAAAGAAATGGAAGGAATTTAGCAGTCTAGTAAGCTATGATCATAGAAATATAATGGAAGGAAATATATATATGGAATACATTCAGACAGAAACTGTTTCATTTTTCAGCCACTATATACCAACATCACAAAAAAAGCCACGACGGTAATAAAGGTGCCACAAACAGTTTTAATTTACTTTTCACGATGCTTTTGTTGTCAGCCATATATTATGTGTTAGTGGAAAAAAGTTCTGTAACAGCGCTATTCTCTATTATGTAGCAACCAGCAGAATTTATTAAACGTTCCTGAAACGAATTCAGTCTGTCACAGAAGTTTTTATACACGGCACAAGCCAAATAAAAACTGATGTCTAACATATAATACGTAGGGTATAAATTAGGACTCGTTCAGGATATTTTAGTAAATTTAGATATGAGAAGAGAAGAAGGTAGTACACAATTTTTTGTGGGAAGAGTATGCAGATCGCCTCGAAAAGCACTCACCTGTGAGATAAGCTCAGCTTCACTTGACACAGGAAACTGGCACTCGGAAGCAGTATTAAATATCTTTCTTTAAGATTCGTATAAGCGTCGGAATTTTGCTGCAATATTCAGCGAGCTGAAGTTAACATCTTCTACCTGGATGCATATAACGTTTATGATTTGAAGAAGGAAAATGCTGGAAGTTGTAACAACAGTCGGCACAGTTTATCGTCGGCAGTCACTTTAACGGTTTGTAATGCAATGCTTCTTATTTCTGCACAGTTATTAGTGTTTCACTTGCCTAAAACCTTCGGTATTGCACACATTAACGTGTGTAAGCCTTTTTACGTTGCATGCTTGTCGATGTCCTCCATCTGTAACTGAACTGAATTATTCCTGCTGCTGTTCTATTAATATATCGGACACTGTCTTAAGAAAAGTTTTCTATTTGTTCCATAAACATATTTCGTTACTTTTGTTACCTAATCTGCAGTTCATAACTTATTTATGCAGGACATTTTAAAATTATTTTGAAAGATTTCTTTTCATAATGCAAACATTTTATTTTTATTTCGCTAAAACCTCATTCGCAGGAATATTCCACTCTGGCCCCAAAAAGCTACAGAATCAACGCGATCGCGTATCGGGAACTGAGTCTATAAATTCAAGACTTTTCTGGTAATCTCTGAATGACCGGATCGCTCAATAGGACCCTTATGGAATTTACAACTTCCGGTGTGGTTTCCGAATCATAATTCGTAAATGGCCAGCTGCTGTACGAATCTTGGTCTACTCCAGTGACGACGAGATTATTACAGAGGCGCGCAACCAAATATTTGGAAGGATGAGGGTTGTAATCGACCAAGCCCTTATGAAAGGTACTAACCCGACATTTGCCGTAATGTAATTAGGAATTCAAACTGTCTTCATGCAGACTAAGAATCTATTACGATTTTAATATCATGTCCGATGGCTCCCTGTTATCGCTCACTTTTAAATTACCGAAAATGGTGACTGTCAAAACGAGAAATACAATGTTTCCGTTACTTGCACAATCCAGCAAAGGTGCAGCTCAATCAATCGATTGTGGTAGTGAACTGCGTGGAATCAGTCACTCAGTTCCTATTAACGACATAGGAGACAATCTGAGTAGTCCTCTTAGGGTGTTTGCAGATGATGCTGTCATTTAACGTCTTGTAACGTCATCAGATGACCAAAAAGAATTGCAAAATGATTTAGATAAGAGATCTGTATGGCGAGAAAAGTAGCAACTGACCCTGAATAATGAAAAGTGGGAAGTTATTCACGGGAGTACTAAAAGAAATCCGCCCAGTTTCTATTACGCGATGAGTCACACAAATCAGATGGCTGTAAATTCCACTAAATACTTAGGGATTACAATTACAAATAACCTGAATTGGAACGATCACATAGATAATGTTTTGGGTAGAGCAAACCAAAGACTACCATTCATTAGCAGAACACTTAGAAGATGTAACAAGTCTACTACAGAGACTGCTTTCCAATGCTTATCCGTCCTGTCCTGGAGTATTGTTGTGCCGTGTAGGATCCGCCTTAGGTGTGACTGACGGATGACATCCAAAAAACTTAAAGAATGGCAGCTCGTTTTGCATTATCGCGAAATAGGAGAGATAGTGCCACAGATATGATACGTGAATTGCAGTGGCAATCATTAAAACAAAGGCACTTTCCGTTCCTACGGGATCTTCTAATTAAATTTAAATCGCCAGTTTTCTCCTCCGATTGCGAAAACATTCTGTTGGCATCCATCTACATAGGGCGAACTGATCATCATGATAAAATTGATCAGGGCTGTCACGGAAAAATTTTAATGCTCGTTCTTCAAGCGCGCCGTTCGAGAGTGGAACGGTAGAGAGACAGCATGAAAGTGGTTCACTGAACACCCTGCCAGGCACTTTATTTTGAACAGCAGAGTAATCAAGTAGATGTAGTTGTAGATGATGATACGCCGAAATCCTAGGGTCGACTGTTTCATTTTGGGATTCAGTAGTGCAAGAAACTCTTGAAATTCGGTTGGCGAACAATTGGGCTAACTGAGGTAACTGATTCAACCAGAACATATCATAAAATCAGATTCTTTCTTTAACAATCTCACAAAGACGTCGCTACAGCGCAGCTATTAATAAAATAGCGACATCTTAAAATGTATCGACTGCGCAGCCACATATTCTTTCTAAGCATACAATTCACCGCTGACCAGCGGCTATGGCACTTGTGCATCTGCACAACGAAAACCTAATGGATAAGAGCAATTTTTGTAAAATATGTCCTACTCAGGCCGTCTGGTACACCATTTGCAATTTATTCTGTTATTTCAACGTGTATCGCCTCCTTGTGGCATCTTCGTGTTATCTTACAATTTTCATTTTGCAAATTTAAAAAAAAAAAAAAACAATTGGTACGTCTTTGCAGGTTTATATGACCTATCGCGTGGCTCAGTCTCAGCGACCTTTTACAAATTCTATAAAACGTTGTGTCGTACATCCGACCTTCGTATCTGCACGGTGAGTGTACTAATGTGTGCAAACTTAGCTTTCCACTTAGCGCCGAAAATGGACAAAACATCTGAACTGTCTTCTCAAACCCAGGATGTCAAACAGACATTCTAAATAAATATGACCCTGGCACTGTAAGGCAGATAATATCAGGTGCGGATCGTAACAACAATCATTAGAAATGCTGCTGTCACATACCTAGAACGCATTAATTAATAAAAGTCAAAGTTTGGGGTCTATTATAGAAAGACAACACAGCTATTCCATTTTTTATTCTACATAGAATTCATCATACGTTGCTTTCAGGGGTCAAATGATAAACCACAATCATCTTCAATTACTTTTGACAAACAAAATATTTCAGTTTTGCATATATTGAAATGACGATTATTAAAATCGTTATCTCTGCACATGAAGCTTTTTTAAAAAAGGAAAGAATGATGGTTGAAAAACCTCATGAGCTCATTTAAATCTACTTTTTCATAACTGGTCAATGCACTGAGTTTGTGGGGAATAAATTTACTTTTTGAACCGATGAGAAAAACTCATGTACTCAATGTGAGGGTAGGTTAGTATCCTAGCTTTTGACAGTCAGGTCAAAGTGTATGCAAGTTGGAGTGAGCAAAATCTAGACTCAACGTTTACTGTGGCCTATTGCGAGATGGTACTTTACGCAGCTGCATCTGCAACGGCGTAGTCTCCGTGCTGAATCTGAAACGCTAATTCCCTACACTGGCCTTGAGTGAATTCACTCAGTCGCAACGTTCTTGCGTTGCGTAGAACGTTAGCTTTCGCTAGTCGACATAATGGCTATTGCACACTCGCTATGCGTTGGAGCGACGTGCACAATTTCTTTACCCACAAAAATTCCCGGAGGAATAATTAACTGCCACTTTGCTATCCGCCGCCAAGATACGTGAAGCGTATCGGCCTCACTTCGCAGAAAGCAAAGCTCTCAATGCCCGCACATGTATCCACACACTTGTGCGGTTCGACGCAAGACGAGACAGAGAGAGATGGAAATTTTTAGGTCTCAAAATGCTTTTCTATAATGGGGATCTCCCCACCGTGTCGTGTCTGCGCCGACAAGTATGGCTTCAGCAAATCACCGTCTCACTGGAGGTGAACATATTTTTATTTTTTCTTGCTGGATCGCATCATAGCCCTGCTAATGACATGCAGCCACTTACTATTATTATTTAGGTTGAGAGTAATAATGTATTGTTTTGGCCTTATCCCTTTCTGCGCTGAAGCTAACCGTTCTTTTGCTAAATGGGAGTTTTACAATATCATTAACCACCTGCTTGGTCGTCTCCAAAATGCATTTCACTTTAACTTGTTTGTTCATGCCAGTCTATATATTGGTAGTTATTGTTTTATTGTTTTGTTAGGTTTCGGTACACGAGATTAACTGCTGTAGCCTTTTGTGGATATAACAAAACTATTTTTCTCAGGATCTCATACTGCGCCATCCTGTCGTTATGGATAAAGCTCATGTAAGGTTCGTAAAAGGAAAATTTTAAGATAACATGAAAATGCTCCAAGGAAGAGATAGGCATTGTTAATAAAAGAATAAACTGCAACCAAGATTGCTTTTAATTTGGACAATTTTCTTAAATTTCTGCTTGAAGTCTGTCGAGGATCAGATCTACTGTACGGTGTATAAATTTGTGCACATAGCTTAAAGAAGTATTATACAAATGCCGTTGGAATTCCAAGACAGCTGAACAAAAGCTTACACGAAGTTAAGAAAGTGCTCTGAGTTACCCCAAACTATAGACAAAAATGTGAAAGGAAGCTAAGCGAACTAGCTTCCGTATTTCAGAGACAGAGGGCATAATTACTATTGTACAGATCGGGGCATACTGTTTCTACACAAGATCTTGAACGTGATTCTTCCAAGAAAGCTCTTCATCCGTTTTCAGTACGAATTCCGTGTGAGGAAGTCCCGATACGTATGAGGAAGTGCCGAATAGTTATATTGAGTACCATGGTTTACACGCTACCCATGGGGAGAACACAGTAGTAGCCATAAACCAATTCCCAGAAATGTTGCTCAGTTTAAGAGGACCCAGAATAAGCAAACACGTGTCTCGGCTTACCTGTAAATACTGCACCGTTTCGGAGAAAACGACGGTAAAATTTTCCGATGAACTCTGTGTACATTTAGTGCATGGTAAGTTCGACAGAAGCGAGATCACAGTTGGTAGCATTGCGTATTAAGAGTTTTGCAACTTGTGTCCGAATTCCTATTAATATTTTAATTTTTGTGTTTGTTTTTATCACCTACGTCCGTAAAATATAACTGCAGTAATATTTTCAACTGTATTTTGAAAAGACATTGACCTTATTCATCTACTAAACGTCTGTCTGTTTAATAAATAAATAGGGACCGATGACAGTCGCAGTCTGGTCCCTTTGACCCCCACAAACCAGCCAATAAATAAATAAGGAGATAAATAAATACAAGAATGACAAAAATGATTTGAAATTATTTTCTGTCAAATTCCTGTAAAGTAACTTGATTTATACGCACCAACCTTCGGGAAAAAATTATTCGTAATGCGTGGTTTGTCACGAAATTATTACTAATCCGTGTAATCTTCAACAATGTTAACGGCGTTCCTTTGTCAAGGGAGATTCGTACGAAGAAATGTTTATCACTGTAGTAAACCCACCTTCGCGTGGTGATCATTGTGTTCACAACGTCTACATTTCAAATGTTTCTACGAATGGTGTCACCCATAGTGATGCACCAAACAGTCCTGAAGAATAAAGATAAGAATAAAATGCTAAAATTAGTACAAGAATTGATATAAGAACGAAATATAGGAGTACGAGAATTTAAAAAGTTTAAAAAGATTTTAGCCCCTGAAAATACCGAACACTCAAATACTATATAATAAATGTGTGACACTTACTATCGAGGCCAGTCTTAATTTTGCTGTTTTTATAGCGCCCTTATATTCCCTTATATGATATGAAATATTTCAGTAGTAACTTTCAACGATTATGGGTAGATAAATGAAATAAAAGAAAATAAAATTAAGAAGAATCGGTTTTCGAACACGGGGTGCAAAACTGGGCGGCTGTAACGCTACAGTCTGTGTCATTGCTTCAGTCGAACTTTCAGCGTTGTAAAAGCCATGTACGTAAGGCGAAAACTTTTTCCTAGAAGTGGTCGAGTATCTAAGGATAAGGCGAGACATGTATTACCTTATTTTGAGCTTTCTTCCGCTGAGCAAAGTATCTGGGAAATAGAGTTACGGCACTTGTCAGGTTCTCTCCTTGCCACTAAGGAAGACGTTCGGCTTTACATGATCCGTACTCAACTGCATCTCTCTGCAACTCTATGTTTTTAGTATGATTAGTTAGGAAGCATTTTGGAAAACTGTATAACAAAAAGGGAGAACAGAAGTAAGCGACGGCATCAGTCAGGTGTACGTTACAACGAATCAAGCGGCAGTTAGCGCCGACAGCGCGCCTTAGCTCTTTACCACCTCGTTCAATAGAGTGAAGTTTACTCGACGAGGAGTCGGCCAGGAACATTTGCTGAGCCAGAAAGCTTTGGCGGCGGCAGCAGCATTCCCACGGAGAGAGCACTCCGCCACTCCCTCCCGCCACTGTGCAGCCGTCAGCGCCGCTAATGAGCTCACGCAGCGACATCTGGCGGGCCACCCCCGCTGTTGACACTGCGTTTGCGCCGTGACCTGCCCGCCACAGCGCCGCAGCACGGCTGGCTCCGTGTTGCGCGCCGTGGCGTCGTCTCAGCCGCGGCTGCGCGCCGCCCACAGGTGTGCGGCAAGTGTTTGCGGGCGCGAGCGCTGTGTGCAAGCGCCGAGCGCAGCTGCTGTCTCACGACAGGCGGCCGCTTGCTCGGAGATACGTGCTACCCAATTCTCTCAATGTCAATAATTAATGCATTAAATTTCAACCATTGATAACAAATACACTGTTCAAAAGTCCTTAGAGGAGGACGTGTACTTGGAAAAGGCCTAGAGACACGGGAAGATTTCATGTGGGTTACAGCATGGTCAGGCAGAGATTGTGAAATGAGGTACTGAATTTTAACGTAACCCAGAGCAGATACAGACTTACAAGCGGATCTTACTACCTGGCTCTGATCCTACCCCCAACCCCTTTACGCCGTCCACTCCCTCCTACAGCCAACCACAGATTTTCTCATATTCATAGGGTTTGAAGGCTAGTACCCGGACATCACTTCTCAAGACAACTGAATAAGTACTGCTGGAGGGAATGACACCATGAATCCTTCATGGCTTCATGGCTGTCCATAAATCTGTTAAAGTACGAAGGGATGGAGATCTCATCTGAACGCCACATTGCAAGGCATCCCACATATGCTCAATAATGTTCATCGCTGGGAAGTTTGGTGGCTAACGGAAGTGTTTGTACACAGAAGAGTGTTCCTGGAACCACTCTGTAGTAATCCTGGACATGTAGTGTGTCGCGTTGTCCTACTGGAATTGCCCAAGTCAGACGGAATGCACAACGGAAATGGACAGATGGGGGTTATCAGACTGGATGCTTAATTTCGTGTCATCTGTCAAAGACGTATCTAGACGTATCAGGGGTCCCATAACACACCAACTACACACGACCCATACCATTAAAGTGCTTCCGCCAGCTAGCACAGTCCCCTATTGACGTGCAGAGTCCATGGATTCATGAGGATGTGCCAATCCGGTCGATACAATTTGAAACGATACTCGTCCCACCAGGCAACATGTTTCCAGTCATCAATAGTCCAACGTCGGTGTTCACGGGCCAGGTGAGGCGTAAAGCTTTGTGTCGTGCAGTCGTCAAGGGTAAACAAGTGGGCCTTCGGCTCCGAAAGCCAATATCGAGGATGTTTCGTTGAATGGTTCGCAAGTTGACATGTGTTGATGGCCTAGCACTGAAATCGGCAGCAATTTGTCGATACGTCGCACTTCTGTCACGTTAAACGATTCTCTTCAGTCGTTGCTGCTACCGTTCTTGCAGGATCTTTTTCCGGCCACAGAGATGTCGGAAATTTGATGTTTCACCGGAATCTTGATATTCCCGATACACTCACGAATTGGTCGTACCGGAAAATCCATACTTCATCGCTGCCTCGGAGAAGCTGTGTCCCATCTCTCGTGCACTGACTATAACACAACGTACAAAGTCACTTAAACCTAGATAACCTGCTACTGTAGCAACAGTAACCGATCTAACAACTACGCCAGACACTTGTCTAACACAGACATTGCCGTCCGCAGCGCCGTATTCTACCTGTTTACATATATCTGTATTTGAATACGCATGTCTGTACCAGTTTCTTTGGAGCTTCAGTGTACATTATTTGTAAATTGAAGGTGGAGAGGGGAAGACAGGAGAGTATATGGAGGGGGTCACTGCTGTCACCTGCGTCGGGACATGTCGTGGGAAAAACAGGCACCACGCTTTCATATAATTTTATTGTCCTAGCTGGGCAATGGATCCACCTTCTCTAGTGCGGAAGCAGAAATACATCCGACCTCCTGTGGGAATCACAGAGGGTGAACATGAAGGAAATTTGCAAGGTCGGTGGATAGGTGTCTTTCGATGGGAATGTGAATAGACCGTGAGGCGTGAAGAGGTGGTCCAGGTAGATGAGATAACGCTGTGTCTCGGATGGTGAAGTAGTTACCGCACCTGCCTAGTAAGCCGAAGATCACGGGTTCGAAACCAGTTCCACTACACGTTTTCACTCGTCGCCAGTGACTCTGCATCGCGTCCCGAAGCAGTTGCCAACAGTGATCCCCTCTCTTTCCTGTCCTCCCGTCTCCACCTTCAATTTACACACGCTAATATACAGTCATTCTGAATGACGCACCGCTAGAGTAAAATGCATGAATTTCAAAACCAATACCTCCAACGGAGACAACCTTTTTACCTGGAAACTGGATTATTATTGCCGAACCAGGACAGAAATTAAGTGGAGAAATATGTTTGGGTTGTCTCTGGTTCGAGTCTAGTTATTACTTGTTTTACTTTTATTTAAATTTCGTATTCATTACGGACAGACATTAAAAAGGTAGGTGTGAGATTGAAGGAGCCATGGATTACAAACAAACTTTATTACAGTGCGGTTCAGTAAGTGATAGGAAATAAAAATGTGATACAACTAACGAGTATAAACCTTCAAATATAGGTCGATAGCGCAAGTAATAGTTACTTAAAGTGAAGTACTGAGAAAAACAAATATTGGCATGCTCTTAACCGTTGAAAATCCACTTCAGCGGCAAGCCTCAAAATGAGAATACAATTCGACAAACTTATTAACCTTCAAATGGATAACAAAGTAGAGAGATGAAAAACCCAACATTGAAGAAATAACTGTGCCAAGTGACATAAGTGATTACCATTTTTCTGATTTGCACTTTTGTCTTGAACTGTAGTATACAAGGTATCATGGATACCTTGCAAGACAAGGCTAAAATGAAAAGCTTCCAACATATAACGCTTAGCTCCTCATATTAAGCATTTGCAAAGTTTAGAATTTTAGATAACTCAGTTACAGTTATCGCAGTTAACCATGAAGATATCCAAATACAAATCCTATAAACCAATAGAGTCCTGTCCGAATGAAATTTTTTTTGTGATAAGTGCATTGCTTTAGAATGAAAATAAGGCCATGAATAAGAAAATGCGTCAAACAATGATACCAGAATTTGATATGGTGAAGCAGAAACATTTAGTAACAGTGTAATAGAGTACCTACGTGGTACTTGCCCACAAGAGCCTCTAGTTAATCAACCACTGAACTTTTAAAGCTACAGTTTTAATGATGAACAGGTTTCGAACATTACAAACGGGAGCAGCTAAAAGCTTACACCAAATACAAAACAGAACACATAAACATGGCCATTCTATAATAAAAATACGAACTTAATCAAAGTGCATAAGGTAAAGCAAGCACTCACCAAATTCTAATAAAATTTGCTGGTCAGCTACACAGATCAATGCACAAGTGTATCTGGTTATCTAATGTCTTCAAGCACATCAAAACCCCTCGTCATAGTGAAAAAGACTAAGTTCACACGACCAGGATACGACATCATACACGTACAATCCACTCATGATAATGATACCAAGTAATGCCTGCATCATAATAAACATCGTTAATTCACATTGACGTAGGCCTAAGTGTCACTTAAATCAAAGTGCCTATAACAAGGTGAAAACCAAATGAAGCACATTGTAGTAGTTCCATTTTGGTAAATAAGCACCAGCAATCGACATACCTGGTACAGGTCATAACAACGGCTCTGCAGAAGTATTAAACGGAGTAGTCGAATACAAACCAAATGCGAAAGGGAGAAATCTGCGTTCTATGCGCAACTTGCCGACGCGCGTAACAAGACGTAATACCTGTGCACTACGTACTACTAATGCAAGATTGTAGTAAATTAAAAAATTGCAAGACGGCAATGAATTAAAAAAAATGCAAATGGCAGTGAACACAAATTTAAAAATTACCGATTGACAATGATGGTGAATTTAAAATTTGCAAAATGGAAGTTTGTAGCAGATTTCAATATGCAAGATGGTGTAGAATTAA
This sequence comes from Schistocerca cancellata, assembly GCF_023864275.1. NCBI lineage: Eukaryota > Metazoa > Arthropoda > Insecta > Orthoptera > Acrididae > Schistocerca > Schistocerca cancellata. The sequence goes on along the minus strand of NC_064630.1, from coordinate 448,034,719 downwards.
GAACTGCAAAATGGTGGACGGCAGTAAATATAGAAAAGCCATAATTGTGCTGCTGGAAAAATTTTTTGTGGTCTCTGTTGAAAATATAACAGCTGATATCAATGCCTAAATAAGCAAAATGACACTGGTAGGAAGATAAAGAGAATCTTAGCAATACATAAAAATGAAACAGACAAGTATAGTACTATAATTTTTTTGCATAGAAGGTAACACGCAAACACTTTGCCGCCCACAATATTTAAATGCCTCCAATTATACTACAGTATTTCCATAAAAGTCACATAAGCTTCACACGAATTGGTGTCATGTTCAAGATCTGACTCATGAATGAATTTTTCAGTCTGTAGAGCAGTGTGTCCTGATACGAAACCTCCTGGCAGATTAAAACTTTGTGTCCGATAGGGACTCGAACCCCATAACTTTGCCTTTTGTAGGGAAGTCCTATACAGACTGAGATATCCCACCATGACTTCCGACTAATCTTGTTCTCCTACATTAGAAACTTCTCAAAATTCCTCTTCAGTAACTTGTAGGGCTAACACTACTGGAAGAACGGCTGTTGCAGAGACTTAGCAACAGCCTGGGGAATTTTTCTTGGATTAATTATTTCGTTCTGCAGTGGAGTACGCACTAAGATGAAACCCCCTAGCAGATTAAAACTGTGTACTCGACTAGGAATCAAACCTGGGACCTTTCTCTTTTGCAAGCAAGTGCTCTACTGATTGAGCTGCCCAAGCACGACTAATCACCAGATCTCCCAGTTTTACTTCCGCCAGTACCTCATCTCTTACCTTCCAAACATCACGGAAGACCTCTAACTCAAACTGTAAGAATGGGTCGTAAGCCATACTTGGGTGGTTCAGTTGATAGAGCACTTGCCCATGAAAGGCCAATTTCCTAAATTCAAGTCCCAATCCAGCACACAGATTTATTCTGGCAGGAAGGTTCAGGTACCTAATTACCTAACAGAATTATGTACTAATACACAAATATTCACACAACGATTTGAGTCAAACGCTGTAGCCGTATCAGCAAATTTCATTGCATTTAAACATTACTCTTTTAATGAGAATTTTTAGGTGACATGGGTATTATTTTACAGAGGATGGCCCACGTGTTACGGAATGGTCAGTATTATGTCAGATTAATGGCGAACATATTAAGTGGAAGAAACTTTGATATGATATAAATATAATTGATGTATTATATGTTTTTATGTTTTGTACAATAAATCAGTTGCATAAGACATTTAATGATTTTTCATTTTCAGACATTGTTGAAAATCACATTTAACTTTCTCTTGCATAAGAAATCTCATTTGATGTCTTTGTATGTATATGCTAAAATCTTTCATAATTTTTTTGAGATGGTAATGACCAGAAACCAAGGTACACACGCAAATCTGGAAGTATAAAACGTTTATCATCTTGCGCCAGCTTTTGTTGTTTGACTGTAGACACTGTACAACACTTGAATGAATATGTGTATATGCACACATCACGTCAGAACATCGTTTAACGAATGAGAGAAATATTACACATAAAAGAATTATAGTGTATCAAGTAGTCTTGGTACTTCCATTACAATAAGCTACTATTAAATCAGCTGTTGCACACACAGCCATGACCTTGTGCTGGATTGCTCAGTTCATCATCTAGTATGAAATACTTATCATCTTTACCCAAAAAGAAAAAAAAAACTTTTGTTATACTTGTGAATGATACTATACTTGGTACCTTTATACAAAATGTATGAAACATAAGAATCATGAAACTAGCAATATCTTCCAGCAAAGAATATAAAGCCATGTTAAGAGAATATGAGGTGATGTGGTACCCAACGTTTCCTCGTGAACAATAAATGGAACAGTCCATTTGTAAATAAATATCAGGTTTTTCTACTGAAAATTTTACTGGTTATGAACTTATTATCGAATTAATCAGTATCTTTGCTAAAACGTATTCATTTGGGACTGTATCAGGATGCTAATGTACAGTGTAAAGGGTATGGAACTGCCTGCTGTTAAAGAGTTAACCATGAGTTGCTACTGGCTGTATGTGTGGAATTCTGATGTTAAAACAAGAGTATATTACCTTACTCAAACCCATCATGACTGGCTGTTATGTTCAACTTTTAAGAGATAAGGACCACACAAACCCTTTGTAGACTATAACTAGACTCTAACTTGAGCTACTGAATTTCCTTTTACTCACTAGGATAATACAACATGGATGTGCCACAGTATTCTGATGAGCAAGATCTCTCACTGACACAAAGATGACTGAAACATCAAATGATTAATTTCCTCCTAAGACCTTCCTTGCTTTCTTTCATATCTTTTCACTTAGCAAGTTGATACTTTTGCCACCTCTAACCACGCAAAATGTTGCCAAATGGACAAATATGCATGTGTGCTTTTCACAGAAAAGCTAGGACGGAATGGGACTTGTTCTAACATTGAAAGACACACTGTCATCGAGTTCACACTTCTGGTATATGCCAGTCCAAACTAATCTGCAAGTGTGCCATATTCATTGAGCCACAGGTGAAAATCATTGCAAGTCATAAAGACGAAACTTGTCACAACAAGCCAAACGCTCAGTCAGAAAGTTCAGACTTGCTGATGCCTGGTCAACAGAATCAGAAGCGGTGTCATACTCGGCTCATAGAAGTGAAGTGCAGTGATGATAATCAAGAGCTATGTAACTGAATTTAATAAATTCCAAAATGCTTTCTAGAAACATAAGTCATTATTTTATCAGGCAGAAGTTATAATATTGATCTGCACAAGTAACATGAGTAGCAACATAAACAATGAAGCACTCTTAAAATATTGCATATATTTTACTGATACCTTGGAATATAATTACAAATTACTCGAAATTCATCGTGTTCAAGTACTTTGAAATGAGACTCAGATTTCAGATCGTTCATGAAACCAATTTATATGAAATCAGGACATTTTGATACTTTTGAGACTTATGAGAGTTCAGATATTTTGAATATTTCTGAACATTACATTAATTCATGAAAATACAGTGTTTAGACGCTTTTGATCATGATGAAAAATTTGGATCATTTTAAAAATTTAGGCTCGTAAAATCCTTTGCATCCCAATACACAACTGATATTTTTCAGGAAACTTTGGAACATAATGCTTATTTACACAAATTCATGTAACTTTGATACTTTTGATTATGACGCTAATTTATGAACAACCAAATTGTTTAGAAATTGATTTTTAAGGTTCTATGTGAAACACAAATTAGTTCATCTTAGACAGGAACCAATTCCATTTTTAAAAATAATCAGTTTTGTATCTTCTATTTTTTAAATGGTGATCTATTCCTTCCATTTCTTTAAATGGCCTGTGTGAACTGCCAACTCCATTTTTAACATGATGTCTGTGGACAAAATAATCGAACTTTGGATGTTTGCATGTGCTGTTTCAAATGTAAGTTCATTATATAAACACTATGGGCGCGAGTGAGCGCGAGTGAGCGCGAGTGAGCGAGAGAGTGAGTGAGCGAGTGAGCGTGAGTGAGTGAGTGTGAGTGTGACTGTTTGTCTGCATGTTCTTCTGGAATTTCAAGAAAACTATCAAATACTTTTGACCACCATGCCCAATTCAGGCAAAGAAGAAGGTAATGGAAATATTGTTGTACAATAGGGTACTTTCGAATATGGAGGCCAACACATACTGATTGGGAAAATCAATGCACTGTGAGCTAATCTTTCAGTTTTATAGGTGGTTCAATATTTCCACAAATTGCCATCTTCCATTTTTTAGCACACTGACTGGCATTTTCATTTTTAAATGAAAGTAAGAAAGAATTATCAAAACAGAGTCATTTGTATTTTTTAAGTACTGTGATTGTGAGTTTCATTTGTAATGCATGCTTGAATAATTCTTTCTACAAGTATATTGTGCATTGTTTAAATTTCTGACCTTTGCCATATTGGAATTTTTATATTGCCCACAATTGCCATTTAGAATTTTTTAATTTGACTGCTTTGTGTCGCCTTGCAATGGTTACAATTATCGCCAGCTTGAATTTTTCAATTTAGTACCAATTGCTTTCTAGCTATTTTTAATTCACAATCGTACACCATCACGTATTTTTTATATTACTGCCATCGTCCAACTTCCATTATTTAAATTTTCTGTTGCCCCCATCTTGGAATTTCTGTTTTCCCTGCCATTGGCGTCTTGTATTCATGTAATTTACTACCACATGCAATCTTTCAATTTTTAAACTTATGAGCACCTTCCAGTTTTCGATTGATCACTATCCTTCAACCTTTAATTTACCACCAACACCAAATTGCAGTTTTTAAATTTACCTATAAATACTGTTGTTAAAGTTGGATTGAGTGGTAAAAGATAAATTTACATATACTCTTGTATTTGTAAATTTAACATTTAGCACTCATTCCATCTTCAAGGGTCAAATTTCTGATCTACCACCATCTTAATGATGTCATATGTTGAAGGGTTCTGATTACAGCATTGCCTCTAGCATGTAGCAATCACACGCAAAACACTAGCATTAGTCAGTAGTAAATGGCCGCCTTCTTGGTTTGTAAGTCAGCAGCATTGCAGTTCATCGTTGCACTGTTAGCGGTGTGTCAACTCATCATGCCTATTCGCTCCAAAGATAATGCGTATTCCTGAAGTGCTGTTAACATTTCTATGCATCCTGTTGTGTTGACATCTCACATCAGTGTGATCTATTCTCGTGTGCAGAACACTGACAAGGAATCTGTGGCGTTTGCAAAGATGACAGAGACTAGACTACCACACAAAAGATGAAATGGACATTTACTAATCATTTTGTTCCAATTTCTTTTCAAAATTTAAAAGTATGTGGCTGTATCATTGGAACTGCTCTCATTTCAGAGATTAGAGCTTAAATGTGGGGATTCAGTTTAAAGTAATTGCTAACAGATCACAGTTGTACAGATGTATGGGCTCATCTATGATAGGCAAAAGTGTTTATGTAACTCTACAGATCAATGGAAATTAAAATAGCTGACAAATAAAAATTTAAGAAATACAAGCACTTTAAATTACCACAATTTTAAAAGCGTTACCAATGATCCCACAATGTGGTTCACTTAATGAAAGGCTTACAGTGTGGTAGTAATTGTAGTACAGCGAATATACGTTGTGAATCATAGAAACTTACGCAAAAACCTTCTTTCTTGTTTTCCACAAGAAAATTAATAATTACTCAACATGGCTACTCAAAGAGAAAAAGATGAGCAGTCTTGATACAAAAGATTTGTGATCAGCTGTCGGTCACATTATTTGAAGTTGATAAATTTTCAATATTCAAGGAGTAAGAAAGGGTGTTTTAAATTTTGACACATAGCTTTGTCATTGGATGTCTTCGTCATTAAATGTCTGAGCGCTGATAAGAACTTGCATCTGAGCCACTATCTCCACATCGTCTCTAGGCCACGTGGCATAACAGTGGGAGAGAATTACAGGATCTGCAGGCACGATAGAGCAAGGGGTGACTGCGATAGCAATTGAACAGAGAGAGCTATTCGTATTAAAGACTTCTTAATAATGCGCTTGTACTAAAAAATGGTCGAAGACGTATGGAGAAATTAATTCCATCTTGACGAAACAAGGACGCACTATAACTCAGCACTCTTATGTATGTGTTTTATGATCTTCTTGATGGTCAATATTCATTCTTAAAAATGTGGTTGCTGCACATTCTATGAATTATTATCGACATTTAATGAGACACTTTTAATAGATCTCTACGAAGTGATATTTATGCGTTTCATTCTCCTCACGGTTAGTGCTAACACAAGTTGAATCAGAATTATATGCTTTCTTACATATTCTAACCAAAACTTCCAGTCACATAAATTCTTTATCTACATCTACATCTACATTTATACTCCGCAAGCCACCCAACGGTGTGTGGCGGAGGGCACTTTACGTGCCACTGTCATTATCTCCCTTTCCTGTTCCAGTCGCGTATGGTTCGCGGGAAGAACGACTGTCTGAAAGCCTCTGTGCGCGCTCTAATCTCTCTAATTTTACATTCGTGATCTCCTCGGGAGGTATAAGTAGGGGGAAGCAATATATTCGATACCTCATCCAGAAACGCACCCTCTCGAAACCTGGCGAGCAAGCTACACCGCGATGCAGAGCGCCTCTCTTGCAGAGTCTGCCACTTGAGTTTGTTAAACATCTCCGTAACGCTATCACGGTTACCAAATAACCCTGTGACGAAACGCGCCGCTCTTCTTTGGATCTTCTCTATCTCCTCCGTCAACCCGATCTGGTACGGATCCCACACTGATGAGCAATACTCAAGTATAGGTCGAACGAGTGTTTTGTAAGCCACCTCCTTTGTTGATGGACTACATTTTCTAAGGACTCTCCCAATGAATCTCAACCTGGTACCCGCCTTACCAACAATTAATTTTATATGATCATTCCACTTCAAATCGTTCCGCACGCATACTCCCAGATATTTTACAGAAGTAACTGCTACCAGTGTTTGTTCCGCTATCATATAATCATACAATAAAGGATCCTTCTTTCTATGTATTCGCAATACATTACATTTGTCTATGTTAAGGGTCAGTTGCCACTCCCTGCACCAAGTGCCTATCCGCTGCAGATCTTCCTGCATTTCGCTACAATTTTCTAATGCTGCAACTTCTCTGTATACTACAGCATCATCCGCGAAAAGCCGCATGGAACTTCCGACACTATCTACTAGGTCATTTATATATATTGTGAAAAGCAATGGTCCCATAACACTCCCCTGTGGCACGCCAGAGGTTACTTTAACGTCTGTAGATGTCTCTCCATTGAGAACAACATGCTGTGTTCTGTTTGCTAAAAACTCTTCAATCCAGCCACACAGCTGGTCTGATATTCCGTAGGCTCTTACTTTGTTTATCAGACGACAGTGCGGAACTGTATCGAACGCCTTCCGGAAGTCAAGGAAAATGGCATCTACCTGGGAGCCTGTATCTAATATTTTCTGGGTTTCATGAACAAATAATGCGAGTTGGGTTTCACACGATCGCTGTTTCCGGAATCCATGTTGATTCCTACATAGTAGATTCTGAGTTTCCAAAAACGACATGATACTCGAGCAAAAGACATGTTCTAAAATTCTACAACAGATCGACGTCAGAGAGATAGGTCTATAGTTTTGCGCATCTGCTCGACGACCCTTCTTGAAGACTGGGACTACCTGTGCTCTTTTCCAATCATTTGGAACCTTCTGTTCCTCTAGAGACTTGCGGTACACGGCTGTTAGAAGGGGGGCAAGTTCTTTCGCGTACTCTGTGTAGAATCGAATTATCAGTGATCCTAACACCATTAGCTACAACAGTAGTTTTAAAATGTTCAGTACAATTAACTAATGGTTTCTCCATATCTTTTCATAATATGCAGAAAGTCATTGTGAAGAATATCGGGTCCAAGGCGCTTATGGTGTTAATTCCGCGGTAGCGAAGCACCATACCATTAATGTGTATTCTGCTAGATATAGTAGGGGTCAGTGAAGTGAAGTGGAAGGAATACAAGGATTTCTGGTCAGATGAGTATCGGGTAATATCAACAGCACCAGAAAATGGTATAACAGGTGTAGGATTCGTTATGAATAGGAAGGTAGGGCAGAGGGTGTGTTACTGTGAACAGTTCAGTGAGCGGGTTGTTCTAATCAAAATAGACAGCAGACCAACACCGACAACGACAGTTCAGGTATACATGCCGACGTCGCAAGCTGAAGATGACAGATAGAGAAAGTGTATGAGAATATTGAAAGGGTAATGCAGTATGTAAAGGGGGCCGAAAATCTAATAGTCATGGGCGACTGGAATGCAGTTGTATGGGAAGGAGTAGAAGAAAAGGTTACAGGAGAATATGGGCTAGGACAAGGAATGAAAGAGGAGAAAGACTAATTGAGTTCTGTAACAAGTTTCAGCAGGTAATAGCGAATACCCTGTTCAAGAATCACAAGAGGAGGAGGTATACTTGGAAAAGGCCAGGAGATACGGGAAGATTTCAATTAGATTACATCAAGGTCAGACAGAGATTCCAAAATCAGATACTGGATTGCTAGGCGCACCCAGGAGCAGATATAGACTCAGATCACAATATAGCAGTGATGAAGAGTAGGCTGAAGTTCAAGACATTAGTCAGGAAGAATCAATACGCAAAGAAGTGGGATACGGAAGTACTAAGGAATGACGAGATACGTTTGAAATTCTCTAACGCTATAGATACAGCAATAAGGAATAGCGCAGTAGGCAGTACAGTTGAACAGCAATTGACATCTCTAAAAAGGGCCATCATAGAAGTTGGGAAGCAAAACATAGATACAAAACAAGGTAGCTGCGAAGGAACCATGGGTAACAGAAGAAATACTTCAGTTGATTGATGAAAGGAGGAAGTACAAACATGTTCCGCGAAAATCAGGAATACAGAAATACAAGTCGCTAAGGAATGAAATGAATAAAAAGTGCAGGGAAGCTAAGACGAAATGGTTGCACGAAAAATGTGAAGCCTTCGAAAAAGATATGATTGTCGGAAGGACAGACTCAGCATACAGGCAAGTCAAAACAACCTTTGGTGACATTAAAAGCAACGGTGGTAACATTAAGAGTGCAACGGGAATTCCACTGTTAAATGCAGAGGAGAGAGCAGATTAGTGGAATGAATACATTGAAAGCCTCTATGAGGGTGAAGAATTGTCTCATGTGATAGAAGAAGAAACAGGAGTCGATTTAGAAGAGATGGGGGATCCAGTATTAGAATCGGAATTTAAAAGAGTTTTGGAGGACTTACGATCAAATAAGGCAGAACGGATAGATAACATTCCATCAGAATTTCTAAAATCATTGGGGGAAGTGGCAACAAAACGACTATTCACGTTGGTGTGTAGAATATATGAGTCTGGCGATGTACCATCTGACTTTCGGAAAAGTATCATCCACACAATTCCGAAGACGGCAAGAGCTGACAAGTGCGAGAATTATCGCACAATCAGCTTAACAGCTCATGCATCGAAGCTGCTTACAAGAATAATATACAGAAGAATGGAAAAGAAAATTGAGAATGCTCTAGGTGACGATCAGTTTGGCTTCAGGAAAAGTAAAGGGACGAGAGTGGAAATTCTGACGTTACGGCTAATAATGGAAGCAAGGTTAAAGAAAAATCAAGACACTTTCATAGGATTTGTCGACCTGGAAAAAGCGTTCGACAATATAAAATGGTGCAAGCTGTTCGAGATTCTGAAAAATGTAGGGGTAAGCTATAGGGAGAGACGGGTCGTATACAATATGTACAAAAACCAAGAGGGAATAATAACAGTGGACGACCAAGAACAAAGTGCTCGTATTAAGAAGGGTGTAAGACAAGGCTGTAGCCTTTCGCCCCTACTCTTCAATCTGTACATCGAGGAAACAATGATGGAAATAAAAGAAAGGTTGAGGAGTGGAATTACAATACAAGGTGAAAGGATATCTATGATACGATTCGCTGATGAGATTGCTATCCTGAGTGAAAGTGAAGAAGAATTAAATGATCTGCTGAACGGAATGAACAGTCTAATGAGTACAAATTATGGTTTGAGAGTAAATCGGAGATAGACGAAGATAGTGAGAAGTAGTAGAAATGAGAACAGAGAGAAACTTAACATCAGGATTGATGGTCACGAAGTCAATGAAGTTAAGGAATTCTGCTATCTTGGCAGTAAAATAACCAATGACGGACGGAGCAAGGAGGACATCAAAAGCAGACTCGCTATGGCAAAAAGGGCATTTCTGGCCAAGAGAAGTCTACTAATATCAAATACCGGCCTTAATTTGAGGAAGAAATTTGTGAGGATGTACGTCTGGAGTACAGCATTGTATGGTAGTGAAACATGGACTGTAGGAAAACCGGAACAGAAGAGAATCGAAGCATTTGAAATGTGGTGCTATAGACGAATGTTGAAAATTAGGTGGACTGATAAGGTAAGGAATGAGGAGGTTCTACGCAGAATAGGAGAGGAAAGGAATATGTGGAAAACACTGATAAGGGGAAGGGAAAGGATGACAGGACATCTGCTAAGACATGAGGGAATGACTTCCATGGTACTAGAGGGAGCTGTAGAGGGCAAAAACTGTAGAGGAAGACAGAGATTGGAATAAGGAAGCAAATAATTGAGGACGTAGGTTGCAAGTGCTACTCTGAGATGAAGAGGTTAGCACAGGAAAGGAATTCGTGGCGGGCCGCATCAAACCAGTCAGTAGATTGATGACAAAAAAAAAAAAAACTCAGATCAAAAATTAATTAGAAGTAGCACACACGTCGCACGAAACACAACCATAATCACGTGTCCGTGTTGATTTTCGATCTTTCCACACTACATTACCTTTCAAAGGCAGTAAAAAATCAGTATCTCCTGTGGCGCGCAGGCTCTTTCCAGTGTACAACGTTGTTACAGATGTCAGTTTTGTGTTCCTAAGTCCACTACTTGACACTAAGCTCAGTCCGCCGTTTCGGCAAGTCCTTTGAAGTACGTACGTATCTTCCTTCAGGGGTGCTGAATCAATATAACCGTCTTTTGTTACCTTTCGTTACCACGTCGTCTACAGGTCGTCGATCTTTAACTTTCCTCTTTACTTTGTTGTGAATATTTTGTGGTACAGCTGCCTCTGTGTTCCGTCGACCAGTAAATACAACAAAAGTAAGGATAATGATAGACCTCTGGCTCTGCCGAGAAGAAATCCTCAGATGCGGTAAAAACGTATTACAAGAAAAATAGTCCTGACAGACCTTTGGCCCTGGCAGGTGAAAATCCTCAAACGCGATAGAAACTAATTACAAGTAAAATTGTTCTGACTGCTCATTGCCGCTCGTATCCAGTATGAGATCAGCGTCTTCGCTACTATATTGAAATTTTCGTTAGCATTAAAGCAGTCTTTTGATCCAGTGGCAAAGGTAAGCAGTTAGCTATCCCGCCAGGATTCCTGCAAAATTGTCACTTATAGGGTACGGAATAAAGTATGGAAACACGAAAGCTGCAACACATTACCGAGAAAATAAAAGAGTTTCTGCGTCACTAACTTGTTTATTTTGCCACTATGCGTTTCGATGTTTCACACCATCATCTTCACGTGGAGAATTGTTTATTTACATGGCTGGTGTCGGTGAAGAGCACAGACGTCTCCCTATAGTCGCTGACGAAGGGCAGTATAGGTTATTTTGCGTCTTTTGCTTATGATAAAAGTTGTTCAATTAGGAAAGGCACTTAACAGATTACAAACATTAATTTCTGTGAGGGAATTGTACTTACAGGGATGGCAGAGCTATAAAAGGTCTGCATACTGTTGCCTGTGGTCTGTCCTCTCCACCGCACATTAAATTTACACTGTCGCTTTAAAGAAGTTGTACATGTTACTGATGTGTTGGTTTACAAAAAGTTAGAGAAACAAGATGAAATGATCTCTACAAAAATATGTTTTTCTTTTGTAAATATATGTGATTGGGCTGCACCAGAATACTGAAATGTGCGCAACTAAGGTATTATTTCTATCCATACATTTTTGATGTGAATGCACTGCAGCTTTTCATACAAAAAAATCATTAAATAGGTATGTGCATAAATATGTTCTCCTTGTTTTATAAAAATATTATATGCTGCCCTGAAATACAGATATGTGTACTCCTCAATTATTATATTAATTTATTACATATCAAAAGATTATAATAGATCATACATATGTATTATAAGTTGAACTCATTGAGGAATTAGTGGGGGTGGTTACATTAATTGCTGTGCACTGAAACTGTTAGTTAAGAGAATGTTTGTTTAAATATTGTTTCAAAACTTTTGAAGAAGTTGGTTGAGCCTCTTTCACCATTGTCAATGAGTAGATGTTTCCTAAGTTATTTTTTCTGTGGGTATATATGCGTCTAGTTCTTCAAAGTGAGATTCTGTACCCTTTATCCAGTACATGTAGTATATCAAGGTTGCATTTAATGTTGTCAACTGAACGTCCTGAATCTTTTATATGGAGGGCTATTGCAGATTTTTGTGGTGTATTGCGTCGAAAGGCGTTGATGTGTTCTGTGAATCTGTCGTGGAAGTTATGGCCTGCTTGACTTATGTACTGAGCTGGTCGTTTACCACATATGATTTTATATATGCAAGAGGATGAAAATTTATCTTGACTGCTTTTTAAGTTATGAGGAAGTCTTCGGCATATTTTATTGTTTGTTTAGAATGCAATTCTTATTTTTGTCGTTTGAAAATATTCGCAATTTATTGGGAGATTTTACCGAATGAGGAGATACATGTTGTTCGTGTTCTTTCTTGCCTCTTGATGGTTATTTTGTTCATTCCTTTTTAATTTTTTACCTGAATCGTCGATTAGTATTTACAGATTCAGTGCACAGCAATTAACGTAATCACTCCCATTCATCCCTCAGTAAGTTCAAACTGCAATACATATTTATGATCTGTTTTAATATTTTTATATGCAGGAAGTTAATATAATAATTGAAGTGTGCATATATCTGTATTCAAGAGCAGCCTGTTAGCATTTTTTTAAAGAAAGGAATAGAAATTTAAGTTCTTAAGTATTTAAAGATTATTTTCGTATGGAATGGTTCAGTACATTCACATCAAATGTGTATATTTAGTTACCTAATATAATAACTGAATTGTGATGCTGGTGTAGCCCATTTGTATATTTAATAAAGAAGAACATTTTTTTGTAGAGTCGATTTTCCTTTCTGTATCTGAATCGAATACAAACAAACATAACTCTAACATGTATAACTTCTTTGAAACGACAGTGTAATTGAAATGTGCAATGGAGAGGACATACATCAGGCAGCAGTGTGCAGTCCTTCTACAGCTCTGTCGTCTCTATAAGTACAAATCACTGTCTGAAATTCATGTTTTAACCTCGAAAGTGCCTATTCTAAATGAACAATTTTCATCGTTAGCAAAAGACGCAAAGTAACCTACACTGCCATTGGTCTGCGACTGTAGGAAGACGTCTATGCTCTTCACTAACCAACCATGTAAATAAACTGTTCTCCACATGAAGATGATGGTATAAGTTATCGGAAGGCGTAGTGACAAACAAACTAGTGACTGGCGCAGAAACTGCAAATGGCTCTGAGCACTATGGGACTTAACATCTGAGGTCATTAGTCCCCTAGAGCTTAGAACTACTTAAACCTAACTAACCTAAGGACATCACACACATCCATGCCCGAGGCAGGATTCGAACCTGCGACCGTAGCGGTCGCGTGGCTCCGGACTGAAGTTCCTAGAACCGTTCGTCCACAGAGGCCGGCACGCAGAAACTCTTTTATTATATTGATCAACAGTCTCAGACCTTATAATGCCGTCCCTTATGAAAAAAAAAACTAAAAGAAAAGAAACATTATCATGTCTTAAGGCATAGAAAACTCGATGGAATTCAAAACAGCTTCCATTCGTCTTGGAACGCGTAAATACAGTCCTGCACGGTTGTCAAGGGCATTTTATACCATCGTCCTGCAAAAAGTGGTAAGTTAAGGTAACAATGATAGAGATGGGTAGCAATCACACACTCTTCTCTCCAAAGTAGAACACAAGGGTCAATATAATTGAGATCTAGTGACTGTGAGGGACATGGACGTTGCTATAACTCTCCTCGTGTTCACATAACTAGTCGACAAAGTGAACTGTGCCATCAAATGGGCCTGACTCTTGAAACGCTACATCACAAACATTGTACCATAGGATGGATCAGAACCGCTGAAATGGTCACATCAACTTTGCCCGTAATGCGACTTTGCACATTATGGGGCTCAGGGAATACCACTATGTGGCAGCCCAAATCATCACCATGTTTCACTCTTAGGAGATAAACGTGGCAAGATCTTAGAAACTGTGTAAAACAAGATTCATCCGACAAAATGACTTTTCGCATCGGTCCATAGTCCAGGATTTGTGCCTTCGGCACGGCATTTACTGCTAAGGGCATTGGCACCACTGGTAAGTAGTTTTGGAATTAGAACTCTCCCTGAAATTCCGTGTTCATGGAGACCCCTCCATGCTCTCATGGCACTAACTGGGTTCTCGAAAGCGACATTGATTTCTGCAGTGACTTTTCCAACTATCTTCCTCTTATTTTTCGTCACAGTCCTCTTCAACAACGTCTGTCACCATTACACAACACAAATTTTCGCCCTCGTTGCGACTAACTGGATGACGTTTATCCACTTTTTCTCTCTCTACGAACGCCAACAATTTGGCCTGGTTCTGATACGCTTGGCTCCGATGTAATGCACTCATAACTACACAGAACACTGTTCTGACCACAACTACAACTTGTAACGTATTGAGGACACTGCACAAGTGTCGTTCGTAGTCAGGTACAACAACGTAACCTGTAGGCATCGCTAGCTTCTTCAATCACGTCCAAACGTGTATTTCTCGAGAAGTTTACATGTTTTTGTCCAATATACATATGACCGTTCTGGTTATCAACAGCGCAGCGAAAGTACGAGAAGTCAACTCCGTATAAACATTCCATCATTTTCACAGAACTTCAGAACTATAATCATCTCATTTCTTGACGTAATGTACATTTATATGACATTCCACAGTCTGCGTTTTTACGTGACATCATCCAACCACAGCTTTTTATTTGGCTCAGTTTTCCCTATCATTTTGGTTCACTGTCTATTTCTCTGAGTCTGCACTGAATACATTTTCATCATGTCATCAGGTGAAAAGTATAATTCGGTAAATATATTTTCCTCGGCGAATGACAATTGACCCTACATTATGTCGCGTCAAATGCCCCGCCAGTTTGCCGTGCAAATGATATATAATGCACACTGTACAAGCTGACATGTCCAACTCGTTATTTTATGTCAGTGATGACAAGCGGGTAAAATAATCTAATGCACATGTTGCTGGGTACGATCTGATATTGGGTGAAAATGTCCTGATACCTTTTCTAATATTAGCTAAGATCGTTCTTCTTATATTCTCTTAATAAATGCATCTGTACGTTGGCGCCTCCTACAACCCAAAGCCGCTCGCCCTACAACTGTTAATCTTAAATAATTGTGGTTTACAGTGCCTATGAAACTGATAAATGAAATGTCCAGCCTACCTTTCACACTAGCTGTGAAGTACATTCGTATCATATTTGATAAGCCATAGTTCACAGGAAGAGGGCTCTATCTGTAGGTGCTTCATACTAGCAGCTCGTTAATTTGGAGCAGATTTTTTCCTTTTTTTTATACCGTCCAAACTACTTTCCCGAGAATATTTGATGTGAGTACTGTAAACCTAAGGTAGTCCAGTTTACAAGTACCTCCTTAGCGTATTGTTACCGGCATTACAGTTAGTGTGTCTGCACAACAATGTCGTCGGTATAGTTAGTGAAAGATCCCGTATGTGCAGGAGCTAGATTTGTACGTATTCGCACCTTCAACAACGAAATTCATCTGAAAGAATGAATAAGCTATAAATGTAGCACTGTACAGTATAATTTGTGACTCAGGTGAACCGACAGACAAGTGTTATATGTTGGGATACTATGTAAATACCTATGGGCGTTTTCGTCTAACCAGTTAAATAACTTTCCATTATATAATACACATTTCTATGTCAGTCTTTCTAGGAAGTACGGTATTGTATTTCTCAGAATATTTAACAATCGATGTAGCGGCTGACCCCGACGCCACCTGTTGACCAAGCGTGTAAACGCCCGCCGACGCTTCCGCTGCATCCCCACTCAGTCTTTCCTGATGGACCATAGCAATATGACTCCACGGACGAGCTCGCCTCCAATCTGGAGCTCACTTGTGACGCTATAGACTTATTAATTGTCTTTTATGTATTTTACAAGCCAATTTGGAGCCTTTATTTTGTAAACGGAATGTGCTGTCGTTACGATTGTGTGTGTCAAGCATATAATATTATTTCAAGAAGGTATGTAAAATTATTGTATTTGGTTTTATGTTTTCACAACTGTACGTCGATTGTACAGCTACGCAGATTGACATACTAATGTTTGTCTCGCGTTAGGTTAAAAATCCGAAGACTGTAGCTAGGTTCTTTCGAAACGGGTCATTGAAACAAAAATATGCCAGAACGTGATTTTGGCTGCAAGAATTCTTAATTAAAAATAAAATAATGTGACTTGAACTGTTTTGTATATACATGATGACAGACCATTATGGCCAAACGGCGGAATTTGTTTAGAAGTAGATATTGCTCGCAACTTCTCTTCACCATGAAACCAAACACTCTAATAAAAAAGACAGAAAGACTACAAATTTCCTCTTCGTTCTGCAGCCCGCTTTAGTATAAGGCTTGCAGAATTTCATAATTATGTTACTATTTTCGTAACAGTGGTACTCCAATATTCAGCTTCAGTCTCTTTATGAGCTGAAACCTGTGACGCAGTCAGAGGTAGTAGTTAACTTGTGTTATGATAGTTGGACACAAACAGCTTGAAGCTGAGCATACACTGATGCATTGTTACATCAAAATTACACATCTTAAAATATAAGTGTCAGTTACTGGATTTGGCGCTACGAGGTATAAATCTCTCTTCAGGTAAATATCCACAGTATATAAAACTTGAGGTTATCCAAGGGTGTAAACTGTTCAAAAAACTTATGGGAATGAAGCCAGATGATGTCTTAGACAACGGCCAGTATAACTGCAGGTGCACACCTGTCTTTTTCAAGGCACAGCTGCAACGAGAGAAGGCTGTAGGAGGAATTTTAAAAGCTCGGTATGCAGGGCGTATCCCGAAACACAACACACACACACACACACACACACACACACACACACACACACAGACTTTCCATCTATAGTGAAGGCTAGTTCCCAATTTAATCTGAAGTGTTTCCTTATTAATATCGCAGTAACAGGAAATGCACGCAAGGATCTCCTTGTCTTTATATTCTGAAGGATGCCTGTTGCCAATACAGCTTTCTGCTACCGCAGATTTGCTCAACAGTTGTAAGCATGTGTAACATTCATGCACAGTACATGCGTTCCGTTTGGTCCTGATGGTCAGACCAACGTATGACATGCCACACCGCCAAGGAATCCGGTAAAAATCTACCGTCCGCAAACAAAGATCATCCTTTACAGATCCTAAAAGAGTTCTAATCTTATGAGCTCATCGAAAAACACATTTCTCCTGAACGGGTGTCGATTTATCTTTTACTATGACCGTTCTGGCAAAATGTGACTTCGAGGTGGGCTTACTAACCTGACACACTTTCAGGATCTGAAATGACGTAGGCCCTCTGCAACAAGTTAAGAAATTTATGGTGAGCGAAATGGTGAGTACTGTAACTCTGAAAATACCAATAAGTGTGATTTGTCTTGCTACTAAGGGTGTATCTCAACGTACCACCAACCGTCCTCCCCACCAAGGCACCAGGGAAGGGAGACGGTTGTCCTTTTACATCGCCATTGTGTAACAAGTATTCAGATAGATCGACTTAAGTTTTTCTGAAATCCCGTTTGATATCTCACTTCTATGATACCATTAACAAAAGTACTCTCTATATAAGCAAAAAGAAAACATACAGGTATCATTGCCGGTGTCTCCAGGCCATATTATTGGAAATAATCCATAAAAAGACTGTGGCGACGAAAGGTTCATTATCACACCTTCTGCCTTTCCATATAACTGTTCACTGAATAAAAAGTATGTATAAGTCAACACAACTCACAATAGTTTCGTTAATTCAACCCCAAACTTAACCTAAAATAAACATAGCGGAGCAGGCAGAGGAACGCGAATGAAGAGAGAGACCACACCAATAGCGTTAGTCATTCAAACACTATCCCTCTAGTCGACGTAATACATCCGCCGAAATCTTAATGTGTTGCACACGCCGAATTACTAGTTACATCAATTTGGTACAAAAGTATTTAACTATACCTTATACTGGAGCACCAATGTTACTAACAACAGGCATAAAAGAAGCCCTTTGCTTATGGGCTCCCGGAAAGCCATATAATCTGTTGCGGAAGCAGGGGGAGGGGGAGGTTATAGCACAAAAGAAGTGACTTTTTATAGTCTTCCGTGGCAAGGAGTTTTTATTAGAAGATCGTTAATCTTCTCTCAGCGCTTTTTGTATGGGTCAGTCAGTAAACATTGTATCTTTTGAACATAACTATTCTTGTCCAAAACAACTGTAGCATTACCTTTCTCCGCGGAAGAGGTGACGCAAAAAACCATCTCAGTTGCTGTTATACTACTCTTGGGTGAAAGTGCCCAAGTCGTCAGACGACATGGTTCTCCACTCGGCAGCTTAAGGAGTAGTTGGAAAAAAACAACCTGTTCGTCATATCTTACAATATCTACAACTGGTGAACTCTCAGATCTCCGTGCAAAGTTTAAACCATTCCTAACATGTATGAGGATGCATCGCCTGAAGTTTTTCCTGTGATATACAAGGTGAAGGAAAAATTCCGCACTGGGCGTTCAACATGCGGTTCTTCATCTCAGTTCAAGACAAAAGTGAATTTAGCAAATCCAAGTCACGTCATTAGGATTTATACAAATGCGACTTAATAAACGAGGCCCTGGCGACGCTGTAACTGCGTCCAGGCTGGCTAAGGTATAATGAACCAGGCACTATGCCAGAGCTGTCTATTACTCAGTGATACGAGGCAATGCCATAGGGAGCAATATGCAGACTCGCCAATAAAAGTTTTAAGAGTTAAAGAGTCAAAGTGTAACCAGCTTACAGCTCTACAAGATTGAAGATGTATTGACTAAATATATTGTTGTTCAAGGAGATGTAACTGTATATTATCATGCATAATAAATTAATCATGCTTATCTATCCCGTGAGATTAAAAAAAAAAAAAAAACACTAAACATATAATCTGAAGGGTGCGGGAGTTACGACTCCCGGGGAGGTGGGTGGGTATTACATCATGGCTGTGTGCGCCGCCATCTTGGCGGTTGACCTTGAACGAGTTTCGGTCGGCCGCCGCTAGGCCGCGGAGGATCGCGCTAGAGTTCTAACGGTATCTTGCATATTTCTCTCTGTTACTGGTAGTTTAATCACGCGAAAAAAGCATGTACATCCATGGGTAGTGTGCTCTAAGCTCGTCCATTTAAGTGTCCCTACTAATAAAAATCTAATGGACTAAGGTCTGCTTAACAAGCTACAGACCAGCGAAAAGAACATTGGATATCCACGACTAATCTATTTCACTGAAAGAGCTTCATTTAAATAGTTGAGCTAATTCATCCCAAGTTATGACGGTGCACTATCACGCTGATAACATAGTTTTCACCGAAGAGCAAGTGGAACGTTTTCTAATGCGTCAGGCAAAATATAGCAAAGAAAGGAACGGTACGGGAGTGCTTTCATTTTGTCAACCAAAAGATAAGGGCCTAGAAACACACCTCCCACGATTCCAGCCCACTAGTTTATACGCCAAAGCCTGTTTGGAGGCCACATTGACCTGTGACTGTGGGTCGTGTTCCGACCAGTAATGACTGTCTTGGTGGTTTAAAAAACATTCACGAGCGACACTAGGGTCGTCAGTCCATATCATATTATTAGTAAAATGTTCATTAAATTCTACTTGTAGCAAAAGCTACAGTACTCTTCGAATGCGGTCTTTCGGCAGCTAGTGTTCAGTTAACGAGTAATGATATGGGTGCAGCTCTTCATCGTGCAACACTAAACAACAGGTTTGTGAGATATCTGGAACTGCATTATTGCGGCTACTTCACCGAGGTGACTTGTGAACAGTTTCAAGAATAGTGTCGTATGTCTGCGAAGTACGTCTAGTCCTTTGGACGAGCTCTGTACATCACTTGTGGACAAAGATTAACGGTTCTCAGAAGGCGTTGCTCCAACCAACGAAAAACATTGTTGTCGGTATGGCGCCCTTTAGCGTACCGTGCAGCATACGCACGAGCAGCAGCAGCAGCTTGGGTATCGGATACATCCAGCACCAAAATCATAGTAATCATCGGAAAGCCGCCGTACATGAAACTGACAGGAATAGTTACGGCTGTGCGCTGCGCTGTTAATAGACGTATGCATTAAGTTATATGGCGCCCTCTGTCATGTGATAGGCTACTGTCATGTGACAAAATGAGTCCTGCTTACAAAGGACGAGAAGTTGGGAACGGATGTCTAACGAATAAAGAAGGAATCTGACGAGGATTCCAACCCTAGGTCCTCGATGGACCTAGGTTTGATGTGCCAGCAGCCTACTCAGAGAGGTACGACGGCCGCTGTGGTGTGCTGGTAGGCACACGTTCCTCTGTAAATTCAGATGCCTTGATGTGACAGTGGTGCCAGCTTCTAATTCCCATACACGTGTTTCCGAAATGCACCACATCTGATTTTGATAGATAAAATTTTGTCTTGGGTGAGATGAATCGCACTCAGAACTTCAAATGTGGAATTTTTTTCCAGCCTGTATATCACAGATTGTACTGATCATAAGCCTCACACAGGCTTACAACCGCCGAGCCAATGTTCTGTTGCAGAACACTGCCTCAGTACTGGTCACCTTATGGACTATAATAACACAGATCCTGACATGCTCTTCGAGATATTGGGAGAGTTTTAATAACAAGTGACGCTGCAAATAGAGATGGAGCATTCTGCTGAAGTTTTTCTTGGAATGCTGCTCTCTCCTCACTCGTCAACTGAACTATTGGAAATAAATATTCACTATTGAGAGCTTCTGACGTTGGTCATCCATAATCATCCAGTGGCGCGAGTGTTTGGGATGTGTGAGTGTTGTCTTTTGTCATATTCCACACATTACGAGATATTTAAGTGTTGTTGAGCCGTGCTTTCTCGTTGAATTTGACTCCTGAAGACGACAGAGGATGTACCTAAATGATTCAAAAATACGATAAATAATGTACCATTCGTATTTCTCTGCCTTCTTAGGCTTCCTTTTATTTTGAAGTCACACATATGTTACAATATTACACAGTCACTTTAAAATATCAGACAGCCCACACAGCTTCTAACACTAATATCTGCTTAGCATGCTATCCACATAATTATTAGCTATTGCTCTTCCTATAAGCACGCAGCCTACGCCAGAGGGACAATACACAAATTTTCTTCTCACCGTTCTTTAGCCCGTATCTTAATGGTGCTTGCATGTTAGATTCTGTAATTTGTGCACCCCACCTTGTTGCGTCTATCGTTATCCGTGAGAAGGTAAGATAACGTTTTGCAGGTTGACTGCGAGTCGTGTGAGGCCTCCCGGAATTCCGGAAGTGATGTACGTTGCGTCCGGCTACCTGGGCGCGTACAAGTGCAATAAACGTATGTTCTAAATGTTCCTCTGACATTAAATGATGGACGTACCCTCACACTGCGAGAGGTGTAACATGTAGTACACCCATGCAGACTGTCGAACACGATCTTTTGGAGGGCCAGGGGTTAAGATGTGGGGAAGTATACTGTTCCGTGGGTGTACTGACCTCCAAATCTTAGAACACGGTACACTGGCTGTACAGCGCTAAAGTGGGACTGTACTCCACCATGTGCGTCTCTTCAGGGGTGCAGTCGGCCCTGACTTAATTACCGGGTGTTTCAACATGAATATATGTGTTTTAACGGTTTGTAGCATTTTTTACGTTCAACTTACAGTTATAAATAATACACCAAATGAATGTGTAACTCAACCAGTTTTGTTTCTATATAGCAGAGTGCAAAGGAAAGAGTGTGGAACGACTAAGAGTGAATGAGGAATGTGTTGAAAGAGTGCCTATCTTTCACGCTTAGTCGTAAGAAATCAGTTCGCAACGGCAGTCGTGAAGGAAACATTTACAGCTATGGTCTTATCGTTTGCAGTTGCTACAACCTCTAAAGTCTACATAATACGGTTTACGTACCTATTTGCAAAAGATATGTTGCTGCTTGGCGATGAAGATTTCCTGGATCATGTCGTCTTCAGTGATGAGTCGACGTTCCACCTAAGCGAAAATGTGAAGGTATATAATATGCGCATGTGGGGGTCAACAAATCTCCACGATATGGTGCAGCTACAACGAATCACTTAAAATCAACGTTTTTTGTGCCATATACCGGCTGAAGGCTTAAGAATCTTTCTTTTACAACTGTAACTGGTATTCCTCATCTTCATGCCCTAGAATTATTCCTTTCTCCTCAATTGGAAGAAGCTGAACAACAGAACTTTATTTGTCAGCAATTTGGTGCACCGGCTCACTGGCTCAAGTCAGTAGGCAACCGGTTAACCGACGTTGTACCCGACCGCTGGACAGGCTGCAAGTTGCCGGACGACAGAGCTTGTTCTGCACGACCTCCAGGTTCACGCAGGATCTGACGTCATGATATTTTCATCTGTGGGGGTTCATAACCGAACATGGTACGTGCTTTCCCTACCATCTCATCTAACCAACTTTTGAAACAGCATTTTTGCAAAAAATTACTCCATGCACATCCACTGAGCAAGGTTTGTGAAGAATTCGAATATCGACTCAACGTGTGACGAATGGTGCTCACACTAAAGACTCATAACAGGAACTTCAAGAGTTGCTCATTTTATCTGTCGTGTTATTCGTAATTGTAAGTTGAATGTAATAAATGTTACTAAACCTTAAAAACCGTTTATTCATTTTGGAACAACTTGTATTATGCACGACCACATCGAGCAGTCCAAATGGATGAGCTCTCAGGTCGAGGGTACATCCGCCGAATAGACTGGCCTACCGGTTTCGCCAACTTAAACGCCACCTTACACGTGTGGGATGCGTTGGGGAGACGTGTTCCAGCACGTCCACATCCAGCCGGCGACCATTTCTGTGTATGATCCAAGTTTCATCCAGCTATGTTTCTAGGCAGGACACATCAGGCACAAATTACTTTCGTTCTTAAGTTTTCCGCACCACTTTATTAGAGAAGAAGATGAAAGGAACATATTAACAGAATTAATGAAGGTAGAAAGCCAAAACAGTTAAGGTTCTATAAGCGATAACAATGAAGAGACCCTGAAAGATCTAGAAAAATATTTTCACAGCTCTGAATATGAAGCCAAGGCAAGCATTTTGCCTTAAGCAACAAGTGCAGAAGAGCATTAAGGATATAAACTTTCAATTGTTACTTGCTACTGACCTCAGTTGCAATGTTCGCACCTTACGACATTTTCGATATTCGTATTGGTGTAGTCGTACGTTTCATTATCCACGGTGGTGCTTTCCCTAACTGACATGTAATTGTGATAGAAAACCTTCACTCGAGGGGAACCGAGGTCTGAAATTCAGAAGAGGGCATTGGCACAACGTCTAGCGAAGAGGAGTCTTCACGCTACCTCACCTCGTCCGCCGCATGATGAACTCCAACATCTGAACAGCTGCCTTTGCTTTCGAACAAGTCTGTACTGGCGAGAGGAAAGGGGAGGACAGAGTTGTTCATGTCTCACAAAAGATGCCCGTAAGCTTGACTACCTCAGACGGTAACTAAAAAAATTGAAACGTAAGTGTATGGTTCCAGAGCATCTGAAATATCTATGATGTATATATGCTGAGTGAATCGAAGAACGAAAGTTTGTACCAAAGTTACAATTTGAACTCAGGTCTCATGCTCACTAGGCACCTACACTAAGCACTACGCTACCCTAGCACAGTGGCTTTGCACAACTGCACGAACTACACTAATACACGTTATGTCAAATGTTCAAATGTGTGTGAAATCTTATGGGACTTAACTGTGAAGGTCATTAGTCCCTACACTTACACACTATTTAACCCAAATTATCCTAAGGACAAACACTCACACCCATGCCTGAAGGAGGAGTCGAACCTCCGCCGGGACTAGCCGCACAGTCCTTATGTCCAAATTCCCATTCACGCCTCAGCTCACTTGATAGTCCCCTTTAACTCTAACTGTGTTAGAATAGCACCTCAACATCAAAGGCAACGGTAGGTTGAGCCTGAATCCCAGGCATACGTGCTTTAATCAAATGAAACTGCACTGACGGAAAAGAATCACAACACCAACGAATAATTAACTTGATTAATGAAATTTTGGAAATACATTTGAGTAAGTGACATATTAAAGTGATTAATATTGTAAGACCCCACGTTAATCTAAACGCGAGATAACCATTGCAAATGTGGAATGCTGATTAATCAATAACCGGTGTAACAACCGGAACGTTCATTGCTTGCATGCATTGTGCTGTAGAGGTGCCGACTATCAGTTTTTGGGATGGACTTCCACGCTTGTTGCTTTTGGTTTGTGGCAAGCGTTATCCTGTTGGAAAACACCCATAATATACCGATCATGACTGGCAGCACAACGGGTTGAATCACAAGACTGACATACAAACTTGCATTCAGAGTGCGTGGGATAACAACGTATTGTCATACTGAATCGTACCCTAGATGATAACTCCAGGTGTAGGTCTACATCTACATCTACATCTACATGATTACTCTGCAATTCACATTTAAGTGCTTGGCAGAGGGTTCATCGAACCACAATCATACTATGTCTCTACCATTTCACTCCCGAACAGCGCGCGTGAAAAACGAACACCTAAACGTTTCTGTTCGAGTTCTGATTTCTCTTACTTTATTTTGATGATTATTCCTACCTATGTAGGTTGGGATCAACAAAATATTTTCGCATTCGTAAGAGAAAGTTGGTGACTGAAATTTCGTAAATAGATCTCGCCACGACGAAAAACGTCTTTGATTTAATGACTTCCATCCCAACTCGCGTATCATATCTGCCACACTCTCTCCCCTATGACGTGATAATACAAAACGAGCTGCCCTTTTTTGCACCCTTTCGATGTCTTCCGTCAATCCCACCTGGTAAGGATCCCACACCGCGAAGCAATATTCTAATAGAGGACGAACGAGTGTAGTGTAAGCTGTCTCTTTAGTGGACTTGTTGCATCTTCTAAGTGTCCTGCCAATGAAACGCAACCTTTGACTCGCCTTCCCTACAATATTATCTATGTGGTCTTTCCAACTAAAGTTGTTCGTAATTTTAACACCCAGGTACTTAGCTGAATTGACAGGCTTGAGATTGTAATATTTATCGAGAATTCCAACTGATTTCTTTTGGAACTCATGTGGATCACGTCACACCTTTCGTTATTTAGCGTCAACTGCCACCTGCCACACCATACAGCAATATTTTCTAAATCGCTGCGCAACTGATACTGGTCTTCGGATGACCTTACTAGACGGTAAATTACAGCATCATCTGCGAACAACCTAAGAGAACTGCTCAGATTGTCACCCAGGTCATTTATGTAGATCAGGAACAGCAGAGGTCCCACGACGCTTCCCTGGGGAACACCTGATATCACTTCAATGTTACTCGATGATTTGCCGTCTATTACTACGAACTGCGACCTTCCTGACAGGAAATCACGAATCCAGTCGCACAACTGAGACGATACCACATCGGCCCGCAGCTTGATTAGAAGTCGCTTGTGAGGAACGGTGTCAAAAGCTTTCCGGAAATCTAGAAATACGGAATCAACTTGAGATCCCCTGTCGATAGCCGCCATTACTTCGTGCGAATAAAGAGCTAGCTGCGTTGCACAAGAACGATGTTTCCTGAAACCATGCTGATTATGTATCTATAGACCGTTCTCTTCGAGGTGATTCATAATGTTTGAATACAGTATATGCTCCAAAACCCTACAGCAAATCGACGTCAATGATATAGGTCTGTAGTTCGGTGGATTACTCCTACTACCCTTCTTAAACACTGGTGCGACCTGCGCAATTTTCCAATCTGTAGGTACAGATCTATCGGTGAGCGAGCGGTTTTATATGATTGCTAAGTAGGGAGCTATTGTATCAGCGTAATCTGAAAGGAACCTAATCGGTATATAATCTGGACCTGAAGACTTGCCCGTATCAAGCGATTTCAGTTGCTTCGCAACCTCTAAGGTATCTACTTCTAAGAAACTCATGCTAGCAGGTGTTCGTGTTTCAAATTCTGGAATATTCCATTCGTCTTCCCTGGTGAAGGAATTTCGGAAAAATGCGTTCAATAACTCCGCTTTAGCGGCACAGTCGTCGATAACAGTACCATCGGCACTGCGCAGCGAAGGTATTGACTGCGTCTTGCCGCTTGTGTACTTTACATACGACCAGAATTTCTTCGGATTTTCTACCAAATTTCGAGACAATGTTTCGTTGTGGAACCTATTAAAGGCATCTCGCATTGAAGTCCGTGCCAAATTTCGCGCGTCTGTAAATTTTAGCCAATCTTCGGGATTTCGCGTTCTTCTGAACTTCGCATGCTTTTTCCGTTGCCTCTGCAACAGCGTTCGGACCTGTTTTATGTATCATGGGGGATAAGTTCCTTCTCTTATCGAATAATGGGGTATGAATCTCTCAATTGCTGTTGCTGCTATATCTTTGAAATTGAGCCACATCTCGTCTACATTTGCACAGTCAGTTCGAAAGGAATGGAGATTGTCTCTTAGGAACGCTTCTAGTGACACTTTATCCGCTTTTTTAAATAAAATTATTTTGTGTTTGTTTGTGGTGGATTTGGAAGAAACGGTATTGAGCCTAGCTACAACGACCTTGTGATCACTAATCCCTGTATCAGTCATGATGCTCTCTATCAGCTCTGGATTGTTTGTGGCTAAGAGGTCAAGTGTGTTTTCGCAACCAGTTACAATTCGCGTGGGTTCGTGGGCTAACTGCTCGAAATAATTTTCGGAGAAAGCATTTAGGACAACCTCGGAAGATGTATTCCGCCTACCACTGGTTTTTAACAAGTATTTTGGTCAATATATCAAGGGAAGGTTGAAGAACTCACCAACTACAACCGTATGAGTGGGGTATTTATTTGTTACGAGACTCAAATTTTCTCTGAACTGTTCAGCAACTATATCATTGGAGTCTGGGGGTCGGTAGAAGGAGCCAATTATTAACTTAGTTCGGCTGTTAAGTATAACCTCCACCCACACCAATTCGCACAGAGTATCTCCTTCCACTTCACTACAAGGTAAACCACTACTGACAGACACATACACTCCACCACCAATTCTGCCTAATCTATCTTTCTGAACACCGTCTGAGACCTCGTGAAAATTTCTGTAGAACTTATTTCAGGTTTTAGCCAGCTTTCTGTACCTATAACGATTTCAGCTTCTGTGTTTTCTATTAGCGCTTGAAGCTCAGGGACTTTCCCAGCACAACTACAACAATTTACAACTACAATGTGTGTATGGCGCAGAGATAGCTTGGTTTCAGGTCTTCTGGCGGCCTCCTTCTAACCAGCAGATGGCCACCACTGGCATCGAGACAGCTTTCATCAGAAAACACAAAAGACCTCCACCTTTTTCTCCATTGAGCTCTCACTGGACACCACTGAAGTCGCTACAGCCGAGTGCAGCAGTAAACTCTACCGCACAGTCGCAACGGTGTAGCAAGCGGGCTGATGTTACTATACCAAGTATCTTGTTATGGGTAATCTGACAAAGTGCTGTGTTTTAGTGAAAAAGAGGCTCGGCACAGCCATATAAGTAAGTCTGCATTTTGAAGCAGGGATCACTTCTCTTAGCTGGAAACCAGCATCACCCACCACAACGCCGGAGCTACATCAGACATGGAGAACGACTGGCCACCATCTTGTTTCGGGACTGGGCTGCACCTGCTGCCAGCAGTAAATCCTTCACTGGACGTGTTGTTACAGCCCCGCCTACCCCACATTCAAGCCTGCTGCTGCCGATGCCGAGTTCCTAGTGGCATTTGGGGCCACCATGCTATCCGCCGTCTGACTCCCGCCAGAGAGAAGAGAGTCGTACCCCGTGCTCAACCTTCTTTGGACTCCACCGCAGTTACGCAAGTGCCATGCTGGCTCCACAACGACAAGGAAAGTAGAGTGCTGTTGATGGCAACAGCTGTGGCCTATAAAGAATACTGGCCTTCAACCGACCGGTCGTCAGCAGCCTACTCGCGAATCGACACAACAAATGAGCAACAATGTGATCAAAAGTATCCGGACACCCCAAAAACATACGTTTTTCATATTAGGTGCATTGTGCTGCCACATACTGCCAGGTACTCCATATCAGCGACCTCAGTAGTCATTAGGCAGCGTGAGAGACCTGAATGGGGCGCTCCGCGGAACTCCCGGAATCGAGCGTGGTAATAGGGTGTCACTTGTATCATACGTCTATACGCGAGATTTCCACACTCCTAAACATCCACAGGTCATCTTTTTCCATGTGCTAGTGAAGTGGAAACGTGAAGGGACACGTATGGCATAAAAGCGTACATACCGACCTCTTCTGTTAAATGATAGAGACAGCCGACAGTTGAAGAGGGTCGTAATGTGTAATAGGCAGACATCTATACACACCATCACACAGGTATTCCAAACTGCATCAGGACCTACTGCGTGTACTAAGTTAGGCGCGAGGCGAGAAAACTTGGATTTTGTGATCGAACGGTTGCTCAAAAGCCACCCATCACGCCGGGAAATGCCGCACGACGCCTCGCTTGATGTAAGGAGCGTAAACATTGTGCAGTGGAAAAACGTTGAGTGGAGTGACGAATCACGGTACACAATGTGGCGATCCGATGGCAGTGTGTAGGTATGGCGAATCCCCGGTGAACGTCATCTGCCGGCGTGTGTACTGCCAACAGCAAAATTCGGAGGCGGTGGTGTTATGGTGTTGTCGTGTTTTACATGGAGGGTGCTTGCAACCGTTGTTGTTTTGCGTGGCACTATCACTGCACAGATCTACATTGATGTTTTAAGCACCTTCTTGCTTCCGAGTGTTGAAGACCAATTCGGGGATGTCGACTGCCTCTTTCAACACGATCGAGCACCTGTTCATAATGCACGGCCTGTGGCGAAATGATTACACGAAAATAACATCCCTGTAATGGACTGGCCTGCACAAAGCCCTGGACTGAATTCTGTGGCACCCTTTGAGATGTTTCGGAACGCCTACTTCGAGCCTAGCATCACCGACCGGCACCGATACGTAGCGTCAGAGCAGCGCTCCGTGAAGAATGGGCTGCCACTCCCCAAGAAACCTACCAGCATCTGATTGAACGGATGCCTGCGAGAGCTGTCATCAAGGGTAAGGGAGGGCCAACCCCATATTGAATTCCAACACTACCGTTGGAGCGCGCCACGAACTTTTAAGCCTTGCAACCAGGTGTCCGGATACTTTTGATCAGATAGTGTATTAGCGCAGTTATTAGGAGAATTGTTTCGAAATTTCGCGCCCCGTTTTCAACTCCAATCTTATGTTTTTCGTTATTGTTTTGGTGTTATGGAAGTATGCCACATCAATATTCTTCGTGACACTGTGAAATGCTACGAAACTATTGAAAGACGAAAAGGAATTAATATGTTTTTGAAAATAGAGTATATGATCACAAATCTCGTACAATCTTATTTAATTAACAGTAAAGGGAAAATGAAAAACAAAAAATTCTTAAGATCTCTATATTTGCTTTGCATTTTACTTTTTAGCTTTAGGAAAACCAGTGCATTCTTAAAAACATTGAAAGTGCGAAACTTCGGATCACTATGAGCAATGTGAGAAGACACAATATCAATGTTAGATTTTTGTGCGTGCGCCCTACTGGGAAAACAACATCGGGAAGTGGCAATAATTTTGGTTTAATCGAAGCATTTTCTCGAAAGCTGGGGCCAGCACTTGATTATGGGTCAAGGTGAATAATTGTATCGCTTCTCCTTGTGATTTCTCTTTGCTTTGGATGAGAGTAGGCCACGTCTGTAATCCATGAATGTAATTACTCACCTGTCAGTAAAGATATGACTCGCCGGCTTACATAATAGCATACTCTTTGCCCGTAAAATATTTATTGAAAACCTTGGTATTCCGATTTCATCAACAAACCTTTTCGTCTACCCGACGAGTCAATACTGTGTTGAAACAGCTCCAGTTTTACGTAACGTCGGTAAACTTGGTCCAGCAATTGATATAGGTTTGTTTTGTGAGCTTTCCACATTTTATGACTTTGCGCGCACTTTCTAACGCCATTCCATTAGTTGGTCTACATCTTGATGGACTCGAGGACCAAAGTTGTTACTAACTTCTTGGAGACAAATGAAAGCTGTATGTAGAAGTGTTCTGAAACATGTTAATGTACGTCAACTGAAATGATGATGTTGTTGTTTATAATAATATATGAGTTCCTCATTTCTTTTTCCATTAATTCCGTTGTATTTTACGACGTCATAAAAAACTGATGTGCTCTTAAACACTACACTATCAACGCACTTGCTCTCATGCCGCTGGAGTAGCCTGATATACAGGGTT
Source organism: Schistocerca cancellata (assembly GCF_023864275.1). NCBI lineage: Eukaryota > Metazoa > Arthropoda > Insecta > Orthoptera > Acrididae > Schistocerca > Schistocerca cancellata. The sequence continues at coordinate 448,004,390 of NC_064630.1, read as the reverse complement.
GAAAATCTGACCGTCATCATCTTCGAAGCTGTTGCGTGTCGGCGGCCAAGCAAAAATGGGTGTCTTTACTTTCATCTTTCTATCAGCCTGCCCTGTTATAACTGTATCATACAGTGACCTATACCGCCTTCACCTTGAAATTCTTCACATATCACCATTTTTGTGCATTTGGAAACGGACGTGGTCGTCATGGAGTTAATTATAAGTTTTTATATCACATGCAGACGAACTCTGTTCTTTAAATGATGTAAATAGCTTACCCACCTATTTTAATGACTTTGTTTGGTTCTAACTTGTAATTTCTATTGATTCTGTTGGCTCATGAAATTTTTTATCCATTACACGAATCAAAGACGTGTAACATTGCTGGTTAAGTAAATGACCTCACAAATGCTGCCCTCTTACCTCACCTGCTGCAGCTATTCGTTAAATTTCGATTATGAGTAGTGAGAGGCGTAGAGTGTTAAAAATCTGCTGAATACTGAAATTCCTCTCTGAGGTATCACATGTGTATTCCCACAGTAATATTTCTTGTTTTCTCTTTTGATCTGAATGACGCGATACATTTCGGATAGTGAAAGCCTATGCAACGCATCATCATAAAAAAATTTTTGTATGTTATATAAAAAGTGCTAAGCTGTACAACTTCAATTAATGATACTAGTTTCCTTTTGAGGCATCACAGTTCAAGAGCCCATAGGCTTTTCTGTGAAGTTCTGTCTACGTCAGCAGTGGGGAGATGACATCAGTGGAGCCCCTCTGCTTTGTGAATGAAACATCTAGGCTGACGTTACGTGGCACCTCGCTTTTGGTCAGTGAATTATATAAAGCAGTTACAGGTTCGTTTCGAGCAGCGCTGTGTTAACAACGTACTAAAAGTAGTACCACAAAATATTAACGGTTCCCTAACTTTCTATGCAACTTCACACTGTACATGGTGCCTAAAATGCAACTGGCCTGAAAAGTAGTTTCGACTTATAGTTACAACGTAATCTAGACAGCAAAGAGATTATTATAGAACTATCCGAAACCAACCACAATACCGCCAATTCTGCAGCTGAAGGGCAGCTTGCTGAAGCACGTCCGACGAAACCACAACCCAGGTTTGCTATGACATCTTGTCAGAACACTACAAGAAATATCTTTATCCTCGTGAATCTAGATGTGTTGGATGAGTTCTAAGCTAATCTACACTTACTCCGTTTGGTCCTGAATGAATTAGGACGTAGGTATGCTCAATTTTGCATTTCGTCTGATGTCAGTTATAACCTGTCCGAGGAAATGGAGACACATCACGCACCATTATGCACTATCTAATTCTTATTTTTGCTTTTGAACAGTCACTTCTGATTGTCAGGATTGCTTTTTACTGTGTATTTCAAAAGGCAGTTTTATTTTCCCAAAGTTGTTTTTATGTGCAACTTACCTGACATCATTTACTTCCCCGTACGCGTTTGCAGAAGAGTTAGCCATAGTCTCAAAGCCAGAAAACGACAAAGAGCTTCCACACAAATAAAGAATATGCTTCACGAAACCATTTACTTATTAGTTACTAACAAGCACCTCGCATGTTATTTGACAAGAAAGACAACCTCTACTATTAATCTGTTAAAATATTTATGGAATAGTATAACTTTTCAGGGAAATCTTTCGAAACTCGTCGCTTTTATATTCAAGAAAAATAGAGATATGTCGTAAGATCAGAGTAGAAATGGAAGTAGCAAGCAAAGCCATGTGTAAAACCATCTTCAATACACCGGTAGATGTCTAGCTATGGTTGGGGATGTAGGAGTGTCTGATCTGAAAAAAATGATAATTGACCCTGCAATCTGACATTAATTACTTCAACAGCCACCAGAATAATGAATTCAATGACAAGTAAATGAAACAATAATTACAATTAATACTGTTTATTACGTTAAAGTGACTCATAAATCATCTGACAAGTTATAATTATTCTAAAGGAAAGCCTCGAGACATCTGACAAAGGTATGGAGTAGAATTCTAATAACCACGTTTAAAAATGAAACGACTGTGGTCGCGAAATTATAGTCATTGTCGTGATGTTAGTACTAGAGAAAGGCATGAAATCCATTTGTGACTTGAGTTCGAAGCAAATTGTTCATTTGAATCTGAATGTAAGATTTCTTAGTCAAGCTAGGGATTATTTATTGTATAAATTCTTACTGTCCTTACTGACAATCTCAATGTCGTGGCTCGATCTCACCATCCCCATGTGTAGGTGTAGGCTGAAGCGGCTACAGAATCAGCCATTGGTGGGCATCAACGACCTGTGATCGTGGGTAAGTTCGAGACAGTCGGATATATTTCTACCTCCAGCTCTGATCAGAGATGGATGGTGTCTGACACTGAAGGCTCCCAGAGATGAAGAAGTCAAACAGTTGAATGCCGAACTAATAATCAATTTGTATCGACAGATTCTTAGAAGCCTAACTCGTACTGCTGCATTTTGCATCCCTTAAGTAGCTTGTCTTTGCTGGGCTGCAGATATTCCAAACGCCGGACGAAAAGGGATTCTCGAAAAGACGACGATCCCATTACTTGAGATTTCTGCAGATGGTTAAACAGTAACGCACTTACTACCATCTAGTGCTGAAAAAAGTCATCTCAGACTCCCTCCGTTTCTTTCTGTGACCACTGAGGTGGAACCTCAGCAGCATAGTCAATTTTTTCTCTCTAACTTCGAGTCTATTTAAATTTGCCAATCTCGGTAGTTCTTAAATTGCAAAACATTTCTTTTGTGGACCCAGCTTTCAAGGGTATCCTATGAGTACAAACGGGTCTGAACCTGAGATCTCGATCTCCATTTTCTGGATGTTATCAGTGGCTTCTTACACGTCCCAAAGGAACACAGCTTTCTACATTTTATCCACAATAGTGTGTATCCTGGGCCTAGCTTTTCTTTTTTGATTTTGCCTGCAATTAATTCCTCTGTCTCGCAAACCTTTTCATCTTCAGACAAGCACACGTAGCCTACATCGTCAGTCTTTGCTGGACATATTCCAAAGCCTGTGTTCCTCTACAGTTTTGCCACCTAGAAACAGCATTTATCCCCCCAACATTCCAGTTATAAGGACAGTCGGTGCTTGATGACACGCCACAAGAGATCGTATCTACATTGCCTGTTGGGTACTCAGTGTCCAGTTGTGTAGCTCAAATAGAAAGCCTTCTCAAATGAGTGACATTGACCGACATTTCCTTCTGCGAATTCCCTCTGGGATGGTCCATCTGTCCATCCGTGAAGCTGTGCCGCTTCCCTGAGGGGAGCCAGCTCATGCCAGTGTGCTTTTTTATGACTCCATTCTTATACAACCCACGCAAATCTAAACAATATTGCAACTTACGATAATTAACTACGTATACTCACTGGCACTAACATGCATCTCGCATATCAGTGATATTCAGTTTTTCCAGTCTGTTGGATCAATACAACCTTATTTTACATTTGTTGAGAGACAATTTTAGAAAGAACAGTTACATACCACCACAGCATTCATTTCTGAGCCAAAGTTCTCTCAAGTCAATGAGCCAAAATTTTGCGACACCTACCTAAGATACATGTTAAGTGTGACGTGGATGCTTCTCACTTACAGCTGCCCCTTCACCAGGCATATAAAAATTTTCACAGAAAATTGTGTTAACTCTGGGACTATCTGTGAAAATAATTCTATATAATTTAGAAATGGTTTATTATTGAAACTGGAGAAATGAGTAGGTTGTACACTGTCGAGTCGCATTAACGTGATCACCTGTTAAAAGCCAGAATGACCAACTTTTGCAACCCAGATGACTGTGAGACCTGCAGGAAGATAGTTATTGAGTTTCTGGAAGGTAACGACAGAATTGTGGAGCCTTATCAACCCCCGATGCAACGGCCAGCTGGGCTGGGTTTCTCGGTTGAGGATCCTTGGCACAAGCAGTGTGACTGAGGTGGTTCCCTAACTTAATCTTTGGGTTTAAATCCTTCGAGTTCTGTGGCCAAGCGAGTAGGCTAAAATCATCCTTGTGCTCTACCAGCGACTCATGTGCTGTGCAAGCTGTGGGTCATGTTGAATTATCATGCTGGTAGATGTAAAGGTAAACCAAATTAGATGTAGGGGAGTACATGCTCCTCAGCATCACATGCATACTCATGTTGATCCATTACGCTTCACAATGACGAGATCATCTAGGGAACATCGCGAAACGTTCCACATATCATAACGGCCTCGACATTTTCGGCAATAGTTGGAGGGTTTTAGGTTTCAGACGTTTCATCTGAAAAGGCCGATTGTCACTACTCAATCAATATTCCGTTACGGTCGCAGGTTCGAATCCTGCCTCGGGCATGGATGTGTGTGATGTCCTTAGGTTAGTTAGGTTTAAGTAGTTCTAAGTTCTAGGGGACTGATGACCTCAGATGTTAAGTTCCATAGTGCTCAGAGCCATTTGAACCATTTGATTCCGTTACGGTACGGGCATGGAAATTCCAGCCCTTATCGCCAATGAATGAAAGTCAGCATTGGTGCATGACACAGGTGCCTGTTGCGGATTCTCAATGCAGCAATGTTCGCTGAACTATCGTCCAGGAAGCACTGTTGGTAGCCCCTCAGTTCCACAGTGAGCTGCTCAGCAATTGCATGTCTATTCACTTTTGTCATCTATGGCTGTGGTGCACATCGGCTGCCTCGGTGCCATTCTTGGATAGTGCCATTTTACCATGCACGGTTTACTTTTACCACGGCTTCACATGAATAGTTTACAAACTGAAACTCTTGAGAAATACTTCGACCCTTGGCTCGATAGCCAATGATCGTGTTCTATAAACATTAGATTAATTGCACTGTTTGAACATTATAGCAACAACTGCATTGTCTTCTATGTCCCTCTGTCATCCTCCCCCCCCCCTCCTCCATCCACCACTACTAGTGCTTCCGCCTGCGGTCAGTGAGCGGTTATTGCACTTTGACGCTGAACATAGTCAGTGGGCACATTAACGGGACTGGACCGTGTGTATTATCTAATGTGAATTTGTACAATATTTATTACTGTTTCTTTTGCTCCCTTTCTATGATTACACATCTAATGTCTAAATTATAAAACGTTGAAAATGTTGGGTTGAAAATTATAAACTTTCTGTGAATTATATGACAGTAATAGCATAAAATATTTCACAGTATAATACTTAAATACTAGAACCACTGATATATGGACATACCTAGAACCACGGCTGGGTCACTGACGTCCCGTGTATCTTTCCCTGGTATTTTGTGTCAGTGAGTGAGTTCTTGTCACTACAAATGAATCAGTTCTTTAAACTGCTGAAAAGTTTATTATGAAATCAACAAAAATAGTTTGACAGATTATCATTTATTTTTTTACAAAACTTACACTCATTTGCTGGGTGCCTTTATTGGCTGCCATTACATAACGAGCACAAATACAATGAAGCACCAGAGAAACTGGTATATGCATACGTATTATAAAACAGAGACATATAAACAGGCAGAATACGACGCTACGGTCGGCAATGCCTATATAAGACGACAACTGTCTGACGCAGTTGTCAGATCGGTTACTGCTGCTACAATGTCACATTATCAAGATTTAAATGAACATGAATGTAGTGTTACAGTCGGTGCAAGAGTGATGGGACTCAGCTTCTCCGAGGTAACCATGAAGTGGTTTTCCCGTACGATCATTTCACGTGTGTAACATGAATATCACGAATCAGTTAAAACATCAGATCTCCGACATCGCCGCGGCCGGGAAAATATTCTCCAAGGACCGAACCAACGACGACTCAAGAGAATCACTCAACGTCACAGAAGTGCAAACTCCCGCTAATTGCTGAAGATTTCAATGCTGTGCCACCAACAAATGTCAACAGGCGAACCATTCAGCGAAAGATCATCCTATCGGAGCCGAAAGCCCTTTCGGTACCTTTGATGACTGCAAGACACAAAACTCTACGCCTCGCCTCGGTCCGTCAACATTGGGCTATTGATGACTGTATACATGTTGTCTGTTCTCAAGAGTCAGGTTTCAAATTATATCGAGCGTATGGACGTGTAGGGTATGGAGACAACTTCATGAATCCATGGGACCTGCATGTCAGCAGGGGGCTCTGTTCAAGCTGGTGGATGCTCTGTAATGGTATGGGGGGGTATGCAGTTGGAGTGATCTGGGACCCCTGATACCTCTAGATACGACTCTCACACTTTACACGTACGTAAGCGACCTGTCTGATCACCTGCATCCATTCTTGTCCATCATGCATTACGACAAACTTGAGCAATTCCAGTAGGACAGTGTGACACCCCACACGTCCAGAATTGCTACAGAGTGGCTCCAGGAATACTCATCTGAGTTTAAACATAACCAATGGCCAGCAAACGTCACAGACTTGAACATCATTAAGCAAATATCGGACTGAAACTTCCTGGCAGATTAAAACTGTGTGCCCGACCGAGACTCGAACTCGGGACCTTTGCCTTTCGCGGGCAAGTGCTCTACCATCTGAGCTACCGAAGCACGACTCACGCCTGGTACTCACAGTTTTACTTCTGCCAGTACCTCATCTCCTACCTTCCAAACTTTACAGAAGCTCTCCTGCGAACCTTGCAGAACTAGCACTCCTGAAAGAAAGGATATTGCGGAGACATGGCTTAGCCGCAGCCTGGGGGATGTTTCCAGAATGAGAAATCTCCGGCATAAACTTCCGGCATAAGAAGTCAGCCTCATTCTGCCAACGGCCTTGTCAAAGAGGGTGGAGGAGCGGATAGAGGTTCATGGCACTCTCTTGTCCGGGGGGTGGGAAATTGCCCCTAAAGGCGGAAGAATGAGCAATGATCAACGACATGAGGATGCAGAAGGCAATGGAAACCACTGCATTAAAGACACGTAACGTGTATCCACAGGAGATGTGGCCTGTAATTGAAGAAGTGTCATGATGATCTCTTCATTGGCAAAAGATTCCGGAATAGTCCCCCATTCGGATCTCCGGGAGGGGACTGCCAAGGGGGAGGTTACCATGAGAATAAGATTGAATAATCAACGAAAGGATAACGTTCTATGAGTCGCGGCGTGGAATGTCAGAAGCTTGAACTTGGTAGGGAAACTAGAAAATCTGAAAAGGGAAATGCAAAGGCTCAATCTAGATATAGTAGGGGTCAGTGAAGAGAAGTGGAAGGAAGACAAGGATTTCTGGTCAGATGAGTATCGGGTAATATCAACAGCAGCAGAAAATGGTATAACAGGTGTAGGATTCGTTATGAATAGGAAGGTAGGGCAGAGGGTGTGTTACTGTGAACAGTTCAGTGACCGGGTTGTTCTAATCAGAATCGACAGCAGACCAACACCGACAACGACAGTTCAGGTATACATGCCGACGTCGCAAGCTGAAGATGAACAGATAGAGAAAGTGTATGAGAATATTGAAAGGGTAATGCAGTATGTAAAGGGGGCCGAAAATCTAATAGTCATGGGCGACTGGAATGCAGTTGTTGGGGAAGGAGCAGAAGAAAAGGTTACAGAAGAATATGGGCTTGGGACAAGGAATGAAAGAGGAGAAAGACTAATTGAGTTCTGTAACACGTTTCAGCTAGTAATAGCGAATACCCTGTTCAAGAATCACAAAAGGAGGAGGTATACTTGGAAAAGGCCGGGAGACACGGGAAGATTTCAATTAGATTACATCATGGTCAGACACAGATTCCAAAATCAGATACTGGATTGTAAGGAGTACCCAGGTGCAGATATAGACTCAGATCACAATATAGTAGTGATGAAGAGTAGGCTGAAGTTCAAGACATTAGTCAGGAAGAATCAATACGCAAAGAAGTGGGATACGGAAGTACTAATCAATGACGAGATACATTCGAAGTTCTCTAACGCTATAGATACAGCAATAAGGAATAGCGCAGTTGGCAGTACAGTTGAAGAGGAATGGACATAACTAAAAAGGGCCATCACAGAAGTTCGGAAGGAAATCATAGGTACAAAGAAGGTAGCTGCGAAGAAACCATGGGTAACAGAAGAGATACTCCAGTTGATTGATGAAAGGAGGAAGTACAAACATGTTCCGGGAAAATCAGGAATACAGAAATACAAGTCGCTGCGGAATGAAATAAATAGGAAGTGCAGGGAAGCTAAGACGAAATGGCTGCAGGAAAAATGTGAAGACTTCGAAAAAGATATGATTGTCGGAAAGACAGACTCAGCGTATAGGACAGTCAAAACAACCTTTGGTGACATTGAAGCAACGGTGGTAACATTAAGAGTACAACGGGAATTCCACTGTTAAATGCAGAGGAGAGAGCAGATAGATGGAAAGAATACATTGAAATCCCCTATGAGAGTGAAGATTTGTCTGATGGGATAAAAGGAGAAACAGGAGTCGATTTAGAAGAGATAGGGGATCCAGTATTACAATCGGAATTTAAAAGAGCTTGGAGGACTTATGGTCAAATAAGGCAGAAGGGATAGATAACATTCCATCAGAATTTCTAAAATCATTGGAGGAAGTGACAACAAAACGACTATTCACGTTGGTGTGTAGAATATATGGGTCTGGAGATATCTGACTTTCGGAAAAGCACACAATTCCGAAGATGGCAAGAGCTGACAAGTGCGAGAATTATCGCACAATCAGCTTAACAGCTCATGCATCGAAGCTGCTTACAAGAATAATAAACAAAAGAATGGAAAAGAAAATTGAGAATGCGCTAGGTGACGATCAGTTTGGCTTTAGGAAAAGTAAAGGGACGAGAGAGGCAATTCTGACATTACGGCTAATATTGGAAGCAAGGCTAAAGGAAAATCAAGACACTTTCATAGGATTTGTCGACCTGGAAAAAGCGTTCGACAATATAAAATGGTGCAAGCTGTTCGAGATTCTGAAAAAAGCAGAGGTAAGCTTTAGGGAGAGACGGGTCATATACAATATGTACAACAACCAAGAGGGAATAATAAGAGTGGACCATCAAGAACGAAGTGCTCGTATTAAGAAGGGTGTAAGACAAGCCAGTAGCCTTTCGCCCCTACTCTTCAATCTGTACATCGAGGAAGCAATGATGGAAATAAAACAAAGGTTCAGGAGTGGAACTAAAATGCAAGGTGAAAGGATATCAATGATACGATTCGCTGATGACATTGCTATCCTGAGTGAACGTGAAGAAGAATTAAATGATCTGCTGAACGTAATGAACAGTCTAATGAGTACAAAGTATGGTTTGAGAGTAAATCGGAGAAAGACGAAGGTAATGAGAAGTAGTAGAAATGAGAACAGCGAGAAACTTAACATCAGGATTGATGGTCACGAAGTCAATGAAGTTAAGGAATTCTGATACCTAGGCAGTAAAATAACCAATGACGGACGGAGCAAGGAGGACATCAAAAGCAGACTCGCTATGGCAAAAAAGGCATTTCTGGCCATGAGAAGACTACTAATATCAAATACCGTCCTTAATTTGAGGAAGAAATTTCTGAGGATGTACGTCTGGAGTACATCATTGTATGGTAGTGAAACATGGACTGTGGGAAAACCGGAACAGAAGAGAATCGAAGCATATGAGATGTGGTGCTATCGACGAATGTTGAAAATTTGGTGGACTGATAAGGTAAGGAATGAGGAGGTTCTACGCAGAATCGGAGAGGAAAGGAATATGTGGAAAACACTGATAAGGAGAAGGGACAGGATGATAGGACATCTGCTAAGACATGAGGGAATGACTTCCATGGTACTAGAGCGAGCTGTAGAGGGCAAAAACTGTAGAGGAAGACAGAGATTGGAATACGTCAAGCAAATAATTGAGGACGTAGTTTGCAAGTGCTACTCTGAGATGAAGAGGTTGGCACAGGAAAGAAATTCGTGGCGGGCCGCATCAAACCAGTCAGTAGACTGACGGATGAAAAAAAAAAGCACTATTTACACTGTTAGAATGCACTACTAAAATCGTATTTCATGAAACAAAGCACTGGCTGCGCAGTAGTTTTGCATACACGGCCAGAGACGTTTCAGCCTGCTCTCCCTCTCCTCGCCTGGAGGAAAACTGCATCATCACGCAGTGAGATGAAAGGGAGTTTTGCGATTGTTGACCGAACACAACATCGCAACAAGCATGAAGGTGCACGAAAAATTCGATTGTTATAGCGCTTGGATCAGAGCAGTCACATTTAATCCGTCCGCGTTTTTAGGTGCATCTTCATATTAATCTTTTAAGCTTTCCCCACAAAAAGCAAAATTAATTGATTGCTAATTATCTGACTTCATAAAACGTCAGAGATACTCAGCACTCTAGGCAATAAAACAAAAGACTGAAAAACGATAGAATTAAGAAGTTCCAGTGTTAAATACCGTGGAAAAAAAATTTGTGAAGGCAGAAACAGAAGATGTATTTGCAGGAATAATTACACTCATTTAACGAATGTGGACTATCAGAATGTACAACATCCATATGTAGTATTCCATCTGTTTAATACTTTGCAGTAATATTGTCTGCAATAACAAAATGTCTAAATTTATTTTGAATCTCACTCCATATACAGGCAGTTTCAAAACAGTAATTTTGTCATCAGTCACCATACGTGCCGTTCGAGTGCAGTAAGTACCACAAACATCAGTACATAAAATGAAGATACCATGAGGACTGCACATGAATTGAACTTAAAAATAAATTTTTTATACATATAGCTTAGATATTGACGTTATTGCTGCACTGTTTAGAAACGAAGTGTTCGAAAGTCTGAGATGAATGAGGGAGAACACGAGGCAAATAGTAGAACTACAAAGTATCAACAGAAGTATAATTGAGCACAGTGAGTTGCACGTGAAAGAACGTATTACAGTCGTGGAAAAGGTTGCACTCATGGATATTAAACTAGTTTTTCGAAGAAGTGACGTTTGCGTGGTAAAATATCAACGCAAGGGGAAAGTTGCATGTGGAACATGTTACCGTTCCGAAGACTTGTACCATGTGACTAAGGATAAGGAGGAAGTAACTAACTGCAGTGCTGTCAACATCTGCTTAGAATGTTCCATAGAATGGAGGTGTTAGTCGGTTCAAATTTGAATGGATCTCAGACCAGTTTTCGAAAGCTGGTTACCGTCCTGTGAAACAACGAAACAGGGAATATAGACAGCATGGCACTAAATAATTCTTCAACCTAGGAAATAAAACATGAGCAGTTGACAATAACAACTTCCGCTCAGGAAGCATACAGGCCTTAAACCAAGAAAGACTCTACTAGGTATGACTGAAGATCTGTACCACATGGAGCAGCTTTTATTGTATCTTAGGACTATTATTATAAGTGGTCCATTATGTGAACCTGAAACTGACAAATAATTATTACACTGTTACTCTCTTGTGTCAAAAATATTCATGCTGACGAAGTCATTCCCTTCAAATGGTTCTAAAGTTTCATCTCCACTTGTAGCTTTGTTTCTTTATTATCCAACACATGCCTCTCTGTCTGTCGATTATATTATTAAATGTCTAACATGGTTCAGCTTTCCCAGGCCTTAAGCTCTGTATACGGCTCATAGTTGTATCTCTGATTGACGGTATCTTGTTACTGACTCAATAACATCACACTGAGGGCACTTTTATTCTGAGATCCTTTCCTGCGGCGCTTCGTATCTAAAAAAAGCACTTCTGGTCTTATAAACATCCATGTATACTTGCTTTAATCACTACAATCATGCCAGCTTAATGTTTTCTTTCCTTATGATTCAAAGAACTTCCATACGTTTGGCTGTTGATGCCTAAGTGTGCATAATTTGTTAATAATGTTTAATGTTTTAGATTACATTTCATTCATTATTTATGGCTGCTTTTCTTCAGTAATCCCCTGCAGTAAGTTAATCAGAATATTTTGTTCGTCTTTTTCTTTCGTTTTGGCAGCCGTGGACTGCTTTACTACAATCTTTACTTTCTTTCATCTATAACTCTCACTCAGTACGCACGGATTCGTCTTGCGCGAGCTTCCTTTACCTCTCCACTCTATATATTTTAGTTTTCGCCTTTCTTGGAAAATATCACTTTTCTGGTTGTCTTCATTTATAATGAACTATTGTTTAAGATGCCGTTCAGCCACTGTGATGCAGGCACACAGGGGGTTTTATCTAGAAACTAACTGAGAAACCCGACGTTGCCCGACTCAGAATATATGGCACGATAGAAGGTACGAGTACCATTCTAGATATGAGATGCATACAGATCTGTATCTCATTAAGGATATTATGAACACAGTTTTCCTTTTGGTAAGATACTTTGGTCATAGTACTTGAGAGTGGCTGAGTTTCGAGGGCAAATACCTGCGAAATATGGTGCAATAAATACTCTAAGAGAAAGTTAAATAATGTATGACCTACGACCTTTAGCGTTTATTTGAAAATGTTTTTATTGTTTCATTCACTGTGAAGCGTAATAGCGATAGAGTTCTCAACGTGTTTCATAGGTACTGTGGAGCGTGGAAGTGGATTATTGTGGTTGGCAGATATCTCAATATAAAACGCGATGTGGAGCACTTAGTTCTCTTATAAAAAGCTATATTCTCCATGAATTTAAACCTTTACCATATTACTGATTAAACTTTCTTATACAATTATCAGCCTGTTCCATCCGTACTTGCTCTAACATTACATTACACAGTGTTATTTAATCGTGGGTAACTCCACAGTGCCAAGGATTTTAGTCACAAAAAATAATGCAAAAGAAGAGTAAACGAAGTGATTGACGAAATCGCGCTAAATTATACTCCCGAAGAACAAGCGAAATGTTTGTCCAAATCACTGCAGTGTACCGTTCGAGTCTTCATTTGCTCGTAACGAATATTTTAATTTTTGAATCCATTTAGATTTTTTCCTTTGTTTCTCTATTGATCGTCGGTAAAGCATGATTGACGAAAACGTGCAGACATACTAAAACTAATCTATTTTGATATTACATGGTCGTTGTTAGAGTCTGGACAACGATGCCCCGCAAGCATTTTATTATAACGGATGACGGACACAATAAAAGCCTTTTCACATATACGGTAAATTTCGTAAATCAGATTATATAGCTCTTCCTAAGAGTATTTATTTCTCCATATTTCGAGGATTTCTGCTCGCCACAGTTGCCCATTGCCATGCACCGGGACTAAACTCCGTGACTAGTGGCTTGAGGCCAAGCGGTATGGAGCACCACAACCACGAGTCTGTGGGAGTGGATGGTTATGGTGAAAAGTCTGGCAGTACGCACACATACAAGACGTTTATATTTAGATACAGATTAAGTCCAAATTGGGTTCGTCGCTCTATGCAGGCTCATAAGTAATTTTTGACCAAGGCAGGAAACCTTCTGTCAATGGATTTTTTCACAGATAAGTACAATTTGGCAAACTTTTGGCTTTTAAAGTTTCCATTCTTATTAGAGGTAAGATCATGCTTATGATCTTGTTTTCTTTGAGCATTACCTTCTCGTTCAGCCAATTCCAACTGATGACAAAGCGCTATACAAGTACTAAGTCTCCGATGAAACAACTGCACAATCTTGTCTGCGACAGACATTTGTTAGAAACAACTTTGTCAGCTGGTACACCATTTTCTTCTCGTTGATGTAAAATGTGAAATCACCTTCCTTAGTAGTGTCTGGTTCCATCTCAGATACCTGTACTTTTCTGGCTACCTGATATTCCTCTTGTCTACAGCTAATCATTTCTGACCTGGCTTTTTATTTAGTTCCATCCAAGTAGATCTGAAGGCCCTTTTTAGTAACTTGGGCTTGGAGTTTCTTTGGTTAGTTTCTTCCCACTACTCAGTAGGTATGCCACATTTCTAAGCAAGAAACTAAGGATGGAATATTCGGGTTTAACGTCACTTCAAACCTAATCCTAACTGAAAATGAATAAGTTAGTGATAGTTAAAGTGATACTAACATGAGTCCTACGCGCAGCTGCGCAATCTTGCGAGACAAAGTGACCAGAATCGCACCAGTTCCGGGAAACGCAATGGCATTTCTTAACATTGGCTTTGTTGTACTTTATGCTGGATCCGAAAGGACGTAAACTGGAGGCATTGGTTCTATGAGCAAGTGTGCCCACTTTCTCCCGAAAATGAGGTTTTCTACCATTGCGTATGGTGAAATAATGACACTTACCCATGGGAGCCAATCAGAATAACATATGGAATGGAGTTGTTAACGTCAACTTTTTGGGACAAGAACCAGACATGTCCGTTATTTGCTTTGTCACTGCAAAAATCTGTAGTCAGATTCTGGCATAAGGAAGAAGTAGAACATAACGCAGGTATTTCTGGAGGGTCATCTCCGTGTATGTAATGTACAGAATTATCGACGCTCCTGAAAGAAAAACTTTTAATATTAAAGTGCCGACGATGAGATGTTTACTGTTTCAAAGTACAGATAATTTAAATATTCCATTAACCACAAGCATGTAGTTCGCAAATCACAACTTATCTACCATAACTTCGTAATTCACGAAGCCTCATCTACATTGATATTTCATGAGGAAAAACTTTATAAACTACCTCTGTCATGTAATCTTACGAAATATAATGACATCATGAAGCTTGCTAAGAAGTATGTGCCAACTTCAACATGGAATTATATAGCAAGTTAGTCTGTATTAGAACTCTTATGGATGCTACGTCCAGTAAATCATAAACAGAAGAAGAATTAACTTCTCATTTATCTTCCAGAGCTAAGACTTTTATTAGAAATCTATTTTTGATGGAATTTTCTCGTCTAATGAAATTAGAAGGAGCGATATACGTTTTATTTGTTAAAAAATTTTATCAAAAGCCAAGATCACATAAATTTGTCTATTTTTTTCAGCCACTTTCAACAGTTATAACTAATTTTTGTCACAAAACAATTTATTCTGAGTCAGAACTTCATGCCTTATTGTCATTATGCTGGATAAAATATGCTACATTTTATCCTATTAATGGCAACATGTCAAGAGTTTCTTACCCACAATGAACAAATTTTGCAACAAAAGTTCTTTGAAGCCCAGAAGACGACGGTTATATCTCTCGAAACCATTTGTCGTAAACACAGTCGACATACGACGTCAGTTATTGAAATTATTCTATCAAATCCTTTTGTTTAGTTCTCAGGCTTCTCATTATATTCAGTGGCTTGTAATGTGCTACTAGTTGCTTCCTTAGTTATTCGTTTGCCATCATATTCATAAAACGTGACCGTTTGGTGAATGAAAGAGACAACTGCAAGTTTAAAAACATTAAATGAATATCGTAAAAAGTCTTTATTTGGTGAAGATCAATCTATTACGCGGTACCTTAGGTCATTGTGAAGGCTGGGGAATGAGGAGGCAGATTAAAACATTTTTCTCAATTTGTGCTCAAATTTTTGTGTTATACTCGAAATTTTGTAATCGTTGTTTACCTCGTTATTGCGCCAATGAATTCAGTTGAGGCGGACTCTGATTTTAGCAAAGTACCTACGGTTTACATGAAATGCAATGGCAGTTGCGAATACAGAAGAACGTCAGCTGTATAATCGAATGACCGTGACTCGAACGCGTATTTTCTTCCTTATGCGAGCGGTCTCCCAGTGGGAAGATATTTTATTTTAAAGCCGTTGCCTGGTATCGTCGGATAAATAGGATATATCTGTGCCTGTGTTGTTATGAAGTGTTATGCAATGTTCCTTCAGACATGATGCACTTCCAATGGAAAATTGCATCGTACTTCTTAAAAACGCAGACACTGCACATCCTTAGCTGTTACTTGTCGGTACACAGGTTAAGTAAACGCATTCCGTGGCCACAGTGGCCAGAATCTCAATTAAACCTTAACTTACGGTTAATGTGTACTACAAGGCAGAGTCTTTAGGCCACTATATTTAAACCAAGTTTAAGGCTCAAATTACTCGACAGTTTTAATTTCAGTTGTGTAACATTTATTTTTCTTTTTTCTTGGGTGCCTTCAATACTCCTGCTTGATTTTATTGTATTAAGTAAAGTCTACCGCACTCTACTTTTTATTACGCAAAATCACTAATGAGTTTTTTAATCAGTACACATAAAGCAATGTCAGAACTGAATTTTACACCCTGAAAAATTAATATATTTTTGTAGCATATAAATTTTCACATAAAAGTGAATTGGAAGACTTAAACTTGCACATATTAATTACCCTCGAGAGACAAAAAGAAAGTCCACAAAGTTGAAATTCAGTACAGGGAACTACATTTCTCTTTATCACCAGTCGTAATACTTTGATTTTCAGTAACATTTTAAGTATTTTTTGGAGAAACAGAGAGGTTCTCATCATAGCTGTCCTGAAATTCTTCTTCTAAATGATCTTCTGCTAGCCGAAAAGTTATTGCTGGCTATTGCAAAATCGTTGCCTTTTCTTCTGTTTATTGATGTATATTACTGACTTCTTCCTCCTTCTACAGACTAACTATTACGTCAAACTTGGGATCGTTAAAACTGCCATGTACACCTGACAGCAAAAAAAGTGGACCACTGCCAAATACAACCAACATAATGTAGCTGTGTTGCACGTCCGCTAAACACCAAAACCAGGTGGGGTACAGTCGTTTGACTACACACAATGGGTACTGCAAGAGACTACTGGAGACCAAATGTCTTTTTGGCAGTCAGTCTAAGCGTCAACTAATTTCGTCATACAAAACATACTAGAAAACACGTTCTTAGCGATGAGACACCCCATTACACTCATAAACTAACCTTAATTACAACAAGTGACATTCCAAAAGTTCTGAGAAAACGTATTACTTTACATATATCGTAAAGTAATTCTTAGTCAAAATTAAATACTTGACACAATACATGGAGTTACAAAGCTGTACGGCAATTGGAAAAAAGTTTTTTGCTCTCGAAGAGGTTTTCCATCCACGTGCTGAACGTCGCTCAACGGCAAGTGGTTCAAGAAGCTGGATATTGGACGATCAGTAAAAAAAACGCGATTAACGGCAACAAGCACTCTACGGAAATCTCAGCATTAATAGCGAATCACCAGTAAAATCATTGTTCTCGTAACACATCAACAGCTACGTGTACACAAATTTGAGCTTTAAATGAAATGACCGACGTCGTCTCTCAGGACCTGGATTCAAACCCAGCACCCATAGCCATTGCTAACTAAGCTAAGCTTTGTTTGTGCCTTATTGAGACCCGATCACTAGGCATAACGAGACGTGAAGTATAGACCTTTGCACCAGTATCAGTTATCAATTCACATCTTGAAAATAAATGACGAAAATGTTTGTACTGAACTGGTAATCGTGTCATAACAGTTACCTTCCTGGGAACTACCCCCAACGACGTTTAATATGGTGTCATTCACAAGGAACAAGGTATGCTCATGTTTAAAATTGCAATGCCATCATGTAGAGCTTGTGACAGGGATGCGAACCCAGCACCTAATCGGATTGTTAACGAAGTACGTAAAATCAGAAGTTAAATATCAAATGTTTACACCAATAGCGAGATTTTGGAACCTTAAACGACGATAGAATTGTTTTTGCCTGACTGTGATTCGAACCCAGCTTCTAGCGCCGTCGTTTTCTAGCCAGGAACAGACGATAAATAGCCACTGTTGGTTCACCACTAGCGAGATGTGTGCATGTTTAGCTAGACATCAGGCGACGAAATGTTCGGTGCTGAATGGAATTCAAACCACGCACGCGTGGTCATGAAGACACTGCAACTATCAAATTCTTTTCCAATGATAGCTAGGAGTGGCATGTTTGTACTTTCAATGATGTGATCGAAAATACTCTGCTGGCTAGAAGCTGAATCCACAACATAACGTCGTTGGTGGTCACAACGAACGTAACGTCAAACCCAAATCCGTTTTCGCCAGTAGGATGGAGAGGAATGTTTGAACTTGAAAAGATGTAAGGAAACGTTTGATCTTGTAATGTTGTGATAAAAAGCTTATCATGTTTCTGTGAGTTGAAACGAACACGTTACAGCTGACAACGCACGAGGAGACGTTGAAAATGCAACTATTTTTCACTAGTAGTTCGGAGTGCACATGCTACGGCTTGAAATGAAATAACAAATATTTTGTGCTGATCAGGATTCGAATCCTGATAGGTGCCTTTCGAGGAGACGTAGAAGAGTTTGCTCTCTTGGGGAACACAGTGAAATCGAATTCCAATCCCAGTCCAGCAACACAATTTTCAACGTCTCAGTTTCAAATAAAGTAAGAGCCTTGTGAACGTACATGGTCATTGGTTCATTAAATGAAATACGTTTTCTAGTTTACGACGGCTTGCTAGTGACAGAGTCTCTGCCCTCTGGGGTTTCTCCAGCTGTCACATCTCAAATGAATGCCGCTCTGCCCCAGTCGGCAGCGAAGGAATGTTATCTACTGCGGACATTGAACTACGGAGCTTACTGGCGTTCTGAACTTTGCGCTCTAGGGCTGAAGGAGAGTTACTTGTGTGTTTTAAAAATCTACGCGTGACGTGAGATGTGAACCTACACGTTTTACACATCAATACAAGATTAATCCACCAGATCACAGAACCTTCTGCCAAGCACATAATTATCAATTGCAGAGTATTCATTTAGATGTAGATGCAGATGGCAGGATCTGGGAATGGATAGAAGTGCAGAAGTGCATAAGCGTGAGATGCTTGCAAAGAATTGCTTACTTAGATGTGTGCCACAGTTCGTTATATCTTAGGTCCGAGAGATATGGAAGGACTGTTATCAGAACCAAGTACGGATTATAGGGAAGGGGAGATGAAAGAACACGATTTCATAGGCGTTGAGAGGAATGATAGAGAGTAAAGACAGCAGCCATTAAAAGAGAAGATGTAACGTCAATGGAAACCGCTTGATTTGTTTGTAAGGTTTTGGGGGAATGGAATAGAAGGGCACTTGCGGCGATAGTGTCAGACAGAGAGAAAGTGTGTGTGAGGGAGAAGAGAGGAGATATTAGCAACGAATAAACACAATATGAAATCGTTTGCGTATTGTGTGGAGGACGAAGGCGTATTCATGGATGGAGGGGAAGAGAGAGATGTATTTGAAATAACAAAAATTACTGTGACAGAGTCCATCTACGCTGATTAGCTTGTAAATATCGAGACAGGATATAAATGAAATCAAAGTAGAATACTTAAAAACCTGTATATTCAAAAGAGACCAACTTGAATTAAAAGGGCAACTCAAAGGACAGCTAACCCATATTGTATCTTTTCTGTTGCCACGCGAACTTCCACTAGCCCCCAATGAGGAAAAATGACGAAAAATACGACATAACAAAACATTAGTATTTTATCCAGAATCCTTCTTTATTTTGTACTTCTATCACGCGTCTTGGCATAGAATGTATAAGCCGTCGGACGTAACAGCCTGAAGAAGCTACTTCCGCCCAGGCTCCAGGACGCAGTCCCAAAGAGCGTCCGCAGTAGTTGGTTGGTTTCGTGGCCAGTTCTCTGTTAATGTTCTGGCGACCTCAGCCCACATGTTTTCCATGGGGTTCATTTCAGCCACCCGTGGCGACCAGTCCATGACGTTGACGCCAATCGTGGAGAGCCGCTGCTAAGAAAATGCAGACTTGTGAATGGGAGAATAGTCCTCTTCCAATGTGACGTCCCCTTCTTCGTACAACATTCGCACTGACGGAAGCATAACAATTTACAATACTTTGGCATACTGCGCGCTGTCCAGAGTTCCTTCTATCCTGTGAAGAATTCCCACCCCTCTCGCAGAATTCCAACCCCAGCAGGTAACAGATAGCCGGCTACTTCTTCTCGTCGTGGTTACATATTCACGTCGATGGCAAGTCCCTTACAGTCTCTAAACGTTTCGTGGACCGTACTTACTGGTGGAAAAGAAAATGACGTTGTCCCACGACGCCCTCAGGTGGAGCTCCGCAAATGCTAGCCGGTATAAAACGTTGTCATCGCTGAGCTCTCGCTTCACGGCGGATCGTCGTGCATGCAGTCCAGCGTCCCTCAGCCTTCGGCGAATCGTGTCACTGGAGCCGGGGAAGTTGGTCTCCCGCCGCAACTGCTTCGCGTTCAGAAAGGGATTTTCTCTCCTCCTAGACACTAGGTCCCTGTCTTCCTGCTGTGAGCTCACTCTCTTCCTGCCTGAGCCACGAGCTCTGTTGGTGGCGCCTATTTCTGTGCCTCTTTCTTTGCAGTGGTATGTGGTAAGCCATACCGTCTGCCAGCTCCTCTGATGGAACATCTTCCTTCTTCAGTGAGAGCGGCAACTCTATCTCGAATAGACCTCTCCTAGTGGGCCATCACGGCAGACAGCCTGATGTATATTTCTGGTTGCCGCTCTTATACTAATGCCAGGAGAGGAGGTAAACATATTTACGTCAAACGGAGCGGCAGAGGCAGAGGCAGAGGCATGCGGCGCAGTCGTGCTGGATCGTCCCGGCTGTTGGCCCATCAACGCCACCGCCCGCTCGCTCACTTCTTTCTCGCCTCGGCCAGCCTGGATGGCCCGTAGCTCGCGAGCCACGGCTAGTAAAAACCCGGGACGCAAGGCTACGATCACCCCTTGAAGGATCAAAAGTTGCAAAAAAATGGCTCTGAGCACTATGGGACTTAACTTCTAAGGTCATCAGTCCCCTTGAACTTAGAACTACTTAAACCTAACTAACCTAAGGACATCACACACATCCATGCCCGAGGCAGGATTCAAACCTGCGACCGCAGCGGCCGCGCGGTTCCAGACTGTAGCGCCTTTAACCGCTTGGCCACCACGGCCGGCTCAAAAGTTACACCTCACACACCCAAGTCTGTAGTATAAACTAACGCAACTACAGCTATTATGCTATAACATGTGCAGGTACACTTACAGTTGACGATTCATTCAAATATTTGACGAACAATATCCTCAAAATTACATTCGTTTTAAACATAGCTACCACAAAATATTTCACCTATCTAGCAATAGCATTACGCAGGAAAATATTCTTTCTTGTAAGCGCTCTGCATTAGATGTAGTCTTAAGAAAACGTGTATTCAACCACCACAATTAAGCGGAATGTAAAAGTAAACAGGTTTGGTGCAGCTTCTCCAAATAATAGTATATACGTAGTATATAATACACGTTTTGTGCACTTATAACATGTACTCAGTGTCTCTGAAACAATAAAAGCTGCACGACGGAAATTGCTTTCTGCTGAGGCACTTCATTTATATCTCAATGATGCACGACTACTAGAGAACATTGCTCTTTACGGCAGTCACTCCACTTGTAAATTGACACCATGATATCGCAGATATTAGGAAACACATTTCTAGGGATGAGAAAGGCCTTAAGGTTTGCAACTGAACATTTTACTCCCAGCTACCACTGAATAAGAATTTGATTATTAACGTGTCTTCATAACCATGTGTACGGCGTTCGACTCTCAGTCAGCATAGACGTTTTCGTCGCCTTATTTCTAGTTAAACGTGTGCACATCTCGCTAATAGTGGACCAACATTGGACATTTCTCGTCTATTCCTGGTTAGACAACGATGGCGGAAGGCGCCGGGTTCGAATCCCGCTCAGGCAATACTACTTCAGTCGTCATTTAAGATGCCAACCCCACTACTGGTGACAAACTGTGATATCTACAGCCCGACTTTACATACGTATTCAACAATCCGATTAGGTGCTGGGTTCGCATCCTTGTCACCAGCATTACTTGATGGCACTTCAATTTTAAACATGTGCATTCTTTGTTCTTTGACAATGCAACAACATACAACGTCTTTTGAGGTTAATTACCAAGAAGGGAATTGTCATGTTAGGGTTCTTGGTTTCGTACAAACATATCGTCATTTACCTTCAAGTTGAGAATTGATAACTGATACTGGTGCAAACGTCAATATTCTCTTTCTGCCTGGTGATCGAGCCTCGATAAGGCACAAAGCTTTGCTTGGTTAAAAATGGCTTTACATTCTGGGATTGCATCCAGATCCAGAATGGAGACGTTGGTCATGTCATTCAAAGTACAACTTTGTGTACAAGACACTGTTGATGAGTAATGTGAACAAAGATATTACTTGTGATTCGCTGTTAATGTTGGAATTGCCGTAGAGTGCTTGCCGCCATTAATCACATTTTCTTTTGACTGCTTAGTATTACATACAGTCCATGCGAAACCACTCACTGTTGAACGTTGAACGACGTTCAGTATGTGTTCGGTAAACCTTTTAGACTGCAAAGAACTTGTTTCCAATTGCTATAAAACTTTATAAATCCAAATACTGTCTCCAGTATTTAATTGTGCCCAAGGATTACTGAACGATTTATGTGACTAAATTAGTTTTCCCATAACTTTTGAAATGTCACTTATTGTAATTAAGTTTAGGTTACAATCGTTAAGGACTGTCTGATCTCTTCTGTACTATCATGGTGTTACTTTACATCTGAACGGACTGACATGAAGACCGGTGTTCTCTAGTAGTTTCTAGCGGTACCCACTGTGTATCTTACAACGACTGTACTGTGGAGGGTTGCGACGATGTGCAACACAGATATGCTATGATAGTTGCATACATTCAGGTGCAGCCTACACGTTGAAATTCAGGCGTGATCCCCTTTTTTTGCTGTCGAGTGTACTTACGAACACATTGTGTATTACACTGAAGAAATTACGTAGTTTATGAGGAACGATTTTGGAGATTCAAATAAGTGTCAACAACACCTGTCAACAAACAAACAAACAACAAGCTGACAATGCAACCAACAACTCAGCATTGTAGGGTTGGGAAGTTAAGGAGGGTGGATAGTGTATAGTAGCACTTGCCAGAACCAACTTTAGAGAGCGAGTTAGAAAACTTTTGCGCGGTCTGAGTGACCACTCCTCATAAGTTAAGGGTTAAGTTGCCCCCACCTGTCGTACCACATTTCATTTTCTTCGCCTGCTAGACTGTGTGTATGATGAACCTAACTACGGAAACACGTTGACAGGTATTCTTGGTTTGTGTGCCCTCAGGTGTCTCCGGACTTGAACGAGACAGTGTCGACGCTGCGCCTGACGGCGGGCGCCAGTGACCACGACCGAGTGGTGACGTGCCGCGCAGAGAACAGCCACGTCCGGGGCGGCGTCGAGGAGGACTCGTGGCGACTCGACGTCTACTGTGAGTACCCGCACTGGCACAGCTGCTGACCACTGCAGTGCTTTTACCTGCGGGTGTAATCAGTCTTCCGGCTGGTTTGATGCTGCCAGCACTTTACTGCCCTGTACTAATTTGTTTGTGTCACACTAATCCTAGTGTCTACTGGTACCGGCACCGTAGCTCAGCGTCTTCGTTCGGAAGACTGGCCATCCTCTGCATTAATAAAGTGACAGATGTTTTCTTAAATGGAATTGGAGAGATATTGTGTTATATCCGCACTCAACTGGTGAAGAGAAAGGACAAAGGAGCAGATAGAGGAGAGTAGAAAGAAGGCGATGAAGCGCGTCAATGGAAACAGAAAGGTCAGATGATTGAATCCTGGTTGAACCACTGATATTTTTCGTCTTTAATCTAGCTTTCACATTTCAGTGATCTGAAGATACCATGTTCAGGTGTAGGTCCCTATTCCCCTGGGTGGTAAGACACGCAAGTCGCTGACGTGGTGTCCAATTCAGAGACTTGTACCAGGACACTGAGGTATAAACAACTGTTGTTATTATCATCGTTGTTATTAATAATATTTATATCCGACGTCCACAGTTATTTATTACATACATTCCAATATCTGTTTTCCTGTACATTTTTTCTCACCTACAGCTCACTCTGGTACCATGGAAGTTATTCCCTGATGTCATAACACAATTCCTGTCATCCTCTCAAGGCAGTAGAGGAGTAGGGTCTAGAAAGGAAGAAGAAGACGAGGGGTGTGACCTGCAAAGAGCAAGACCACAGAGTATGAGATCATTGTAAAATGAAATTTGTAAGAAGAGAGGAATTGTAGTAGTAGGAATAAGAAAATATACTGGAAATGTTAGTAAAGAATGAAGTTCTTAATGATATGGATGAATAAAAAATTCACTTGAAATACATCTCAAATGCTGTGAAACGAGGAAAGGGGGCGAAAAATAGAGCACGTTGGACAGTTTTTCTAAAGTAAAGAAACAATTTTAGGGAACATAAGAGTAAGAGGTGGCAGAATGAAACGTGTCGAATGAAAATTTGTTATTTTTTTTGGTGAAATACTAATGAAAGGATAAGGCTAAGAAGTACGAGCCAGCGCAGAACAATTATCAACTTTTCTGAAAGTCAAGGTTTATGATTGAGAAGATTTTTCTCAATCTTTGATTGGACTGAAACAGTGCAGTGATGGAAGCGGAAGAAATGTAAAGTTAGAAATGTGTTATTGGCTATGATCAGCTGAATTTTAATATCTATCAGAGGCAACTAAAAACTGTTAAGTAGCCGAGATACATTCGACAACCAGTTTTAATTGATTTATGTGATCAATCTAAACTTGTGGTTATAGCATGATACCAGTGCCTACCAATTTTAATTGTATATTACAGCACTGAGGATGGTCACTAAGTGACCGAAAATAGATTTTACTTACACTAAAACAACAAAATACGGCCAATGCTTATTTTCCTTCCAATTCAGTCGAATTTAATCAGCTGATTCTTAGAGAATAAGGTAAAAAAATTAGACTCTCTAAGGTCATACATTGCTATTTGAGTAGCAAATTAGCTGACGATGGTTGAAACAGATAATGCAAACTCGTTATATCACTGAAAGCACTTCAAAGAAAGAGGAATTGGCTAACTGTGTTAGGAAGTCTTTCAAGAATCTATTTCTCTGGAATGTAGCTTTATACAGAAGGAAAACATGGACAACTGCAGAAGGGAACAGAAGCTTCTTAAATGTGGTGCTAAAAGAAATGGTGAAGACAGATGGATAGATTACGTTACTAATAATTAGGTGGTAAATTGAATTAAGGAGAAAAATCTTATCTTCAATTGACTGAAAGATGGGGTGGGTTGATGTGACACACCCTGAGACACCTACTTCTCACAATTTAGTGCTGGAAGGATGTGCTGAGGCTAAAACTTGTAGAGGAAGGGACAAATACAGTGAGTAGGTTTAAACGGATGTACGCTGCAGTAGTTATTGCGAGACGAAGAGGTTAGTGCGGGGTAGAGTAGCGTGTAGAGTTGCATCAAATCAGTCATCATACTGAAGACCAAAGCTTCAACACGTTTTATCAAGAACTACAATGTATTATAAAACCAGTGTACGGTTTTCCCAATCACAGACGTTACCGGACACAGGAGAAAAACTGTGGCTTATTCTAAAGCTTATACATGCACTGCTACTTCTGCGTTTAAGGAAGATACTTTGCTGTTGCGTTGGGATGAAGTAAATCGCATGTAGGGGAGAGATGATATCGGTCGTGTCCTTTTCAAAGCAGTTACCCTTCCTCCACCTAAGCTGTTTAGAGAACTCACGGAAACCTAATTATGGATGACCAGACAATCATTTGAACCCTTCTGTTCCCAATCACTTCTCTCCTTGTATGATTAATTAGCATTGTAACAGAGAAACGCAACCAATCTCCATCAATTCAGATTCTGACTCCTGTACTGCGTGAATGTTCGATTTCATGAATAAGTCAATTCCTGGAACAACGTCGAAAATGTTATGACTATTTGAGTTACCTGACAGACTGCGTTGAGGTGTTCTGGAATGCTTAAATAGTTGTGGGCGTGACTCACAAGAAATGTTGAATATTACAGAATAAAAATGGTTCAAATGGATCTGAGCACTATGGGACTTAACATCTGAGGTCATCAGTTCCCTAGAACTTAGAACTACTTAAACCTAACTAAGCTAAGGACATCACACACATCCATTCCCGAGGCAGGATTCGAACCTGCGCCCGTAGCGGTCGCGCGGTTCCAGACTGTAGCGCCTAGAACCGCTTGGCAACTCCGGCTGGCTATGACAGGATACATTTACCCAATTGATGTTAAAGTCCATTATATTTTTTTGTAGGTAGCCCCTAAAATTATTGTCTGTTTAGTCATCGCTAACGTAAACTGCAGTTTTAATCTGAAACATTTTAACGTAATTAACGCATACTGCTGCCAAACAAATAAAGATCCTACAAGTCATTGTCGGATGTTCAAATGGCTCGGAGCACTATGGGGCTCAACTGCTGAGGTCAACAGTCCCCTAGAAACTAGTACTACTTAAACCTAACTAACCTATGGACATCACACACATCCATGCCTGAGGCAGGATTCGAACCTACGACCGTAGTGGTCAGGCGGTTCCAGGCTGTAGCGCCTACAACTGCTTGGTCACCCCGGCCGGCAACGTCGAATGTCAATGTAACTTTGTAAACGTACACATCATCGGCAGGTAGCCAAGTGATTAGACCTGCAATTCTCTGTGACAGGTAGAATACCTCCACAGTGCACTAGTGTTTCTGGGATGAAATGTTCACTCTGCAGCGGGATGTGCGCTATTATGAAACTTCCTGGTAGGCTGAAATTAAGTTGAGGACCGAGACTGAAAACTGTGACTTTTACTAATCGCCGGCAAGCATTCAACAGCTGAGCTGCCCCAGCACGACCCACGACCCAGGTTCGATTCCCGGTCCGCCACACAGTTTTAATCTGCCAGGAAGTTTACACTAGTGTTGTGCTGCTTTAGCGTAGTTACTTGGCCTATTACGGCATCTAAGGTACGTGAACAGCACTAGATGACGACTGATGACTATGAAGGACAGGGGATGCCACGTATTTGTCTGAAACAGTGCATCAACAATTGACAAGGTGGGAGAGTGGCATCTTTACGGGTGTCCATTTGGTGGGCTGGCCGAACCCTGCAATATCCAGAATTGTAGGGCATTCAGACGTACCA
The DNA here is from genome assembly GCF_023864275.1 of Schistocerca cancellata. NCBI lineage: Eukaryota > Metazoa > Arthropoda > Insecta > Orthoptera > Acrididae > Schistocerca > Schistocerca cancellata. The sequence goes on along the minus strand of NC_064630.1, from coordinate 447,977,538 downwards.
GGAGCCCGATGTTGGACTGCATGGGAATGTGAGAGTAGGCATCCTCGCCGTCAAGGTTTCAGTCGACCACGCCTGGACACTTCAGTATTCTGTGCCATTCCACAGCGTTGGTCACAGATTATCAGCAGCCAAATTAGTCAGCTACCACACCAAGCGTAGATTGCCGTTGACATTGCACCATAAAAAACGCCGTTAGGGTTGGTGCCATGACCATGAAACATGGACTGCTAATGAATGGCATTTCATGGTGTTATGTGATGAATCACAGCTCTGACCTACCCCAGGTGATCGTCATCGGACAGTATGGAGGCAACCCGGGGAGACGGGCAGATGTTGCAATGGGAGATGCTCATGGGTCTTACTCCTCGCATAGTTGTCTATGGAACCATTACTTGTGATTTCAGGTCACTGCTGATAGTGACTCAGACTAATCTGACGGCATCAAGCTACATTATGGACATCCTGCATCCTCATGCGTTTCCACTCATGTGGCAGTAACGTAGTGTCACTATACAACAGGGTAATTCTCGTCTATTAGTTACACCTGACTCTATTAAATGTCTGGGTATTGCAGGGGTACTTCTGCGGTCAGCGATATCCCAAGATATCGCCCCCACAGATAATATGTGGGACCAGTTCTGATGTCAACTCTCTCCCAGTGCCAGCGTCTAGGATTTTACCAACAAATTACAAGATTTGTGGGCCAGCTTTCCCAAGGAGAGGAAACAATGGCTTCCCAACCAAATTAGTACATTCATGTAAGCCAGGGGGTTTACAACGGCGTAATGATAATAAGTGGTCACAGTGGCATATATTGCCGAGATTTCTGTAAACTTGACGTGATTATGTGATCTCTGAGAACATAACAAAACACACCCTCTCAAAGTGTGTGGTTTCATTTCGTTTCTTCCTCCACTTTTGCCGGCCGGTGTGACCGAGCGGTTCTAGGCGCTTCAGTATGGAATAGCGCGACCGCTAAGGTCGCAGGTTCGAATCCTGCCTCGGGCATGGATGTGTGTTAGGTTTGTTAGGTTTAAGTAGTTCTAAGTTCTTTGAGACTGATGACCTCAGATGTTGGGTCCCATAGTGCTCAGAGCCATTTTTCCATTTTTTTCCTCCACTTTAGGATGTTTAACCTTTATGTCAGGCAGTGTCATTATTTTGCTTGATTTTGCAGCACAGACGCCGTTTCTATACTAACATTACTCTCAGCTGTCGTTACAATAGATTTTCTTATTTGTTCAACCTCGGATATCATCGACTTCTTTTGTATGTTTTTCAGTGTGCTGCATAGTCTGTTTCCTTCGAAACGTCTAGGGGGATATGATCTAACCTTGTATCTTTGACATCCGGAATTATATGGATCCTTAAAAGGTTAATATTTATATATATATAACACAATTTTCGCCATGACTGGCTAGCGACTCTGTCACTTTTTATTGTTTATTGTTTATTGTTTAATGATAATCCGTTAACTGTTCGAACGAAAGTCAATAGCAAAATCCAGAGCATTGTGAAAGTGGTTCGATGAAACCTCTGCGAGGCACTTAAATGCGATTTGCTGAGGATGCATGTAGATGTAGAACTTTTATCACGGGATATTCCTGGCAAAGAGACATGTCCTTGTATTACCCACACGACATTTATTTATATGTGGCAGTTCAATAAATAGGAAAAATATCGCTACAAAATTTTCTCAAATATCTTTGTGCAGTTAACAAAAGCGAACTTACTTTTACTTTGTAGTTTCTCATCAATAAATAGATTTATCCCTAGCTTCTTCAAGTGACTTTTCTTTCTTTTTCCAGTCATGCCAATGGTGCAGCTCCATCTGGGACCGAACCTGGCAGCTGAGAACATCAAGGAAGGCAGCGACGTCTACTTTGAATGCAAGATGAAGGCTAATCCAGCAGCCTACAAGGTTGTTTGGACTAATAATGTGAGTATATAACTTTATAAAGTTGTAATTGAAGTAAAACACACCATTCTTGGTCTTACCTTGCACTAATTGCTTCGTCTTAACAGCCTTCCGTAACCTTTCTGCCCTTTAAACTTTTCTCCTACTTTTTATTACCTACTCAGGTACGCATCATAAGATGACAGACATATCTTAATAAGGATCTAATATATTTAGTTATACAACGACAGCTGTATATCATGTACAGATGCCAAATGTAACAATCAACTAATGACAGTGTGTTGATTTTATGTAAGAACTTATTATCAGCTGAGAACCTTTAGATTCACTGGATATGCAAACATTTCCATCAGTTTTATCCTCTTCTAAGTAAAGCACTGACAATTCCAAGTTCCCATAAAGGGGCTTACACTGTTTGAACTTCAATAACACGAAGAAACTTCACAAATATTTAATTTTTAAGTCACGTAGATGGTCACAGTACTACTGATGATGCTTTACTATTAAAGTTGTTGACCTGTCCTCCTTTGGGAAGAGTATAGTGTCTGCAACACTGCGGAACAGATCGGAGCACATGTGTTACGCGTATGTCACTTTGGAATGGATTCACAAGCAGTCGTCAAGCATACCTGGCTTTGTTGCGTAGAAGATGCCGTCAAAGTTCCCAACAGAAAAAGTCTACTCCGTTAAACTGGGAGAACTGGCAGGAAATTGAACACCCTCGCGTCAGCCAAACCACCCTTCAACATACCGTTCATCCAGGAATTGGCGCACATCATGATGATAATGTGACAGCGCACTGTCTTGTTGTCAAAAAACAATCTTGATCTCGGTGCAGTTGGTAACAGCTGCTACAAATCGTTGGTAAGGTACTTTACAACTGTTACTGTTCGTTCAAAGAAGAATGGCCCTACAAGTAGAACACCATATTGATAACCCAGGAATGTTAACAGTTCGTTCTTGAATTACATGTGGATTATTCGTTGCAGTTACAATCCATTTAAACGAGATTTCATCAGACCAAACGAGACCAGTCAATTGTTCACTGTCGCAAATCCAGTCGCAAAATTCGAGGCTCCTATACAGATCGTTCTCATTCATTGACCGAAGCAACGAGTGAATATAAGATATCCAAATTTCTTGCTTTAACGCATTCGGGAGGACGACGGTTCAATCCCGCGTCCGGCCATCCTGATTAAGGTTTTCCGTGATTTCCCTAAATCACTCCAGGCAAATACCGGGATGGTTCCTCTGAAAGGGCACGGCCGACTCCCTTCCCTAATCTGATGAGACCGATGACCTCGCTGTCTGGTCTCCTTCCCCAAACAACCCAACCCAGGTCTTGTTTTAAAGGCGAGCGGGATTAGCCGAGGTGATGCATTCATGGACTGTGCGGCTGGTCCTGGCGGAGGTTCGAGTCGTCCCTCGGGCATGGGTGTGAGTGTTTGTCCTTAGGATAATTTAGGTTAAATAGTGTGTAAGCTCAGGGACTGATGATCTTAGCAGTTAAGTCCCATAAGATTTCACACAAATTTTTTTCTTGCTTTAAAATGAGGTGAACACTCGATTAGCTTCCAGCTGATTCACACGCAGCTTGCTATATAGACTTCTCAGGAAACCTTGTGTAAGCTTCTACCACGGCATCCACCCCTCTGTCGTCATCCGCTATTTATGCCCTCCGGCCACACCGCCCTCCTCCAGGCCACACAGTCTTCCTTCCCTCTCAAATTTGTCGTTTAATTTCGTAATTTTACAAGTGAAAGTGGTTCAGTATTAGTCTCCTCCCGCCATCCTCTATGTACTTGTTTCAAGTTCTCACATTCGAAATAACGTTTTAATATCCGCCCTTTTAGCTCCAAGGACAACTTCCTAGCCATATCTTTATTTACCTATAGTTACTGGCAACTGAAAACAAACAAAAGAAAAGTATAAATGTCGGCATACACAAGACATGAGAGAACCATAGAGGTTGTAGGGCGCTTATAACGTGAGTAGTTTCTGTCATACTACCGTTTATAAACAGTTTTTTGCTGTAAAAGTAGCTTCGCGGAAATAACTGACAACGTTCATCACATTTAATCGTGAACCGAATAGCTTTTTCACAAGTCTTTGTGATATCACGAACGAATGTAAATCATATCACGCCACTGCTGCGTAGACGTCAAACAAGGAACGGTATCGCAGTAATTAATGTATAAAAGGCAATGCTTATTACAGGCAGCTATGGATTTCTGTACAAGAACATCAGAAACAAGACAAATGGAGACTCATCGAACTTCTATATAAAAGCGCCGTCAGGGATCCTTTTTGCTTCCTTACGCTCCGTCTGCACGTCTGCAAGGAGAAGATTGATAACCCACCCGGCTAGCCTCTGACCGAAAACGTCGCGCCAACGTGCGCCGTAATCCGTCATAGACGCAGCTCCCACCTTATAATGAAGTGCCTGTCGGCCCTCTTTTCTTTTTCCCTTTTTTAAATTTTCAGCGTTTAACATCGGTAAATGGTTAATAGGTGTCAAACTGACCCTCCTTTTTCTGGGTCAATGACTCCCTCTACAGGTGCGAGTTACTTCCAACTTTTATTCCAGAAACGAAGAGCGAGACATTCGTCTTTTTAACTAGTGGTGAAAACTAATGAAAAAAAGAAAAGGGATTAGAATATTTTTTTAAATTTCTCTGAATGAATATTACAGACAGATCGAATATTAGGAGTGGGTTTTTCTTTAGAGACTGGAAATCCTGAAAGAATCAAGTTCTATGTGCCAGTAGTGCTTATAGTGTTCAAATTTTGTAACTGAGATAAAGCTTTTGTCGCTAATATCTGTGTCTGTGCCATAAGTGTGCACTTATGTAACGATGCGATTTGTTCAGTATATGGCATCCACCCAAGCCGAATGAATTGATTTATATATTTTATCATCGACTGAGGTTACAATAAAATAAATACATCCTGAACAGCTTGAATCCTACAACGTTATGAGGTCGAAACTCGGAAGTAAAGAAAAAATTTGTAAAGGATAGCTATTCGAGAGTAACAGAAATTTCAGAAAATGTTTTCTGATACTGATAACGTGCAGCGTATTACGTGTTTTATTATATTTTCATGGGCAGTTATAAAACAAATCCTTACTAGGTGTTAAAAATGTTTATCTTATGAGATGTTTAAGAGGACTGGTACATGAAGAAGTATCAAAACTTCGATTTTTTTACTTTTTGTCTTACAAAATTCTCTATAGTTTTCTGAACTACAGAATGTTTACTTCGAGGAAATTGCACCGAAGATAGCTCCAAAAAATGGAGAATTTGAAAGTAGCTGCACACATGGCGGCGCCCCCATGACACGCAGAAAACCCTGTTAAAAACACAATTTTGTTCTCTCCATAAGAATTCCTTGCCGTTTGGTATAACGGAGGTTCTAAAACTTAGATGTAGGGATCTTAGTGACACCAGATTATTAGAAAAGTATTTACGTGCTAGGACTCTAAACCCAAATCAGAGTCTTAACCACTAAAGAGCTATATATGGGAAAACATACCAAACACAGTTCTGGTAGTACTAAATACTTCTAAAACAGATGTGCTTGATGCTTTGCTATGATTCAGTGATGGTGTAGTGTCAAGATGTAAGGTTATGAAATTGATCGGAGTGTTTGGTGTATTGAATACGCTAAGAGATTTAATGGCCATTGACAGCAGGAGACGAAAGCAAAGAAATCAGTGTTGAAAGCCACCATATAAGATGGAATAAGAACAAGAAGTCTCAAAATGAAACGGGTGGTAGGACAACACGGGGAACGAGATGAATACGGGACTAGATGCCTTTGTGTTATGCATGTTAGATATAAAACATACTTCACTAAAAAGGAAGATTATTTTTACAACTTACATTTGAGAGCTAAAGATTTTTAAAGAAAAGCTTTGATGTAATTACTGAACCGGTTCACAAATATTATTAAACAGTTTTCTGCGCAATAATTTATGACAGCAACAGTGTAAAGACCGTCCAGAAAAAATCAAACTTTTGCTTTGTTTTTTATTTTTAGATATGTGTACCTATACTGTTTATAAATAATTAACACGCCTTATTTAATTTGCAACAGAAAATTCAATTCAGGAAACAGTGTGAGTCCAAAAGCTGTGGCTCATAAACCAAAACGATAAGACCTGTTAAAAGATGGCTGAGAGTTGCATGGGTTTACAACTCTCACATCTTGAGCTACGCTATTTATGCAACTGACAACTGACAATATTTAAAACATTCCCCCTTTTGCTCACTAACCTGCCCCTTAAGGGGGGTAGGACGTCAAACGGGCCGACTTGGAGCAGGAGAGGCACCACAGGACATTTTATTTTCTACTGTCTATACTTTTACAAATAAGATCTAGAATCTATTTAATTTATGAAAAAATGAATGAGCTGTTACGTTTTAAACTTTATGTTTAGAAAAAAATCAAATTTTGTAGTTAATTATCTCAATATTTACCACAGTTTTTAATAGATTTGGAAAACTCTAGAGTTTCATACACCTGGAAGTATGGTTTGTATGCTGTGCAAAAGTCATGAAAGAATCTCCCTTACTTGTGAAGAAAAATGTACCTATAGCAACAAATGCAGCCAACACTAAGTGAAAAAAATGATGAAATTTCATGTGTAAAAAAAATTATTTTGTTATGTTTTTGAACTTCCGCTGCTACGAGTTTGAATTCTGAATCCTTCCTGGTCATGCTTACAAAGTTTTTTGAATTTACTTGTAAAAGTATAGACAGTGGAAATTATAATGTCCTGTGGTGCCTCTCTTGCTCCAAGTCGTCCCGTTTGACGTCCTACCTTCCTTAAGAGAAAACTACAGATACTTTACTTCCACCTAAATTGCTACAAACTACGCCCCAAAATATATTTTCTTTCGTGTGCAGTACTCAGCGTCCAGAGATCTCGCCGTCTTACTTGTAATAGCATTAACACGCTACCTTGTTCAGCATTGTCTCAAGAAGCAACACTGAAACCATTTATAAGACAATAACAAAAGCATGTACCTTTTTTGTGTTGGATAGACCGTGCTGCGGTCACCTCCTTAAGTTAAGAGGTCTTCGACTTCATCAAAATATAGTATTTCATGACGACACACTCAAAACTGAACTGTAACTGTGAAAGAGAGATACAAGTATACTGCAAGTCACTGTGACAATAGACAACACTTATTACACGTTTTAATATATTTTCTTGTGCAGCCATAAAACGAAGCCTGACCGGGTATCAAAAATATTTATCAAATGAAGTGTTTAAGGAGACTAGTACGTGAAGATATGTCAAGAAATCGATCTGTTATACAGCCTACAGCAGTCAATGTGTACTGACGTCTCTGGTGTTGTTGATCTGAGCGTAATATTTCTGTGTTTGGCAAACAGTAAACCTATGATTAGGAAACAAAGATGCAAGGTGGCATATCAAATACATTTCGGTGAAATAGGCGTGAATGCAATACTGGCGCATTAGATGTCAGCCAAACACGTGAGAAGTGGGCTGGTAGTTGAGTGTCGGCCGTAGCGTCACATGAAGGTAGCGGAGAAGATTCCGGAAGGAAGGAAACATTCAAGTGAGCGCTCTTGCATGACCGACCACCAGCTACAACACAGTGCCAGGAACGTGCGCTGAAAACCCGTAAACGTTCCACGAGCCCATCACCTTCCGCGGAAAGGAATCACCTTGACGCCTGAAATATCTCTCGACAGACTTGTCTCTGACGTATCTCTCTGTGTGCTGAACGACCCACCACACATATTCCTTCACAGAGACACCTTGTGGCTCGGTGAATGTGTTTAGCCTGACGTGTCGAATTTCTCAGTTAGTTTCATGTTCAATGGACCTTTATATGATTAAAAGTAATGATGTGGAACAAGAATTTTTACATTCAGATTCCACATTCATATGTAAAAATGGCTACACTCTGACCTAGTACTTTTTTAAATTCAAATTTCGCTTTGTAACTCCTAGTCACCATATTTTTGAACTCACAAAAATTGAAATTCTTCTGTGGATCGGAATGAATCGTCAAGGAGGAAATTTTTCAGTTTGTTTTCAAACTTAACTTTGCTCAGTGTCATTTAAAATGGTTCAAATGGCTCTGAACACTATGGGACCTAACATCGGGGGTACTCAGTAACCTAGAACTTAGAACTACAGAAACCTAACTAACCTAAGGACATCACACATATCCATGCCCGAGGCAGGATTCGAACCTGCGACCGTAGCAGTTACACGGTTCCGGACTGAAGCGCCTAGAACCGCTCGGCCACCGCTCAGTGTCATTTATTTTATATTATTCTCCTGATGTTGTCATTACATACATTATTGTTCCGTATGAACTGCAGTGGATTATATAAAAGAAACGGCAGGAGGAACTCAATAAAGTCAGACTCAGTAGTCAAAATTCCAAACAACTAACCAGATACCTACTAGATGATCATAGATGAGCACGACGATATACTATTGCTACAGCCTAGTTTTGAGCAATAAAGGATTTTTGTGTTAAAGATGAGTTGCTCCAGAACATTGTTCCATTTGACATTACTGTATGAACAACCTACACAGTTTTTCAGTGATTCAAAGCGCTAATTTGCCTGAACTGTTCCTTAGGAGTACCTCTATGCGTTTTCTCCTGTTTAATATCTCATCAGTTTGCAAATCCGAACATTTGGAAGACTCCCCTCTACTTGTTATTTCTTCATATACTTCTATATTGATGCTTTGCAACCCACCATGCGGTACGTGGTGAAGGGTATCCCGTACCACTACTAGTAGTCATTTCCTTTACTGTTCCACTCGCTAATAGAGCGAGGGAAAAACGGCTGTCTATGTACCTCTGCATGAGCTTTAGTTTCTCGTATCCTAATTTCGTGGTCCTTACAGTCAAATCTGTTGCAGGCAGCAGAATCGTTCTCCACTGAGTTTCAAATGCCGATTCTCTACATTTTCTCAACAGCGTTCTGTGAAAGGAAGGTCGCCTTGCTTCAGTGGATTCTCATTTGAGTTCCCGAAGTATTTCCGCAATATTTGGGCATTGTTTGAACGTATCTGTAACAAATCTAGAAGTCCGCCTCTGAATTGCTTGGATATCTTCCTTAAATCGGGCTGGAACGGATTCGGAACTCTCGAGCCGAACTTAAGAATAGATTGCAGCGGCGTCCTATGTGCAGTCTCCTCTACAGGTGACCATACTTTTCGTAGATTTCTGCCAATAAACGGAAGTCGACCATTCTCTTTCGCTACCACAATCCTTACTTGGTCGTTCCATTCCATGTCGCTTTGTAACGTTACTCCCAGATATTAAAACGACGTGACTGTATCAAGCAGTACGTACTACTCTTGCTATATCCGAATATTACAGGTTTGTTTATGCTACTCATCCGCATTAATTTATATTTTCGTACATTTAGTGCTAGCTGTCATTTATTACACAAACTAGAAATTTTGTGTAAGTCATCTTGTATCCTCCTAAAGTCTCTAAACTTAGACACCTTACCGTACGCTACATCACCATCAGCGAACAACTACAGGTTGCTGCCACCGTGTCCGCCAAATCATTTATGTATATAGAGAACAACAGCGGTCCAGCCACACTTTCCTGATGCACTCCTAACAAACTTGTCTCTGATGAATACTTGCCGCAGAGGACACAGTACTGTGTCCAATAACTTAGGAAGTCTTCGAGCCACTCACATACCTGTGAATCTATTCCATATGATAGTACCTTCTTTAACAGCCAGTAATGGTTCAACGTGTCAAATGCTTTCCAAAAATCTACAAAAACGGAAGCTACATGTTGTCTTTCATCCATAGTTCGCAGTATATCAAGTGAGAAAAGGGCAAGCTGAGTTTCGCAAGAGCGATGATTTCTAAAGCCATGTTGGTTCGCGGACATAAGCTTGTCGGTCTCAAGAAAATGTATTGTATATTCGAAATGACAATGTATTCAAGAATTCTGCAGCAAAGCAACGTTACAGGTATTGCCCTGTAATTTTGTGGGTCCGTTCAATTGCCCTTATTATCTACAGGAGTCCCCTGTGCTTTTGTCCAGTTGTCTCGGACTTGTTGCTAAGCGAGAGATTCGCGATATACGGAAATTAGGCAAAGGTCCTATGCTGTAGAGTACTCTTTGAAACATCGAATTTGGATTCCACCTGGAATGAGTGACTCATTTGGTTTCAACTCTACAGTAGGGATGCTTGTTATTATGGCGTCCTTACCAGAGTGTACTGGATGGTCAGATGACGATATGTCCGCATCATCCTCCTGCGTGAAATATTTCTTAAAAGTGAAGCTTTAAACATCGGCTTTCGTTTTGATATCTTCAACTACCTTACCAGACTGGCCAGTAAGTGACTGGATGGAAGCCTGAAATCCTCTTAGCGATAGTACATAGGACCAGATTTTTGTGAGGTTTTCTGCCCGATCTTTTGCTAAGGTATGACGGTGGTAGTTGTATGATTGATGCACGGATAGTTACCGACTTCCGCCTGGCGTTATTTGCTCGTTCTCTTTAAACCTATAGTGTAGCAGCCTCTGTCTGTCTTCAACATGTGTTGTACGTATCAATGGTGTAGAACAACTTTGTGTGCAGAACTGAGTTCCCTGGTGACTTTTTAAATTGAGAGTAAGACCATTTGCAAAAAGCCACTATATAATACTTTTAAGAATATCATTTACCTATTCTTCTGTTGCTATATGTACGTTTGGATTAATTGCAGTACTAGTGTCATTCGGAGAAATAATTAATTCTACTTGTTGTATATTTGACGGCAGGTAGTTTACGTATACGAGAAACAATAATTTTTAGACTTGGGGAAGCCCATGATTTCCCTCCAGTCACAAGATTAGCCATGCCTATGCAGGCTGAATTATTATGAACAACCATTGGCATTCTCTCCGTTAGACATGTCATTGACGGCTATGAGATATAACTTTCTCATTAATGGAATACGGTTTTTCGTGGAAACCGAATTTCATTGTCTGTTTAGCTGACGCACTACTAGGACATATAATAATACTGTCAATATTTTATCATACCGCCGTTGTGGAAATACGTCTTGAACGGCAAAGTGTTACGAACACGTCCACTTTTGCATTGCCACACAGCCTATGACAAATTTTCTAATCTGGCGTGTATAACTATTAATGTGCCACCTATTACAATGTTGCACAACGATCTATTATCGCTTTTCGACAAAGTTTCTATGACTGATGAAATTTCCTTAAATTTCGAACAAAAGTGTAATGAATGATCTGATTTGCCAAGATTGAGACAAAGTTCACGACACAATATAGGTTAACACTTCATGACAAATTTTTCAAAGAATATACACTTACTACCTCTGACACAGGTAGAAAATACGGTGGAGAGTAAACCCGTCCTACTCTACTGAAAATTCGTCACAGTGAACCCTTCTTCAGAACTGCCGAAATTCGAAAAATTCTTGGCACATAGGTCTCGGAAAAGACAAGCACAAGTAACCCCTGAAGATATTACAGTCCATGACATGCATAAAGCCGCCACCGTAGAAAAATGGAATGTAAGATATCTGCCATTAAGTAAATGTGCTAAAATAGCGTGTCTAGAGTTACAGATGACAGAAACAATTTTATAACCGATGAAAACTACAGGAGTTACGTGTTGTCAAATGCAAATCTGCCACGAAAAATATATAACTGTCTCCACCATCTTTATGTCTTTGTTCTATATGACGCATAGCCTTCGAAATTGAAGGAAATGTCGTCCCTATATTCACCCAACATTTACGACGAAATCCTTCCGTGAAGCTTTCCAAGTCGTAATGTCCCTCTTATTTTTGTCGGAGAAATGTCCGGAAACCAAAATCGGCAATCTGCGTAAATAAATTTGTTTTTATCATCTCCACATCTGCGAACGTGTGCGAGCAGGGAAGGATGGAATAAACGTTATGAAACTGAAAAACAAAGAACCGCTACTGTAAAAGAGAAACAAAACAATAACGAAAACAGATACAGACTCTTCGAAACATCTTAGCACAACTGTGCAAAATTAATTATTCTCGTGGGTAACATTATTTTGTCTCTCGCAAAACACAAACAGCCAGTCTCCTTTACACGCGCAGAATTAGTCTCGTCAACGGAACGTGAGTCCTGCATCCGGCGATGGGGTTAGAGTCCACAACTATTACTCTAGTACAAACCCAAGTACATAACTAGGTCGTCACCATTGAGCCCAGTTGCCTGTTCTGGTGTACTTTGTCGTGGACTTGACAGCCCACAAGACATTAGAGGAGAGGTTTTAAGCGGTTCGCCACGTCGGCAGTTCTGCGGAGAATCTCTTCATTCCTTACCATATCAGTCCATCATACTCTAAAATATCGTATGGAGCACAACATCTGAAATTCTGCCTTGCCAACTTCACTCTCTTCACATAAGCGCCACTGTCATCAGACAAAACCATCACTAGTCGATAGTCCGAACAACTGATACAGGTTCTGTTCAATACCATCTATTACCTATCTTCATTACACACCGTGAACCCTGGGGGATATTTATTGTTGCTCGTAATACACGCCCATAAGCCACATGAATCATTCCGTCGTAGATTGTGCTCTAAAAATGAACAGCATAGAGACAGAAGTGATGACACTTTCTGAAGAACCTGACCGTCATTTTGCAGCACAATGCTCAAACACGTACAGTGCAAGCTATACTGATTTATTTGACTCATGGGGCAGCCAAGTGCTATACCACCCACCGCACTCCCCTGACTTAAGCTCTCGTGAATTCAACTCGATTTATAAACTGAAGGAAACGCTTCATGGTATTCGCTTCAGAGCTGCTATCAATTCGTCGGGCAATAGACCACGCTGCTCGAATTGTCAACACAACTGGCACTGCTAAGAATAACCCCCACATCGCTGGCAACGGGTTATACACAATGCTGTTGACTGCTTTAAAGGTCAGTAAAACTTTGAAACACGTATATACACTCCTGGAAATTGAAATAAGAACACCGTGAATTCATTGTCCCAGGAAGGGGAAACTTTATTGACACATTCCTGGGGTCAGATACATCACATGATCACACTGACAGAACCACAGGCACATAGACACAGGCAACAGAGCATGCACAATGTCGGCACTAGTACAGTGTATATCCACCTTTCGCAGCAATGCAGGCTGCTATTCTCCCATGGAGACGATCGTAGAGATGCTGGATGTAGTCCTGTGGAACGGCTTGCCATGCCATTTCCACCTGGCGCCTCAGTTGGACCAGCGTTCGTGCTGGACGTGCAGACCGCGTGAGACGACGCTTCATCCAGTCCCAAACATGCTCAATGGGGGACAGATCCGGAGATCTTGCTGGCCAGGGTAGTTGACTTACACCTTCTAGCGCACGTTGGGTGGCACGGGATACATGCGGACGTGCATTGTCCTGTTGGAACAGCAAGTTCCCTTGCCGGTCTAGGAATGGTAGAACGATGGGTTCGATGACGGTTTGGATGTACCGTGCACTATTCAGTGTCCCCTCGACGATCACCAGTGGTGTACGGCCAGTGTAGGAGATCGCTCCCCACACCATGATGCCGGGTGTTGGCCCTGTGTGCCTCGGTCGTATGCAGTCCTGATTGTGGCGCTCACCTGCACGGCGCCAAACACGCATACGACCATCATTGGCACCAAGGCAGAAGCGACTCTCATCGCTGAAGACGACACGTCTCCATTCGTCCCTCCATTCACGCCTGTCGCGACACCACTGGAGGCGGGCTGCACGATGTTGGGGCGTGAGCGGAAGACGGCCTAACGGTGTGTGGGACCGTAGCCCAGCTTCATGGAGACGGTTGCGAATGGTCCTCGCCGATACCCCAGGAGCAACAGTGTCCCTAATTTGCTGGGAAGTGGCGGTGCGGTCCCCTACGGCACTGCGTAGGATCCTACGGTCTTGGCGTGCATCCGTGCGTCGCTACGGTCCGGTCCCAGGTCGACGGGCACGTGCACCTTCCGCCGACCACTGGCGACAACATAGATGTACTGTGGAGACCTCACGCCCCACGTGTTGAGCAATGCCACCCGGCCTCCCGCATGCCCACTATACGCCCTCGCTCAAAGTCCGTCAACTGCACATACGGTTCACGTCCACGCTGTCGCGGCATGCTACCAGTGTTAAAGACTGCGATGGAGCTCCGTATGCCACGGCAAACTGGCTGACACTGACGGCGGCGGTGCACAAATGCTGCGCAGCTAGCGCCATTCGACGGCCAACACCGCGGTTCCTGGTGTGTCCGCTGTGCCGTGCGTGTGATCATTGCTTGTACAGCCCTCTCGCAGTGTCCGGAGCAAGTATGGTGGGTCTGACACACCGGTGTCAATGTGTTCTTTTTTCCATTTCCAGGAGTGTACTTTGTACGAGCTGTAAATAAGTAGTTGCCACTATTAAACTTCCTACCCTCGTATTATAACATGTGGTTATCGACCTATAGAATTCCCCATGTTCTTGTTCTCTAATTTCTTTCTGCCGTCATGAATTTTGCTTTCTCATTACTACATTTATTTTTGTTCTTATTTTAGTTCCCTCTCCTCCTTCACTTGCTGCGTCCAGCGCTCCCTGTATCACAATGTTGAACAAGAGAGGCGAGATTACATGTCCTTGCCTGACTCCTGTTTGTAAGCCAAGCTCCTTCGATTATTCTCCATCTATTTTCACTATCCCTTTCGAGCCTCTCAGTGACTTTCACAAGATTTATGATCTTCTTCGATGTTCCATATCTCCGTATTTTCTCCCATAACTTCTCTCTGGATATACTGTCATAGGCTTTCTTAAAACCAACAAATGGTATAGCCATTATTCTGTTACACTCCCAATATTTGGATATGGCTACTTTCAGTGTGAATACCTGGTCTGTAGCTGAACGATTCTTCATAAATCTGCTTGTTTCTCATTTATTATCTCGTTTTAAGATGGTTCTAATTTTTTCTCTAGGATCTTGGAGAACATTTCATAGGCGGTGCTAGTTAATAAAATGCCTCTATATTTCCTGAATTGTTTGTCGCACTTTTTATGAACTGATACTATTATCGCTTCTGTCCACTCGTGTGCATTCTTTATTCATTCTCGATGTTTAGGTATTTGTTTGGGAATTTTTATTGCTCCTTTCTTACACAATTCAGCTGTTATTCCATGTCTCCTAGGAGCTTAGTTGTCTTTTAATATCTTGATTGTGTCTATTGTCTCTTTCATCATCGGAGGTTCCACGAAGGGATCTACACTGTAACAATCATCTTGTTCCTACATTTCTGCAGTTCTATCTTCTACGCTTAGAAGCTGATCAAGATATTCTTTCCAAATATCCACACCTTTAGGTATTTGCAGATTTGTATTGCCGCCTTTATCTTTAATGCCGTACACCTGTGGTATATACCTTTCTCCGAAAAATCTTACTGATCTGTAAAAGTCTCTTGCAGTCCCTGCACTTTTGTTCTCCACTGTTATATTGAATAAACTATCCTCATGTTCTCTCTTTTTCCTTCTGAGAAAATTTTTAGCTTCTCTATTAACATTTTCATCTGCTTCTTTACTTTTGTTGGAATCCTCTTGTAGGTGTTTCTCCTTCACTCCTCCTTTTCTTTCACTTTTTGCTCACATTCTTCTGAAAACTACTGATTTTTCTTTAATTTCTTTTTCCGCGTACTTCTAGTGCCGCTTCTTTAACGTTTGTTTTTATCCTTCCCCAGTGGTCTTCAATTGGAAACTTGTGGTAAGGACTATGGGACCGAACTGCTGAGGTCATCGGTCCCTAGACTTACGCAATATCTAATCTAACTTGAATTAACTTACACTAAGGAAACACACACACCCATGCCCAAGGGAGGACTCGAACCTCCGTCGGAGGGAGCCTGGTCTTCGATGTCAAGGTTTTCTTCCATTGCTAGAACATCAGATTTGTTTGGCAGCTTAATGACAAACTCCTATGCTTTGCCGTTATCCTTCAATCTGTGGATGTCAATGTTACGGTCTTTTATGCTTCCACCCTCCCCCCTCGACTTCTCTATGGTTACTCTTAGGCGTACCTCTTCTATGACTAATGGTCTGTGCCTGCCTCGGCTCCCCTTATGGTTTCCACATTCATTATGCTGACTTGGGTCTTTGATCTACCAGGAGATGTTCTGTTTGGTTTTTTGTTCTTCCATCTGGTGATGCCCAAGTTACCTTGTGAATGTCCTTCCGAGGAGAGTGTGTACTCATAACCCTTAGGTTGGCTGCACTTGCACAGCTTAGTAGCCTGAGTCCATTTTCATTACTTTCCACTTGTAGTCTTTCATCCCAGCTATTCCTTTCCATATGATTTCCGTTCCAACTCTAGACACAATGGTGTCTTACAAATTACCCCAACGAAAATTTAATAAAAAATGTCTTTCTTTTCGTCCTACGCTTCCTCGGTCGGGGCATATAGCGTTAGTATTGTTATATTTGTGAATCTACCTTTTAGTCTCATGACAGCTGTTGTACTATCAATTGGTTGAAAATCAATTATTGCATCTGCTAAAGTTTTGCTGACTATAAAACCTACACCCTTCTGGAACTTTTCATCTTCAGATCCACTGTAATATAGAATGTGCCTGTCCGTTTCCACTTTTCCTGTTCCCGGATATCTAACTTCTTGCAGTGCTAAAAGATCCTTTTCATATCTTTCCAGTTCTTCTGACAGAATATTGAGAGCTCCAGGTGTTGTCAAAGTACTAATGTGCAACGTTCCAAATCGTAAGTCCTTCTTCCTAAGCCGTTTTCCATATTCTTTGTTTCTATTTTTCTCCCAGACCTTTTCTTGACGTATCGCAAGTTCTTTTCCCGAGACGGGTTGTTAGCCCAGTGCTCAACCCCCAACCTGGAGGACCAGTCCAGTTATTTTTTCACTGTAAGTATTTTATTTCCTCACTACCCTCAGACTCCGCTGTCCGCAGAGCTAACGAGCTTTCCCCAATTCCAATGGGGACGCTCCCTATGCAGGTAACTGGCAAATCCCCACATGGGATAAACAAATAGATGAATAAATAAATAAGTAAAAGTTGCTATTGCATTTTAGAACATCGTAACTTGACTCAAGGTGTAGTGCAAAAGCGTATCTGGTCGTGACGTCATCCTCGGACTCGGTGACGCTTCACTAAACGGAATGTTGTACATAAGAAAAATGGCAAGTAGTTCATGTTAAGTGTAACGTGGATTAATGAAGTCATACCGGCACCAAATATCACCACAATGCCACCCAGCGTCATTGCAGACGTGTCACACGATCGTATGATCGTCGCATCCTCCGCTCCTTAAACACACTTCATTCCTTCTCCCTATGCCTTTTCGGTGGGAGTCAGAACTGGGACACTCATCGTTGATATCACGCCTGGTCCACCATTCGAAAATTACTGCAACCAGTTCTGAAATGGTATCGGTACAAACTTCACATTGTTCACCGACTTTTCCCACGTGAAACTGCATTTCGAGAAGACTTTACAGTTACGTTTCTTGCAAGAGTTGAAGTTCAAGACTTGTGGTATAGGAAAATTTTCCGCGCAATGGGACAAGAAACACAATTTTCGCATTTGGGAATCGTCGTCGCCAACATATTCAAGAAGTTTCCATGCAGAGCGAATGAGTCACTGAGTGGTGTGGCCTCACGGCAAAGTTCATAATTGGTTAATATTTCTTTGAGGAACTCGAGCAAGGGCAAAGGAGACGCTGTCTTAACGTCACAGGTTACTGTGATCTGCTTCGCCGACATGAGAAGATCCCTGCACTGTTGGATAGAGGCGCTTTGGACTCAACAGTTCTGATACGCAGTGGAGCTCCGCCTCACATTATCCATAAAGTGACTCAGTTTCTCCGTAACAGATTTGGAGGAAACTAAATCAAAGGCAGATTGTTCCTAACTGTGTAACAACCAAGATCACCAGATACGAACCCTTTCATGTGGCGATTAAAATGGGTTTCTTCCAATGGTTTATTCGTTACTTCTCTTCAGCGTGTTCTTGGAAACGTTTCTATACGATTTTATTGCCCTTCGATTACTCGCTTTTCAATGGGGGCCGTCTCAAACAGCGAAAGTTTAATTTATCCACGCAGCACTTCTCATTAGGCTTCCAACAGGGCAGAGTTCGATGATGCATGGTATCCTGTTCTAGCAGAGGGGGCTGCGATGCTTGCTGCTTATGTCAAATATATTAATTTACACCATATTTGAAAATGGATGTATTTTATATTCAGAGAAGAGGGTAGAGGTTAGTCCATCAACAAATGGGTAGCGACTAACCTACCAACTGATCAGTCCGCTAATTTAGCGGACAATGAGGCGAATACTGTACGACTTGTAAGATTTTGAGAGTTGTCAAGCTTCTTTCCTATCCTGTCAGGGAGAAAGTCTTAATGTGTTACTAGGGTTGCTCACTCATCGTGGTTTTATATGTGCAAGTGTTGAGCCATCCATGCGTCCCTGGGTTTGGCCTTTAATTTTTGTGGTGTACTTCAGTCCCGATTTGCATAACACATTTGAACATTGACAGAGCTACAACATAAAATTTTTACTGTTTGGGTAAGAGTATGTAGGTGAATGTGAGAGAGAAGCGGAGGGAGCATTTCTATTTTAACTGTCATTATATTTTTAAAAAGCAGAATTTAATATCTTTTTATGATATTTATCTCGCACTATTTTATCGAAGGGGTTAACATCATCTCCGTTGAATGCCTTAAATCCATAAAAACTTATATACACAATTAACTTATTCCTACCTCATGCTGTTGGCAATAGACCTCTTTAACGTGGTAATTAAACTTTAGTTAAATTTCGAATATACCTTTAAAAGTATCGCACTCTTACTTTTCCATTACCTTCTAAAGAGAACAGTGGGCTTCCCAGTAAGGGCCAACGACCTGACGGCAATGGTAACACATGTTCGCTTCAGATCACCGAAGTTAAGCGCTTTCAGGCTTGGTTACCACTTGGATGGGTGACCGTCCGGTCTGCCAAGCTCTGTAGGCAAGCGGAATACGCTTAGCCCTCGTGATGCAAATTAAGGAGCTACTTGATTGAGACTTAGTGGCTCTGGTGACGAAAACTGACAATGGCCAGTAGATCGCCGAGCTGACCTCACGTTTCTCCATATCCGCATTCAGTGACGCCTATAGGCTGAGGATGTCAAAGCGGTCGATCAGTGGCATTACGGTCTTCCGAGACCTGTTCGAACGGAGTTTAGTTTGGTTCCCAGGATGTAAATACACTCCTGGAAATGGAAAAAAGAACACATTAACACCGGTGTGTCAGACCCACCATACTTGCTCCGGACACTGCGAGAGGGCTGTACAAGCAATGATCACACGCACGGCACAGCGGACACACCAGGAACCGCGGTGTTGGCCGTCGAATAGCGCTAGCTGCGCAGCATTTGTGCACCGCCGCCGTCAGTGTCAGCCAGTTTGCCGTGGCATACGGAGCTCCATCGCAGTCTTTAACACTGTTAGCATGCCGCGACAGCGTGGACGTGAACCGTATGTGCAGTTGACGGACTTTGAGCGAGGGCGTATAGTGGGCATGCGGGAGGCCGGGTGGACGTACCGCCGAATTGCTCAACATGTGGGGCGTGAGGTCTCCACAGTACATCGATGTTGTCGCCAGTGGTCGGCGGAAGGTGCACGTGCCCGTCGACCTGGGACCGGACCGCAGCGACGCACGGATGCACGCCAAGACCGTAGGATCCTACGCAGTGCCGTAGGGGACCGCACCGCCACTTCCCAGCAAATTAGGGACACTGTTGCTCCTGGGGTATCGGCGAGGACCATTCGCAACCGTCTCCATGAAGCTGGGCTACGGTCCCACACACCGTTAGGCCGTCTTCCGCTCACGCCCCAACATCGTGCAGCCCGCCTCCAGTGGTGTCGCGACAGGCGTGAATGGAGGGACGAATCGAGACGTGTCGTCTTCAGCGATGAGAGTCGCTTCTGCCTTGGTGCCAATGATGGTCGTATGCGTGTTTGGCGCCGTGCAGGTGAGCGCCACAATCAGGACTGCATACGACCGAGGCACACAGGGGCAACACCCGGCATCATGGTGTGGGGAGCGATCTCCTACACTGGCCGTACACCACTGGTGATCGTCGAGGGGACACTGAATAGTGCACGGTACATCCAAACCGTCATCGAACCCATCGTTCTACCACTCCTAGACCGGCAAGGGAACTTGCTGTTCCAACAGGACAATGCACGTCCGCATGTATCCCGTGCCACCCAACGTGCTCTAGAAGGTGTAAGTCAACTACCCTGGCCAGCAAGATCTCCGGATCTGTCCCCCATTGAGCATGTCTGGGACTGGATGAAGCGTCGTCTCACGCGGTCTGCACGTCCAGCACGAACGCTGGTCCAACTGAGGCGCCAGGTGGAAATGGCATTGCAAGCCGTTCCACAGGACTACATCCAGCATCTCTACGATCGTCTCCATGGGAGAATAGCAGCCTGCATTGCTGCGAAAGGTGGATACACACTGTACTAGTGCCGACATTGTGCATGCTCTGTTGCCTGTGTCTATGTGCCTGTGGTTCTGTCAGTGTGATCATGTGATGTATCTGACCCCAGGAATGTGTCAATAAAGTTTCCCCTTCCTGGGACAATGAATTCACGGTGTTCTTATTTCAATTTCCAGGAGTGTATATAAGTTGATGGGCTACTGATTTAGTGAAACGTGAAAAATATGTCACTTGCTTTCATTACTTCTGCAAATATTTCTCGAAATACCTAAGTGTCAGAGGAAAATAACTACTAACTCTTTCGTTGAAATTGTTTGAACTTTTAAACAAAATGGATTACGTATAACACCAGGATACTTTTAAAGAAAAGTAAAAACTGAAATGTGCCTACGAAATCGTTGTGCTGGCAGGCCCCTACTTGGGGAAGTTCGGCCGCTAAGTGCAAGTCTTATTTCCTTCGACGCTACATTGAGCGATTTGCGCGCCAGAGGTGAGGATCAAATGATGATGAAGACAACACAACACCCAGTCCACGAGCGGAGAAAATCTCCAACCGGGTCGGGAATCAAACCCGGACTCGCTTGCACCTTTAAAAGTAAATTAGCCTCCACAAAGTTCCGATTCATACACCATTTGAAACATACTGATCATACAGTTTCACAAACTGTATTCAGTTAATTAGCTGTTAATCCACAAGTCGTTATTGTAGTTGCATCCTAAACTGTCTATGGAAGATATTAGAATCAGGCCGCCCATCCATTAAGTCCGTGTTACTAACGAAGCGAACCGAAATGACTAATGTAAATAAGTGAGAGAAAATTTATACAGCGAAAATTATTCATGAGCCGATGGCAACAGCAAACGCTGTTTAACGGCGCGAAATAAACAGCGCTATTTAAACAGCGAATATTTGCCTTCTAAACTCGAGGCATTCAATGAAAATCCAACGAATCGTCAGCGAAACAAACTTCACGAAACAAACGAAGCTGTTTGGTATCACAAGCAAAATAAATTCCACCGGACGTAATTGAATTTATAATGGGACAATCTTGCAATTTTCCGCCATTTGTGTCTATTCTAAATTCATCAGAATAAAAAAAAATGTATGTGTCACATCGTACTGGACCACCCACGTTACTTATTGTAACATCTGACTCGTACATTAATGTAAATTACGCCTGTTGTCTATACGCGAATTACTCTAACGAATAACTTTCCTTGGGTTGAGCACCGTAGATACTTAACTTCTTCACAGTTTACTCGGATCAGGTTCCTGGAATTTGGATAAATTAACGATCAAATACCATAAATCAATAGTGTTGTTATACCGATTCCTGAGATGAGCTTCCGCCACCACACGCCCGGAATCCCATAAAAGTAACTGTTAGATTTCAGTGATTTCCCCTGCTGCACAGCTTTGATGAAAATTTCTCTTCTTACACATAATAATTGACATCAAAATGCATGATGGAAAAGAAACCAATGAGGAACGACATAAAAACAACTACTACGATCACAATATCACAAACAGAAGAAGAACGATATATGCACAGCAAATTTTATTTTTCATTTTAAGGTCTGAACACTGGTTATTGAGATTCTTACTCGTTCTTCAAAATATGTACTGAACATCACAGGCATGTATCTTGAACACCCTGTGCGCCCTGTCTAGCTCTTCTCAAGCAAGTATTTTACAATTTGCTTCATTTATCTGAGTAATATACACTTCCACATATAGCCCACATTCCGCAAGCCAGTGTATAGGATACATTGTTTTAATATTAACGATTTCCTTTACTATTTCATTGGCGTCCTGAGAGGGGAGAAATGAATTTCTCTGCGAGCTTTTATGTGCTCCAATCTACACTACATAAAAGAATTAAAGCGTTCCAAACACCATAACTTTCTCCCATTGCGACTTAAAGTGTGAAATTAGGCTCCGAGGTGCTTACAAACTTCGTTTGTAATGTTTCTAACGAATGGAGACATGGAGACGTCACCGCCTGGCTCGAGAACGCTTCTTCCTACAAGGTACCCACACATACGAGAAAAGGGCCAGAGCTCAAATCAAGTGAGGTGTAGAATTAGTTAATACTGTCACATTTGTACCGGATTTTACCAGAATTCTGTCCAACATCAGCGTGAACGTATGACACAAATGGAAGGTGGCCACACCCTTTCTTATCCACATCTCACTCTTTCCGTTGAAGCCTCTGCAATGGAGGGCAGACCGGCGACGCGGCTGCATTGAAATCAAGAGGTTTTTTTGAGGAAAACATTTCAGACACCCCGCCATTCAAAATTACACGAATTGGCTATAGGAGGTGGCGTCAATGGAAGCACTTCTTCCGTAATAACATTTATTTATGGACTTTTGTAGCAAAAAACGGTAGTTTAAAGTGAGATGTATAACAGAATGACGTTCATGACCACCATTGGCATTGCTGTCATCTCCCGGCTGACTCAAACCTTCTATAAGGAGATAATGTGGCTCCACCATCACTGAATATCCTCTTGCATGCCGAGTGGATCCCCTAGTTACCGTTCAAATGTACTCTAAGGTATGTGGACGTGATCAGAAGCAGCAATGCTTATATACCCTTTGTCAGTGCTATTTCCTACCATCGTATGGCCTGATAAGTGGTTGGATGAGGTGAGGTAAGAGAAGGGATGTGACACGCCCCCCCCCGTTCCTTAAGCTGTGGAACACACTCTGTGCCACTCGTGCAAAGCGTTCATGGAAGGAGCATACAACTACTACCACCGTCGTACCTTAGCAAAAGATCCGCCAGAGAATCGAGTAAATTCAGGTCCTATGCAAAATCACCAAGCTGGTTTAAGGCTTCCATCCTGTCACTTGTTGACCAGTCTGGTATGGCCGTTGAAGATGGACAACATAGTAATATGCATTCCTGATGCTGAGAAAGAACTCAAGGAGTTAGAAACACGTAAGTCACCTCGTCCGGATAGGATCCCAGTTCGGTTTTACAAAGAGTACTCTACAGCATTGGCTCCTTATTTACCCTGTATTTTTCGCTCATATATCGCCCAGCGCAAACCCAAGGCACTGGTAGAAAGAGCAGGTGACACATGTGAGTAAGAAGGGCAAAAGAATGGATGCTAAAAATTACAGACCAACATCCCTAACAACGGCTAGCCAGGGAATCACTGAACATATTCTCAGTTCGACTGAGAATTCTCTCCACGAATCAGCAAGCTTTTAGAAAGCATCACTCGTGTGGAGCTCAGCTGACACACAGGATGTACATAAAGTCCGAGAACACTTTCAATTATTTACTGAACAAGAACCAAACATTGTACAGATATGATACATATGTCATTTTGAAGAGAAACCCTGAAACTTCTATTTCATGTATACCGCCACAATGATGTTCGGCAATTTGCCGATAGTCAGCGCTAGTCGCAAACACGGCGAGTTCAGGTGCGGAGCCAGCTTTCTGTGTTGAAATTCGACAAAAACAAGTGTGCTACAGCTGTTCTTGCTACAGCTGTTTAACGGATGTTTAGTACCAAGTACAGTAAGAAGCCGCCAGCAAGGAACGCCATTTACCACTAGAGGACGTCCCCGTGTGAGAGCATCGTGCATCCTGTGAACTCGGAATGGCTCCAATGACAATGTGGAAAGTACTGTGACAGAAGCTGTCTATGGAACCATTCGAATTGGAGCTAGTGCTGAAACTCAATGACGACGACAAAGATTAGGGTTTTGAGTTTTGTTCGCAGTTGTAACAATTGGATGAGGATGGGGATGGCACTGTTGATCGCATAATTTTTAGCAGTTAAGCCACTTTTCACACTAATGGGAAAGTGAACAGGCGTAGTTGCCCAATGTCGGGTAGAATACATCCACACGAATGCATTTAATTTGAGCGTGATTCCTCCAAGATAAATGTTTTTTGGGCCTTGTCATGTCGAAAACTGTATGGGCCATTCTTTTTCGCCGAGAGCACTGTCACTGGATATCCCTTCTTGGACATTTTGCAGCAGTGGTTGATGCCTCAGATGCAGTCGGACCCTCCGTTTATCTTTCAGGAGGATGGGGCTCCACCCATTTACATGGTGAAGTTCATGGGTACCTGAACACGGAGCTGCTGCATCGATGGATCAGCCGTGCTACAGAAGGGGACAGCTGTTCCATGAAATGGCCTTCCACATCACCAGATCTCACTCCCTGTTACTTTTTCTGTGGGGACACGTTAAAGATCTGATGTATGTACCGCCTCTACCACGTCACGTAGCATAGCTCAGGGAGAGAAAGTGGGAAGCGACTGCCACAGTCGACGATGCCGTGCTGCAACATGAATGGCAAGAACTCGATTACCGTATTGAAGTCTGCCGGGTCACTCATGATTCGCATATCGAATGTTTGTAAAAAAAAGTTTTCAGAGTTCCCCATCAAAATGCAATATGTATGACATCTGTACAAAGTTAAGTTCTTGTGCAATAAATAATTGAAAGTGTTGCCGCACTTTATGTACACCCTGTACTGCTTGTTAAGCATGAAGGGCAACAGGTGATTCCATATTTTTAGGTTTCCGGATGAAGTAACAAAAACAAACCCGTAATGATAGCGTACAGCATTATTAGTGTCTAGCTTGACACAGTCACTTCGTTTAAATTTCTGGAAGTAACGTCGCATAGCGATTTGATATGGAACGAGTATGTGAGGAGTGCGGTAGAAAAAGAGAAGTAGACTTCGATTTATTGGAAGAAAAGTGTGATTCATCTGTCAACGACATCGCATATAGGACCCTAGTGCGACCTGATCTTGAGTACTGCTCGAGTGTTTGTTATCCGTACCAGGTCGGATTAAAGGAAGACATCGAATCAATTCAGAGGCAGGCTGCTAGATTTGGCACTGGTAAGTTCGAGCAACACCCAAGTGTTACGTGGATGTTTCGGGAACTCAAATGGGAATCCCTGGAGGGTAGGCGACGTACTTTTCGATTAACACTATTGAGAAAAATTTATAGAACCGACATATGAAGCTGACTGCAGAACGATTCTGTTACCTCCAACGTACAATGCGCGTAGGGGCCACGAAGATAAGGTACGAGAAATTAGGGATCATACGGAGGCATAGAGGCAGTCGTTTCTGCCTCATTCTATTTATGAGTGGAACAGGAAATAAATGATTAGTAGTGGTACGGAGTAGCCTTCGCCACAAGTCTTAAAGTGGATTGCGGATTATCGATGTAGATGTAGATGTAGACAACTGCTTTCTGTTACACAGAGAACTGCAGACTCGTATTACACGGCGAAATGTGTGGAAATGAAAGCTCCAATCGAAGAGGTTGCATCACTAACGCCGTTTGTGTCACCTACAGAGGTCTTATTGTGTGAATTCTGAGCGGCAGCGTATCTAAATGTTTTCTTCGCCCTTACAAATGTTTTCACAATCTTTCATTGTCCTACGATCACCAGTTTCTCACGGGAGCCCTCTCGAGTAGCGAATGTTTAATTAGAGCCACCATGTAACTTCTACCACCCCATGGACCGGAAGGAGACACGACATGACTGAATAATCGGCTTTATCAACCACAAAGTCTTGTCCGACACTTCGAATCAGTATTCTTCCCGTAGCTGCATGACTCAGTAAATGAAAAGCTAGGATATAGTATGTATGGGGACAACACAAAAGCAACCTGAATTTTAATACTTGCTACCCTGGCTGACACGACTGCCAATTCATTTCCGTGAACTCCTTCGTACCTTGGTACCAAACACAATGATAAATTTGCTGGCAGAGAAGAGAGTTTAGCATGGTCTGCATATATTTGTCTGCTTGGTTCATTCGTTAAACACACTTCTCTGTAAAACTTGAGGACGAAATTGACTTTCGATTGCTGTGTCACTGTCAAGTAATACATCCCCATTAGATTTGGACCAGACATAAAGAACTGCTACAGCGTAGCACTGAATGTAATTTAAAGAGAGTGAGACGAATAGATATGACAATTTTCATCAAAGACACCGAAGCCACCTCTAATTACGATAGTCCGTTGGACGTTACAAAATAGCGGTCATGATTCTTAACTGCGTATGCGATCACATCAGGTGGCAATGCTTGCTTCGACGCTGTCCACGAAGGTCTTAAGGAGCTCTTGCGATAGGTTGTTCCATTGCTCCATCAGCGCGGATGACAACTACTGGGTGGTCATTGGTGCATGTGGACAGGCTGGAATACGTCCTCGCAGCGCATCCCACAGGTGCTCGACGGGATTTAAGTCTGGGGTATGGGCAGGTCAGTCCATTCCCCGCATATCGTCTCGCCCCAGGAACTCCTCCACCTGCGCTGTTTGATGCGTTCAAACATTGTTGTACACAATTGGTCGTCGGGGCCGAATGCACCTCTGAAAAGTCTTACACTGCGAACGAGTACAATGTCACATTTGCGCTGACGCGTCTTTGTACCGTGTTGAGAGATGCAACATCGTACATCCCCACACTATAACACCTGGTCCACCAAGCCGATCGTATTTCGTGTTCCCAACTCTCGTCAATGACGTTTGGAATCATACTCTGTCCGAAACCGCAGTCATCTGAGAAGAGCACGTGACGCCGATCCTCGGTGGTTCAGTCACTACACTCTTGGCACGATTATAAAAGATGTCAGCGTAACACAAGGTACTCGTTTTCGGGCAGAGTGAACACCCCCATATAGTCGGCGTGCGGCCGTGAAGCGTGACACTGCGTGCCTTGCGGTCACATTGACAATGGTGGCATTTGCATCCGCTATATAACGTGGGCCCCTTCTTGCTCGCTACATAATGTAGCGGTCACCAGATGCTGCAGTTGATCGTAATCGACCACCTCTTATTCTTTGGGCAGCTGTAGCTATAATTTGGAACTCTCCCCATGCATGTGAAGTGGATCTCGTGGGCCACGCTCGTCACACTTCGCCCTTCTTCTAGATTCCTCGTGAGAAGTCATCCAGATGTTGTCTCGAGAGTACATCGTAGCTGAGCATGGTATAGCAACAACAGATGCTGCAATATCCTAGTGGAAGGACAGAAGCGTTTCCTCACTTGCCACCAGGGAAGTGATTACAATACATGCCTTAAGCCTGAAATGTAGTCTGAAGCATGTAAGTACTCAGCGGTTCATGTACTAAATTTTTCTCATCCCAGTATTACAGCCTACACCATTAGTCTTTGACATCTGCAGTGTCGCCCTGGAATCCTATACAGTGTCTGCTGTTCGATCACAGGATGGGGCAGCTTGCCTTAAGTCACGAGAGGCACTCCGCCAGATCAGGGATGGAGGCCACGACCACCGCCAGCTGCTCCACAGAACTGTCATCACAGTTGCAGCAGTAGACGCCGCTGACTGTGGCATCCGCGAGAGGCCTCGCTCGGCCCCTCTCTTTGCATTGACAGCAATGCCGGACGTTTATTGTTTAGCGTAAGAGGCAATTAGAAGCATCCACCAAGCTGTCCCTTGTGAACTATGATCGAGGTTCGGAATAAAGAAATTAATTGAGCCTAACTACTGTTGTCCTGACATCTCACTTTCCATGGGTGATAAGCGAAGGATCATCTAATGCTGACGTCAGAGCATTGACATCACCTTCTTCGACCAACATCTGAACCTGCAGCATATGGTACGCTGAGTGCAAAAAATTTTGATTCTATTTTGGTCATGGCGAAATGGTTCCAGTGTCGGGCATTTTGTAAAGTACATTTTATTGCGAGTAGAGAACCAGTGGAAAAAATTTGTTGTAAGTTCCTATGAGACTAAACCGCTGAGGTCTTCAGTCCCCAGGCTTACACACTACTTAATCTAACTTTAACTAACTTACCATAAGGACAACACACACACCCATGCCCGAGGGAGGACTCGAACCTCCGACGGTGGGAGCTTCGCAATCCGTGGCAAGACGCCTTAGATAGCGCCCCTATCCCGGGCGACGAACCAGTGGATTTGTCTAGTTCCAGAGGTAATGGATGACACAATTGGTTAGTGCATGTTAGATGTGCTAATTGTAACCTTAAGGGTAACTCAGAGCCATGTATGAAATCAGTTTTAGTAAAATATTTTACATATAATCCTTGGGGGAATACGGCCACGAAATGGCAGGAGTCGAAATGGCTCATGTTTGGAATTAAAAATTAAGTAAATGTATTTTGTTTCGTTGTCTTGTGAATGTTAGTTCTCAAAGTAAGTGTTGTCATGGACAAAGCTTTGACAGAACCGGAGACAAGGTGTTAGAACTGGAAGCAGCATGCGTATTGTTAGAAAAGGTAGCACAATTAACAGGGAATAATAAAGAAATGCTAGGGCTGATAGGATCACGATCGTCTTAACAGGGTGTAGATTCGTCAGTCGCTTGTTTAACTGCTTCGTTTTCTGGTAAGGCAACTGTGGAGGTTCGGGACTTTGGGGGAGTACTTGGAAATGTGGCTGAGGTGGGAGGTTCGTCTGATAAGGAATTATTGAGGTTTGCAAATTTGAGACAGGGAAAGTTAAAACTGAAGTAGGTTATACAGAAGCTCTTCCGGGAGCCACAAAATTCAATGAATTTAAGGGAGGCTTAATTTAAAGATATATTAAACGGAGTTGTGTCAGACACTATATAGAACATCTATGGGTAAAAAATAAGCAAAATACTGAAAATGCAGAACTATTTACGAATAGCGTCAGTAAAATGAATGATGGCACCCTATGAATTAGGAAAGGACGCTGCAATCAACGAGATTATTTTGCAGGAAGCTGAGAAAATGGAGTTCGATGTTTTTTTAAGAGGTTGTATATGGAAATGACAAGACGTGTACGGACAAGGGGTTCCGACACTTTTGCACAGCAGTTCTGTTAGCCATAGACTGTGAAGAGATCGATTGTCGACTGAAATGTTGGGTAAACGGAAGTGTTCCAGTTGTGGATAAATGAGACATGTAAGGAGGCATCATCGCCAGCCTCTCGGTGATGTGAATAGATTAAGAGGAAGTAACAATGCAGGAAGTAGAGGACCAGGGAAGAATAAGGTGTTAAACGCCAGCGAGAAAACGAGGTCCACCTACTGTCATTTCCAGTAGGATCTGATGCTACGAAAACATATGCAGATGTGAATTATGCGATAAGAGGAATAGTAGGAGTTGCAGGATATTATTGGATGCAGAGGCGCATGGTCGGTGGCCAATAGTGAACTGGTGAAACATAAGCAATGGGACACACCACGGTACAGATTGCATGGAACAGGGGATAAAGATGTCACACTGTTAGGATCAGTGGACATGACTTTTACATTGATGTGGTTCAACTTAAACAATGTGTATAGACTATGTCACACATCAGTGAGGGCTGCGACATGGTTCTGGGATTAGATTTCTAATATCAGCATTGTGCCGTAATCGATCTTCAACAACATAGGGTGGAACGTGACAGAAAAATGTTTAATTTGGATGAAACCACTGCCAGCGTGGCGATGTCGTGAGAGGAATCTGTCGCAAAAGATGAACTGATTAAACTGCGAAAGGCCACACTAGGACACTAAGACCTAAGGGCACTGGGAAATCACTTTTGGTCAGTGCTGAGTCCAGCTTGCCAGTAGGAATTTTGAGTGATGTGGAACTGACAGAAGAGAATGAAGTGTTAGATTAGGTGGCATGTTTAGTTAAAAGAGATATTTTAAACATACAAGAAATAAAGAGTAGAAAGAATATATCTGTTTCTATAAAGAATTTTACTGCAGAGAACATAGGATTAAAATCCGACAAACGGGTTATTAATCACTGATATAGGTGACCTGGAAGAAAACGAATGGGACAAGATGATTGTCAGCCATGAAAGAGTGCCGGACGCCATTGAAACTGCACTACGAGGAAAAGTGAAGCACCTAGAGGGAAGCAATAGGGAACATATGGAAAAGTTACATTTGGAATATAATGATTTTTTTTAAAAAGAGGGCCACCGCCAGCTACGCATATTACACAGCGCCACATACCAACAGAAAATGAATCACTATACAGAGGAATTTATCGTTCAACTGCTGAGGTATGCAATAATTGAAGAAAGTAATAGTGCATGGGGCAGGAATAGTCGTCATGCCAAAAACATCAGTGGGTGGAACACAAAAATGTAAGCGCTGTTGTGGTTGCAGAAACGCAAATATGAAAACGATAACGGACGCCTAACCTTTGCCCAACACAAACCCTGGATGGCAAATGTATTAGAGGAGTGGTTATCACCAGATAGTGGTTGAACCGCAGGAACGATTAAAAACATCTTTTCTGGCACCCTCGGGGCATTATCAAGGCAAAAGAGTGCCACACGGTTTAAAACACACATCTGCAACGGTTCAGATGTTATTGGACGAGTACTCTGAGTTTTGAAACCACATCAACATTTAGTGTATCTCGATGACACAATAGTCTATAAGACTGATATGGAACAACGTATGCAGTCATAAAGGAAGGTATTCCTAGGATTAAAAGCAGCGAAGTTAACAGAACAGAAAAGTGTAATTGTGGCGTGGAAGAGGCAGCATACCTAAGTCATATCATAAGTAAAGGTGGGGTTAAGACAGACCCAAAATTAAACAGAGTTGTATGTGAATAAAGACGACGTATCATTTCACTCTCGATAGGTGACAATATCATCAGGTTTGAAAAAGGATCATCTCCATTACAGCTGTGTAGTAAAACTGTTTTCCGTTTCTCCTGAAAAATTTACTCTGTAGGACACGATCCCTGTTTCAACTCTGCGGTTCGATTAAATATCTCATGTTATTCGATTTTTTGACAGGTGCCAGAGAAACTGACACCAACTAGTTGTCTGTGTACTCAATGGTTCAGTCCAACGTCCACTGCTTTTCTTCACGAACATCCGTGATATATCACACATGTTTTATTCCCTCTTTTTCCTGTAATTTTGTACAGGAATATCGTACAGTAATTCCTATGCATACAGGTACAATAGCCAAAATGATGATAAAAACTTTCTTAATGTTTATTTATGCATTCAGCCTTATTTCTGTTTGGAATTCCAACATATTAATTCCAATGCCGATCTATCGCTTAAGAACTGCTGAATAACATGTCAAACTCAGTGCTACTGGTCGGTTTCTCACTCTCATGCCTGCTTGCTGACCTTCGTTCAGTATGGAGTTAGGCATAAACTATGCGTGTCAAAGTAAACTTCATGAGGGTACAGGTGATCTTTGCTCCATTCAGATATTTGACGTCTGCATATTTTACTGCGGTAGTTCGTCCCATATTTTCTTACGGAATCCGAGAAACATTAAAAAATCAGCAAAAAATCTGAGTAATTCTGGATGAGCGCCTACATTGTGCACGACAGCCACATCATGCAGGAAACCTCTCTCACTTATATATAAAATACAAAACCACATTATAAACGCGAGGCCAGTTATTAATCCCACCAAGTGTTAAGTCTGATTGATCCTATCTAGATCATGAAGGAACAAAAAATACGTAGGCACCTAAGGCTGGACCACTTATATATGTAGCATTCAGTTGTTCAATCATGTCTGTGTGTCTTTAGCTCAGTTACGCGAGAAGGTTGATCATACAAAACGGACGATGTACTAAACAAAAGATTAAACTGTTTCTGTGATCATCGCAACACATTCCAATCGAAAAATCATAGCTTTATCATCCTGTCCGAGAGCTAATCAACACGTATGTCTTATTGTCAACACTCTTCCTGCTGACCTCATGATCTCCTTTTTTCTGACTAAATGATATTACCGTCACTACCTGTTCCCGTAACATTACCCTTCGCTTTCTGATACGGAGATCAGTTCTCCAGATTCGATTCCAGGTATTGTTATTACGTTTCTCTATTAATACATTATAACTCTGGTTCCCAAGGACATTAATTTATGATAAATGTATAAACTTTGACCTTCGTTCCTCACGTCCTTGTTGGATAGAAAGTCTAAATCCATATATTTTTTTCTTTGTTTTACTTGCATCTTGTCAGGGTCCATGCAGCTCCCGCCGTCGGAGGTTCAAGTCCTCCCTCAGGCATAGGTGTGTGTGTCGACCTAAGCGTAAAGTACTTTACGTAGTGTGTAAGCTTAGGAACCGATGACCTCAGCAGTTTGGTCCCGTAAGACCGTATCACAAATTTCCAAAATTTTCTTTTACTTCCAATGATAATCAGAAACTGCTTTCTTTTGAGAGATAACTTTTGAACCTGCACTCTTGTGATGCTGCCGATTTCTTAATTTCGGCTAATAAATTCAGTTTCTTCCTAGATTGTATATGGGGCGATCAAAACGTTTCCGTACGAGGGAGCTGCTGTATCATTTGTGTCTCAAACGTTTATGCGGTAAATACGGAAACGTACACTATTTCGACGTTATTACCACCTGCTTCGAAACAGGACCGTTGTGCTGTTATTGTTTTCGTGGCTGCCAAAGGACATACCGCGACAGACAGATCCGTCGGAGAATGGAGGATGTGTGTGGGGCAGCACATCTGTCTAAATCCACCGCTGCTTAGTGGTGCGCCAAGTTACGTGCTGCGTTCCCACATACAGATGTAACGCGGAAGTTACGCGAACTCAAGCGGGAGACACTCGAGAACACACCCAGTAGTCCTAATCTCACCCCATGTGCTTGTCATACCTTCGGTCCTTTAAAAAATACTTGCGGGGTCGACGGTTCCTCTCGGACGAGGATGCTCAACAAGCATTTCACGGATTTCTTCACACAGCAAGATACGGTGTTTTACCAAAAGCGTTATCTTCAGCTTGGTCCATCGGTGGGATGATTGTCTCAAAGCTAACTGCAATTTAATCTAACTGACACGTAGATTATGGGCCGCGCGGTTTTCGAAAGGAAACTCTCTGATCGTCATTTATATATTGACCTTCTGTTAGCTTTACTGCTTCGTAGACTGACTCAATGTGATCAATTATGCGAGGTTTATTCGGAAAGTGATGTCCGATCAGTCACAAAATAGAAATCACATTGCAAATCCAATAAAGCTGTCTACAGGTGTGTTGGACAGAGTTTCTAATATGCCAGTCGATTGCGTCACATCGGTTTTTTCAGCTCTGAGCGAAGAGTGGGCACATAAAGATGCCTAAAAAGAGTGTCTCTCGCCCAGTCTGGATGCCTGGCGAGAGTCTTCTCCTGATTTCAAGCAACACCACATGACGTAATTGACATGCATTTCCTTCTTCATGACAATTCTCTGCCGTACGCTGAAGGAAAAGTGAGGACGCTCGTGCAGAGACCACAGGCGGCTACTTTCTATGAAGCGGGCTTTGGAAAAAATGTTCAAATGTGTGTGAAATCTTACGGGACTTAACTGGTAAGGTCATCAGTCCCTAAGCTTGAGCGTGTATGCTCTGTCGGTACCAATCATTGTCTTGGTGCCGAGCCAGTGCTTCCGCACGAATTGGCGAAGTCTGAGACGCCATGTCACGGACTGAACCCCGCTCCATCCCCCCCCCCCCAAATCCTCTCCTCCCCCCTCCCCGGCCAGACGTTCGAGTCCTCCCTCGGTCGTGGGTGTATATGTGTGGTTCTTAGCGTAAGTTAGTTGTTAAAGTAGTGTGTAAAGGACCGGTGGCCTCAGCAGTTAGGTCCCTTAGGAATTCACAATCATTTGAACGTTTTGATCCAGTGCTTCACTGTGTGAATCACTTCCTCAGCACCCTTAAAATGTCTTCCACGGATGCCATTCGTTAATGGCTCAAACAAGTGGAAGCCAGAGGGGGCTAGATCAGGGCTCCAGGGTGGAGTCCATCCCAGTTTTGCGTTGTTTTCAGCAGTCTTCAGACTTGTGTGGGGCCGAGTGTTATTGTATTGCAGCAAAACATCTCCTGGGTTGTTGTGGTGCCGAAGTCACCGCAAACGATTTTTCAGTTTTGATAATGTGTTGACATATGCTTCTGGATTAATGATACCGTACCTTGGCATCACATCAATGAGAATCATAACTTCACAGTCCCAGAACGCGGTGATCATGACCTTACCGGCGGAAGCAGTTGTTTCGAATTTTCTCTTCTTTGGGGAGTGTGAATGACGCCATTCCATCGACTGTCATTTAGTTTCGGTTTAAAAATGGTGTACTGTCACAATCCGGGACAAAAAACCCTCCGCCTCTGCTTCAAAACTTTGCAATAAATCAAGACAAGTGTTTTTCTGTGCGATTTGTGATTCACCGTTAGACGGCGCAGGACCCATCTCGTACACGCTTTTGAATATCCACACTTCCTTTGCTGATTAACAGATGCAGCGTCAACTGCGGACTCGTAAGCGTCAGCTCAGGTCTGACAGCCGTAGATGGTCACCCCTACCGTTGCAAATCGTTTGGCTCCGCCGTACCGCCTTCTGATGATCTCACCCTCCTTGCCCAAGGACTTATTGTGCTTCTGTCGACACCAGATACTTCGTAGACTTTTCACAGGCGTTTGTGAATATTCCCCACAGTTTCCTTCTTTGCAGTGAGAAATTCATTGAAGGAACGTTTCTTATAACGCACATTACCTACAGACGCCAATTTGAAACTGTCCTGCCACTACGCTGTCTGCCGCAAGTGACAAACTTGTCGCACACACTCAGGACACTTCAAATAATATATACGTAACGTTTGGATACGTAGCGTTGTTTTCGCCAGAGAAAAAATGCGATGGATCACTTTCTGGGCAACCTTCGTGATTTCATTTTATAGTTTCCCTTCCTGTCAATATGCAGGACTTCCCCTGCAACAGTGGATTTATGCAACCCGCACAGTCATGCCTGGCCTTCATAAAAGAAGCGTGAGATTTTCATATTCTTTTTACCGTCATGTGCATACTATTAGTCCTACAGGAAAAACAAACAAATGTAATTGAGTTTTATACCAGTTTCCTCTAGAGGCCATTGTTTTCGAGCTATTCGAGAAAAGCGTTCAAAGTAACCTACAGACTCGCCCCTACTCACGCACTAAAACCCCAGCAGTCAGGATTTCTAGTGATTTTTCATGCTACTCCCTCCTGCCACTGTACAAATAGTTGGGATTGCACGAATAGCTTTCCAAAGTAGGCAATTTTTAGTCTTCACTCACTGGTGTTAATACGCCACCGACGTATTCGAGCAGTGGAAAATTATAAAATTGGCGTTTGTGTAGCTTTTACCCAAAAATTTTGTGATGTTTAACAACGTTAAATGAATAATTTCGGGTTGTATTCGTTAGGCCGTCTGATTGCGAAACTATCGTGCTTGTTAGGGTTACGTTTGGATCGAATTTTCAACGTAAATAGTTTTAGTCTGACGTTTAGAACACTCTAGATTTGTGATGAGGCGGGGCTTTGCAGCTTTCATGTAATTGTGAAACTTTATTGTGGAGGATGATTAGCTGTTTAGTTATACTCTCAATGCTACCGGTTTCGATCGATAGATCACTATCAAGCCGCAGGAAACCGTAACAGCATATTGTACTGACAGTCTAGCTACGCTTTGCTTTGCCTTGATATTGATTTACTCATCGGAGACGGTAGAACTGAGAGTTAAAATAAACAGCTGATAGTCATCTATAACGAAGTTTCACAGTTAGGAAAACTGTTTCTCGTTCGTTACCTTCAAGGGCACGTTAAGTTAATAATGTTAACCAAGTAGCTGACTACGCTGGTGGCGTAATAGCCCATCAATAGAGACCAAAAGAGATCGAATACAGGAAATAGTTCGTGTAGTCGGAAATTTTTGTGCAGTGTTAGGAGTGAGTTCTGCAAGCAACGTACTAGAAATCCTGACTTGAAAGATGAGTGTGCGGTGGATGTCCGTTTGAAGGTCGCTTTTCTCGTACGCTTTTCTTGAGTAACTCTAAACATGTGTCCCCCAACGAAAACAAATACCAATACAAAATTTATCTATATCAAATACTCCTGCTCCTTTTTTCTCTAGGACTAATAGTTTGAGCGTAGCGAGGGAGAGAATATGAAAATGTGGCGCGTGGTTTATGAAGGCTAGATATTATATTGCGGGTTGCATAAACCGATAGCGATAGGGGCAGCTGAATCACCCTGCCTCAAAGATTTAAGAGACCGCAGCGTAACAGTATCTATTACCTTATATCTCAGAAAAAGAAGTTTTCCTCATAAGAGTTAATTATTTTCAAAGGGGAAATAAAGTGAACACAATTTTACTAAACGAAAACGGAGTCCAACGGTTCTTATCCTTTAGTGAAACGCTTGGCGTGCTTTAGTGCGAGTTTCTTATGTCTGCACATAATCTCTCGCGAACAATCTTTCCGACCTATATCTTACATACTCGCCTCAGAGCGCGTTTGTACTGAAATACTGGCCAAAAATATTTTAAATTTCTTTCTTGATAGTAAAAATCGATATACCTTCTTTGCCTTGATGGCATTCCTAACTGGTACACGTAGAATTCAATATGCCTACGCTCTGTTAAAGCAACTGGTTATATTGTACCTGCTTGGTAGAAGTACAGGGGATCACGGATTATATTTTCATCGACAGTGGAATAACTGGAAATGGAGCAGAACCTCGAGTTGGATCAAAGGTACGAAGCAAACGCTGTTGTATCGCTTCCGTGCCAGAAGTTTCTTTAAATGACGGAAGGTGACCGCGGCGAACCCAAATCTAGGTACCCAGACCAGGATTTGAAACTAATTTCTCCTAAATACGAGGCGTTAGTTCACTTGGTGCTCCCTTGGTGGTACATATCAAATTTATTGGTTAACGAAAATGGTTCTACATAGCCATCATCTCTGATGATTCTACAACTGATATAATTATTACATGTCTACAGAGAATCGAGGCCACGAAACCTAAACAGACTTCCATCTGCCATCGTGAAATGTGTTCGCAAACTGCGAATAACGGCACCAACACAGCTAGTCACGCCTTTCGTCAGTATTATATACCCACATATTTGACAGCGGAGCGTTGTAAGGTCAGGCTAGAAGTACTATACCGTTGCTCCATTATGTTTCTATAGGTCCACTTGTCAAATCACGAAATCGATCGTTACACATGGTGATCCCATGACGTTACAAATTTTCGGGGATAAAGGAAAGGAGTAAATGTATCAGTGTCTGGTAAGGGAGTCTGGTCTATTTTCATTCAGGTATATGGTTTACAAAGTGTCTGCAAGTGGTGATATGTGGGACCAGCCCAGAGGAGGTGGTCGAAGCTGGGGAAGTGGCCGTGGGTATGGTGGAGGGGGTTGAAAGTTACAAGCTATAATTGTTCTGATATTTTTGACAGTGGAATACTGTAGAGCAGGCAACTTTCAGAGGTGGTAGTATGGACCAAATCAAGAGAAAAGTCAGGTAAACTTTGTCAAACATGATAGTTACCGAAGAACTCGGAGTGCTATGATACTGAGTAAATAATCAAATATCAGTACCACAGGAGACATTCGTAAATATCAGATACGTACTTCATTGTTTTAGCACACAACTAGCAAGTAGGAGAGTTTTCAGACATACAAACGAGCAGATAATGTATTTTTGCATTATTAAATTGTGCATTTTGTCATCAGTTGGTTATTATGAGTGTATAAGTGCACCGTGTATAAATACAATTAGAATCAGTACACCACACCGGGCTCAATATAGACAAGAATAATGTATTTTTCTCCAGCAGCTCGGTATCAAAACATCTTTATTAGTAAATTATTTGTTAATGGTAAAGTTAACGCAAATGGTCGTTTAGCCACCGGCTCAGACCATACAGTGAGCCAGAGTTACAAAACGTTGTCGGAACATTGGGAAAATATCAAAAGTTGTGTAAGTAAATTCATGACAATGTCAAAATTATTTCAATAAGAAGACAATGGGCACTAATGAATAACTGGAAACAGGAAAGTCACACTGTAAGGGAAGTGATAAATGATGAAAATATGTATAGGTGAGCACCAATCATTAACTTGAGGCAGAGCGGCCACACAAACGCCCAAATAATCTCAATGACAAGAAGTAAGCAAGTACAACTAATCTGAACCCGAACTGCACACGGTACCAATTAGAGAGACCAGTGCTGAGCAATCGGGCAACAACAACTGAAACGTCAGTAATTCCAAAAAACAGCTTGCTGCTTCTCACTAACAGAATACTTGTGACAAAAAAGATAAGACTATTACTAAAGTACACCATTTTAGCTCTTGGAAATTCAATGAAAGGATACACACTGTACAGTCACAGTAACTGTTAAAAGCTTGAATAACCAATTTTTCCGCGTGCTACGTGCAGCCAGAGAGTCCATAAATTCTGGAAGATACCAACAGGGGTGTGCAACCGATTCGACTCCAGTGCCGTGGACAGCTGT
The DNA here is from genome assembly GCF_023864275.1 of Schistocerca cancellata. NCBI lineage: Eukaryota > Metazoa > Arthropoda > Insecta > Orthoptera > Acrididae > Schistocerca > Schistocerca cancellata. The sequence goes on along the minus strand of NC_064630.1, from coordinate 447,938,842 downwards.
GTAATGTATCTCGGTTGAGATTCCGTGGCACAAATAGCCCAATCCAAATGATTGTGTGATTGGATTGAGGAGTTCCTAGATAACAGGACGCAGCATGTTATTCTCAATGGAGAGAAGTCTTCCAAAGTAAGAGTAATTTCAGGTGTGCCGCAGGGGAGTGTCATAGGACCGTTGCTGTTCACAATATACATAAATGACCTGGTGGATGACATCGGAAGTTCACTGAGGCTTTTTGCAGATGATGCTGTGGTGTATCGAGAGGTTGCAACAATGGAAAATTGTACTGAAATGCAGGAGGATCTGCAGCGAATTGACGCATGGTGCAGGGAATGGCAACTGAATCTCAATGTAGACAAGTGTAATGTGCTGCGGATACACAGAAAGATAGATCCTTTATCATTTAGCTACAAAATAGCAGGTCAGCAACTGGAAGCAGTCAATACCATAAATTATCTGGGAGTACGCATTAGGAGTGATTTAAAATGGAATGATCATATAATGTTGATTGTCGGTAAAGCAGATGCCAGACTGAGATTCATTGGAAGAATCCTAAGGAAATGCAATCCGAAAACAAAGGAAGTAGGTTACAGTACGCTTGTTCGCCCACTGCTTGAATACTGCTCAGCAGTGTGGGATCCGTACCAGATAGGGTTGATACAAGACATAGAGAAGATCCAACGGAGAGCAGCGCGCTTCGTTACAGGATCATTTAGTAATCGCGAAAGCGTTACGGAGATGATAGATAAACTCCAGTGGAAGACTCTGCAGGAGAGACGCTCAGTAGCTCGGTACGGGCTTTTGTCAAAGTTTCGAGAACAAACCTTCACCGAAGAGTCAAGCAGTATATTGCTCCCTCCTACGTATATCTCGCGAAGAGACCATGAGGATAAAATCAGAGAGATTAGAGCCCACACAGAGGCATACCGACAATCCTTATTTCCACGAACAATACGAGACTGGAATAGAAGGGAGAACCGATAGAGGTACTGAAGGTACCCTCCGCCACACACCGTCAGGTGGCTTGCGGAGTATGGATGTAGATGTAGATGTAGATGTCCCACAAATTCTCGTTTGGGTTTAAATCGGGGGAGTTTGGTGGCCAGAGGAGTACGGTAAGCTCGTTCTCGAATTCTTCCAACCATACACCTACATTGCAAGCAGTATGACACGCTGCACCCACAAAATGGCTCTAAGCACTATGGGACTTATCATCTGAGGTTATCAGTCCCCTAGACTTAGAACTACTTAAACCTAACTAACCGAAGGACATCACACACGTCCATGCCCGAGGCATGATTCGAACCTGCGGCCGCAGCAGCATCGCGGTTCCGGACTCAAGCCTCTAGAACCGCTCGGTCACATGGGTCGACTCACGCTGCACTGTCTGGATGGTAGATGTCACTGTGTAGGGGGAAACCCAACCACATATGGGGATTTAAATGGTCCCCAAGGATAGATGCATACTTATGTTGATCTACTGTGCTTTCCAGAATGACGAGACCACCCAGGAAATTCCACACAAAAATTCCCGCGACCACTACACTTCTTTCATATTTGATTCCAGATATTTCACTCCATACACGAAAACGGCCAACAGTCTGATGTAGCATAAAACACGATTCATCTGCCAACACCTATAGCCACGTGGCTGACGCCCTTCTGCGGTACAGGTTTGCAAATTACATCCTTCGTCGCTGCTGAAAAGCAATCTGCATTGGTGCATGTACCAGGCGCCTGTTGAGGAGGCTCTTTCGCAGCAACGTTCGTTGACCAGTCTCTGAGGAGATCGCTGAGGAGACACTGTTAGCAGGTCATTGCTTTTTCTGGGTGGTTAGTTACTCTACAGCTGCACGTCTATCCACCTGTTAACATCTTCGCAGTTGTTCTTCTCCCACGTCATATATGGCCTATGGTGCAACACAGTTGCATCGGCGCTAGTTTTTGATGGCACCATTTTACCATGCATGGTATACTTTAACGACGGTGCACACGAACAGTTTCGAAACTTATCTTCATCGGATACACTTCCACACTTGCCCTGAAAGCCAATGATCAAGCCCTTTAGGACTTCAGATAAATCGCTCCGTTTCCGTATTAAAACAACGAATGCACTGTATGCCACGTCACTCCCTCCCCCGCCCTCCCATTCTCCCGACATGCTTAAAATACCCTCCACCGCTAGTGCTGCCACCTGCCATCTGTGGGTGGTTATCGCACGTTGACGCCCAATGCAGGCGGTAATCGCATTATTATGAGTGGACCGCTTATAAACACAATTAGAATCAGCACACCACAGCGGGCTCAATGTAGACATGAATAATGGACTTCTCTACACGCCGAATACCTGTAAGGTACTGCTCGCTATGTTCGTAAATTATCCACAATGCACAAGGCCCAAAGGCCACAAGCGCAAATAACCGTAATGTAAAATCGAAATCACTTGCACTTCGTGCTTGCTCTGTGCCTGCACTCTGTGCTCCAGTTTACGCAACTGCTGAGGCGTGTCTATCGATAGCTATATCGCCAAACACGTCTCAACTATTAGGTTAACTGGAGCACAGTGTACAAGCACCCTGCAACGCAGAATAATGCGTTCACCGCGCAAGGCCAGATGCTTCCGCCGCTACACTCTGCCTGGGAATCGACGAGTAACAAACAGTAGGGTGAAACCAAGGCCGTCCTACAATGTGGGCGCCGTGTGTCCTAGCCAAGGTAATGTGGCGCCACAGAGTTCCGCTCAGAATACGACCCAATTCCGGCAGGTGCTTGCAGCCATCAGGTGCAGCATAACTGCCAGACGCGCGCTGCTCGATCGCCTTCCTCATGCTACACCCAGCCAAGTAGATCCACAGAGGAGATAAGCCAACGCGCGCGACCGCGCATGTGTCTACTGGAGGGACGCCGAGTAGAACGTTGATTGGCGACCAGCAGAGAAGCTACAGTGCGCATTCGATTACGCACCGAAAGAGCGCACGGTTCACATGAACGGTGAAATTCATGCGTCAAGAGCTTCTCATCTTCGATATTATGATACACATTTTTTTCTCGAGTTAGCTCTTCAATTTTCGTATTTTTGGAGGGGACAGTATGGACCAAAACAAAACTTAAGTGTCTAGTAAGCGTAGGCTTTAAAATGCATGCCTTAAGAACTGTAAACACTTGTTGCTCTTCACTAGTGTGAGACAAGTCTCTACTACACCATCAGTGCCATTAGCTCAAACACCATTCGTAATAGAAAATGGCTCTGAGCACTATGGGACTTAACATCTATGGTCATCAGTCCCCTAGAACTTAGAACTACATAAACATAACTAATCTAAGGACATCACACAACACCCAGTCATCACGAGGCAGAGAAAATCCCTGACCCCGCCGGCAAATGAAACCCGGGAACCCGGGCGTGGGCAGCGCGAACGCTACCGCACGACCAAGAGCTGCTGACATTTCATAATGGAGAAAATATATATATATATATATATATATATATATATATATATATATATATATACTCCTGGAAATTGAAATAAGAACACCGTGAATTCATTGTCCCAGGAAGGGGAAACTTTATTGACACATTCCTGGGGTCAGATACATCACATGATCACACTGACAGAACCACAGGCACATAGACACAGGCAACAAAGCGTGCACAATGTCGGCACTAGTACAGTGTATATCCACCTTTCGCAGCAATGCAGGCTGCTATTCTCCCATGGAGACGATCGTAGAGATGCTGGATGTAGTCCCGTGGAACGGCTTGCCATGCCATTTCCACCTGGCGCCTCAGTTGGACCAGCGTTCGTGCTGGACGTGCAGACCGCGTGAGACGACGCTTCATCCAGTCCCAAACATGCTCAATGGGGGACAGATCCGGAGATCTTGCCGGCTAGGATAGTTGACTTACACCTTCTAGAGCACGTTGGGTGGCACGGGATACATGCGGACGTGCATTGTCCTGTTGGAACAGCAAGTTCCCTTGCCGGTCTAGGAATGGTAGAACGATGGGTTCGATGACGGTTTGGATGTACCGTGCACTATTCAGTGTCCCCTCGACGATCACCAGTGGTGTACGGCCAGTGTAGGAGATCGCTCCCCACACCATGATGCCGGGTATTGGCCCTGTGTGCCTCGGTCGTATGCAGTCCTGATTGTGGCGCTCACCAGCACGGCGCCAAACACGCATACGACCATCATTGGCACCAAGGCAGAAGCGACTCTCATCGCTGAAGACGACTCGTCTCCATTCGTCCCTCCATTCACGCCTGTCGCGACATCACTGGAGGCGGGCTGCACGATGTTGGGGCGTGAGCGGAAGACGGCCTAACGGTGTGCGGGACCGTAGCCCAGCTTCATGGAGACGGTTGCGAATGGTCCTCGCCGATACCCCAGGAGCAACAGTGTCCCTAATTTGCTGGGAAGTGGCGGTGCGGTCCCCTACGGCACTGCGTAGGATCCTACGGTCTTGGCGTGCATCCGTGCGTCGCTGCGGTCCGGTCCCAGGTCGACGGGCACGTGCACCTTCCGCAGACCACTGGCGACAACATCGATGTACTGTGGAGACCTCACGCCCCACGTGTTGAGCAATTCGGCGGTACGTCCACCCGGCCTCCCGCATGCCCACTATACGCCCTCGCTCAAAGTTCGTCAACTGCACATACGGTTCACGTCCACACTGTCGCGGCATGCTACCAGTGTTAAAGACGGCGATGGAGCTCCGTATGCCACGGCAAACTGGCTGACACTGACGGCGGCAGTGCACAAATGCTGCGCAGCTAGCGCCATTCGACGGCCAACACCGCGGTTCCTGGTGTGTCCGCTGTGCCGTGCGTGTGATCATTGCTTGTACAGCCCTCTCGCAGTGTCCGGAGCAAGTATGGTGGGTCTGATACACCGGTGTCAATGCGTTCTTTTTTCCATTTCCAGGAGTATATATATATATATACTGGACATGTTTCTTCTTGTTTTGATCCAGAACACCTTCTCCAAAAATATGTAAATCAAAGAGACTGCAGCAGACGAGATGTGTTTCATAATTTCTAAGATGAAAATGTGCTCATAGCCCTTAAGATATACATTGTAGAGCTTATGTGAGCCAGACATGTTTTCTTGTTTTGGTCCATACTACCACTTCTGAAAGCTAATTTCCCTACAAACGTAGCAGTAACAGTACCGGTACCTGTAATCAACTGTGAAAATCAGAACAATTTTATCTTGCAACTTTCGACTCCTTGTTTTCCAGACGAGGGTCCCTTCCTCAAATTGATAGATTTCCCATTTTCCATTATCGCCGTAAGTGTGTATAATCATCAGGAAATCACCCTGTATATAATAAAAAATTTCAGGAAGTCACATTTTCTTATTATTAAGTATGGCTGCGGATTGTCCACGAGGTTCCAAAAATAAAGTAACTTGGATATAATTTAGGTACCCATCACCCAAATCCGTAGACTCAAGGACGGCGCCGAATGCGTTTGGGACATCATTCGTTCTGAATATAAGAGTAACCCTTACGATCAAGCACGAGTGGTCACTAAACAGTGCTCACTGCACGCCGTTTGCTGTGTAAGCATTTTTGTTTAACCAATGAAAACATTCCGGAACCAATGATAGGAATCGTTTATGTTACGGAAGATGCTTGTGATTTTAACAGCACTCCCCACTGTTTAGCTAATAATATGTCGCACTGATTTCCGGAATCCTAAGACCATATTGCAGCTGTAATAATTATAACGCATTCCTATGTTATTATTGTATTGTTCCTTCTACATTTAAATTCATCGATCCCTATTTATACAGCAAAAAAAAACGTTATTCCGTTGCATTACGTAGCTATGTAGAAGGCTCTTCTATTTAATTCAGTTCTTAAACCACCCTTGTTGCAGTTTATCGCTGAAGGTTAATTTTTGTTCTGTCTGGTGTCGCAGAAACAGTTTATGACTCGTTAGGCATTTCTATATTACTTATCCCTCAGACCGCTATCTGTTTCGTATCCTGTTGTTTCAAATCCATTACAGAATAAATGACGAAGGAGCGATGGACGAAACAGTCTGCGATGGATCCTCTCTTCACTAGGCAATGAAATTTGGCAATGTGGTTATTAAGTAAGATAATACTCGATTGCCAATTTATCAGTTCACTCTTTGAAGTAGATTCACAAGGGGTATTAGCACATATGCCTTCTACATTAGCAGCATTAGCAGGACGCTTTACATCAAGAATGAGTAACGAAATTTTAAGTGTGAATTCATAAGCTGTTGATGAGCTGCCTCATACACAAATAACACCATACTCCATAAAAAGATACAAAGAGTTTAGAAAATAAATAAGGGGACTATACAAACTACACTCCTGGAAATCGAAAAAAGAACACATTGTGTCAGACCCACCATACTTGCTCCGGACACTGCGAGAGGGCTGTACAAGCAATGATCACACGCACGGCACAGCGGACACACCAGGAACCGCGGTGTTGGCCGTCGAATGGCGCTAGCTGCGCAGCATTTGTGCACCGCCGCCGTCAGTGTCAGCCAGTTTGCCGTGGCATACAGAGCTCCATCGCAGTCTTTAACACTGGTAGCATGCCGCGACAGCGTGGACGTGAACCGTCTGTGCAGTTGACGGACTTTGAGCGAGGGCGTATAGTGGGCATGCGGGAGGCCGGGTGGACGTACCGCCGAATTGCTCAACACGTGGGGCGTGAGGTCTCCACAGTACATCGATGTTGTCGCCAGTGGTCGGCGGAAGGTGCACGTGCCCGTCGATCTGGGACCGGACCGCAGCGACGCACGGATGCACGCCAAGACCGTAGGATCCTACGCAGTGCCGTAGGGGACCGCACCGCCACTTCCCAGTAAATTAGGGACACTGTTGCTCCTGGGGTATCGGCGAGGACCATTCGCAACCGTCTCCATGAAGCTGGGCTACGGTCCCTCACACCGTTGGGCCGTCTTCCGCTCACGCCCCAACATCGTGCAGCCCGCCTCCAGTGGCGTCGCGACAGGCGTGAATGGAGGGACGAATGGAGACGTGTCGTCTTCAGCGATGAGAGTCGCTTCTGCCTTGGTGCCAATGATGGTCGTATGCGTGTATGGCGCCGTGCAGGTGAGCGCCACAATCAGGACTGCATACGACCGAGGCACACAGGGCCAACACCCGGCATCATGGTGTGGGGAGCGATCTCCTACACTGGCCGTACACCACTGGTGATCGTCGAGGGGACACTGAATAGTGCACGGTACATCCAAACCGTCATCGAACCCATCGTTCTACCATTCCTAGACCGGCAAGGGAACTTGCTGTTCCAACAGGACAATGCACGTCCGCATGTATCCCGTGCTACCCAACGTGCTCTAGAAGGTGTAAGTCAACTACCCTGGCCAGCAAGATCTCCGGATCTGTCCCCCATTGAGCATGTTTGGGACTGGATGAAGCGTCGTCTCACGCGGTCTGCACGTCCAGCACGAACGCTGGTCCAACTGAGGCGCCAGGTGGAAATGGCAAGGCAAGCCGTTCCACAGGACTACATCCAGCATCTCTACGATCGTCTCCATGGGAGAATAGCAGCCTGCATTGCTGCGAAAGGTGGATATACACTGTACTAGTGCCGACATTGTGCATGCTCTGTTGCCTGTGTCTATGTGCTTGTGGTTCTGTCAGTGTGATCATGTGATGTATCTGACCCCAGTAATGTGTCAATAAATTTTCCCCTTTCTTATTTCAATTTCCAGGAGTGTATATCAATACTTCATAAATGGCATTTAATGGATACAACTTTTTGAAAAAGGTATGACGTTTAATCAACAACATTAAAGCACGATGGACTGAATTTCGTATCACCTTTGTATAGGGGGCGAAATTATTTTGCGGTTCTTTCACTGTCGTCTCTCTTGCTAGAAGTTCTTCATGCGATGTGTAGACCTCTGAGTCGATCAATACCAGTCACTGAAGCCTATCCTGATTTTGTAGCTCCTTCAAGCATACAGTCAATCAGATTATTGTGTTATCGAGACCACTGTAATAGCCATGTGTGACGGAGATGGAGTCGCATGAGAAGCATGTTTGCATACATGAGGAAATACGCCACATAGCTAAACAATCAGTGTTTATGAGGCATGATGGTACATAAACAGAAATAATTTAATTGTTTTTCCTTGCTTATAACATTTACTAGAACAGATTTCTACTTCCAGAGGGATAAGGCATCAAAATTAGCAACATTTCTGACTTACGTATGCACTCTGTGCCAAAGAAGGTGCAAATGTTACTGAGAACAACAACCCAAGTGTGCTTTTCTGATTTCGGTGACGAGCGAAAATTAGAAGCCTGAAGCCCCTTAATGCGTACTAATTTCTTGGAAGAACACTGTATGTTTAATGGAAGCTTACTCCAAAATGTTAACGGAGAAAGAGTTTTTAGAGATTCTTTTTACTGTTGAGCAGTACGAATGTACTCCTTTAGTGAAGCTGGATGTCCTGATTGAGAGCACTGTGCTTTTATTCGGTAATTTAGGCTAAGGAACAGATTTGTCTAAATTCTAAAACAGTGTGAAGGGCTACGCAAATTCTGTATCCGCTTAAAGACAGAACCAATCACAGTGCTTTATTGGAATCGGAGTTTACAGAATTTGTACTAAATACAGACTACTTGTTCACTTACAGTATGTATTCGTAGGCAAATACTCTCACAGTCAACAACTGACAAAAAATTTAAGTTCACATAAAAAAGAAGAGCCGCACGGGATTAGCCGAGGGGTCTAGGGCGCTGCAGTCAAGGAATGTGCGGCTGGTCCCGGCGGAAGTTCGAGTCGTTCCTCTGGCATGGGTGTGTGTGTTTGTCCTTAGGATAATTTATGTTAAATTGCGTGTAAGCTTAGGGACTGATGACCTTAGCAGTTAAGTCCCATAAGATTTCACACACAAATGAACATTTTTTTTTTTTGAAAATGAAGACTTAAAAAAGCGGAAAGCTTCGTTAGCTAAGAATGCAACTCGAGTGCACATATGCTCACAAAGAACTCCTTACAGTCAGTTTCTTTAAAGAAAAAGTAAGTATTGTTGGACCATTCAAGAAAAGGGTGCATGGTCTGCCTGACAAGGCAGTACTGATTCCTTCTAAATATGTGGTGTTGAAACAATTTTTGTGCCAACTTCATATCTGTGAACGTGACTGGGCTTCGATTTAAGAGGAGCAGTGAATGACACAGCAATCCATATGGAACTAAAATGTGAACATAGTTCCATAAGAACTAAGGTAATTGCAATCTGTTCAAAATTCTGCGTGCGTAAAATCGAACCTGGCGTTGACAAGGATAAGGCCTGAGACACGGTCAACAGATTCGGCTCATTTTTGGCAGGTCGCTTGTGCACAACTTAAAATGAGAGACTCTAGTGTGTTTTGGCTCTAGACTTCCCCAATTTTGATAAAAGTACCCCAGAAGTTCGTGACCTTTAACCTGCTCAAAACTGACGGGATCGATGTGTAATTGTAAACTGAGCGTTTTTTATCCTCATTGTGCGGTACCCAAACACGTGCTTTCCTAAATGTCAAGGAAAGAAACTGACGGACTGTCACTGAGCCATGGCAAAAATTGCTGTTTTGAAAAGCGCGCCGCAGCGCGTTCTGTGAAGCAATCGCCCTTCGTTTCTGGCGGTGGCGCCGCTGTGGTAATCGCAGCTTTGGTGTCCCCCTCTGGTGGGAAAGGGGAAAGGTTGCTGTTCACGTGCATTTAAGGGGCGCTATGACCTCGGCACTTGGTCAGTCCGAGCGATGCTGGGTCGGTCTCACGTCACCAGTTGCTGGCCTGTCTCTCGTTCGCATTTGTGCGGCAGTGAGTGTCTATCCGTCGTCGGAGTGCTAGTATGGTTGTCGTTTGGATCAAACTTTAAAGAGAGAAAATGACAGTTTTGCCATTCCGCCAGTAACAGAACTCAGCTAGTGGTCGCCCGGTCGGGACTGTGTTCCTGCATCTGAGTCTGCGCGTTAGGCCGCTAGTCTGCTCCAGTTGCTTCGGCATTGGATTGGTCGGTTGGTCGGTCACGCACTGAGACACAAGATGACTGGTCCGCCTTGAGCGTCGGTGCATGAGAGGTCACCATGTGAGTCCAGTGGGCTGCGCCGTATAGAAAGGGGTAGTGGCTTCGCGGTCAAGAGAGCGACATGAGTCAAACCACGACATCGGGCTGGCCAGGGCGAGCTGCGACGCCGTGAGACGGGAGATCGGCGGTCCTTCCTGCGTCCGTCGAAGAGGCTGGCAGCGGACGGTTCGGGAGAGCGTTGGGGGTGCCGCGCCAGGTCTTCGCCAGAAATCGCAGTTTATTAGAAGTTAAGTGACTGGAGATATATTGTTTCATTTACTTGTTAAATTCTACTTGTTTCCTTGGTGAGCTCACCAGCCGCTTTGTTTTAGGGTCGTCCCACCATTCTTCTCCGATTACCCACCCGCGGGAAGGTGGTTAATTATGAATTGGGTGGTCCGTTTTCCCTTGTGGAGTTGGGGCGGGCTAGAGCAATCTCCGGTTCGGGCTGTTCAGTGATCCCACCGTCAATCTGCCATACGTTAATAGCTGCCTCTGTCATGTTTGTCGGATTCGGTGTTAACGAATTTATTACGTAAAGGCCGAATTCCTGAAATGTGTTTTTATCTTGCCAATCATCTTGCGAGTCGGTATATGTGTAATGTAGAGCATGTTGGTACATTTTATGTAAAACTGCATTTCATGTATTTTATTTAAAAGGTCATTTTAGTATATAAAGTTGCCACCCTCCCACCGTAACAGTTCTTTTAAAAACAAGTTGCACTTTCGGTGGCAAATAATTTTTAATGTGAGTGTTTTGTGCCATCTCCATCCCTCTTACGTGGTGCATAGTTCATGTGTTTGTCTTAGTTGTTAAAAATTTTAGTTTAAAGTAATCTGGTATGTTGCAGATTTGCACTAGTGTAGTCTGTCAGAGGTTATTATGAGCGGTCGTGACTATGGCCGTGTTAAAACGGGACTGCAAGGTTCTCAGCCCGAAAGACCATACTATCGAAATAAAATTGTTATTTCTGCCTCCGAATAAATTGCAACGTGATATTTACAGGGTACTTTCTGATTATAATTTTAAATCTGTTAAAAAAAAGTCTTTTAGGAGTAAAATTTCCATTTATTAAAAAAAATTTTCATTTGTTTCATCAGTTAACCATTGGCAACTACTTCCACGTTAATGTTCTTGATGAATCGTAAGTAAATAAAGTAAATTCTTAAGAAAAAGTTTTGAAAGTAAATTCACGGTTCAGTCACATATGTACCATTAAAGTAAACGCTGTTCAAAGAAAGCTCCGTTGGCGTAACGACCAAGGCATGGTGCTGGAGAGGATGTGTTCGAGTCCCAAACGCACTGGGTTCTCTCTTTTTTGTTTTTATTTCTATCTGTACCGAAATTTGTAGGGGTAGATAACGAAATCAGTAGGGAATAATAACAAGGTGGACTAATAAATGTCTCAGACAAGTTGAAATAGTAAATATTTACAATTTTAATCCTTGTTACCCTACCGAGGCTCCTTTATTTGCTGTGTTACATGTGCTCCATTTGCTTGCAACAAATACATGAGTGATAATAATATAAACATATAGCGCAAATACACTCGCGTCATCAAGAACATCTGATGATGCAATCTTCGCGAAACTACGTCGATTCTTCCGAAGATTTGGCGGTAAACAGACCTGGTTAACATAAAAAATATTTATTTTCCGAGAACAAATTTTAATGTGTACCACACTTATGATAAAGCCGCTGAAAAGTCGGTGCCGAAAGTGGACCATGAGCTGTAAATTATGTTATAAATCAGTGCTGAAAGTAGATCATGCATTATGTAATGAATCGGCATTGATTCCACGCGGTTTAGGCTTTGGTACTGATTTTTCCATAAGCACACAGCAATCCTGAAACCTCCAAATAAAGTTTTTTGCCGTGCAACGTAAGGTAGGATATCCGTAGTACCTTGTGACGAATTTGCAGCAGTCTTACTGTAATTGTTTTCATTCTATGTTGCCCTTTATGGTCTTCTGTTAGGCGGCGAGGAACCGCAGTATGGTGGGAATTTTATACTGTGAGTTGTAATGGACGCCTAGATGCCAGATTTATCGTGTGCAGAGGGTTGCGTACTGTCTTAGTCAACAGAACTGTCCCATTTGCCGTTAGAAAGGCATCGCTTATTTCTGTCATATTATCATGAAAGCCGTCATCAGCAGCGTCCATCGGCAGCTGTTGCTGATCTGACTGCAAGCTTGCAATACGACGCAAATTTTCAACATGTCGTTTAACATGTTAGCGATTAAGTGCTCGAATGACGTCGCGCTGTACGTCATACGGCGTGCAACATCCATACTGTCAATGTTTCCAGCAGTAAAACGATAATCTGGCCAGTAAGGTTGCAATTACACTTATTGTTGACAGACTTAACCGTAGTACACAAGCCACTCTATACCGTTCGCGACTGGAGACACTATGCGCCTTTACTGAACAGCTCAAAGCTTTGAAGTTTGTTATTACCTCTAATTAACAGGAGGCTGTGGCTCGTGACCGTAAGAAATGAGAGAGTGTGATGAAAAATTTATTTCAGCCGTGTTAGAGGAAATGTTGAACCTTGTTTTCATATAACAGTAGTAACATAAGCTTTCATTCTACGTGGTGAAAATTCCTATTTTCTTATTTGGTGTGCTACTACTTTTTATTGTAACTAGATGCCGAAAAAGTAAAACACTGAATCAAAAATTTTCAATAAAATTTGAGCGTCATACAGTAAAATACAAGATATTTCAAAGTCTTTGCGTCAGAGGGAACAATTTTTGTCGGAGAGCGAACGTTCGCTGATGGTTCCCGGGGACGCGAGGCGTCCTTTCGTGTTCGCCGGCGCTTGGACGACGAGGTATTGTCAAATTAGTAGGGCCTAATAATCAGCCGTGCTGTTAACTGTCAACCCCCGACAAACTGATAGAGTGGTTTTCAACAAGAAAGTGGAGATGGACACTTTAGAAGCGAATCAGGGGCTTCGATTTCTCTGGGCCTACACCTCTTACACAGAGGAGATCACTTGATTATAGGCAACACACATCCACGCCTCAGTGTGCCTACACCCTGCTGCCTCTCACGTTAGGTTATATTACATGTACAATTCGCACATAGTGAGGAGATCGTCCAAGTTTTAGAGTATGTCAGAAAACTAGAGTACACAGTAAATATTTACAAAGAAAAGGAAATATGCTAATGTACTTTACACATATCCCAAGTGAAAACATCTTCATGGACTAGTAAGAAATCAAAAACATTATAAATATAATTTCATTCCAGCGGTAAAATTCTTTTGGCTCGTAACAAGCTATTGAGGACATTTGTTCTTGAATAATGGATAACTTTCTGGACCACATTAAGATACTTTAAATATTTTTAAGATTTTTGTTACACTAATGGTCATTAAAATTGCTACACCACGAAGATGACGTGCTACAGACGCGAAAATAACCGACAGGAAGAAGATGCTGTGATATGCAAATGCTAGATTTTTCAGAGCATTCACACAAGGTTGGCGCCCGAGGTGACACCTACAACCTGCTGTCATGAGGAAAGTTTCAACCGATTTCTGATACACAAACAGCAGTTGACCGGCGTTGCCTGGTGAAACGTTGTTGTGATGCCTCGTGTAAGGAGGAGAAATGCGTACCATCACGTTTCAGACTTTGATAAAGGTCGGATTGAAGCCTATCGTGATTGCGGTTTATCGTATCCCGACATTACTGCTCGCGTCTGTCGAGATTCCATGACTGTTAGCAGGGCATCGGTGGGTTCAGGAGGGTAATACCGAACGTCGTGCTGGATACCAACGGCCTCGTATCACTAGCAGTCTAGATGACAGGCATCTTATCCGCATGGCTGCTACGGATCGTACAGCCACGTCTCGATCCCTGAGTAAACAGATGGGGACGTTTGCAAGACAACAACCACCTGCACGAACAGTTCGACGACGATTGCAGCAGCAAGGACTATCAGCTCGGAGACCACGGCTGCGTTTACCCTTGACGCTGCATCGCAGACAGGAGGACCTGCACTGGTGTACTCAACGACGAACCTGGGTGCACGAATGGCCAAACATCACTTTTTCGGGTGAATCCAGGTTCTATTTACAGCATCACGATGGTCGCATAAGTGTTTGGCGACATCGTGGTGAACGCACATTGGATGCGTGTATTCGTCATTGGCCATACTGGCGTATCACCCAGCGCGATGGTATGGGGTGCCATTGGTTACACTTCTCGATCACCTCTTGTTCGCATTGATGGCACTTTGAAAAGTGGACGTTACGTTTCAAATGTGTTACGACCCGTGGCTCTACCCTTCATTCGATCACTGCGAAACCCTACATTTCAGCAGGATAATACACGACCGCATGGCGCAGGTGCTGTACTGGCCTTTCTGGATACAGAAAATGTTCGACTTCTGCCCTGGCCAGCACATTCTCCAGATCTCTCACCAACTGAAAACGTCTGGTCAATGATGGCCGAGCAACTGGCTCGTCACAATACGCCAGTCACTACTCTTGATGAATTGTGGCATCGTGTGGAAGCTGCATGGGCAGCTGTACATGTACACGCCATCCAAGCTCTGTTTGACTCAATGCCCAGGCGTATCAAGGCCGTTATTACGGCCAGAGTTGGTTGTTCTGGGCACTGATTCCTCAGGATCTACGCACCCAAATTGCGTGCAATGTAATCACATGTCAGTTTTAGTATAATGTATTTGTCCAATCAATACCCGTTTATCATCTGCATTTCCTTTTGGTGTAGCAATTTAATTGGCCAGTAGTGTGTTCCTCGTAACGAGTCCATGATCTGAACTGTTGGTATGAAGAATATATTTATTTTCAAAGACAAAATACGTTAAGGAATAAATACTTTATGAAGCAGTAGTTAGTATCCCTAGTTTCCCTAACAAGGCTATTGTAACGTATCGCGCATGTAGGCGAGTTATTCGGTCAGCTGGTATTAATAAGAGGTGAGGTGAGTTTGCTTGGGAGGCTGAGCAGTGTTGATGGCGAGTCCAGGTGCGGGTAAAAAGGCTAGATAGTAGGTGAATAAATGCTGGTATGGGGAATTTTAACAGTGGTTGCATCAATAGATGGCTCCGCAAGGCACCAGCAATGGTGGGCTGTCAGACACTCTGAAAGGTGACTGAGTTACAGGTCTGCAAAATTCGACTACAAAAAAAAATCTGAATAATAAAGTAAATCTGAATACATGCGCCTGCTCAGATTAACGAGACCATCGATCCAGCGGAACAACAGTAATTTCAATACCTTTAAAATTACATGAGTTTTTTCTACAGTCACTAAAAATTTTCACAATGAAACTCCGAATTAACAATTTTTAAACGATTTATGCGATTTCAGCGAACAATATCTCAGTTGTTAGCATCCCTCTATACCTACCTACTGTTTTGACGCATTTTATGTAACTATTGATTACAACTGCGAATACAAAATCTTGGTACTTTAAGAAGTGATGAATTCCATTTTTTGGCTGACACAACCGTCAAAAAGACTATCAAAGGAAGCTTCTGTCAAGTAGGCGTACAGAACTATTTAAGCTATTTTTTGTGTTTGTGAGGATCCACAGCCTCCAAATACTCAATAAATGTAAAAATGGTGCATGAGCTTTGTTACTGTGTGGGTGTAAGAAATTTGTGCAGCTTATCTCAATGTGAAGTGTGTATAGTGTTAGTTATGCGTGCAAACAATGTAGTGCTTTTCCGTGTTCTTTTTACAAGTTCTTGACAATGACAAGCAGTCGAAATTAGCTAATGGCACAGTTAAATAAAAATCCTGCTACAGCCTACTGTACGCCATGTTTACGTTTATTTAAACTACATTTAAAGGTGTTCTGCTGTCAATGAATGTGAGTGCATTTGCGCAAGGATGCTGGCTTATTTATGTATGAACAAATGTTTACTTACAGTTATTGTAATCAGTCTGAGTGGGGCCAAACGCTCACACCATTTCCTTATTTCAACATTGATGTAATACATCAGTTCAACGTGCAAAGTGGTCAAGTTAAGTGATATCATATATATAGAACTTAAGAACCATATAATCTTAGTAGGGATGGTACTCAGCCAATGGAAACGCAGGCAGTGGCAGAATACCACCGGAGTCGAGTGGATACAGACTCCAGAGTGAAGAGCTCAAATGAGCGATTCTAGGCGCTTTCCGTTTGGATCTTAAAGAAGACATTTCTATGTTTGTGCTTGAAGAAGGAAAGCCTGCCTGTGGTAACGTGTGGTATTAGATCGTATAGGTAATAGATTCAGGGAAGTGACCACCTCTACAAGACTCACTTTCTTCCGACAGCATTAGCGAATCGAGATAAGACAGACATTGTTGTATCACGACTTGAATGGCTGTTTAACTAGAGGATTCTTGTACCATCCCTGTAATGCTGCAAACACCATATTACTTCATTTGATAAAGTTATTTTCTGTCTGTATTTTAAGAGGATACCATAAGACCAGTTTCCGTTTACATGACGTATATTTTCATGAACAAAAATTATTCAACACACTTTTCCGTCATCTACATCAGTTACAGACGTTGGAATAGAATACTTCTAATTCCATTATTCATTTGTCTTTTATCTAATATTCCTGCGTATTTCGTTAATTACCAATTCTAGACTATCTGACAACAGGATGGTAGCTACTGATTGTTATTTGCTGCGAGGAAGCTGGTGGACATGATAACAGACGCGTGTGGCTCTTCTCTGTGACTCTATCGAGCTATTTCTTTTAAACAGAGCCGCTCATATCCCAATTACCTAAGGTTCAAACAAAATCAAGTAGAGTATTAAATGATTTGCTCGAATGGACTGCTGGTTAGGCAGCAGTTACTGAGAACAGAAAACCGTTATGTAACGCACACTAAACATAATTTTCTTGACTTCTAAACATAAATAATTGTAAAAATTTTTGTAAACGGAAAACTATCGCTTGGCTTGATGAGTTTTCCCTAAAAGTAATACCAGGCAACATCATGGAATGAAAGTAAAAATTGTAAAGTTTATTTTTATTTCACCTGTGTCTGACATCTAACAGCTCTTCAGTACTCCCTGCTATCGTACTCCCATTTGAAGACTGTGACCTCACACTGTCAGCTTCTTCTATTTGCTTGTCATCATATTTTAGGCACAGAATGGCTACAAATTTCTTATAAATTCTAAAGTGCACATAGTGTATAAGTATTTGAGCCACGTTTTCGTCTATACAAAAGACAAAGCGTCAAGCGTTTAGTACGACAGTAGATTCAGTGTCATGTTTTCCTCTTGTTAACAAAAGAGAGATCGAAACACACGGGAGGCGGTCTCTCATCTGGAGATGTGTTGCGTATGAATCTCCAATGTCGCGACAAAATTAGTCATACGGCATGACTGAAGACACGAGATCTGAGAAATATTTTACGGGCAATAATGAATGTGGCAGCACGTCGCAAATTAACAGACTTTGAACATGGGGTGATAATCGGTAATAGCACACCAAAGCTGGATAGCATAGTAAAGCATAATTTCGGGGATTGGAGGTCACCATTGTCTAGGATGAATCTTGTGTATGCCGGAGATCACATTTAGACATTCAAAACCGCCGCTCAAGAAGATCTCAAGTACTTTACTGAAGGACGTGAAGTCACTTCCATAGGTAGTCGGTGCGTTTGAAGGTCTATTGCGAGTCAGATCGCTGCAGGTTGAGGTTTCCAAAAATTTATTTCTACCAAGACTGTACCAATACAATTGCAACAAAATATCGGATTCAACATTTAAAAACCAATTCTTATGTTACTGCCTTTCTATCACTTTAGGTTACTCAGTGTATATGGAATGCATAACTTAATATTGTCTCGAAGAAAATAGAAATGCAACGAAAACAACGTATACCATCATTATTAAAACGTGTGCGAGATAATGTACTACGTGCAAGGGTCTTCCAACATGAAACATATCATTCCCACTTCTACACAACGTATTTTCCAACGACTACATCAGTATAACATACCTTGATACTTAACCTCACCCAGCCACGATGTTGTCGATTACATGATGAACACATACAGGGCATATACTATTTAATATGATTATACAATGCAGATCATTAACGCTACAAGCGGGTGTTCCCTGCTCGCACCTAGGCTGCTGGCTGTAGTTTACGAGGCCTGCACATAAAGGAAAGCAAAGTTTTACTTCAATTGCTCTATTGCATGGATTGCCTGTAACAAATGAATATAAACAACAGATTTTTATTACTTTTGAAAGCTGTATGACCATTGAAAGTGAACTTACAGTGTCGTATACTTTGAAGTAATCTTCGAAACAAAGTCCCAGACTTTAATCTCTTCCCGCGCTCTCTCACAAGTCACAGACACACAAGTGCATCTTCCTGTACGTATTCAACGACGTCATAAACAATAAATGACGTGAGACCGAAATGTACACTCCTTTTTCCTTTCCACGAGGACAGTCTGAAGATTTTAACGGTTTGTAATTGCCGGCGGCAGTTCTAACTCGACAATTCAACAGCCCCCTTGGATTATTTTCAGTGATGGTGCCGTTCATAGTCTAATAGGTCCATCAGCAGATAAACTTAATCAGACAAGATGTCTGCAGCATGCTAAAAGTGTTAATTGATCCTGAACAATAAAAAGTTTGAGATCCTCCTCAGGAGTGCTAAAAAAACCTCAGTTGCATTTTGGTTACACGATAAGCCATTCATAAGTAGAAGTTATTGATACAACTAAGTACTTAAGGATTCCAATTACGAAAAACTAAAGTTGAAATCATAGAAAATGTTGTGGGAAAGGTGAAGCTAATACTACGATTTAGTAACAGGTGACTTAAAAGATGAAACATATCTATTAACGAGACTGCTTACTCTACGCTTGTCCATCCTCTTCTGGAGTGTTGCTGTACGGTATGGAATACTTACCAATTATAATCGACGAATCACACTGAAAAAGTTCAGGGATGAGCATCCCGTTCTTAATATCTTGAAATAAAGGAAGGACAGTCACGGATATTATAAGCGAGTAGCGATGGCAATTATATTTCGTTGCGACGGGACTTTTTTACGAATTTTTAATAACCACCTTTCTACTCCGAATGTGAAAATATTTCATTTATTCCCTATTGCACTGGGAAAAATTAATATCACGATAAAATAAATCAGAGCTCTAACGGAAATATTTAGGTGTTTGTTTTCCAGATGTGCTATTTGTGAGTGTGACGGTCAGGGAACAATGTAAAGTTGTTATGTCAGCTACCTGATACCCACTGCAGAATAATTATGCGGATGTGGATGCAGAAAACTAGATATTTAACGTCAGCTTTGAATTCAGTGGCACCGCATTTGGAATGTTTCGCTTACTCCAATTCCACAATATTTCGTTTGTCAAATAGGGTTATATGAGTTAAAAAGCTGATTAAGAAATACAGACTTCATTATCTCGACTCAGTCGTTTACATAAGAACATCCACTTCACCATAGTACACCAGAAAGATATGAAATCAAAATAATAGACATGACAGTCACTAAAACAAGAACATAACAAAGGCATTCGTGAAAATTAAGTACATGAACTTCCCCAAAACATAACAAAAGGCAAAAGCAAAAACACTGACATAACAATCACTTACAACAACAAAGAAAACGCTAGCTACATAACTGTGCCACATTGGACTCATTTCCAACAAAATAGCCAAAGTGTTTAATAACAAAGATTGGAAGTAGCAGGCTCAATGGAGATGTTTGTTAATTTGTGATTTATTCCACCTTATCGCAACGGTGACTAAACCAATCGCCGTAACGTGAGTGGAAACAAAATTGACTGTTGTTTCTAAGTATCAGCAACAGTTTGTTAGTTACTTGAGAGCAGCGATGTCGTACGAATTACATTAATTTGGGTGTACAGTGGGCCTACGACCACCTAAAGTTTGTTAAGTTTCGCGAACACAACAGATTACGTCCCTTATACTTCACGAAGACATGTTATCCTGAAAGATAATCCTGCTCTTCCGCTCTCGAAATATTCACTGCAATTTTTGTGGGAAGAAACAAATATATAAAGTAATTTTGAAAATTAAAACGCTTGTTGTAAATAAGAAAACAAACCTACAATGATAACTGAAATGTATGCATTGTCATCTAAGAAAACACATGTTACAGCTGCAGGGGGTTTCTATTAGAATAGTACTTGGCACATACGGCTGAGTTCAAGAGCGCACAAGCGCACGAGTGTCAGGCTAAAGTTTTCCCTTCCGTTCCATTCAGGTTAATATTATTCTTCACTATGAATCAGATCAGACCACTTAGCTAAATTTGATATACTTAAGCCACTTCTGGAACACTACACCTATAATCGAAGCACATGGAATTTGGTTACCGGTAGCAATCGTAGATAGTTAATTTTGCGCTACCACGAGGGTCTTTTAGTAATGAAACTACAGTTACACTCGCTCGCCTGCACATTCAAACACGAAACAAAGGGCTATGATTCTGTCATGTGCACTCGTCCTGTCAACCGCCATACATGCTGTACTTTTGAAGACATATCGGAAATTCACACCAGCGGCGAACCATGCATGAAATCACTTACCCTTGACGATGAGGCAACATCTAGATTACGATAAACGGGTCTGTCGTTGCTCTAAAGTTTGACACAGTTTAATGAATCTTTGTACATCACAGTCAAAGTCACTTCCTTGCGTACACATTCTCTGGTCAATATTACTTGCAGAATAACCTGTAGTTACTCAACTGCTGACCCAGACACTGAGAGTAGTGTCTCGTAAGCTTTCGTACATTGAAAGTACTTAATGATCGGATTAATTGAACATTTTAAAGGAGCAGACAGATACGGGTGTGGGCTCAGTGATTGCCCAAAACCGACTGTCTGCCACCCCCTCCGCCACACCTATACGTACGCGGCAAACATTAATCAGGTAGTTACTCAAGTTAGAAACTAAATGACAGAATCGTTTTCTCAAACACTGCCCTCAATTATCTTCTTGAGATAATTACGAAATTCTCTTTTTCTTAACCTGAGGGACTGAGTAAAACTGCGTATGTTTTTTCTTGATGACGATAACTCGCAATATCGCACATCATACTAGTGTTGGTATTCCCTGCAGAAATATCAATGCTAAGTGCTTCCTTGCTATCGGAAACGGATACCTATACTGTATTTGTTCTAGATGCTACTAAAAGCTTTTTATTTACCCGCGAACTTGGTACTTCCTAATACTTCCAGCCACATAAACCAGTTTGTCTGCCTTCTCTAAACGACTCAGAGCCTTCTACACAAATCGTTCTCATGTACACCTGCCCAATGTCAGTAGAGTACTCTCGCTTAAATATGTTGGGGCAATGAAGGAAATAAAACTGTTCATGTCACCTTATTGGTGGCATGGGTTGTTTCAGTTTATTTCGAAATAAAGCCCTTACTCTTTAATATGATATATATATATATATATATATATATATATATATATATATATATATAATACTTTTTTAAATGAAACAAAGTAAAACATAGCTGGGGTACATTCACAGGTTACTATGTAGTGTAGTTGCTTTGTTATTCCCCACTTTCATTGAATTAAAAGATGCTAATCATTTAATGACATAACAATTTAATTGTGAAGTCATTTGCAAATAAAGAAACCAACATGAGAATTTATGAAGTTGCTCCCTACTGTTTCATTTAAAAGCTATTATCGGAATTTATGAAATTTTGATATAAACAAAACAAGCTACTGCCTGTATCCTTGAATGAAATTATATGACCCTGACTTAATAAAACAAATAGTTTAAACCTAAGGTCCTTCGCTCACAATCTGACATAAAGGTTGTGACACACAAAATATGAAAATATAGTTGGTCATTTCAGCATCTGTAGACATTAATGGAGATTAAAAGAACTTACAGTACAACTTGTAAACTCTTACATAGATTCTGAATGAAGTCAAACCAAATGTTGATCATCTGAATGAAAGTACAAATAATGAACCGGTTTGGACACATTTAAGAAATATCCGAACTACTGTACATGTTAACCGTTTATTCCAATAGATGATCATTAAGTAATAACCTCTTTATATAAAAAAACTATTTAAGAAATGTTTTTACCACAAGAGAAAATGATCAGAAAGAAATCTGTAAATCTTTGTATAATATGAATGTCCCAAGCTTTTTGTCATTTCAGAACTTCAGATGTTTCATTCCCCTATTCTTCTCAGTTCTATGCCACTATTGTGTATTTAGTTGTATTTTTGTCAAACTCAGGTATTTCTCCTACCCATTGACCCGAATGGTACATACTCCTTATGTTTGTTGAGCTTCTCATATTTTTGGACACAAGAAGACAAGTTTCACATTTATGCATTTGGATATTATGCCTAGTGCACAAGTCTGTTTCGACCTCATGATATTTTCACTTAATAACTAACTACTACCTCCCGAGGTTGGAATATTACATCTCCAGTGTCCTCTGCATATATTACTTAATGACTAAGGAACGAATTTGTCCATCTACACAGTCCATTTATCTAGGGCCTTAAAACTAGTTAACTCTAATCATGCATTACATAAATCCGTTTTCATCTTCATAAAAATAACACTTATCGTCAAATAGTTCTCTAATTGAATATAACTTTCATAAATACACATTCATTCGGTTTCATAACCAAATTTTCACTTTTTCTCGACTTTTGTCATGAATACATCTGTAGTGAATGCTGTTGAGCATGTCGAATCTATGAAACAATAGCGTTCTGCCACGCCTCCGTGATTTTCTTGAGTATTCAGATTATTTACTTTCTTTGGCCAATATATCCATTTAACATTTAACGTAACTTGCTGGTAAAGGCATCTCTAATATTTTACATTATCTTCCTAATGCTGACTTTACTACAACCAACATTCATGTATTCATTCTAAACAACATCAGCTTTCATGAGTTATCCAGTGGATACACGATAAAACACTGTGCTTTCTAGCTGAATTCTACTCATGTGCTTTGGCAATGGTCCCTAATGATCCCTTACTACTAAATGAAAAGTTCTCCCTTTACAGCACTTGTTGCAAAATTCTTAACTGTAACTGTCCCAGATTTGCTTATTCCCTCGTATAACATCGTTGCTTTATTTCCTCTCCAACCACTTTATTACAATAGTTCCCTGAACAACCCTTTTTTACATTAGACCATCCTCATTTTACTGCATTTGTACTCTACCTTTGTTTAACACCTTGTCGCTTGTGGTCACTTACCGTAGATCTTCCCAAATTAGTTTTTCAAACTATATGCACTTCACTCTCCTCGTCTCAGGTGACGTTCACGCAAAGCAGAGCATCTGTTTTCTCTTCATTACATCTTCCTATAAGATTACAACAGCAAAAATTTGTAATTCTGTCTTTACACCTTAACTATGTATTTATTTAGAGCTTACGATCCCTCTGACCACGAGAATGTCTATATGAGTACGAATTTGGAGAAGAGTGGGGGCCGAATGGTCGCGCAGGATGAACAAAACCATTCAGTAGCGGGGGACATACATCTGTCTGATCGTGTATCAGTCACGGAATTACTGATGCCCTACGTATTCGATGCTTACTACACAGGATGTACTTCTTCAATTCCATGATGTTTCTGGGACCAAATATCTTTTGGCAAATTGGATACGCTAACTGATAAGCATTTTCATTTGGAATTGACTCCAACAGGAATAGACCTTGATATACGTGGAGAAACTTTTTAATTTCACTGATGATTTTCTTAGACCTTCCCTTGGTCTTTATCAGTATCAAATCACCTTCCTGAAATATAGTAGCTATAGCCTTTCCATCACACCTAGTCTTTCACTGTTGAGCCTTCTTTTTCATTTTCACTTACGAAAATTGTATTAGCTAACTTCTCTTCATGACATATATTACGGACAAACTCATTTCCTCTTAAATGATATTAGTTGCCTTCTCTCCTAGCATCAACTCACAAGGCAAAAATCCTGTCACCTCGTGCCACATGTTGTTTATGAGACCACCAAAATCAGGTATGGAGCTTGCCCAGGTTGTATTCTTCTGATGACTAAAGGTACTCCACCACCTGTAACATTCCTTCAAAACTGTTCTGCTGTAGTTACCCTGTTTAAAGTATGGCGTTATACTAACATGCTCAACCCCTTCTGACCGTATGGAAACTCTAAATGCGTTACCTTCAAATTACAGACCATTGTTCAACAAGTTAACAGCAGGCATACCATGCTTATCAAACAAAATATGGGGCTTCTTAACGAAAGTTCTACTGGTTGCATTCTTAAGAAGAAAGAAATTTACAGATTTGCTGAATACATCCAATGCTCCAAATATGTACATTATCTTACCCTTCTACTTGGGTAACAGCCCAAAAGATTGTACATCCTTGTGTTCCAGTGATTCCTGCGGCAGAAAACTTTGCCTCAGGCAATGTATGGGACCTGCAGCAGCACGAATATTTTGACATTGATCACATGCTCCTACAAACCTTTCCATCTGCCTCCACATGATATCAAATATAACTGTCTTCTGCAATTCCATGATGCACCTTTATACATGCACCCTCATGCTCCACAATACCTGTAAGTTTGATGTATTAACTCTGTTACTTTATTTACATGCTGGGTGGGGAAATAAAGTTTCCATGTTTCCATAATTTCTTACCTGCTCCTAAATAGTACACCATTGTGAAGTTAGTAGCGATCTGCTTGATAGTATTTGTTACCAGTTTGTGTTGTGCTATTTGGTCTCAAAACTACAGCATGTGCATTTTAAAGCGATGAAACACGTACTGGGTCCTGAATTAATGGAAAGGATGGCTGTATATGTAGATGATATTCTCTTAGTCACCCCTACATGAGAAGAGCACTACAAGTTATTAACGGAAGTACTGACTGCAATGTTAATATTCAGTAAGATAGAGTTTGTAAAATCAGAAATTCAGCTCTTAGGACACATAATTGGCACACAGGATATTGGGCCTGAAGAAGAGAAATTTGAAGCCATAGAACACTTCCCTAGTCCAAAGAATAACAAATAATTTACAACTGTGTTTGGTTTATTCGGTTTTTATCGCAAATTTATTTCGAAATAAGTTTTTACTGCACCTTGCTTAAATAATTTATTCTTTGAAGATGGTATACTAATATGGTCACGTGAGTTTGAGGAAGCTTTCCTATGTCTGAAAATCGGATTACCCTTACATCAGCATGCTACTTTTTATATTATCTAATGTCTGTAGTTACGGTATTGAAGTTGAGATTTTTCGGGAGGGTAATAAAGAAGGAGAAGATAAACATCATACCTGCATTCGCATGAAGACTCTAAAAGCGGCTGAATGGAACCGAATGGAACTATGTGTAGTGAAACAGGAAGCATTGGCTGTTGTCTTTTGGTTCCAAAAGTTTAAAAAGGGAATGAAAGTGTGATATTAACAAATCACGAGGCTTAAGTTTTCTGAGGATATGTCGACTAAAGCATCCAAGCCTTTCCAACTAGGCTATGTACATCCAATAATTTGATATTGACATACGGTGTGTGAAGGTTGCAGATAATTTAAATGCACATGCCTGGTCAAGAATGCCTGAAGCAGAGCAAGTAGAAGAACAGGCGACCTCATTACCAGGGCAACAAGAATGAGGCGGCCATTAGGAAGATATGGAGACCCTGAATCATAGATTGTGAAGCATATTTTAAAAGCAGATCGGCATTCAAAGGTAAATGTTTTCTACAAAGTTGACAATGGGTTACTATTTAGGAGGAGGAAAGAAAATATGGAAACATGGAAACTTCTTTTCCCCAAGCAACATGAAAATAAAGTAACAGAGTTTCTACATCAACGTTATGGGTATTATGGAGTATGAAGGTGCATCGAGGAATAGCGGAAGGCAGTTATGTTTGACATCATGTGAGGTGGTTGAAAAGATTGGTAGGAGCCTGTGACCAATGTCAAAAGATCCGTGTTGCTGCAGTTCCCATACAGTGCCTGAGGCAACGTTTTCTGCCATAGGAATCCTTAACCTGCCCTGGAACTTCTGAAAATACCTTCTTGAACTTCACCAGTACTTTCTTTAAATTTTTCTTTAGGTTACTAGGCAAACTCTCAATTCTTCCCACTTTTTCTTTTATTTGCTTCACACTATCGTTTGTATATCGATATATTTTCTCTACCTCCATATTTCTGTATATTGTACATGCTTTTTGCGTTTGATACACTGTTATCCTGGATCTGATAC
The DNA here is from genome assembly GCF_023864275.1 of Schistocerca cancellata. NCBI lineage: Eukaryota > Metazoa > Arthropoda > Insecta > Orthoptera > Acrididae > Schistocerca > Schistocerca cancellata. The sequence continues at coordinate 447,912,512 of NC_064630.1, read as the reverse complement.
ATAAAGAAAATAACTGAGCTATTCCCGTCAGACCTAAATTATTCTTTAAATGGTACTTCTCAATCTTGTCCTTGCACACGCAGTTTTATCGGTTTACCCCCCCCCCCCCCCCAAAGTCGGTGGTTTAAAAAATTACATTTACCAAAAGTTTTACACTAAAATTCTCAATAATCAAGAAATTAAGCTCTATACTTTTTCCATTGAGCACCACAGGCAACCATACTTCATTCTTAATAGCCCTCGAAAGTTTGCTTGTTGCACCTAAAATTTTCAAACTCATGAAAACTGGAAAATTTTCTTTCTTTGGATTAGATTCATACAGTTCTCCAGACACAGCTGACACTTCTGAACCACTTTCTATAGAATATCTGCAGTGACGTCTGCTGACTGGGCAGTAGTAATTGGAACACGTAATTCATAAAATGACAACTATTCTCTTCTTCCTCCAATCTATCATTAATTACCTCCATCCTAATAAAATCAGAACAATTCCTTGATTCCTTAGTATAACAATGGATAAATAACGACGAAAATCGGCCAACCTTTTGTAAAACAATAAGCTGCACAGGTTTTGTGCCTGTGCCACACTCGTTCTAGGCGCTAGAGCCTGGAACCGCGCGACTGCTACGGTCGCAGGTTCGAATCCTGCCTCGGGCATGGATGTGTGTGGTATCCTTAGATTAATTAGGTTTAAGTAGTTCTAAGTTCTAGGGGACTGACGACCTCAGAAGTTAAGTCCCATAGCGCTCAGAGCCATTTGAACCATTTGTGCCACACCCATTGTGCGTTCAAATTATGTAGATCTTCAGCACTGATAATTCTTTCAGAAACAAATTCATCACTGCTTTCACCTTTAAATATAAATTCCCAAACATTTTCCTTATTCGTAATAGGCACTCCATTAGTTTCAATACCCTGTTCATCGAGAATATTGTCACCATCTCTAGCAATTGTTCTTTAGTTTCAGGAGACCAGAAGCTCCATATTTCTTTTCTGAAATTATGTGTACACATCGTGTCATCCCATCAATATCCATCAGATTGTTCTTCAGCTACTGACTCTTTCAATTATACTGAAAGGTGACATGGTGTCTGAATTCTGTTTCCCTATCAAGTTAATTCCTTTATCCCTGAAAATTTAATTGCGGAATGGAGATGAATTCCGCTGAATGGGCGGCGAGTGAAGTCAGCTGAGCCACGGGAAATGTCCGGTCCTGCCTCCATCACATTATCACTTGGCGTGGGTGTCCTGGGTTCGAGTGCTGCTCCTGCCACAGTCCCCCCCCCCCCCAAATCACGCAACATTTCAGTTTTCCTCACGAGCTGTGTACAACTTAATGAGGTCTCAGATACCTGTTTTGTCTCTAGCCCATCCCACACTAAGACATTTCTTAGTTTAACAGTCCTTCATTTGTGTTATTGTTAAATTTTGGATTCGCGCTGGCTGCTACCAGAGTCGTCCTCGACCTCTGTCATTGCGCCTTGGCTGCACGCGTGTCGCATTTACCCGCCGGTGCGTCTCCCTCGACGGCTGCCGATTTGTTTGCCTGTGTTTTACACCTGTAATCGCTCTACTCTAGTAAGATAGCGAAAATAATCCTCGTAAGTGTCTGGCGGTTCTGGTAGCATCACTTCCTCTACATCATATATCAACAGTCTCTCTAATTGAAACTAAACTGTTTGACATCCATTACCGTTGCGATTAATGTTACTTTCGATCACCAGTGTTCGCAGAAGTCAGTTAATGAGCCACACCGTGACTGACATGGCTCACCACATACGAAACCTTTCATTAAATCTTCCTTCATTCCTTTTGACCTGCATTTTTGCAAAAAAGCTTTCATTGAAATTCTTTTACCGTTTCGCAGGAATTTGCGACACCATAAACATATGTAACGGCACCTTCCCTTAAGTATCCTATGATGAAAGATATCTGTTCCTCAACTTCTCATACTGTAGGATAAACCTTATCAAAACACTGAATAACAACTTTCGATCACCAGTGTTCGCAGAAGTCAGTTAATGAGCCACACCGTGACTGACATGGCTCACCACATACGAAACCTTTCATTAAATCTTCCTTCATTCCTTTTGACCTGCATTTTTGCAAAAAAGCTTTCATTGAAATTCTTTTACCGTTTCGCAGGAATTTGCGACACCATAAACATATGTAACGGCACCTTCCCTTAAGTATCCTATGATGAAAGATATCTGTTCCTCAACTTCTCATACTGTAGGATAAACCTTATCAAAACACTGAATAACAACTTTAGGATGTAGTTTCCCATTAGGAAACAAATAATCAAAATTTCTGATGATCCAGAAGTAGAGCGGTGAGCAATTTTACGTTGCAGTTTGCTGGTTTCCTCTGAAAGATCAGATACTTCTAGGTCTACTATTTTTTTTAAGAATAATCTATGTGGACTGGAAATCAAACTTATCTTTAATTTCTACACTAAGTGTAGGATTCATTTCAGTGACAGCACCTCTAATATTTCCTACATTTCCTTTAGTTACTTCCGTCCTCCAGTTCACTAACTTACCATCCACAGGTTGTTGCTCATGCTTACCCTGTTCCGCAATAATCGTTTTCTGAAAGTCATCACGTTCTTTCTTATGCTCGCTAAATTGATTTAACACTGCAGAGGTGGAATCTGTAACTAATTGTTTGCCTTCATCATGAACATCTTTTAACTTTCCCGTTACTTTAGAGATCATTTGAGCAAATTTAGTTTCGTATTCCATTTTATTTTGCTAAGAATGCTCAGTAAAACGGTTATGTAATTATGTTTTCAATTTAGCCATTTCCCCAGTAAGTTTATTCTCTCCCTCTTTTAGCTCAGTTTTTGTTTTAAATTTCCATCGGACTTTACAAAGTATACTTTTGAGTTAACATACTGAATATTATTATTTACACCAGTTTTCTGAGCGCTGAATGCTCTGAGAATTGACAGGGGTTAGTTGTTTGTCTCTCCAGCAAGTACTGTTTTCTGAAAAATGAAGCGGATACGGCTCTTCCAGAATTAGAGTACTTCTAGCAGTATCTATATCTACATCTACATGACTACCCTGCAACTCACATATAAGTGCTTGGCATAGGGTTCATCGAACCACAATCATACTATCTCTCTACCATTCCACTCCCGAACAGCGCGCGGGAAAAACGAACACCTAAACCTTTCTGTTCGAGCTCTGATTTCTTCCTACCTATGTAGGTTGGGCTCAACAAAATATTTTCGCATTCGGAAGAGAAAGTTGGTGACTGAAATTTCGTAAATAGATCTCGCCGTGGTGAAAAACGTCTTTGCTTTAATGACTTCCATCCCAATTCGTGTATCATATCTGCCACTCTCTCTCCCCTGTTACGTGATAATACAAAACGAGCAGCCCTTTTTTGCAACCACACCGCGCAGCAATATTCTAAGAGTATGATTTCCTGAATCGCCCGTCATCCATTCCTATTTTTATTCCGTAGTTTTATCGGTGGTATCAATTTCGTACACACTAGCCATTTCATTATATATCATATTCTTTACACTTCATCAAGTGGATCCTGTTTAGTCTGAATATTGTTGAAAATTATGGGAGGGTTAACCTTTGTCATCAATAGGTTACAACCTATATTTATCTGCTAGCTTAACCATCTTCTTACTCATGAGTAACGCAACTTCCAGCAAACAAAACCATTTTCCGTCACTTAACTTTGTCTTGCGGCGGTCCACTGCGCTGCGTGAAACGGCTGTTCCGCGGCCAGACTGCCCCTCCGTCGGCAGCGGTATCACTGTAGTTGCTGGACGCCCTGTCTCGCACCCGCACCAGCCTCCCGTGGAGCCGTATTCACTCACCTGCTACTGCCTGTGCCTATTTCCAAAACTGACGCTATTCTCGCGTCCCGTTATACGGTGCGCTCTCAGTTCTTCTCAGCTACAGCTACTGCTGCGTTCATTTCTCCCGATAAGAAAATGATTCCACTCAATGGCTCGCACAACAGTGCTACAATAATTCTCTTCAAACTCCGCGATAACTAATATTTACTCTTTATATGACTGAAGTTAAAATATTAAAATTTCCTGATTCATTACTCCGACCGGTTGTACTTATTTACTTTTATACAGGCGTTCAACATTGCACTACTGGCCATTAAAATTACTACATGACGATGATGACGTGATACAGAGGCGAAATTTAACCGACAGGAAGAAGATGCTGTGATATGCAAATGATTAGCTTTTCAGAGCATTGACACAAGGTTGGCGCCCGTCGCGACACCTACAACGTGCTGACATGAGGAAATTTTCCGACCGATTTCTCATACACAAACAGCAGTTGACCGGCGTTACCTGGTGAAACGTTGTTGCGATGCCTCGTGTAAGGAGGAAAAATGCGTACCATCACGTTTCCGAATTTGATAAAGGTCGGATTGTAGCCTAATGCGATTGCGGTTTATCGTAGCGCGACATTGCTGCTCGCGTCTGTGGAGATTCTGATGACTGTTCGCAGAATATGGAATCGGTGGGTTCAGGAGGGTAATACGGAACGCCGTGCTGGATCCCAACGGCCTCGTATTACTAGCAGTCGAGACAACAGTCATCTTACCCGCATGGCTGTAACAGATCGTGCAGCCACGTCTCGATCCCTGAGTCAACAGATGGGGATGTTTGTAAGACAACAACCATCTGCACGAACAGTTCGACGTCGTTTGCAGCACCATGGACTATCACCTCTGAGACCATGGCTGCGGTTACCCTAGACGCTGCATCACAGACAGGAGCACCTGCGATGGTGTACTCAACGACGAAACTGGGTGCACGAATGGAAAAACGTCATTTTCTTCTGATGAATCCAGGTTCTTTTTGTAACATTATGATGCTCGCATCCTGTTTGGCGACATCGCGGTGAACGCGCATTGGAAGCGTGTATTCGTCATCGCCATAATGGCATATCACCCGGCGTGATGGTACGGAGCGCCGTTGGTTACACGTCTCTGTTACCTCTTGTTCGCATTGACGGCCCTTTGAACAGTGGACGTTACATTTCCGATGTGTTACCACCCCTTGGTCTACCCTTCACTCGATCCCTGCGAAACCTTACATTTCAGCAAGATAATGCACGACCGCATGTTGCAGGTCCTGTACGGGCCTTTCTGGATCCAGAAAATGTTCGACTGCTGCCATGGCCAGCACATTCTCCAGATCTCTCACCAATTGAAAACGTCTGGTCAATGTGGCCGAGCAACTGGCTCGTCACACTACGTCAGTCACTACTCTTGATGAACTGTGGTATCGTGTTGAAGCTGCATGGGCAGCTGTACCTGTACACGCCATCCAAGCTCTGTTTGACTCAATGCCCTGGCGTATCGAGGCCGTCATTGCAGTCAGAGGTGGTTGTTCTGGGTACTGATTTCTCAGGATCTATGCACCTAAATTGCGTGAAAATGTAATCACATGTCAGTTCTAGTACAATATATTTGTCCAATGAATACCCACTTATCATCTGCATTACTTCTTGGTGTAGCAATTTTAATGGCCAGTAGTGTATATTACGCCTATCGCTACTGATGTTTTCCCACGCTCTAGCGCCATAATCGAAGCTTTTACGGTCGATCGCTCGACATTGGAAGTTTGCAGGCTCGGTGCAGATGTCTTTCATTCTGAGATATATTCTACTTGACTACCATACTTGACTACCATTGTGACTAAACCAAATGCCGTAATATGACTGAAAATAATTTAGATTGTTGTTCATATGTATCGATGCCAGTGGTCACTCACCTAAGAGCAGGGGTGCCAAACAAATTACATTAATTAGGGCGAACAACGGGCAAATGGCCACCTAATGTTTAAGTGTCTCGAGCACCAATGACTAATATCTTTATACTTCACGAAGGCATGTTGCCCTCAAAGACAGTCCTGGTATTCGGTTCTCGACGTACTCACTGCGATCTCTTGTGGGAAGAAACAAATAAATAAAGTGATTTGGGAACTGAAACAATCGTTGTAATTGAGAAAAAGGATCTACCCTGAAAACTGAAACGTAATTGAGAAGTCCATTGTCCTTTTAGAAAGCACATACCACAGATTCAAGGGATTGCTATTACAGTAGTACTTAGCACCAATTGTTGAATCTGAGAGCACACGAATGTCAGAGTACCAGACTAACATTTTTGCTTCGGCGCCGTATGATGACACGTGCACCATTAATGATCATATTATTCTTCAAATGGTTCAAATTGCTCTGAGCACTATGGGAGTTCACACCTTAGGTCGTCAGTCGCCTATAACTTAGAAATACTTATACCCAACTAACCTAAGGACATCAGACACATCAGTGCCCGAGGCAGGGTTCGAACCTGCGACCGTAGCAGTCGCGCGGTTCCAGACTAAGGCGCCTAGAACCCCTTGGTCACAAAGGTCGGCAATTATTCTTCACTAGGAATCAGGTCCTACTACTTAAATAAATTTGATGTACGTAAGCCACTTTTAGAACATTACATCTATACTGTGAGCACATAGAATTTAGATACCGGTTTTACTCATAGTAATCGTAAACAGTTAATTTTGCACTGACACGCGGTTTTTTTAATAATGAAAGTACGCTGTCATTCGCTGTCTTGCACATGCAGACGTGAAAGAATGAATTTCGATTCTGTTATTCGCACTCGACCTCGACCAGTCGGCAATCTTACATGCTGTACCTTTGAAAACGTATCGGAAATTCACACGAGTGGCGAGTCATTCATGAGATCACTTACCCATGACGATAAGACTGGATCTAGATTGCGGTATTCGGTTCTATCGTTGTTCTGAAGTTTTTCACACTTTAACGAAACTTTGTACCACGCAATCAAAGACACTTCTTCGCGCACACGTTTAGTGGTGTGTATCATATCAATAGCGGTATAACGTGACGCTACTAAACTGCTGTGCCCAACACTGGGAGAAGTTTCTTTAGATAATTATTAAATTGTATTTTTCTTAACGAGAGTGACTAAGAATGATTGAGAATGTTTTAGCTCGATGACAATAACACGCAATATCGCACATAAAATTCGTCCTGGGATGCCTCGCAGGAACGTCAATCCTGCGCCTTTTATTGCTGCTGGATAGGTATTCCTAAGCTGGATTTGTTCTAGAAGCTACTAGAAGCATTTTACTTTCCCGTGCACTTGGTACGCCCTGATACTTCGTCCTTCCCGTTATATGTGGCTCACAGCCTTAAGACACAGAGTGTTCTGACGTATGCCTGGTCAGTGCCATCAGAGTGTTCTCGTTCACGCTTGCGTGCTCAATGAAGCAAATAAATCAATTAACGTCACCTCATGGGTGGAACAGTATTTCGTAAAGTGGTTGCTACGTTGCAAGATATCAGTGTTACTAGTGGTGCCACAAACATCTTGTAGAAAAAATTGGTCTATGACAACACACAACTAGCTGAGAAGCGGAGCAAATCGGTAGTTTATAAAGTAGCATGTAGTTTTTGCAACAAACACTACACTGGTCAAATGGCAGAAACTCTAAAATCAATTTTCAATAACACATTGCATATTACAGGTGGTCTAGGGGTAGCGTCTTTGATTCATAATTAAAACGTCTTCGGTCCCTGGTTCGATCCCCGCAACTGTCTAAATTTTGATATCAGCATTGGCGACCGAACACTTCCGGCATAAGAAGTCAGCCTCAGTGTGCCAACGGCTTTGTCAAAGAGGGCGGAGGAGAGGATAGAGGTTCAGGGCACTCTCTTTTCCTAGGGGTGGGAAATTGCCCCTAAAGGCGGAAGAATCAGGAATGATCAACGACATGAGGATGCAGAAGGCAATGGAAACCACTGCATTAAAGACACGTAAAGTGTATCCACAGGACATGTGGCCTGTAATTGAAGAAGTGTCATGATGATCTCTCCATTGGCAAAAGATTCCGGAATAGTCCCCCATTCGGATCTCCGGGAGGGGACTGCCAAGGGGGAGGATTGTTGTTGTTGTTGTGGTCTTCAGTCCTGAGACTGGTTTGATGCAGCTCTCCATGCTACTCTATCCTGTGCAAGCTTCTTCATCTCCCAGTATCTACTGCAACCTACATCCTTCTGAACCTGCTTAGTGTATTCATTTCTTGGTCTCCCTCTACGATTTTTACCCTCCACACTGCCCTCCAATGCTAAATTTGTGATCCCTTGATGCCTCAAAACATGTCCTACCAACCGATCCCTTCTTCTAGTTAAGTTGTGCCACAAATTTCTCTTCTCCCCAATCCTTTTCAATACCTCCTCATTAGTTAGGTGATCTACCCACCTTATCTTCAGCATTCTTCTGTAGATTTCCTGACACTTAAATCTATACTCTATGTTAACAAATTTCTCTTCTTCAGAAACGCTTTCCTTGCCATTGCCAGTCTACATTTTATATCCTCTCTACTTCGACCATCATCGGTTATTTTACTCCCTAAATAGCAAAACTCCTTTACTACTTTAAGTGTCTCATTTCCTAATCTAATTCCCTCAGCATCACCCGACTTAATTTGACTACATCCCATTATCCTCGTTTTGCTTTTGTTGATGTTCATCTTATATCCTCCTTTCAAGACACTGTCCATTCCGTTCAACTGCTCTTCCAAGTCCTTTGCTGTCTCTGACAGAATTACAATGTCATCGGCGAACCTCAAAGTTTTTACTTCTTCTCCATGAATTTTAATACCTACTCCAAATTTTTCTTTTGTTTCCTTTACTGCTTGCTCAATATACAGATTGAATAACATCGGGGAGAGGCTACAACCCCGTCTTACTCATTTCCCAACCACTGCTTCCCTTTCATGCCCCTCGACTCTTATAACTGCCATCTGGTTTCTGTACAAACTGTAAATAGCCTTTCGCTCCCTGTATTTTACCTCTGCCACTTTCAGAATTTGAAAGAGAGTATTCCAGTTAACATTGTCAAAAGCTTTCTCTAAGTCTACAAATGCTATAAACGTAAGTTTGCCTTTTCTTAATCTTTCTTCTAAGATAAGTCGTAAGGTCAGTATTGCCTCACGTGTTCCAACATTTCTACGGAATCCAAACTGATCTTCCCCGAGGTCGGCTTGTACCAGTTTTTTCCATTCGTCTGTAAAGAATTCGCGTTAGTATTTTGCAGCTGTGACTTATTCAACTGATAGTTCTGTAATTTTCACATCTGTCAACACCTGCTTTCTTTGGGATTGGAATTATTATATTCTCCTTGAAGTCGGAGGGTATTTCGCCTGTCTCATACATCGTGCTCACCAGATGGTAGAGTTTTGTCATGACTGGCTCTCCCGAGGCCATCAGTAGTTCAAATGGAATGTTGTCTACTCCCGGGGCCTTGTTTCGACTCAGGTCTTTCAGTGCTCTGTCAAACTCTTCACGCAGTATCTTATCTCCCATTTCGTCTTCATCTACATCCTCTTCCATATCCATAATATTGTCCTCAAGTACATCGCCCTTGTATAAACCCTCTATATACTCCTTCCACCTTTCTGCCTTCCCTTCTTTGCTTAGAACTGGGTTGCCATCTGAGCTCTTGATATTCATACAAGTAGTTCTCTTCTCTCCAAAGGTCTCTTTAATTTTCCTGTAGGCAGTATCTATCTTACCCCTAGTGAGACAAGCCTCTACATCCTTACATTTGTCCTCTAGCCATCCCTGCTTAGCCATTTTGCACTTCCTGTCGATATCATTTTTGAGACGTTTGTATTCCTTTTTGCCTGCTTCATTTACTGCATTTTTATATTTTCTCCTTTCATCAATTAAATTCAATATTTCTTCTGTTACCCAAGGATTTCTATTAGCCCTCGTCTTTTTACCTACTTGATCCTATGCTGCCTTCACTACTTCATCCCTCAGAGCTACCCATTCTTCTTCTACTGTATTTCTTTCCCCCACTCCTGTCAATTGTTCCCTTATGCTCTCCCTGAAACTCTCTACAACCTCTGGTTCTTTCAGTTTTTCCAGGTCCCATCTCCTTAAATTCCCACCTTTTTGCAGTTTCTTTAGTTTGAATCTGCAGTTCATAACCAATAGATTGTGGTCAGAATCCACATCTGCCCCAGGAAATGTCTTACAATTTAAAACCTGGTTCCTAAATCTCTGTCTTACCATTATATAATATATCTGATACCTTTTAGTATCTCCAGGATTCTTCCAGGTATACAACCTTCTTTTATGATTCTTGAACCAAGTGTTGGCTATGATTAAGTTATGCTCTGTGCAAAATTCTACAAGGCGGCTTGCTCTTTCATTCCTTCCCCCCAATCCATATTCACCTACTATGTTTCCTTCTCTCCCTTTTCCTACTGACGAATTCCAGTCACCCATGACAATTAAATTTTCGTCTCCCTTCACTACCTGAATAATTTCTTTTATCTCGTCATACATTTCATCTATTTCTTCATCATCTGCAGAGGTAGTTGGCATATAAACTTGTACTACTGTAGTAGGCATGGGCTTTGTGTCTATCTTGGCCACAATAATGCGTTCACTATGCTGTTTGTAGTAGCTAACCCGCACTCCTATTTTTTTATTCATTATTAAACCTACTCCTGCATTACCCCTATTTGATTTTGTATTTATAACCCTGTAATAACCTGACCAAAAGTTTTGTTCCTCCTGCCACTGAACTTCACTAATTCCCACTATATCTAACTTTAACCTATCCATTTCCCTTTTTAAATTTTCTAACCTACCTGCCCGATTAAGGGATCTGACATTCCACGCTCCGATCCGTAGAATGCCAGTTTTCTTTCTCCTGATAACGACGTCCTCCTGAGTAGTCCCCGACCGGAGATCCGAATGGGGGACTATTTTACCTCCGGAATATCTTATCCAAGAGGACGCCATCATCATTTAATCATACAGTAGAGCTGCATGTCCTCGGGAAGGATACCATTAGAAAAAGATTGAATAATCAACGACAGGATAACGTTCTACGAGTCGGGGCGTGGAATGTCAGAAGCTTGAACGTGGTAGGGAAACTAGAAAATCTGAAAAGGGAAATGTAAAGGCTCAATCTAGATATAGTAGGGGTCAGTGAAGTGAAGTGGAAGGAAGACAAGGATTTCTGGTCAGATGAGTATCGCGTAATATCAACAGCAGCAGAAAATGGTACAACAGGTGTAGGATTCGTTATGAATAGGAAGGTAGGGCAGAGGGGGTGTTAGTGTGAACAGTTCAGTGACCGGGTTGTTCTAATCAGAATCGACAGCAGACCAACACCGACAACGATAGTTCAGGTATACATGCCGACGTCGCAAGCTGAAGATGAACAGATAGAGAAAGTGTATGAGTATATTGAAAGGGTAATGCAGTATGTAAAAGGGGACGAAAATCTAATAGTCACGGGCGACTGGAATGCAGTTGTAGGGGAAGGAGTTGAAGAAAAGGTTACAGGAGAATATGTGCTTGGGACAAGGAATGAAAGAGGAGAAAGTCTAATTGAGATCTGTAACAAGTTTCAGCTAGTAATAGCGAATACCCTGTTCAAGAATCACAAAAGGAGGAGGTATACTTGGAAAAGGCCGGGAGATGCGGGAAGATTTCAATTAGATTACATCATGGTCAGACACAGATTCCGAAATCAGATACTGGATTGTAAGGAATACCCAGGAGCAGATGTAGACTCAGATCACAATATAGTGGTGATGAAGAGTAGGCTGAAGTTCAAGACATTAGTCAGGAAGAATCAATACGCAAAGAAGTGGGATACGGAAGTACTAAGGAATGACGAGATACGTTTGAAGTTCTCTAACGGTATAGATACAGTAATATGGAATAGCGCAGTAGGCAGTACAGTTGAAGAGGAATGGACGTCTCTAAAAAAGGCCATCACAGAAGTTGGGACGGGAAACATAGGTACAAAGAAGGTAGCTGCGATGAAACCATGGGTAACAGAAGAAATACTTCAGTTGACTGATGAAAGGAGGAAGTTCAAACATGTTCCGGGAAAATCAGGAATACAGAAATACAAGTCGCTGAGGAATGAAATAAATAGGAAGTGCAGGGAAGCTAAGACGAAATGGCTGCAAGAAAAATGTGAAGACATTGAAAAAGATATGATTGTCGGAAGGGCAGACTCAGCATACAGGAAAGTCAAAACATCCTTTAGTGACATTAAAAGCGACGGTGGTAACATTAAGAATGCAACGGGAATTCCACTGTTAAATGCAGAGGAGAGAGCAGATAGGTGGAAAGAATATACTAAAAGCCTCTATGAGGGTGAAGATTTGTCTGATGCGATAGAAGAAGAAACAGGAATCGATTTAGAAGAGATAGGGGTTCCAGTATTAGAAGCGGAATTTAAAAGAGCTTGGAGGACTTAACGGTCAAATAAGGTAGAATGGATAGATAACATTCCATCAGATTTTCTAAAATCATTGGGGGAAGTGGCAACAAAACGACTATTCACGTTGGTGTGTAGAATATATGAGTCTGGCGATATACCATCTGACTTTCCGAAAAGCATCATCCACACAATTCCGAAGACGGCAAGAGCTGACAAGTGCGAGAATTATCGCACAATCAGCTTAACAGCTCATGCATCGAAGCGGCTTACAAGAATAATATACAGAAGAATGGAAAAGAAAATTGAGAAAGCTCTAGGTGACGATCAGTTTGGCTTTAGGAAAAGTAAAGGGAGGAGAAAGGCAATTCTCACGTTACGGCTAATAATGGAAGCAAGGCTAAAGATAATTCAAGACACTTTCATAGGATTTCCCGACCTGGAAAAAGCGTTCGACAATATAAAATGGTGCAAGGTCTTCGAGATTCTGAAAAATGTAGGGGTAAGCTATAGGGAGAGACGGGTCATATACAATATGTACAACAACCAAGAGGGAATAATAAGAGTGGACCATCAAGAACGAAATGCTCGTACTAAGAAGGGTGTAAGACAAGGCTGTAGCCTTTCCCCCCTACTCTTCAATATGTACATCGAGGAAGCAATGATGGAAATAAAAGAAAGGTTCAGGAGTGGAATTAAAATACGTGGTGAAAGGATGTCAATGATACGATTCGCTGATGACATTGCTATCCTGAGTGAAAGTGAAGAAGAATTAAATGATCTGCTGAACGGAATGAACAGTCTACACAGTATGGTTTGAGAGTAAATCGGAGAAAGACGAAGGTAATGAGAAGTAGTAGAAATGAGAACAGCGAGAAACTTAACATCAGGATTGATGTTCACGAAGTCAATGAAGTTAAGGAATTCTGCTACCTAGGCAGTAAAATAACCAATGACGGACGGAGCAAGGAGGACATCAAAAGCAGACTCGTTTTGGCAAAAAAGGCATTTGTGGCCAAGAGAAGTCTACTAATATCAATTACCGCCCTTAATTTGAGGAAGAAATTTCTGAGGATGTACGTCTGGAGTACAGCATTGTATGGTAGTGAAACATGGACTGTGGGAAAACCGGAACAGAAGAGAATCGAAGCATTTGAGATGTAATGCTATAGACGAATGTAGAAAATTAGGTGGACTGATAAGGTAAGGAATGAGGAGGTTCTACGCAGAATCGGAGAGGAACAGAATATGTGGAAAACACTGATAAGAAGGAGGGACAGGATGATAGGACATCTGGTAAGACATGAGGGAATGACTTCCATGGTACTAGAGCGAGCTGTAGAGGGCAAAAACTGTAGAGGAAGACAGAGATTTTAACACGTCAAGCAAATAATTGAGGACGTAGGTTGCAAGTGCTACTCTGAGATGAAGAGGTTAGCACTGGAAAGGAATTCGTGGCGGGCCGCATCAAACCAGTCAGTAGACTGATGACAAAAAAAAAAAAAATAACAAGTCAACTACATCACAACATACAGACGAAACGGGCCACAATTTTATATCAAACAATGATCTGAAAGTAGAGCATACGTAGAGAAAAACTGGAAAATGGTTTCGTAGTCCATGGCCAACAGTCGAAAAACGATATCCTAAGCGTACTCACATTTTTCCACTAATTTCATGTCAATGTTTTTAAATAGAAAATATTAAAAATTAAGAATATTTATGAATCGGTGTTCCAGCAATATCTTTGTAATTTTTTAAACTGGCATTTATACCGTCGTTTTTAACATCGTATTGTCACAGTCTTTCTCATTTTGATATTTATCTCGTCGTTAAAAGTGAGAGATTCGATGGATGTGCAGAGGATATTGCAAGGGACTGACAACACAAGGCCTGGCATATCGGTAGTTAAACCGAGAGCAACTCTTCTTTGAGTACCATCTTGTTCCTGCCGCACAGTAAATCTGATCGTGATGCCAAGTTCCGTCCGCAGCTCGTGGTCGTGCGGTAGCGTTCTCGCTTCCCACGCCCGGGTTCCCGGGTTCGATTCCCGGTAGGGTGAGGGATTTTCTCTGCCTCGTGATGACTGGGTGTTGTGTGGTGTCCTTAGGTTAGTTAGGTTTAAGTAGTTCGAAGTTCTAGGGGACTGATGACCATAGATGTTAAGTCCCATAGCGCTCACAGCCATTTCAACCATTTGATGCCCAGTTCTAAGCAATTTTTATAAGTTGATGAGGTAAAGGTACAACAAATACTAACAGTGAAGGTAACTCGTCACACCACAAGAAAACAGTCGTGTCATATGAGCAAAGTGAGCGATTATTTAAAATTTTGACTGTGAATTACAGACCAACGTACGAAGGGAATATATCCTAAGAATATGTTATCTCTCTTTTTCTCTACAGGATGATTACAACACATGCCAAGAGTGTAAAGAACAACTTTATTATCCACATCCACGTTTGTTAAATGTTTTTGTGTTGGCATTGAAGTGTGAAGATTAGGTTTGTGGCACGTAAGATATTTCGGTACGTAATCATCGAAAGTGCGGTGTAACCTTTTTACCTCTAGCTAAGAAATCACCTGCTCCGCGTCTCGCCGGGGGCTTGCACACAAATTGCCGTGCATACCTAGTGTTTAGCATCAGCTCGTCTACAGTCGTTTGAACAACATAGCAGTAGATTGGCTGCCAAAGTATAAATGTTGTCAGTCGAGTGGTACATGGACGCTGTGAACAACAGCTGTAATTGAATAGTATTTCGGGGTGGTTTGAGCTATTCTTTCCTTTTGTACAACAAAGAAGCAAACCTCTCGGATTTGGTGGATGGCGTCCATGGAACTTATGTAGCTATTCAAGGCTATATAATTTACAAGCAAAACTAATTTACTGAATCGTAGGCATCGACGACCGTTGGATTTGTTTTTGAGCTTAGTAGTGTGTAGACTGTAGAAATACATGAAGATAACCTATGTGTTATAGAGATCATTACATTATGTGTTTTAGGGAGGGGTTAATCCGATTTTATCCGAAGGATTTACCAGTGAATTACCAACCTCAAAGTTTTTGTCTGTCCGTGGCTCAGCCATTTTTGTTTAGCAGGTTTGAGCCGAGTTTTTGATTTATCAGTGCTCTTGCTACCTTTGTGTGATACAATTTGTACTCCAGATTCATTTACTGATTTTTGTTTTAGTGAAATCATTGAGGGTGCCAGTGCCATATCCACTTTCCTTGATTTTGCTAAGCTTGTGTAACAATACTGCCCATTAACTTTTTTCATTTCCTGGGCTTACACGACTCGAAAATTTGTTGACTACTGACGTACTTTTGTTTTCTTTGAAACATGTGTTAACTGAAACCATATTCATAAGTTCGATTAAGGCTTGGATTTCATGCTGTGTCATTCGAAATTATATTGAAGGAAGGTCGGCGCTATCTAGTGGTTCGATACTTAAAAAGGAAAGTTTGCCAGTTCTTGAACATTAATTTTTTCCTTGTTTCCCTTAATTGAGTTCGAATTGTCAACAACTATCAAATGTCAGCTGAAATTTTGTCAGTTTCCAGTTGTTAAAGTTTCACCTCTTTCCTTAAATGCAGCTGCAGTTGGAAAAACAGAAGGCGAAGTACAATCTTTTAAGTAAAGTCTTTTCCACACGATGTGATACGCTTTTCTGGTCCGGTACGTTACCTGGACAATTTTTCCTGTTTCTCAAGTGATACGGTCCATTCATCATTTTTAATAGTTTTTTAGTATTTGATTCTGTGTATCTCTTCATGAGATGCTGCAGTGTCTCGTCAAGCATAAGACGGAAAGCACTGATGGCTACTGATTGGCAAGCGTGAGTAGTGAGACTTCTTTTAGGAAATTCACAGCCGACAGTCTTCCAGAAGATAAAAAACTAGCCATCTCCCTCTTGTTTCCATTAGTAGCGACCATCTTTTTAGAAACATTCTACTGGACCTACAGTGATAGAGAGTTGACTTAGATCTGTTTCTAAATCCTCTTCCGCTAATACCTGCTCTTTCACGGTGTCTTCACTTGTCTCTGGTAATAATCCTCAGCTTCGCCAGTGAATTCAGCTTCTGGTTCGTCGTCGGAATTCTCTAAGACACGTAACATTTCTTCATCAAAAAGTCCACGTTAGTATGTTCGAAAACGTCTTTCACGGGCAAAGAATAGTACCTGAATGGTAGCTGATAGTTGTGGCTTCATTGTTGGATTATTTATAAATATTCAGAAGAGTTATTACAGCTGTGCCAAATTGATCCCCGGTCTAGCTATACCGAATAAAATTTCTGAGAAAATATAAATATTTTAAAAAACTAACACACTGCAGTAACGAGGAGCAAAAGCTACGAAGAGTCACAATGTTTCACGAACATAGCAAAAAAATTGGATTTGACATTGAAGAAAACCTTATGACGGGGGTTATTTTCACCCTTTCCGCCGTTATAGTGTACAGTGTTACGCCCCTTCTTAGAGTTATAACCGTAAACAGTAGTACGTTGACACTCATCCAGAAAGAGCGGACTACACGGAGTGTAGTGCATGGCATTCCGCACCTCTGTTCCTCCCTCCGCCCGTCCCCTGGGAGCGCCCGCAGTGGCTGCCAAGTGTTTTTCGCCCCATTAGCAGCCGGCGCCTGGCTCCCTCGCCACGGTTCGCTGGCCGCCGCCCCCCTCCCTGTCCCTGCCGCTGGTAATTGCCGGCTGCCTGCCACACAGCCTCACAGCTAGGCCACACGCCGGGCGCGTCAGCTCCGCGGGGTACTCGCCGCTACCGGCGTGCTACTGTGTGTTGTGAAACGGCTACGCAGCCTGATGGCCGCTGGAAATTCCCAGAAAATCACCGCGGAAGAGCTACGAAAGGTTATGTGTCTGACTGAACAATTTCAATCAACAAAAATAATACGTGGCTGTGTTCGCACAAAATGACTATCGGGCACACGGAATAAACTCAGATTTCTCCGGAAAATGCAAAAACTCAGATTGGAATGTATACCGCAGAGACAGGCTGGACAGTGAAAGGGGAGGCGTGTTTATAGCTATAAAAAATGCAACAGTATCAAAGGAAATCGACGGAGATCCGATATGTGAAATAATTTGGGTGAAGGTCACATTTAAAGCAGGCTCAAACATGGTATTTGGATGTCTCTATAGGCCCACTGGCTCAGCAGCTGTTGTGGCTGAGCACCTGAAGGATAATTTGGAAAATATTTCGAGTAGATTTTCGGACCATGTTATAGTGTTTTGGGTGGTAATTTTAATTCGCCTGATATAGACTGGCAGACTCAAAGGTTTATAACGGATGGCATTGACAAAGAATCCAGTCAAATTATTTTAAGTGCATTATCTAAAAACCACCTTGAGCAGTTAAACAGAGACCAGACTCGTGGCGATAACATATTAGACCCTCTGGTGACAAACAGGCCCGAACTATTTGAAACAGTTAATGCAGAACAGGCAATCAGTGATCATAAAGCGGTTACTGCATGATGATTTCAGCAATAAACAGAAATATTAAAACAGGTCGGAAAATTTTTCTGTTTAGCAAAAGTGGCAAAAAGCAGATTTCAGAGTACTTGACGGCTCAACACAAAAGATTTGTCTCAAGTACAGATAGTGTTGAAGATCAGGGACAAGGTTCAAAACCATCGTACAATATGCGTTAGATGCCAAGCAAGGTCGTAAGAGATGGAAAAGAGCTACCGCAGTACAACAACCGAGTTAGAAAACTGCTGCGGAAGCAAAGGGAACTTCACAGCAAACGTAAACAAAGCCAAATCCTTGCAGTCAAACAAAAATTACGCGAAGCGTTATGTTGTGTGAGGAGGGCTATGCGAGAAGCGTTCAATGAATTCGAAAGTAAAGTTCTGTGTAATGACTTGGCAGAAAATCGTAAGAAATTTTTGTCTTGTGTCAAAACAGTAGGTGGATCAAAACATAATGTCCAGACACTCTGTGACCAAAATGGTACTTAAACAGAAGATGACAGACTAAAGGCCGAAATAGTAAATGTCTTTTTCCAAAGCACTTCACAGAGGAAGACTGCACTGTAGTTCCTTCTCCAGATTGTCACACAGATGAAAAAATGCTAGATATCGAAATAAATGAGAGTGGGATAGAGAAACAATTAAAATCGCTCAAAAGTGGAAAGGCTGCTGGACATAATGGGATACCGGTTCGATGTTACACAGAGCACGCGAAGGAACTTGCCCACCTTCTTGCTGCGGTGTACCGTAGGTCTCTAGAAGAGCGTAGCGTTCCAAAAGATTGGAAAAGAGCACAGGTCATACCGGTTTTCAACAACGGACGTCGAACAGATGTGCAGAACTACACTCCTGGAAATTGAAATAAGAACACCGTGAATTCATTGTCCCAGGAAGGGGAAACTTTATTGACACATTCCTGGGGTCAGATACATCACATGATCACACTGACAGAACCACAGGCACATAGACACAGGCAACAGAGCATGCACAATGTCGGCACTAGTACAGTGTATAT
This sequence comes from Schistocerca cancellata, assembly GCF_023864275.1. NCBI lineage: Eukaryota > Metazoa > Arthropoda > Insecta > Orthoptera > Acrididae > Schistocerca > Schistocerca cancellata. The sequence goes on along the minus strand of NC_064630.1, from coordinate 447,893,728 downwards.
CCACCTCTCGCAGCAATGCAGGCTGCTACTCTCCCATGGAGACGATCGTAGAGATGCTGGATGTAGTCCTGTGGAACGGCTTGCCATGCCATTTCCACCTGGCGCCTCAGTTGGACCAGCGTTCGTGCTGGATGTGCAGACCGCGTGAGACGACGCTTCATCCAGTCCCAAACATGCTCAATGGGGGACAGATCCGGAGATCTTGCCGGCCAGGGTAAATGACTTACACCTTCTAGAGCACGTTGGGTGGCACGGGATACATGCGGACGTGCATTGTCCTGTTGGAACAGCAAGTTCCCTTGCCGGTCTAGGAATGGTAGAACGATGGGTTCGATGACGGTTTGGATGTACCGTGCACTATTCAGTGTCCCCTCGACGATCACCAGTGGTGTACGGCCAGTGTAGGAGATCGCTCCCCACACCATGATGCCGGGTGTTGGCCCTGTGTGCCTCGATCTTATGCAGTCCTGATTGTGGCGCTCACCTGCACGGCGCCAAACACGCATACGACCATCATTGGCACCAAGGCAGAAGCGACTCTCATCGCTGAAGACGACACGTCTCCATTCGTCCCTCCATTCACGCCTGTCGCGACACCACTGGAGGCGGGCTGCACGATGTTGGGGCGTGAGCGGAAGACGGCCTAACGGTGTGCGGGACCGTAGCCCAGCTTCATGGAGACGGTTGCGAATGGTCCTCGCCGATACCCCAGGAGCAACAGTGTCCCTAATTTGCTGGGAAGTGGCGGTGCGGTCTCCTACGGCACTGCGTAGGATCCTACGGTCTTGGCGTGCATCCGTGCGTCGCTGCGGTCCGGTCCCAGGTCGACGGGCACGTGCACCTTCCGCCGACCACTGGCGACAACATCGATGTACTGTGGAGACCTCACGCCCCACGTGTTGAGCAATTCGGCGGTACGTCCACCCGGCCTCCCGCATGCCCACTATACGCCCTCGTTCAAAGTCCGTCAAGTGCACATACGGTTCACGTCCACGCTGTCGCGGCATGCTACCAGTGTTAAAGACTGCGATGGAGCCCCGTATGCCACGGCAAACTGGCTGACACTGACGGCGGCGGTGCACAAATGCTGCGCAGCTAGCGCCACTCGACGGCCAACACCGCGGTTCTTGGTGTGTCCGCTGTGCCGTGCGTGTGATCATTGCTTGTACAGCCCTCTCGCAGTGTCCGGGGCAAGTATGGTGGGTCTGACACACCGGTGTCTATGTGTTCTTTTTTCCATTTCCAGGAGTGTATATACCTATATCTCTAACGTCGATCAGTTGTAGAATTTTTGAACACGTATTATGTTCGAGAATAATGACTTTTCTGGAGACTAGAAATCTACTGTGTAGGAGTCAGCATGGGTTTCGAAAAAGACGATCGTGTGAAACGCAGCTCGCGCTATTCATCCACGAGACTCAGAGGGCCATAGACACGGGTTCCCTGGTAGATGCCGTAATTCTTGACTTCCGCAAGGTATACAATAGAGATCCCCACAGCCGTATAATGAACAAAGTGAGAGCATATGGACTATCATACCAATTGTGGGACTGGATTGGACAATTCCTAGATGACAGAACGCAGCATGTCTTCCGAAGTAAGAGTGATTTCATGGGGGCCGCAGGGGAGTGTCGTAGACGGTTGCTATTCCCAATCTACATAAATGACCTTGTGGATAACATCGGAAGTTCACTGAGGCACTTTGCGGATGATGCTGTGGTATATCGAGAGGTTGTATCTATGGAAAATTGTACTGAAATGCAGGAGGATCTGCAGCGAATTGACGCATGGTGCAGGGAATGGCAATTGAATCTCAATGTAGACAACTGTAATGTGCTGCGAATACATAGAAAGAAAGATCCCTTATCATTTAGTTACAATATAGCAGGTAAGCAACTGGAAGCAGTTAGTTCCATAAAATATATGGGAGTAGGCATTAGGAGTGATTTAAAATGGAATGATCATATTAAGTTGATCGTCGGTAAAGCAGATGCCAGACTGAGATTCACTGGAAGAATCCTAAGGAAATGCAGTGCGAAAACAAAGGAAGTAGGTTACGGTACACTTGTTCGCCCACCGCTCGAATACTGCTCACCGGTATGGGATCCGTACCAGGTAAGGTTGATAGAAGAGATAGAGAAAATCCAACGGAGAGCGGCGCGCTTCGTTACAGGATCATTTAGTATTCGCGAAAGCGTTACGGAGATGATAGATAAACTCCAGTGGAAGACTCTGCAGGAGAGACGCTCAGTAGCTCGGTACGGGCTTTTGTTGAAGTTTCGAGAACATACCTTCACCGAGGAGTCAAGCAGTGTATTGCTGAAGAGACCATGAGGATAAAATCAGAGGGATTAGAGCCCACACAGAGGCATACCTACAATCTTTCTTTCCACGAATAATACGAGACCGGAATAGAAGGGAGAACCGATAGAGGTACTCCAAGTACCCTCCGCCACACCGTCAGGTGGCTTGCGAAGTATGGATGTAGATGTAGATGTCAGGGTCAGAAACATTGAGGATAATTAGTACATCTCTTAAATCTGACTTGAGATTGAAATCGTTTACGGCCATCTAAGAAACTGACAACGTAAAGTAGAGCAGACTATTCGAAATTCTTAGCGCTTCCACACTCGTTGTCTTCAGCACGTCTCCCGGGGAGCATTGCCATCACAGAGTGTCGCAAAGAGTTTTATTGTTCATTCATCAATAAAATGTATGAGTAATGGTGACATTTTGTTGAGCTACCTTTGATCACCATCCTGAAAACAACCAACAACAGCAAATCAATTCTTATACCGCAGAGATCATCCACTTCATCCCTCTACAGTTTCATTAGTATTTAGTATATGTCCTATAGAATTTAGCTAGTCCATTACGGATGTTTAAGAATCCGTGACTGTTTAGTTAATGGAAATACTGAAAACTGCAACCAGTCACTTTTTTGAAATAGTAATTAATGCCATGAAGCAGTTGCTGAACCTTTTCAGGTTCATCTTCAGTCGGTGTACAGGAGGATACATAGTTATTTGCTGGGTGCTGGCACTGTGGAAAGAAGATGTAACATGCTTTAAATTATCGCCATGAGTGTTCTTTAGACGGCGATTTCGATCCAACACTTAATTTTGTACTCACTGCGACAGTATAGGCGGCTTCTGTTGTTAACGTCCATCAACCTGCCCCCATTGTCATGGAGCGCTAGTACCAAATGACTCATTTTTATAGAATGTGTATGGCAATACTACGTAATAACGAAATTTTGCCCGGATCCAACAAGTGTTGTTCAACGGGTACTTGTTACAAAACTTTTCACAACAAGATATGACATACACATGCGTTGCTCAGAGATGTTATTTCTTTTTAATTATGCGTGTTAAAGTTGATGTGTGGGCATATACTTTAATCAAAACCGGGGTTAACATGAAAATCCAAAATAAAATAAGTAAATCGATTGCTACAAGAACAAACTTCAATTGAGCTGATACCTTATTGCTGTTCTTGTATTACCATATACTACAAACAATTTATGAGCAAATACTTCAATAGAGACGCATTAACACGAATTCCCAGGAATGAAATAGAACGAAGTAATAACATTTGCAATGAACTGCAGCTGTTTGTATAACCATGAATTTTATACTTAAAAAGCAGTAACAAGAAAATTTCAAATGAACTGCTGACTTGTTTCCGTTCTTGCATTAACATGATCAGGAATGTTAGCAACTGCAGACTATGTTTATTTCAGCTAAAAGTAATGTGTATATAAGTATTCATTTATTTTAACAGTAGTAGGTTTGGACACTAAGACATATAGGACGAGAGTTGTTCTGTGGTAGAATATTTACGTTGTTACCTGTTACAATAAAACTCGCGCATACTGTCGCATTGGGTACAAAATTAGATTTTGGATCAAAATCGGCAAATAATACTCAAGGCGATGACTTACAGTATGTTTCACTTTGTCCCAGAGCCAGCACCCAGTAACACGCTTTGAAATAGCTGTGTAACCTCCTATAATATGACAGAAAGTGGCCTGAGTGAAGAGTTGCTCACCCCAGTACATTTACGCTTCGTGGCCTTTTGCCGTCTGTCGTTCTTGGGAGGTCAGTCAGTCGTTGCGTGTGGACAGTGCTTGTGAGCCAGCGTAGCTTGGTTTTAGCTTTTTACAATCGTGGAACGTTTCTAAGTGGCATTGCAGCCACACAGGTTCAACACTTTTATTTTTAAACGTACACAATTTTCTACACTTTTCAGGACATTTTCACGCTGCTTTGGAGTATATATGCTTTTGCAGTCGGATGACTTCTACGTGGCAGGAGTGTAAACTTAACGCATAGTCAGGTGTTCAGGTGTTGCTTTCGCTTTCTAGATAGCTAATTTAACTGGAGAATCTGCCAAATCTTGTTCGTCATTCACGCTATCTTAACTACACTTATTATTAGCTACGATATTAATTGTTTAATTTAATGTGTAAGCTTGCAGGCCTTTAAGAAATTGGTGTATGGTGATCATGTTTAATATTGTGTACATTTAAGTACAATATACAGTATCCAACTTAAATTTGCCCCCGTATTGATTACATTCGTTGTTATTGTAACGAGTAAAATATTTTCGGCACTACTAGATGACAACATGTAAAACAGAAGGCATTTTCAGAGACTTGTTACAGCCTTTTTTGTACAGTATTATTTTAATTTTCTCAGAATGGGTTCTTTCTGCTCAAGCCGTACCAGCCATCCTTCGTTTTTCTGCCAGGGCAACTGATCAGTCGTGAATATTGTGCCTAAAATTTCTTCTGTCTGGTATCTCAAGTTATGTTCTTCCTACTTTGTCGTGGATCCGTCTTTATTTCACTTTCCGCTTTGTTGAGACTTTCACATAATCCGATCGCCATTCAAGATAATCTCATTGGCTGCATTCTTTTAGTACGTTCATAGATCTTTCACCTGCGCTGTTTCATATCCTAATAAATGTTAATACATTTTTCAGTTTTTCTTTGTGCGCTTAGTCTGTACATTACAACTTCGGTATAATTAAGACCCAAAATTACGCTCATTATTATTCGTTCTTTCTTGAGTATTATTCCAATGTCTCTAAATCGTCTTCAAATGAGTGTTTCAGGCTCATAAAGACATTCTTGTTTGACAACTGTGTTCTTGTGACTCAGTTCATTATATTTTGAAATATTTCTTGGTTACAGATATCTTTTATAAACCTGAAAGCATTTTTAATTTCGTAATCAAATTTTTGCGTGTCATATTCCTGAGTTGTTTCGTTTCAATATTGGTACTAAGAAACTCTCATTTTTCCGTGTAAAGGTTTTAGAAAATTGATTGCCACGATGTTACTAGTATTTTACCTTCCGAGTTATGTTTGGAGTCTTACTGTTTGTACTGTTTGCTTTTATAAGAAATTGTGTCCTTTGAATGTCCTGCAATAGAATCGTAAGGTCGTCTGCAAATGCTAAGCAGTCTGTCATAATTCTGGTTCATTCCGATTGCCCGGGTTCCCGGGTTCGATTCCCGGCGGGGTCAGGGATTTTCTCTGCCTCGTGATGGCTGGATGTTGTGTGCTGTCCTTAGGTTAGTTAGGTTTAAGTAGTTCTAAGTTCTAGGGGACTGATGACCATAGATGTTAAGTCCCATAGTGCTCAGAGCCATTTGAACCATTTTTTAGGTTCATTCCGATTGGATTATTTCGCCAATATTGGTCTTTGCTTTTAATTTTCACCACTCTTCGATTACGTTTTCTGAGGACACGGTTGAAAAGTAACTGAGAGAGTCCATCCTCTTGCCTCACTTCAGTTTTAAAGATCCGAAATTTTTTCTCCGATTCTTTTCTTAAATGTTGTACCATTTCTTGTTTCACTAATAATTGCAGCGGTTTTTCAGAATTATAAAGAAAGATTTACAGTCCACTAAGTTATAATATTTCTTCAAAACCCACGTAGATATGAACTACATTCGTACTGCAATTTTTTTATGCTTGAGAATTAGATTCAGAACTAAAACTGAAGCGGAGTACAGCAATTATATTATCTGAAGTATGATTCACATTCGTTCCATTTTACGTTCAAATTGTCGTAGTCCTCCGTCGAGGAGACATTTCGATATAATTTTGTATGGAACAGGAAGAAGGAAAATCCAAATGTAATTATTAACTTACTTGATGTCATCGTTTTATATAGTGAGTGTACCATTACATTTCTCCAGTCACAATTTTTTTAGTATTACCAGTGCAACTTTTTATGGCCTAGGGGCCTGCTGATTTTAGGAATTCTTCACCGCTTTTATCTTCACTATATGTTTTCTTAATTTATCTCTGTTTCCACTTTGTTTCGGACTCCTGACTCTAGACTGATTTTTAGGGGAAGTTATAGTGAACAACTTTATATTGGCGCGGGGAAGTTTAGAAATTTTTAAAAATTTTTGCAATGTTTTCACCAGTTTTCTCGGTGGTTAAGTGTCGTTTTCCCTTTTATGTTCTCGACGTAGGTATTTGGAGAGGGAACCCATTTAAAATAAAAGGTTTGTGAACTTCTCGGTATTGTATTTTTCGATGTTCTGCTTCACAAAGTTGACTGTTCTCATACTGTGGTTTAGTTTTTCTAACCAAAACATTACATGTTATTCTGTTTCCAGCAAATATTCGTGCATTTACATGGCTGAATGTAATATTCCTTATTTATTCAGATGTATGGTTAGCATAGTGCTTGTAATCGGTGCCTGCATGAGAAAACCTATGCAGAAAGCTGGAACTGTTATTGAGGCAGACACTACAACCATACACTGAGAACACTGACGCAATGCGCAGTGTATAAACTGTCAACAACGGAGCTCAGCTTTCATGCACTGACAGAAAACAATGTAATATCAATGAAACTCCAATTTTGATGGTTGTAGTTACGCTGTGACGTCATACGTTAGCAATAATTATTCTTTTAATATCGTAAAGAACGAATGTAAGTAGCCATTGCTGTTACATGGCCTGTTGAGTACCTTAATCAGTTTCTTTAATCTCAGGGTGTATTTTCTGAAAATACACTCCTGGAAATGGAAAAAAGAACACATTGACACCTGTGTGTCAGACCCACCATACTTGCTCCGGACACTGCGAGAGGGCTCTACAAGCAATGATCACACGCACGGCACAGCGGACACACCAGGAACCGCGGTGTTGGCCGTCGAATGGCGCTAGCTGCGCAGCATTTGTGCACCACCGCCGTCAGTGTCAGCCAGTTTGCCGTGGCATACGGAGCTCCATCGCAGTCTTTAACACTGGTAGCATGCCGCGACAGCGTGGACGTGAACCGTATGTGCAGTTGACGGACTTTGAGCGAGGGCGTATAGTGGGCATGCGGGAGGCCGGGTGGACGTACCGCCGAATTGCTCAACACGTGGGGCGTCAGGTCTCCACAGTACATCGATGTTGTCGCCAGTGGTCGGCGGAAGGTGCACGTGCCTGTCGACCTGGGACCGGACCGCAGCGACGCACGGATGCACGCCAAGACCGTAGGATCCTACGCAGTGCCGTAGGGGACCGCACCGCCACTTCCCAGCAAATTAGGGACACTGTTGCTCCTGGGGTATCGGCGAGGACCATTCGCAACCGTCTCCATGAAGCTGGGCTACGGTCCCGCACACCGTTAGGCCGTCTTCCGCTCACGCCCCAACATCGTGCAGCCCGCCTCCAGTGGTGTCGCGACAGGCGTGAATGGAGGGACGAATGGAGACGTGTCGTCTTCAGCGATAAGAGTCGCTTCTGCCTTGGTGCCAATGATGGTCGTATGCGTGTTTGGCGCCGTGCAGGTGAGCGCCACAATCAGGACTGCATACGACCGAGGCACACAGGGCCAACACCCGGCATCATGGTGTGGGGAGCGATCTCCTACACTGGCTGTACACCACTGGTGATCGTCGAGGGGACACTTAATAGTGCACGGTACATCCAAACCGTCATCTAACCCATCGTTCTACCATTCCTAGACCGCCAAGGGAACTTGCTGTTCCAACAGGACAATGCACGTCCGCATGTATCCCGTGCCACCCAACGTGCTCTAGAAGGTGTAAGTCAACTACCCTGGCCAGCAAGATCTCCGGATCTGTCCCCCATTGAGCATGTTTGGGACTGGATGAAGCGTCGTCTCACGCGGTCTGCACGTCCAGCACGAACGCTGGTCCAACTGAGGCGCCAGGTGGAAATGGCATGGCAAGCCGTTCCACAGGACTACATCCAGCATCTCTACAATCGTCTCCATGGGAGAATAGCAGCCTGCATTGCTGCGAAAGGTGGATATACACTGTACTAGTGCCGACATTGTGCATGCTCTGTTGCCTGTGTCTATGTGCCTGTGGTTCTGTCAGTGTGATCATGTGATGTATCTGACCCCAGGAATGTGTCAATAAAGTTTCCCCTTCCTGGGACAATGAATTCACGGTGTTCTTATTTCAATTTCCAGGAGTGTATGTACATGGGAGATGGTCGTATGGCGAAGATTCTGAAGAAAGGAATGAGAATAGATGAGAAAATAAACCATTAAAATAACTTAGCAGCTGTGTAATTTACTTTATCGATGGTCAGTTGCTTTTCTGGCGACGACAATGGCGGGAATCACTCAAAGCTCAGATTCTCATAGAGAATTCTAATGGGTAGCGCATCAACAATACAAAACAGAAATAGTGTGTATTTGTTGTATTTTCAGTGCACTAGGGAAACGAAATAATTTATTAGAATGATGCAGGTTATGATCATGATTGTCAGTCGTTAAACATATCTGAAGAACATCAACTGTTAAGAAGATCACAACAAGCCACAATATCTTGGAATAAATTCTTTAATTTCAGGCCAAAGCCTATTGTTAGACGACAGCGAAGATTTCTCGTCCAAATGTTCAGCTGTTTATCTTATAACACTGGTGGTTTGCAAAAGCTGCTACCTTAGATGTCTATAAACAGTACTCACTGAAAGAAAAGTTATGTATTGCAATATGGACCCCAGCTTCTTCTATGTGTGACATGCTGAAATATATACCAGAATGAAGAATGCGTGGGAGATGCATGTTTCCACATCTGATGTTACGTCAGTTAAATGGTTTGATTGATCTCAGCTGAAATCAGTGTAGTCAAGTATTAAAGAATACTTACAGCCTATATGATATTGTGCTGTTGTCACTTGCACCAGTGAGAATTTATCTGTTTCCTTTTAAAGCACATTTTCTACAGTTAATTTCAAACTCAATTGAGTTAGCTGATAGCCTGTATGCAAAACGTGTTAATATTTATACATAAGGAACATTTTTTCCTCAAGAAAGTAGAAAGTACAGTCTTTGATCATTGTGTAAAATATTTTGTTAAACGCAAAGTCACTAACGTTTTTCTGCACTACAAGATAAAAATGAAGAAATTTATACAAAACACCTGATGATGGGTCAAGGTCCGATGATGGCTCAAGGCTGAATCTAGTGACGAAAAGTATCACATTAACTGATTCTACCGTCGCTTCATTGTATAAAAACGTACTATAAATAAAAACCAGATTTTTGTAGAACATACACCGTATGGATTAAATGATTATGAGTGTAAGTAAATAATGGAGTTAAGTGCCCTAAACTTGATTCCTTATTCTCCTGTCTCTACATCATCTTGTAATCTGGTGGGGCAACGGTTAAACGGTGGTTTAGACTCCTACCACTTCCTGTCAGAGTAAGTCATACACTTCACTTGTCACTTGTTAGTTCACCATTACATATTTTTTGCACTGGAGAAAGCTTTACATTTCTCATCATTTGCTCTTGATGATGGCAGGTAGGCTTTTCAACCTGTATGTCTTCTTGTATAGTAAGGTTCACAGTTAATTTTCAATGTTGAAACCGTTTCATCTAATTTACTTAAAAATCATTGAGTAATTGGAAAGTAGGCTATACTGGCGTAAACTGGTCCCCCTTTAGTTGCTTGAAACGGACCCCTTAAATTTTTATCTTTACAGTTTTCCTTTATTAGTTCTCACTCCTTTTCTTCTTGCAGGTTTCAAGATGATAATGGTAAAGGTTGACAAGATAAAGTAGCCTCCGTCTAAATGACTAAAGGTATTGATACAGCTTAGAATCAGAACGAGTTTGGAAAATGGTCAGTAAGCGATTTAATATTCCAAAACCAACACTGATGACGTCGTCCAAAAAGTAATAAACGTTAGGAAACAGCAACTGGCAGGGAGAAATAACACTAAACTTCCTTTTAGAAAGAGACTGCTGGTAAAAAATTGGTTAACCTTTTCCTTAAATATTGCAGTAGCGAACGGTCAGAACATAAGCCAACAGGAACATCATATAACAACTCATTTGTATTTAGGCAAGAAAAGACGAAGAGAGTTGACAACCTTCTAGACGATGCTAGATCATCCGTAATTTGAAATTATATTACGTTTTCTCTGATGTGCTACCATTTTTGTTAGTTATTATTTTGATTCTTTTCGCCAGGGATCCGATTTTCGCAAGTATATTTACAAACTCGTTAACTGTAAGGTTTTTCAAACTATCGTGTTTCGTGATGTTTCAATTATATATCGTAAGGATAAAATGTAAATAGCACATAGCATTGTACAGTAAATATTACATGGTTTGTAAACAGTTTTTTTTTATTTTTTGTTTTTTAAAGATAAGAAATTGTGGTCCAGTTATTGACAGTTTCCCCTTATTAAGGATTAAATAACGAGGGAGGTTTTTTATACGAGAAATTTTGTGAAGGCTGTCCGGAAAGTAACGTTCGTTGTCATTTTAAATGGCAAATCGCAATAGCTGTTTACAACTGAGATAGTTGGATAGTCGTATCGCTTCGCTCTCACCTAAAGTGACCACTCAAACTATGCATTTCAATTGGAAATCTAATCAAATAATGTCTGTTTTAATGCTATATTAAGTGTCAAAAAAATCTCAAAGCAGTTAACATTTGACGGGAAATTTATACGGCCAACGGACAGGATGTGCTGAGTGAAGGTCTTAAAGAAATTTTGGGCTTGCAGCCGGTCAATGTTAACTACACTCCAGGGCATTTCGAACAGGCGCCGGCTAGTCATCCTCACATGAACAATAGACGACTGACTAAGACGTCCGCCGTTGCACAGTTCATTGGCGCGCATTGAAATTTCCACTCATGCATCTGGATCATGGTGAGAGACAGACCGCTGCACACGGCTGGCAGTGCCCTCGCTTCGCAGTGAAATTAGGTCCATCAGTGGTCGCATTTGTTTAAGAGAAGAACGACGAATGTCAATGTTACTGACAATGGAAAAGTAGCCATCTACGTGCAGTCGTCAAAGAACAGGAGCGTTATATGTAAGGAAAAATTTGGGGGTAACTGTCGTTTCACCGTATCTCAACTATCTGAGTATTTAACATGAGTAGTGACCGAACAATCAGGATACCGGCTATTCTGTGCTTTAGTTGTTTTTCAAAACCATCAGCTATACAACTTCTCTGAAGAGGTAGTTTTTCAACCTGGTAAGGAATATGATAAATGGTTAAATCTGAGCGATGACTAAGTACAGAGTAGTACAGAGATGTTTTCAACAGTTTTTCTAAATTTTATTCATAATCCGAGTGAGATTTCTTACCAAACAGACTGCTACCTGTATTTTATCCTAATGGGTAACTCATGTTCTGTACAACCACATAGCATGGCTCAGTACTTCTACAAATCAGGGATAACTAAATACTGTGTTCGGTGCTTACTGTTCACAAGACTAAACTTCAACAGAAGCTGCAGAATTCCAAATGGGTAGTAACCAGAAGGACACGTTTCCGTCGAAAACTTTGTGAGCACTTTCATTTTTACTCATAGTGAATCAAATATCTAAGAAGCAGAGATTTTTTTTCTTCAGAAAACAGCGCAGTGGTTACTAACCTTTCGGCAACAAATATGTCTGAGAGTAATTAGGTATTAGCTAGGACCCCTAACCTCTCTCAGCACGGTCATCGACATTAGTGCCTGACTAAACATCAGAATTTAGGAGTATTTTCTTTCCACACTTTTATTTCCAAAATGACGATAAATGAAACCTATTTATTTTTTGTAGTGGTGTTATTAAACTACTAACTAATGAGTAATGGACAACTGGTACGTCTTACTTCTAACAGCCTTTTCTTATAGACTGATAAGTAGCATTAGACTGTGTGGTGTCACCACCAGACACTACACTTGCTAGGTGGTAGCCTTTAAATCGGCTGCGGTCCGTTAGTATACGTCGGACCTGCGTGTCGCCACTATCAGTGATTGCAGACCGAGCGCCGCGACACGGCAGGTCTAGTCCAGAGAGACTCCATAGCACTCGCCCAGTTGTACAGCTGACTTTGCTGGCGATGGTTCACTGTCTACTTACGCTCTCATTTGCAGAGACGACAGTTTAGCATAGCCTTCAGCTACGTCATTTGCTACGACCCTAGCAAGTCGCCACATTCAGTTACTATATTTCTTCCGAACCGATAATATTGTGAATCATGTACTGTCAAGAGCGACGTTCATCATTAATGGATTGCAGTTATGTATCAAACTAATTACGTCCGCTTTCTGAATTCTAATTCCCTGTCAAGTTCCAGACCTCACGTCAGTATAGTTCTTCCCTCCTCACGCCAGCCTGCGTGAGCTAAAACGCGTGCATTTCGGCCTGCCCTAATAACACGGTGTTGGCTCTTCTCCCAACACAACAGACTATTGGCCGATGATACTGTGGTCTACGGGAAAGTAGTGTCGCACGAAAGTTGTGAACAAATCAATGAGATTTTGCAGAAAATAAATGCGTGGTGTAATGACTGGCAGCTATCTGTCAATATTAGTAAGTGTAACCTATTGCGTGTAACAAGGCGAAAATCCCCATCAATGTACAAGTACAAAATAAAGTGCCCAGTCTTCGGAAGCAGTACCATCCGTCAAGTATCTGAGTGTGAGTATTCGAAATGTCAAATGGAATGATCAGATTATACAATCTAACGGGCAAGGCTAACTCTAGATTGCGGTTTATTGGTAGAATGCTGAAGGCATACAGTCCTTCAACAAAGGAAATTGCTTACAATGCGTTAGTTCGTCCAGTCTTATTGTCCGTCTGAATGGGACCCTTACCAGTTGGGTCTAATTCAAGAGACTGAGAAGGTCCAAAGAAAAGCGTCAAGATTCGGGACTGGTACCTTTAGCCATCGCTAGAGCGTTGGAAAACTGAGACAGTTTGAAGCGGGACACACTAGCAGATAGACGACGCGCTAAACGGAAGGGGCTGCTCACTAAATTCCGAAATCCGATCTTCGCCGAGGATGTAGAGCATATGTTTACCACCAACTTATAAATCGCGCAATGATCACCACTCAAAGATAAGGGCAATTAGAGCTCGTACTGAGGTGTTCAGACAGTCGTTTTTCCCTCGTGCGATCCGCGAGTGTAACAGAGGAGGAGGGGGGGGGGGTTATGACATTGGCGCGAATTGTGCCCTCCGCCACACACCGCTTGGTGGCTAGTGGAGTTTATATGTAGATGTAGATGTAGTTGTAGATGTAGATAAGGCAGTTCTGGGGGCGTTGTGAGTGCTACTTGTAACGCTGATGAAGTAATTATCATTCTTCCATGACCATACCTTATTTCTTCTATTTTTAGTCACAACAATTGTAGGTTACATTATAGAGAAGAAAAATACCTAGCCATTTTGAGGACAGACACGTGTTGCAGATCATGCTTCCTCTAGACAACACTCCTCTCTAGTGGCAGTAGTAGCACTCATTCCCAGCACCTCTGTTTAAAATCAACAGAATTGAAATGTGTGCCCTATACTTACTGTTTGCAAGTCACTTGGCTGCCGGGCTCATTTCTTCTGAACTGACTGAAATTGGAGACCTCCATGTTGCGAATTCTCTGTGTCTGTACACTACCACCTATAACAACAATAATAATAATAATAATAATGATAATAAAAAAAACTGAAAAGAGAATTTACAGCAAGGAACAAGAAAAAAGTTATAAGTACTTATGCTATACCAATACTGACCTATTCATTTGGAGTAGTGAAATGGAGTAACACAGAACTAGAAGCACTCAATACACTTACACGATTACAATGCCACAAATATATAATACATCACATACATTCAGCAACAGAAAGATTCACATTAAGCAGAAAGGAAGGAGGAAGGGGATTTATCGACATAAAAAACCTACATTACGTACAGGTAGACAATCCAAGAAAATTCTTTATGGAAAAAGCAGAAAGTAGCAAGATACACAAAGCAATCACTCATATAAATACATCGGCTACACCATTGCAATTTCATAACCACTTCTACAACCCTTTAGATCACATAATATCAACAGATACAAAGAAAGTAAATTGGAAAAAGAAAACACTACTTGGCAAGCACCTGTGTCATCTAACACAGCCACACATCGACCAAGACGCATCCAACACATGGCTAAGAAAAGGCAATACATACAGTGAGACGTAAGGATTCATGATTGCATACAGGATCAAACAATAAACACCAGATATTACAGCAAGCATATTATTAAATATCCCAGTACCACAACAGATAAATGCAGACTTTGCAAACAACAAATAGAAACAGTAGATCACATCAAAAGTGAATGTAAAATACTAGCAAATACAGAATATCCCAGAAGACATGACAATGTAGCAAAAATAATACATCAACAACTTCCCATACAACATAAACTAATAAAACAACACGTTCCCACATACAAGTATGCACCACAAAATTTACTGGAGAATGATGAATACAAATTATACTGGAACAGAACCATTATAACTGATAAAACAACACCACATAACAAACCTGACATCATACTCACCAATAAAAAGAAGAATTTAACACAACTAATCGAAATATCCATACCCAATACAACAAATATACAGAAGAAAACAGGAGAAAAAATTGAAAAATACGTCCAACTGGCTGAGGAAGTCAGAGACATGTGGCATCAGGATAAAGCTGACATGATACCAATTATACTATCAACTACAGGAGTCATACCACACAGGATCCACCAGTACATCAACGAAATACAGCTACAACCAAACGTATATATACAACTACATAAATCTGTAATTATTGATACATGTTCAATTACCCAAAAGTTCCTA
Source organism: Schistocerca cancellata (assembly GCF_023864275.1). NCBI lineage: Eukaryota > Metazoa > Arthropoda > Insecta > Orthoptera > Acrididae > Schistocerca > Schistocerca cancellata. The sequence goes on along the minus strand of NC_064630.1, from coordinate 447,878,599 downwards.
AATGCATTGTAACATATATCGTACAGTTAAAAGGAAGTCACGCTTGATCAAGGTCCACGTCACTTTCCATTTTTAACCAGACATAACGTCTGAGACAGGAAAGAAATAATGATAATAATATGTAGTAACCATTACATAGTTATTGTTGTGTTGTGCTGTCAGCTAGTTTGTTTCACAGTGGCAGAGTGAGTAATGAAGCCGATTCCATTGCGGGGAGTACCTACAACTCGTAGTACGCGTTTACCTGAGATATACAAAGATATATGACGTGTACGTATCAGTTTTGCCGTCATAGATGAATGGTACCAAGTAAATAGTACGTGTGTCGTGGGTGTTGTTGAGACTTTCTTTTCACAAGCTGTAACCTCTTTCAAATTAAGTCACGCACTAATGCTAGTGCACGTACTTGGAAAGAAATGGAATTATTGTAACTAATGTAATCGCTGTTAATCGCTTTAAATAGTAATATCAGTAATTACCATTAAAAATAATTTTGTTTTGTGACCGGAACAACTTCGACGCTTTTGTTTTTACCCCTCAGAATATTTCATTTCATCTCTCAGGAAATACTTACTTCCTCGTTGTAAAGAACTGCAATGGAATAATCAACTCTTAAAAGCTATATAAAGACGTTAGAGGAGTGGCTTGAAGCAAGAAGGCCATGTTCTCTAGTGAAATGTTACGGAGTGACGTCTCAGACTGCGACCGATTAATGTAGGAACGTGTAAACACACCAATGTGTAGAACTAGGTCATACAGAACCCATCCATCAGAGTATCTATGCTGTCACTGATTGGCGTCGACATATTTATATATGTGCTGAAACTGTCACTACAATCACGACAGATTTTACAGCGTCGCATTTTTGACTGCCCTGCTCACGTTAATGTCGCAGCATGTGGTCCCCTCCCACCTACGTTCTCACATGAAAAGAATACTTTTAGACTTGAGTGCCATAGAACAGGATCCACATTGTGCTTTCACCGAATGCATATATTTAGTTGCATCATTGCACAACAGAACCGTGGCGGAAGCCTTTAACAGCAAAGTATGTCTGTTACTTTTTTCATAGGAAGTGGCATAGAATAAATTTTATATTCAGTGGGATGGAATTTATTCGTTATTTGGAATAATACAGAAAGCGCCACAACAAATAATTTAAAAGTATCTCTAGGAAGGTGCAGAAGTCTCTGCTGTAGAAAAGAAATAGATACCCTGAAAGACATTAGGTGGTATTGGTTTGTCCGTTGTGGTTGGAGAAAAAAGTAGTTATCTTTGTAAATTACGCTGTAGGAAATATTGCAGCTAAATTGCGACTTGTTACAGTGTAACATTAGATGCCGCTACTATTTTCAGATAAATCGTGAAACACTAAGTAAATTCACCAAGATTGTCCACACACAAATCTCATAAACGCCAAACGTGACAGATGAATGACACATGGTATTAATCGCTCCATTCGATTAAACTCCTAAATTTTATCAAATACATCCTTTGAACAATGAAGCACGGCAAAATATCTAGGATCGTAGTACTATGTACGGAAACGACCTCGTCTGAAGCAGGACATTTGATTTGTGGATGAATAGTATCGTAAGTACGTGTTTAATGTGTAAACAGAGAAACACAGGACACAGAATACTGACGGAACAACTGACGCTAGAGTAAAATTTTGCTATTAGACAAGTAGGGGGCTTAAAACCAATAAACTTTTTTTTTGCCTGCGTGGGTCTCCCAGGCGTAGTATTCGTGATATTTTTAACAGTCAGCATATGAGGATGGCACCCGGTCCTGATTCACATTTTAGTGTGGTGTCCACTTGTAACACGGAGATATTGTATCAGATGGAGTTTTAAACACTGCACCGAATGAAATGATATCTTTTAAAGTTCATACGTCTGTCCATACGTGGACCTACCACTATCTTCATTTTCTTATTTTCAGCTTATTGGCACTTATCATGTCCGTCTCGTAGCTACAAAATTTAACGAAACTCTCGTTGTTTTAAAGAGGTTTAGAGGCTAAGTGGGTAGCAAAATTTTAGAACATCCTTTTGGTGGTGTGATACGAAACAGGACTTACACATTAATTACGTACTATTTAGAACTTAGTAAAAAGTAATTAGATTGTAGGAAATCAGTATTTTCCATAAATACGCACAAAAAAAGTTGTCAACGGTTCAGTGGCAGATCTTTCGGAAGTTCTTCATATTTCACATTTAATTCACTACAACAAAGATTTCCACTTTCTTCGTGTGTATAATAGTGAACATGAATTTGTAAAAAGCGCTACGTGAGAGCAGCATTCCTTATGTGGATATTATATTTGCAAGTATTCTATGATTTTGGCACTTTCACGGCTAGCTCTCAGTACAGAAGCAAATTCCTAACCAGAGTCCTAAGGTTCCTGTAAAATTTGGCGTTGCAGTGACATTCCTCAACTGGCTGAACTCTATTCGGAGCAGCTGTCTTTCTCACACGATTTACTTCTAATGCATTGCTCCTGAGTGTCAAATGGAAATCACATGTCCATATATCCTCCAGTGAGGAAGGATGTAAGCGATATGTACTAATATGTTTTATATACTTTTAGGGAAGTTGCTTCATTTAAAACAACATAGCACACAAAATAATACGATAAGTAACAAGTATTTACCTCAGAGCTAAGATTCTCGAGTAAGTCCTAAATACTGTGCAGCTTATTCTGTATCGGACTGACAAGAAAACCAATAGCACTTCATAGAGAATAATATTGTATGGAGAATACAGGTCTACAGCAAACAATATGTGCTAGTCATTTACTTTATAAGGAAAATGGTGGACAACTAGCTCGTAGGGATCCTAAATTACAGTCGAACGCTGCTTCTATGTGTTGTATCCAGATCAAGGGCTTCGTTCGTGGTCGTAATTGTGGAGATAATTACCAGTAATCAACGACGATACCGCACGGTGGAATGAGACGCTAATCATGTTACTCATGGAAGTTAACTTGTAATAGTGTGCAGTTAAAGTAACAACGTCCACGCAGCGGAACGGTACTACTACTATATATTATATATATATATATATATATATATATATATATATATATATATATATATATATATATGTGTGTGTGTGTGTGTGTGTGTGTGTGTGTGAGTGTGTTTACGGGGGCTGACCTAATTTATTAATGCTTGACGGTGGCATTATAAATGTCTTACAGATATTATTAAAAATGCTCCTAGCGAGTAACATAAGGTCATCAGAAAAATGTTTGCGAGACAGAGTACGTTATGTGACATTAGAACGAACACTGAACTTTTGTAGCGTGGATAGATACAGAAAGCGAGTGGAACGAAATCTCCTGCTCTATCATTACCTGGGACTGTGCTGAATATGTGGATGTATCGTTAACGAAAGTAAAATATAAGCCGGCCTTAAGGTGATCCTTCCTAAGAATAAAAATGTGCATAAGGCTAATTCTTACGCATGAGACCAATGTCAACTCGAAACGCTTACATATTTGTTCAGATCTACCTACGCCAGAGAGATATTCGACGTGCACAACGACAATCACTCTTAACAGTGACAAAAGAACAATGTCAAAAGTAATATGATGAGTATAAAAAATACCCAACAGCTTCCGAGAACGTAACAAATGATTCCTGGTAAATTAACGTGGTATGATGCTAAACGCTGTAACCTATAGGAAATCGTTGAATCTAAACAATTCAATCAAATTTACTTCACGCCTTTGTAAATGTGGAAGGACACGTACTATAGCGCCATAATGTCTGGGATGGTTTAAAAAAATATTATATTTAAAAAATTTATTGCAGTCATCTGGTTATAACAACTTACGTTCTCGGGATAACAGACATATGCAAGAACTGAAAATCTTCGCTCCAAAATTTTAGGTACATAATTACAGTTGGTGAGAATGGTGAGAAATTAAAACGCTGTCCCTCCATCCAATCATCTCCTCCCCCGCCCCCCCCCCCACGTCACCGATGTAGAAGCCTGTGTTTAATGAAGGTAACGGGAGCAAACACAACCGTGCTTAACTGTCAATGTCGGTATCAAATTCAGTACAACAAAATAAAATTAATTTTTGTGAAACAGTTTCACAAAACCCTTAGACGCATATTTAAAATAAATAAAGGGATGAAAAGACAAAGTAGGAACACAGAGATCTTAGACTGCAGTTGTAGATTCGGAATCAACGTACAACCCCCCCACCCCCCACCCAAATCCCTTATGCTAACAACTCAGTTTATTAGTGTCGCTTTGGGAGCATAAAATTAAACAAAGTATTTATTCATCCATATACAGACAAATCTACCAACTGTGACGACAAAAATTTTGGAGAAAACCAATTAATCAAGACGCTTTAGCGTGATGTACCATAGGAAATAATTTACAATAATTTTTTTATTAGCGGGTGAGCTGATGAAGTGATCCAGATTGCACATAGAGATAATTTGACTGTGTTAACGGTTTCTTAACTGTTTACTTGTGCCATGTTAAAATCAAGCAACATAAAATTGCATGTTAGTTTGTGTAACATGTTTCCAGTTTCTTTCTGTAATGGGCGTTAATGCTTGCAAGCAACATTTAAGCTCTCATATACAGAAATATGTGAACCACGGACCTTGCCGTTAGTGGGTAGGCTTGCGTGCCTCAGCGATACAGTTAGCCGTACCGTAGGTGCAACCACAGCGGAGGGGTATCTGTCGAGAGGCCAGACAAACGCGTGGTTCCTGAAGAGGGGCAGCAATCTTTTCAGTAGTTGCAGGGGCAATAGTCTGGATGATTGACTGATCTGGCCTTGTAACACTAACCAAAAAGGCCTTGCTGTGCTGGTACTGCGAACGGTTGAAAGCAAGGGGAAACTTCAGCCGTAATTTTTCCCGAGGACATGGTTAATGATAATGGAGTCCTCTTGGGTAAAATATTCCGGAGGTAAAATAGTCCCCCATTCGGTTCTCCGGGCGGGGACTACTCAAGAGGACGTCGTTATCAGTAGAAAGAAAACTGGCGTTCTACGGATCGGAGCGTGAAATGTAGGATCCCTTAATCGGGTAGGTAGGTTAGAAAATTTAAAAAGGAAAATGGATAGGTTAAAGTTAGATATAGTGGGAACTAGTGAAGTTCTGTGGCAGGAGGAACAAGACTTCTGGTCAGGTAACTACAGGGTTATAAACACAGAATCAAATAGGGGTAATGCAGGATTAGGTTTCATAATCAATAAAAAAAAGGAATGCTGGTAAGCTACTACAAACAGCATAGTAAACGCATTATTTGGCCAAGATAGACTCAAAGCCCAAGCCTACTACAGCAGTACAAGTTTATATGCCAAATAGCTCTGCAGATGCCGAAGAAATTGAAGACATCTATGATGAAATAAAAGAAATTATTCAGATAGCGAAGGGAGACGAAAATTTTATTGTCATGGGTGACTGGAATTCGGTAGTAGGAAAGGAAGAAAAGGAAACTTAGTAGGTGAATATAGATTGGGAGTAAGAAATGAAAGAGGAAACCGCCTGGCAGAATTTTGCACAAAGCACAACTTAATCATAGCTAACATTTGGTTCAAGAATCATGAAAGATGGTTGTATACATGGAAGAACCCTGGAGATACTAAAAGGCAGCAGAGGATGAAGTAGGTAGAAAGACGAGGGCTAGTAGAAATCCTTGGGTAACAGAAGAAATATTGAATTTAATTGATGATAGGAGATAATATAAAAATGCAGTAACTGAAGCAGGGAAAAATGAATTCAAACGTCTCAAAAATGAGATCGATAGGAAGTGCAAAATGGCTAAGCAGGGATGGGTAGAAGATAAAAGTAAGGATGTGGAGGCTTATCTCACTAGGGGTAAGATAGATACTGCCTACAGGAAAATTAAAGAGACATTTGGGGAAAAGGGAACCACTTGTATGAATCTCATGAGCTCAGATGGAAACCCAGTTCTAAGCAAAGAAGGGAAAGCAGAAAGATGGAAGGGGTATATACAGTGACCATATAAGGGCGATGTACTCGTGGACAATATTATGCAAATGGGAGAGGATGTAGTAGATGAAGATGAAATGGGAGATACGATACTGCGTGAAGAGTTTGACAGAGCACTGAAAGACCTGAGTCGAAACAAGGCCCCGGGAGTAGACAACGTTTCATTAGAACTACTGACGGCCTAGGGAGAACCAGTCCTGACAAAATTCTACCATCTGGTTAGCAAGATGTATGAGACAGGCGAAATAACCTCAGACTTCAAGAAGAATATTATAATTCCAATCCCAAAGAAAGCAGGTGTTGACAGATGTGAAAATTACCGAACTATCAGTTTAATAAGTCACGGCTGCAAAATACTAACGCGAATTCTTTACAGACGAATGGAAAAGATAGTAGAAGCCGACCTTTGGGAAGATCAGTTTGGATTCCGTAGAAATATTGGAACACGTGAGGCAATACTGACCCTACGGCTTATCTTAGAAGCTAGATTAAGGAAAGGCAAACCTACGTTTCTAGCATTTGTAGACTTAGAGAAAGCTTTCGGCAAGGTTGACTGGAATACTCTCTTTGAAATTCTGAAGGTGGCAGGGTAAAATACAGGGAGCGAAAGGCTATTTACAATTTGTATAGAAACCAGATGGCTGTAATACGAGTTGACGGGCATGACAGGGAAGCAGTGGTTGGGAATGGAGTGAGACAGGGTTGTAGCCTCTCCCCGATGTTATTCAATCTGTATATTGACCAAGCAGTGAAGGAAACAAAAGAAAAAGGCGAAGTAGGTATTAAAATCCATGGAGAAGAAATAAAAACTTTGAGGTTCGCCGATGACATTTTCATTCTGTCAGAGACAGCGACGGACTTGGAAGAGCAGTTGAACGGAATGGATAGTGTCTTGAAGGGAGGATATAAGATGAACATCAACAAAAGCTAAACGAGGATAATGGAATGTAGTCGAGTTAAGTCGGGTGATGTTGAGGGTATTAGATTAGGAAATGAGACATTTAAAGTAGTAAAGGAGTTTGGCTATTTGGGGAGCAAAATAACTGATGATAGTCGAAGTGGAGTGGATATAAAATGTAGACTGGCAATGACAATGAAAGCGTTTCTGAAGAAGAGAAATTTGTTAATATCGAATATTGATTTAAGTGTCAGGAAGTCGTTTCTGAAAGTATTTGTATGAAGTGTAGCCATGTATGGATGTGAAACATGGACGATAAATAGTTTAGACAAGAAGAGAATAGGAGCTTTCGAAATGTTGTGCTACATAACAAAGCTGAAGATTAGATGGGTAGGTCACATAACTAATGAGGAGGTGTTGAATAGGATTGGGGAGAAGAAAAGTTTGTGGCACAACTTGACTAGAAGAAAGGATCGGATGGTAGGACATGTTCTGAGGCATCAAGGGATCACCAATATAGTATTGGAGGGCAGCGTGGAGGGTAAAAATCGTAGAGGGAGACCAAGAGATGAATACACCAAGCAGATTCAGAAGTATGTAGGTTGCAGTAGGTACTGTAGATGAAAGAGCTTGCACAGGATAGAGTAGCATGTAGAGCTGCATCAAACTAGTCTCAGGAATGAAGACCACAACAACAACATATAGAAACATTTTGTTTTTATTTCTGGAGAAGTATCTAAATAATTAGCATCTTAAGCACACACCGTGTGAGGCTTGGTGAGTATCAGGTGCCTTTGCGGCTGCTTCTTTCGATTTAGTACTGCTTTTTCCCGTGCAGCGGAAGTTACTTATAATAGGTAAGAGGTAGTCTTAAGTTAGTCGAGAAACGTGTTGACGAATACTTACTTGGAACTTTGCAGTGGGTCTGATAGTTTCTGAGAGGAGGGAGCCTGCCTGTGAAGACAACTTCAGCTACAGTGCCAGTGGATTAAGTACGATACGACAGGTTGGCGCACTGACGAGACAATGGGCCGGAGAGCAAAATGTAAGCTTGGTCTTGAGGTATATTCGACTATAAGTGATGGGAAATACGGAATTGTTCGGTTATTTTACACGAAAAAAGAATTTGTTCGAGGCATTTCACATGAAATAGCGCAAAACGCAGAAATTAATTCAGTTACACGAAAAACGTAGTAATATTCACATCGTAGCACCGGTGCGTCTTTTGTGGGCAACGATACTCAAAGGAAACATACCGTATTTTGAAAAACAAAGTATATAAATGTGCCAACATTACCTTATACGCCTATTTTGAACAACGCAGTATTTTTTATTCACAATATATCTGTATGTGCTAACCAAACGATTAATAACGTAACATTGAAGAATGATGTAGAGGAATGATACTGGGGAAAATATAACTATCTGATATAAATTTAAAAATGAGATTGGCATATATTTTTCATCTAAAAATTGAACTGATTCGAGTGGCTCAAGTTTACAATAATGAAGGTGGTCCTATCAGGAGCAATAACAATTACAACCAGTTTCCTTCATCGATGCTACGTTAATGCTAAAGTTGATGTATTTTTTCATCGCATCACTGATCAGTCTCACACTCAACGAGGAATCGTGAGGGTGATAAGATGGGTTAGACTTCATTTGCAGCCCATTAAGAAAACCTGAGAGCTTCCTCTCAATTTCGCTTTCAGAATTATCACACACATTGCTATTATTTTAAAATTTCAGCAGAACATGTGTCTAGCTCATTTCGACGTTGTAAGATCTTTTTTGCGAAAGGTCGATTCTCGCCAACATCATTTCGATGTCAACAATTGCTACATTTTGTTTTTACATGCAACAAAATTTAGCTGTAATATCCATATACAAAATTGCATACAAACTTTCAGTTGACATTGCATAATAATGAAGGGAAAACTCAATAGCTCCACACAGCGGAGATGTCAAACTACGAATATACTTATGAGTATATTCCATACAAAATGAGAATATCGGTGGAGAATTCGCATTACAAACTTTTAGATACGCAGTACTCCCTTTCTAATGAAGGTCTCCGTTTCTTTGAGGATACTAAACATTTTTTTTTTTTGTTACATGGATCAGTAAGGCGTTAACAGAAGGACATTGCATGACCATTATGAGCCAGATTTTTTTGTAAAATACACTTTCCTAATCAATATGACTGCGAATAATCTGTTTAATACTGATGTTTACTCTTTATCATTAAAATCAGAGAAAAACACAAAATCAAATTATGACATGTAAATCATTGTTCGCAAAAGGCCCAGATAGATGCAAAGGAATTTCTTCTATAAAATAAAGATCACATTCATCAGACTTCATATCCGTACGGTATACTAGGCCTACAGAGAGGAAATATGGTCCGAAAATGCTCAAATATTCATCCGAAATATAAACATCTACGCACTGATACGGTAATCAACCTTGTTGGAAGAATCTGGATGACAAATGATTTCCCCATCATCACATAACCGTACGTCTACCATCATACCGCTAGCCGTGCGTTACTACCCTTTTGTAGCATTCTGGCACTGAATTTTCTACCACCGTACAGTCATTTTTAAAGTCTCGCACCCGTATTTCCATAAGGATGACAAATACATGGTGCAGATGTACTACCTGATTCACTAAGTTCGCTACTGAGCCAGATAACAGCATGAACCGGTGATAATGGATGGAGTTTCGGGATGCCTGGTGCGATGTGGCACTGATTTCATTTTTAGTTTTTGCCGAGCAATCTCGTTCTTGTTATGCTGCTTTCCCTATAGAGCTATACCCCCCCTATGCAGCTTCCTTTATAAATTTTGACGTAGACCTATCAGTGTATACTATCTATTCACAAAGGAGTAAATTTTGTTCTCTGTGCCTTTGTGGTTAAACTGTTCTTGTGTTCCATTTAAGCCATCCGAGAATTCACGTATACATGCGTGAGGAAAAAATACCACAACGAAGCAACCGATATACTGCACCGCTGATTACCCTCAGGCGCGCGGATACGGTCTTGGTCCACCCCATCTCCCTACGTTACGTGCTGACGAGCTACTGGTTGATTTATACTTGCTCCAGCGTTAAAAAAATATTAAGGTACATACAGAGTAAATACCCTTTTTTCAAAGTGTATATTGTTATGATGATCCAAGGCGCATAAATAAAGTAAGCCTGTCTAGCACTATTGTATTATATTTTCACGTAGTATTATTTGTCGCTGCGTTTGTTTTTACAGTGCTATTTTCACTTCGCAACTGCTTTCCTGCCACGCTGAAGAAAATGTTACCTATTGAACTTGACTATGTTTCCGAACTCAGTTACACATCACAGTAGACGTTATTGGCAAAACAGTATGACTGTTCATACAAAATAAAGGAAGGTGTAAGGCTCTGAGGGTGTATCGTGAATCTTCATGGATAGAATAGTCCTTAAGCACAGTGTACGCCAAAGGTAAGTTTCAGAGGTCGACTCCCAGTCCAGCAAACGGTTTTAATACGGCAGGATGTTTCACAACACTTCTCCATCCGCTGTAAAGATTTGTTGTTTTATAAGGCGACTTTCGACAAACAACACCTCTTGTTAGGTCAGTAGTGACATTGTGACAAAGCATTACGCCTTAGTAATATGTTGATATTGATCGAAAACGGTTATTCTAATTCTTCTTTGAACTGGAGATTTATAGAAGAGTCTGAAGTAGGCGGTATGACTGGAACATATTTGTTGTATTCAGTTACATAAATGTCGTTTTAACGACAGATATTGTATTTATTACAGAATTATTTTTCATTTCAATACTAGTCGAATTTTTAACCTGTGAAGATGTTACCAATTAGGTGACCCATAAATAATGAAAGAATTGCAAAACAGTTGGTTTTCAACCGACAGATTTCGTTACAGTTGAGGCAGTATAATTTATAGCGTCGCAGTAGGATTTGAATACTGCCTAATTAATCGTCAGAAAAATCAATGCGTTTTGGATGTGACACAGAAATGCAGAGCAGGCCTATTACTACCATTTATTTGAAGTGATATGAAGCTGTATTTATTGTGGCAGTGATTACCAGAGCATATGGCTTAGTGAAATGAATGGAACTCGTTATGAAAGGTAATCATTCAGAACTGGCATATAAATATTGAAAGAAGAGAGGTAATTGCGAAGAAATTTTCGATAATGGAAGAAGTAATTTAATTCATCATCGAAAGGAGATACAAAAATATTCAAGAAGATAATAAGTAAACCAAAAGAAGAGATGGAAGAAAGATATAGGGAAATGGATGCAGAATAAAAGTGGAGAAATGGAAATGGTCTTTGGAAAGACAAATTAAGCATATAATATAATTAAAACAAAGTTAGTAGAATTAAAAGCATTAAGAATGCAAAAGAAACTCCACGCAGAGGAGATAATTGATTGGTGGATAGAGTTCACTGAGGGCCTGAGGGCTCCGCTTTTGCTCGTCTAGGGGAAGATCTTATTATATAAATGCATCAATTTGCTTTATAATACAACTGTATGATGGTTACTGACAACTGGTAAGAATTCAACTTGCTACGTAGAAACATAGATGCAGGTTTCACATCTCTAACGTACCTGCACGAGCTTTAAGTTTTCGCAAATCAAATTTATTGCCCAGTCAACAAATGTTATTGTCTCTTGTGATTGACCCCAGCAGTAGCACAGCAATAAATTATGTGATTCGCGCACCAAATGTTGGATAACAGATCATAGATTTAATAAATTAATAAACTAGCTGGAAGAATACCAGACTGTGTTCGAAGCTACAAATCACGACAAGATATCCTCACTCAAACTAATACAATCGTTAATTGTCCTGTAGGTCAATTAGATACGAAATTCAAATAACTTTTTCGACTAACTGCTCTGCCGCACTGCAAAATTATCACAGTCGTAACTGATCCTGAATAATTCTGTCTTGCGACTCTCCCAGAAACTAAGTAGAAAATAACACAAAATTTGTCAGAGTCCACGTGGAACGAGAAATATTTTCAGACACGGAAGTCGCAACTGGACCACCGCTCATATCGACCGACAGACCTCAAAGCCAGACAGACCAACCACCAGGCTGCGAGAACCAGACAACCACGGGTGTTGTTACTGCCAACACATACTGCCATGCTGTCAGTGTATCTGTCTTCATATATAAAATGCTGAATTCAACTAATCTTCTGCTGAATTTAATCTCTAATCTTCTTAGAGTTATCGATCATAAGATTATCGCAGTCAACACGTCTCTTCGGAAGCAACAGTTTGAACGCTCAAATGATTTTGTGGCATGATTACATTATAAGTTATAAAGTGCTTAAGTTTTAAGTAAATATATCACTCTCTGTAACTTCTTTTATACAAAACACTCAGATGAAATCTTTACGTCATGTGATGCGTAATAAAATCTTTCTTATGATATCTCGTGTGTTTCTCTACACACTATGGTTTGCGCTGGACGTGCGCAGATGGTTACAGGCAATTTAGACTTTCCAACGGCCAGTGCCGTTGACGTCGCGGGATTGCTAAAAAACGCACACGTGTAACGCACTCGGCTTTTCGAAAGCGAGACGTTGAACGGCGGAAAATGCAGGTTCCGAGAGGTGAGAAGCCATCCCGTAATAGCTGCCAGCGCAATTCCAGCTTGGCGCTTGACCTTCGCAACCAATACGTCGAAACGACATGTCGTTTTACAAGATGTATATCGCATTCATAAGAAAAATTTTTTGAACCTATAGAAACAAAAATATAAAGTATTCAATACATCTACAGAGCTATCATTTAATATGTTAAACCCTGGATGCATCAAAGAGGTCATTTAGACCCGGCAACCTTCCACTTTATCAATAAAATAGCTTCAAAATTGTTTATTTTTGTTTAAATTCTGTGTAATCCTTGGCAACACAATTGTTTTTTTAAGGAAACATTATTTGGTGCACGTAAAAAATAATCTGTTTCTCTCTACTGATTTTTTAATTCACACATCTAATGCATGGGAGGGCTCCTTTTGTCCCTTTAGCGAACAAGCCAACTTTCAAATAGCTTATTTATCTTTGGCCTGAACTCAACATTATCTTGGCAAGATTACTGATAACAATAGATGGGCAACTCAGAAGTGCTGAAGAGGCTACAGCTGAAGATTCTCTTTTGACACAAGAGAATTCCTTCAAGCCAAAACGGTTTCAGGTGAACATAAGTTTAATTTAATGAACTGAATGATTATGCACAATACTTTTACCTTTTCCTTCCAGCACAGATTCCATTACATTGGTTGCAGTCAAAAAAGAAAATCATCTGAAGTCAGCACAGGTGGTCTGAATTTTGATTAACGATTCCTGAAAAGCTTGAAGATAAAGCTTTCTTTGATCAGGATGATGACAGTGATTTAGACACTCATGGAGCCTGGGATAATAAATCTGCAACTTCCAGCATTCGAAGCGAAGAATAATTACAGCAGTGTTGATTTCTTTTTTGGTTGTGATGGAAGTGAGTGACGTAACATACCGCCCCACGAACTAGATCTCGAGTACAAAATAAATTGAAAATTCAAACTGAACGATTAACAGGTAGTATAGCTGTTGCTCTAAGAACTCATGGGACTATTTTATCTTATAGAAGAGCGTGCGTTGTATAAATTTGAAACGTAGACATATTCGTAGTATCAAGAACAAACAGGCAATTTATTAAATCTGAGGGGGTGAATCATTTTTTGGGCCATGACCAGAGAAAATAAATCAGTTTTGCTCCTTATGTAATAAAAACAATTACAATTTGGGAGAAACCTCAACAGATAATGTTATAGATAGTTTATTTAATTTTTTTATTTTTTAGAGGAATACCATTATCTGAAGAACTTTTGCAGGGAAAGCTTGCAGATATGGTAACTTTGAAAGCGAACATGAAATTTCCATCAGAAATGTGGCCTTCACTATATAGAGATGCCTGGCTTTTCAAGACAATTCGGAAAATATAGATTACGTGGCTAGAAAGAGCAAAAGTATCATACTGGTAAGTTCTTTGCATCACGGTGCCATAGAAGAGAAAGGGCCTAAAAAGAAACCTTAGTTCAATAACAAATTTATTCTCTTGTTCAGAGGCCAATACCATACAAATGCAAGAAACAGCCAAGAAGTTAGCCCTTTGAGTTACGGACAAACGTAATGGATATAGGACCCATTTTCACAGCAACATCCAAAATATCACAGAGATAGATCTGATAAAAGGATATCTTTCCTCCAGGACATTAGTACTTGAGAAACGACTCAACAACCCATGCCTCCAGAGGAATGTTTCACAAGCTATAGATGTGACGTTACTCACCAATAAAGCGAGTACTAGAGCATCGCCAAAAGTAGTAGTTATGTGTGCTCAGATAGATCAGAGAGCAAAAGTTACCAAATAAGCAGAAAATGCACAAAGCATACTGGCAATGACACATTTTTATCATTCTAAACTAAAATATACTTGTTATACAGCACGTAAATGTGTAGCCAAGGTCTAAAGTTTTATAATATCCCCAATTTTCAAGCCTTCTGAAATTGACAAATTAATTTGTGGAGACCGGTAAGGCATAATAAAACGTATTTGCAACTGATCACTGAAATTTATCCTAAAAAAATTAATTATAGTGAACCGGGTAATTATTCTAAGCAGAACTTCTGCAAAAGACCCAGTAAAATTGTAGGGTTGTTGCTTAATCTAACAAAATTTACAACACTTTTCACAAGATTACAGTTCATGTGTTAGAATAAAACTCACAGTATTATAATAAATCCTTCTTTACTGGTTTTGTCACCAAACCCTTCAATAAATAATTTTTTTGTTTGTTCTGAGGTATTGGTCTTATAGACCCCACATTTGCGAGTCGAGCCACTCTTGCATCCAAGCATTAATAAAGCGGTACAATATCCATCGTGGCATTCTACTTGTCCGTGTAACACGTCAGTGAAAGTGGCAGACAACAAGTAAGCGGTCACCTTCTCTCCAACAGGGCGAGGTGATACTGCACAACAAGTCGGCTGGCGTGATTGTCAGCAGCAGCCACCTGGCGCTGCAGTCGGTGACGCGCCGGCAGGCCGGCAGCTACTCCTGCATCGCGTCCAACGTCGAGGGTGACGGCCGCAGCAACGTCGTCAACCTCGCCGTCAAGTGTGAGTGAAACATTCAAGCTTGCTTCGTACTACCACTCAGGAAACCCTCAGGTACACCCAGAGGCCGCCTTTCTTAATTTTTCATCTTACAATTGCTACTCAAATGAGTGAAACTGGCTGTTATAGAACTTCGTTCCTTTCGACCTAATATCACTGTAGACTGGGAATATCAGAGCACAGGCGATCTTACTCGGGAATATTTGTGAGGGAACTTCTAGTAATGGCACTTCCCTAATGTCGTAGTTGTTGTGGTGGTCATCGGTCCAGAGACTGGTTTGATGCAGCTCTCCATGCTACTCTATCTTGTCCAAGCTTCTTCATCTCTCACTACTTACTGCAACCTACATCCTTCTGAATCTGTTTAGTGTATTCATATCTTGGTCTACCTCTACGATTTTTACTCTCCACACTGCACTCCTATACTAAATTGGTGATCCCTTGATGCCTCAGAATATGCGCTACCAAGTGATCCCTTCATCTAGTCAAGTTGTGACACAAAGTTCTCTTCTCTCCAATTCTGTTCAATACCTCCTCATTAGTGATGTGATCTACCCATCTAATCTTCAGAATTCTTCTGTAGCACCACATTTCGAAAGCTTCTATTCTCTTCTTGTCCACACTATTTATCGTCAAAGTTTCACTTCCATACATGGCTACACTCCATACAAATACTTTCAGAAACGACTTCCTGACACTTAAATTTATACTCAATGTTAACAAATTTCTCCTCTTCAGGAATGCTTTCCTTGCCATTGCCAGTCTACGTTTTACATCCTCTCTACTTCGACCATCATCAGTTACTTTGCTCCCCAAATACCAAAACTCATTTACTACTTTAAGCGTCTCATTTCCTAATCTAATTGCCGCAGCATCACCAGATTTCATTCGATAACATTCCATTACTCTCGTTTGGCTTTTGTTGATGTTCAACTTATATTCTCCTTTCATGACTCTGTCCATTCCGTTCAACTGCTCTTCCAGGTCCTTTGCTGTCTCTGGCAGGATTACAATGTCATCGGCGAATCTCAAAGTTTTTATTTCTTCCCCATGCATTTTAATTCCTACTATGAATTTTTCTTTTGTTTCCTTCACTGCTTACTCAATATACAGATCGAATAACATCGGGGAGAGGCTACATCCCTGTCTCACTCCATTCCCAACCACTGCTTCCCTGTCATGCCCCTCGACTCTTATAACTGCCAACGGGTTTCTGTACAAGTTGTGAATAGCCTTTCGCTCCCTGTATTTTACCCCTGCCACTTTCAGAATTTGAAAGAGAGCATTCCAATCAACATTGTCCAAACCTTTCTCTAAGTCTACAAATGCTAGAAACTTAGGTTTGCCTTTCCTTAATCTATTTTGTAACGTAAATCGTAGGGTCAATATTTCCTCACGTGTTCCAACATTTCTACAGAACCAAACTGATCTTCCCCGAGGTTGGCTTCTACCAGTTTCTCCATTCGTCAGTAAAGAATTCGTGTTAGAATTTTACGCTTCCCTGATAATTAATGGAAATCTCTCGTAAATCTTACTTGGTACATAAATCTTCATTGGTACTGATGTTTCGATCTACTTTGTTTTAACTCCCAACTTTTTCAGTCAAAAAATGAAATCTGGGTGTGCTTTTGTGCTTGCTAGAATATATGTGGGGCTCCTATCTTTTATTGTTTTGTAGCAGTATTATCACACTATCTGCCGAGGATGGACGAACACACATACTGCAGTGGCAAATAAAATACGTTAGTTTCAGGAATCGGTTTTACTTTTTCATTCCAAGAAGCATTACAAAGACTATACTCATTTGCCTCAGGTGAACAGTATGGATGATAACTTCAAGGAATTTCTGCGGTATTTTACGTTTTTAAAAATAATTATTACTGTTCGCAACAAGTAGATGTCGATGTTAGCTACAGCAATAAGACATGGGTCTGTTTAGAAAACATCCCAGAATATATTTTCCTGATGTGGTGTGCGTACTGTAAGACCTTCAGTACACACCATCATATTATTTGCCTTGTCGCTCTAACGAAGTAGACGAGTGTCATCAATATGTCTCGTGGTCTTATCGTGGCGTGTTTACCTTCTGCCGTTAGGTCAGACGATAGAAATGCCACTTGCACGCTTAAAGTAGCAGATAGACGGTGACTAACTTTAAACAGAACTTGATTAATTATCACACACATTTATTAAAATAATAAAAAGCATAGACCTTACTTAACTTGATTATGGATGCTATTTACAATTGACAATCTGAAGTTCCTTTCGTCTTGATAGGTTAATCTTATTCTCACATATATCTCTGATACTTGACAAAAGTGTCTATACATTTATCTTCATGGCTATGTACAAGAATTTGGTAATCTTATTAGGTGGAGACTGAAACTTGACTTTAGACTGGTACAGACTGGTGCAGACAAATGCAGACTGACTAATTGGAGGTCTGTACACTCGTTATAATACCTCGCGCATTCATGTATCACTGCGCGAGCGTGATTCTACATTAGCAGCAATCTCATTGGCTGCAGTACATATTAATACGCGGATCGGCGGAAGCAAAATTTGACCCGTCTCTATGGCAGCGCCATCTCGTAGTGCGGAGACAGACGAGCGCTGCGCCTGCGCTGTTGTGCTTAGCGGGCCCGCTCTAGTGGGAAAGTTGTGTATGCGCTGACTAAGTGGAACTACTTACTCAACACCTGAACACCATAGAATCAGAGATACATTTGAATACCCTGGTTCTTAGTTCTACATCCACATTGACATCCTTCTTCCACTAGAGACAGTATGGTGAATGACGGATATACGTTTTACCACTACCAGTGATTTCCATTTCTGTTACACTCGCAAATAGAGCGAGGGAAGAACGAATGTCTATATGCGTTCATACCAGCCCTACTTTCTCGTATCTTATCTTCGTGCTCCTTACGACAAATACGCGTTGGCGGCAGTGTAATTATTCTGTAATGAGCTTCAAATGTCTGTTCTCTAAATTTTCTCATTTGTGTTTTGGTAAAAGAATGTCGTCTTTCTTCTAGGGGTTTCCATTTGAGTCCACATACTATCTCCGTAATACTCACATGTTGATCGAACCTAACAGTAATAATTGTAGCCGCACCCCTATGAATTGCTTCACTGTCTTTCTTTAATCTGACCTGGCGGCGATCCCGAACACTCGATTAGTATTCAAGAAAGGAGCACACTAGTGTTCTGTCAGCGGTTTCCTTTACAGAGGTGCTAAACGTTCCTAAAAGAAAGCGAAGTCCACCATTCACCTTCCACTCTACTGTCCATAAGTGCTCGTTCCATTTGATATCGCTTTGGAACGTTACGCCTTGACATTTAATCGACGTGAATGCATCAAGCAGGACACTATTAAGGCCGTGTTCGAACATTACTGGATTCTTATTCCCACACATCTGCATTAACTCCCTTATTTACATATTTTGAATGAGCTGCCATCCATCACATTAATGAGAAATACTGTCTAAGTCATCTTGTATCTTCCTCCAGTCGCTGAGCGTCGATACCTTCCCTAACATCGCAGTTTCATCGGCAAACTGATGCAGATTACCGTTCACCTAGTCATTCAGAGCAGAGGTTCATACTGGTAAAGAATTTGTTTGTGGAATATACTGTCACAACCAGCTTTTAGTTCATGTACGGTTACACATTGTTTAGTGTGGATAACATTCTTCTTCTTAGTTTGTTTCTGAAGAGAACTATACCAATTATATTACGACTCTTCATAATATGAGTATGTGATGTAACTTATAACTATATTTTCAAGCCACCGAGGACTTTGTATGTTCTCTGACGTATGTAGTTACTTACATTTTCTCATACGGCCTACTTGACAGTCTCTTGAAAAGAGTCACGCGTCATTTATTATTGGTAAATTTTGATGCCTATTTCTGGTGCACTTGAATGAATTACAGCTCTTCTCACAATCTTGGTATGATTTGTCTAGCTGGTGAAGTGCTTCACTGTGGTTAACAGTATTGCTCAAACGGTACATCTATCTCTCACACCTCACTGGATTGTTATGTAGCACCTGTCTCCAGTTTGATCTAAGCAAAATTTTGGCAAGTTTATTGTTTACTTTTACAGACACCAGCAACAGAAAAATTACAGTCCACTTAATATTTCCCTTGAGGTAATCATAGAAAACGTGTTATTCAATAATAGTACATTCTTGGATGTTAAATGTTCAAACATCATTGTAAAGAATGTGCAGAATAGCGGAATTGTAAACAGCAATCTTCATATCAGGACCGATATGTTTCGGCTTTCACTGACAGTTTCAAATAACCTACAAATCCAACTTTGATGGTATCATTTAAGCATGTAACACGGCTTGCCTATTTGATTGAGTACATATTAGTACTCAGGTCTAGGTGAACATGAGGCCGTGAAATAAAGACTGATAATTTAATTGCGGCTTTCCTGAATCATCTTCATAATAATGTCGTTGTCTGACATATACTGTGCTGCAGAGCTATTTTTTCCCTGCCCTTATCCCGCACCTGTACGGGGCAGGGATGTTAACAGAAAGATTTTGTACTCTTAATGCGGCCGGATAACCCTCCTGCCACCTCCCTTTTACCCCCACGGGACCGAAATTTGTGAACAACTCTCTGCGACCAGTGTTATCCATTTGACAGTGCTCCAAGAGTGTCTAAATTTTGGTTTGCGAATAGTTGTCTTGTGACAGCCAGAGAGAGAGCACCAGCAGCAGCGAGTACAGTTTGTATAAAGCGTTTATTTTGCATTTTGTTTACGACCTTCCACTAAGGAAGGGATTCTATTTGTGTTTATCTGCTCTGCATAGTAACTAACAGTTCTTGATAAAACTTTACGTAGTTTTCGTGTTAGATTTCTTAGTGTTTTCTTGATCGTTTAGAACAGAAAGCGCCCTAAAACCGTCTTTTGTTTGTTTCGCGGCCGTTATCCACTAGTCACTTGAATCAGCAGTTGTCTTGTGTCAGCGAGAGCACCAGCAGCAGCGAGTGCTGTTTGTATAAAGCGTTTTTGTACTTATTTGCTGCGCTTAGCTTTTAAATAGTTTTTCTGGGAAAACCTAGCGTAGTTTTCGCGTCTCGTATTTCAGTGAGGGTTTCTTGATTATCAGAGTAGCTCATCAGAAGATTATCTTGGGAATTTGTCATCGTATAGAGTAGGGTAAACATAGTCATGTGTAGGGACTGTGGTTGTTGTGAGCGGACGCAAGGAGAATTGGCCACTCTTCGGGGGCAGGTGGATGCTTTGTCTGTTAGGCTCATCGAGCTCGAGGCGCAGGCGTCGGCTCGTAGTGGCGTTGGGGCAACTGTGGTGAGACCTATGCCTACTTCGGTGGCCTTGGAGTCACATGGAACCCCTGATGTCGCTGCGTCTTCCGGCAGTGAGCATCTTACCGGTCAGCCATCATTCCAGGGTGAATGGCGGACAGTGGTGGGCTCGCGCGTGCCTGGCCGAAAGGCGAAGGTGGGATCTGGCCGCGTGGCAGCTGCCTTACCCCTTTCCAACAGGTACGAGGTGCTTCCTAGTGGTGATGACATCGTTTCCGAGCCACCACGGGATGCCTCGCCTGTTGGGCCAGTGGCCGATTCTCCGGCAAGGTCCCGACAGTCACAGAGGGCGGGCCTATTAGTTATAGGGAGCTCCAACGTTAGGCGGGTTATGGAGCCCCTCAGGAAAATAGCGGGTAGGTCGGGGAAGAATGCCAGTGTGCACTCGGTGTGCTTGCCGGGGGGTCTCGTCCGTAATGTGGAGGAGGCCCTTCCGACAGCTATTGAACGCACTGGGTGTGACCGGCTGCAGATAGTAGCACATGTCGGAACGAATGACGCCTGCCGCTTGGGTTCTGAGGCCATCCTTGGTTCCTTCCGGCGGCTGGCTGATTTGGTGAAGACAACCAGCATCGCACGCGGAGTGCAAGCTGAGCTTAATATCTGCAGCATAGTGCCCAGAGTCGATCGCGGTCCTCTGGTTTGGAGCCGTGTGGAGGGTCTAAACCAGAGGCTCAGACGACTCTGCGACTATAATGGTTGCAAATTCATCGACCTCCGTTATTGGGTGGAGAACTGTAGGGCCCCCCTAGACAGGTCAGGCGTGCACTACACACCGGAAGCAGCTACTAGGGTAGCAGAGTACGTGTGGCGTGCACACGGGGGTTTTTTAGGTTAGAGGGACCCCCCCTTGGGCGAAACGATAAAATACCTGACGGCTTACCAGAGAGGACATTATCATCGTTGATAAAGAACGTCCGTCCTCAGAGACCAAAAACAGGAAAAGTTAACGTAATATTGGTAAACTGCAGGAGTATCCAGGGCAAGGTTCCTGAATTAGTATCTCTTATTGAAGGAAATAGTGCGCATATAGTATTAGGAACGGAAAGTTGGTTAAAACCGGAAGTGAACAGTAACGAAATCCTAGACACAGAATGGAATATATACCGCAAGGATAGGATAAACGCCAATGGTGGAGGAGTATTTATAGCAGTAAAGAATTCAATAATATCCAGTGAAGTTATTAGCGAATGCGAATGTGAAATAATCTGGGTTAAGCTAAGTATCAAAGGTGGGTCAGATATGATAGTCGGATGCTTCTATAGACCACCTGCATCAGCAACCGTAGTAGTTGAGCGCCTCAGAGAGAACCTGCAGAACGTCGTGAAGAAGTTTCGTGATCATACTATTGTAATAGGGGGAGACTTCAATCTACCAGGTATAGAATGGGATAGTCACACAATCAGAACTGGAGCCAGGGACAGAGACTCTTGTGACATTATCCTGACTGCCTTGTCCGAGAATTACTTCGAGCAGATAGTTAGAGAACCAACTCGTGAAGCTAACGTTTTAGACCTCATAGCAACAAATAGACCGGAACTTTTCGACTCCGTGAATGTAGAAGAGGGTATCAGTGATCATAAGTCAGTGGTTGCATCAATGACTACAAGTGTAATAAGAAATGCCAAGAAAGGAAGGAAAATATATTTGCTTAACAAGAGTGATAGGGCACAAATCGCAGAATATCTGAGTGACCACCATCAAACGTTCATTTCTGAGGAAGAGGATGGTGAACAAAAATGGAAAAAATTCAGAAACATCGTCCAGTACGCCTTAGATAAGTTCGTACCGACTAAGGTCCAAAGCGAGGGGAAAGATCCACCGTGGTATAACAATCATGTACGAAAGGTACTACGGAAACAAAGAAAGCTTCATCATAGGTTTAAGAGTAGTCGAATCATAGCTGATAAGGAAAAGCTGAACGAAGCGAAAAAGAGCGTACAGAGAGCAATGAGAGAAGCATTCAACGAATTCGAACATAAAACATTGGCAAACAATCTAAACAAGAACCCTAAAAAGTTTTGGTCATATGTAAAATCGGTAAGCGGATCTAAATCCCCTATTCAGTCACTCGTTGACCACGATGGCACCGAAACAGAGGACGACCGAAGAAAGGCAGAAATACTGAATTCAGTGTTCCGAAACTGTTTCACTGCGGAAAATCGTAACACGGTCCCTGACTTCAGCCGTCGCACGGACGCCAAAATGGAAAATATTGAAATAAACGATATCGGAATTGAAAAACAACTGCTATCACTTAGTAGCGGAAAAGCATCCGGACCAGGCGAGATACCCTTAAGATTCTACAGTGATTATGCTAAAGAACTTGCCCCCTTTCTATCAGCAATTTATCGTAGATCGCTGGAAGAACGTAAAGTACCTAGCGACTGGAAGAAAGCGCAGGTCGTTCCCATTTTCAAGAAGGGTCATAAATCAGATGCGAATAATTATAGGCCTATTTCGCTTACGTCAATCTGTTGTAGAATAATGGAACATGTTTTGTGTTCTCGTATTATGACGTTCTTAGATAATACAAATCTCCTTCATCATAACCAACATGGATTCCGCAAACAGAGATCATGTGAAACTCAGCTCGCCCTATTTGCCCAAGAAATTCACAGTGCCGTAGACACTGGCGAGCAGATTGATGCCGTATTCCTGGACTTCAGGAAGGCATTTGATACGGTTCCGCACTTACGTTTAGTGAAAAAAATACGAGCTTACGGAATATCGGACCAGGTTTGTGATTGGATTCAGGATTTCCTAGAAGAAAGAACACAACATGTCATTCTTAACGGTTCAAAATCTGCAGATGTAGAGGTAATTTCGGGAGTACCGCAAGGAAGCGTGATAGGACCTTTATTGTTTACAATATACATAAATGACTTAGTTGACAACATCGGTAGCTCCGTGAGGCTATTTGCAGATGACACGGTTGTCTACAAGAAAGTAGCAACATCAGAAGACTCGTACGTACTCCAGGAAGACCTGCAGAGGATTAATGCATGGTGCGACAGCTGGCAGCTTTCCCTAAACGTAGATAAATGTAATATAATGCGCATACATAGGGGCAGAAATCCATTCCAGTACGATTATGCCATAGGTGGTAAATCATTGGAAGCGGTAACGACCGTAAAATACTTAGGAGTTACTATCCGGAGCGATCTGAAGTGGAATGATCACATAAAACAAATAGTGGGAAAAGCAGGCGCCAGGTTGAGATTCATAGGAAGAATTCTAAGAAAATGTGACTCATCGACGAAAGAAGTAGCTTACAAAACGCTTGTTCGTCCGATTCTTGAGTATTGCTCATAAGTATGGGACCCTTACCAGGTTGGATTAATAGAAGAGATAGACATGATCCAGCGAAAAGCAGCGCGATTCGTCATGGGGACATTTAGTCAGCGCGAGAGCGTTGCGGAGATGCTGAACAAGCTCCAGTGGCGGACACTTCAAGAAAGGCGTTACGCAATACGGAGAGGTTTATTATCGAAATTACGAGAGAGCACATTCCGGGAAGAGATGGGCAACATATTACTACCGCCCACATATATCTCGCGTAATGATCACAACGAAAAGATCCGAGAAATTAGAGCAAATACGGAGACTTACAAGCAGTCGTTCTTCCCACGCACAATTCGTGAATGGAACAGGGAAGGGGGGTTCAGATAGTGGTACAATAAGTACCCTCCGCCACACACCGTAAGGTGGCTCGCGGAGTATAGATGTAGATGTAGATGTAGATGTAGTGTGACTGAGGCGGAACATTAACTTAGTCGGATGTGGGAAACTGCTTGGAAACTATACCCACGCTCGCCGTCACAGAGATCTGGACAATTTCGATCCGCGGCTGGCGTGTCTTCCCCAGTCCCAGAAGTATCGTTCTAACAAGCGCTACTGTCGATGCAAGTTGCAGTGAAATGTTCTGTTTATCAGGAATTAAAATGTCTCAACTAGTATCCATTATTTGGAGATCCGAATTATTTTTGTCCAGTGTTCCCTGACTTGCGAAGAACGATTACATAACGTTCGAAATTACAGTCAGTTCCTCTCTGCAGTAGAGAGACCCTGTAAATCCGTACCATGAAGCAGACATTTATGGTAAATACAGAAGGCCAAAGCAAATGCTAAAACAGATAACCATTACTTCACATAATTTGTATTATTGTGAATTTTCCTTCTTACCAAATGTCGCCTAATGATGAGGTTATATATCGAAACATATTGTAATATTATATTGCTTACGCAAAATAACAAGCAGCGATCTATAATAAATAACATTTTTTTTCGCTAACTGAGAAGGCCAAACACATGATGGCTTAAGTGTCGCGCTGTCACTTTCGCGATTTGGCATCAAGTCTCGTGATATTTTCTAATTCGAACTGTGAATATCGATGAGACCACACCGTTTAAAACAAGACACACACACACACACACACACACACACACACACACACACACACACACACATACGCTCGAATGGCCTGAATTGTAAGACCAGTAACACCAATAAGACAAAAGTGCTTCCGTGCGTTCTCTCCAACCCTGATTTCACTCAAGCGTCTCAGTAAAATTAGATGTAATTGGTACATCTTTTGACATAAGTGCGTAGTTATTACAACTATGTAATATTAAAGCGCCTAAGAAACTGGTATAGGCATGTGTATTCAAACAGGCAGAATACGGTGCTGTGGTCGGCAACGCCTATGTAAGACAGTAAGTGTCTGGCGCAGTTGTTAGATTGGTTACTGTTGCTACAGTGGTAGGTTATCTAGATTTAAGTGAGTTAGAACGTGGTGTTATAGTCGGCGCATGAGCGACTGGACGGAGCATCTCCGAGTTAGCGATGAAGCTGGGAATTTCCCGTACACGAGTATACCGTGAATGTCACGACTCCGGTAAAACATCAGATCTCCGACATTACTGCGGCCGAGAAAAGATTCTCCAAGGACCAAACCAACGACGATTAAAGAGAGTCGTTCTAAGTGACAGAAGTGCAACCCTTCCACAAAATGCTGCAGATTTCAGTGTAGGGCCATAACAAGTATCAACGTGCCAAGCATTCAACGAAACATCATCGATATGGACTTTCGGAGCAGCAGGCCCATTCGTGTACTCGTGAGACTGCATGAAACAAAACCTTACGTCTCGCCTAGGCCCGTCAGCACCGACATTTGACTGTTCGTGACTGGTAACTTGTTGCTTGTCGGACGAGTCCCGTTTCAAATTCTATCGAGTGGATGGACATGTACGGTTAAGGAGACAACGTCATGAACACATGTACGCTGCATGCCAGCACACCACTGTTCAAGCCGGTGGAGGGATGTGCATTTGGAGTGATATGGGCACATGATACATCTAGATACCACTCTGATAAGTGACACGTACTTCTGCATCCTGCCTGAACACCTGCATCGATTCATGTCCATTGTGCGTTCCGACGGACTTCAGCAATTCCGGCTGGACAACGCGACATCCCACAAGTCCAGAATTGCTACTGAATGGCTCTAGGAACACACTGATTTTAAACATTCCCACTTGACACCAAACTCCCCAGACATGAACACTACTGAGTATATCTGGGATTCCTTGCAACGTGCCGTACGGAAGAGATCAAGACGCCGTCGAAATTTCACGGAGTTATTTACAACCATACAGGATTAATGATGTCAATTCCCTCCAGAACAAATTCAGACATTAGTCGAGTCAATGCCACGTCGTGTTGCGGCCCTTCTGAGTGCTGGGGGGCCCTACACGATGTTAGGCAGGTGTACCAGTTTCTTTGGCTCTTCAATATATATATATATATATATATATATATATATATATATATATGAGCTGTAAGCATTATACTCATTCTTCCATACACGTCCCGCATGTTTACGTTCTTTTTTAGCACTCATTAACATCAAAACCAAATTAATGGGAGTTATACATCAGATACATATCGCATGTCGTAAACATATATCCATACATATGCAATATGTAGCGTTATCAGTAGCCCTGTGTCACAGTATATGCACCAATGACGCCATGGGCCCCAGCATTAAGTTATTCTTCGTTTTTACTGACGACGTCTTAATAAATATGCAATTCTTTACTATATGTACGTTACCATTAAGTGTTCTGCAAGTATGAGATGAGTAAATCTGTGGTTTCGTTATACATATGATGAAAATGTAACATACTGAGCTTTCTGGTCACATTTGCGAATTCAACATAATGAAATTTATCTGTTTATTTCTAAGTTTACCTTGATAAAAAGCCTGCTATGAAAATTCACTGGTTAGTTCCCGGGAAGAGCTTTGTTATGAAAAAAACAAACACTTGTCATTAACTAAAGCAATTTATGCGAATATATCACTAATGAAAGGACACAATTAATTAGCTGTGAGTAAGTGCATACGGAAATCAAACGGAACGTTTGGAAATGTTTTATTACAGATCACGTGACACTATGAATTGAAAACTTGCACAAAGCAGACCCTGAAATGAGCCGGAATAACGACCAATCGCTTGCACACAAATGCATCCAGCTATAAAACACGAGAGTACTACTCACTTGGTATCACGTCTGCAATTCTCATATTGTGTCTAATGCCTGACGTCTGCGCAAACCGGTAACTTATCACACAGCAGTAACATCCAAAATATACAGCTGGTTGTATTCATCACTTAAGGGCCTAACCATAGGTAAATTGTAGGAGTTTAGAGATTTTAAAATATTTGTCAAGATTCTGAGTGCAAAATGTTTATTTGACCTAGTCAAGTGAATAATTGACAACAAAATACCACAGAGCAATTTTTTATACTGAGTAAAGTAAAAATCACGCTAAGCACTGGGATAATTGCGGTTTACTGCAGTGCTGCAGTAAGAAACAAAAATAAGACTTCCACATCTACGGAGCTAGCGAATTCAAAATGACGAGACAAATATTAAATACAAAAAAAATGAGCACACAAAATAGGTAACAGAAAGTAGTTAGTAGAGAGCTGCTCATTAGATGGGTTGCTCTATAGTCCGAATAACACACGTTTACCAAGCATAGCGCGTGAGTGTCAGTCCGGACAAGACAAAGGCTCGGAGGGAACAGACACCAAAACCACGTTTACTCTCTTAAACTTCGCACAACGGCCAAAATCTGCTTAGTGGAGGTGGGAGTGGGGGGTGGGGGGGAGGGGTGTGAATGAATGTTGCAACCAATATGACGAACAAGAATGTGCCTTTTACCCACATAAAAACAGGAGAACACAGCAAAAATGTATCACTCAAGCCATACAAAAGTGCATACAGCGATTCATTAGGTTGGTACCGGTACACAACAGTCACTCTTCATTGCTTAGCATTGTTCGTGCTACGTATGATGGCGGGGGTGATAATTCGGTTTGGAAAGTCCGTAAATTGTAGGGAATGTAACAAGCTCTCTCACGCGTCCAGTGTATCTCCAGTAGGAGCTGTTTTCCGTGAGCAAATTTCATGCTGACGTATCAACAGGAATACGTTGCTGCACCCAGTGGCTCTGTACCTGTTTCATTTGATGAACGCCAGGAGTTGCGCCCAATAATATTTCGGAAAACTGGACCTTTCTTCGAAGACTCGTCGCCTCCCAATGGACTGCCGTTCCATGATTTTTAGACACAGTGAAAGCCTTCTACTGAGCAAACGGTGCACTAAAACAATTATAGACTCACTCCATTCCTGCAAGAAATCGAATAACTTACCACTCCAAGCAGAAATACCATGCTCACATAAAATTGTCAAGTACTCGTACCTGAGCTGAAAGAAAAATTGTGAAACAACATGTGACAGTCAAGTTACAATACTTAATTCCTGCTGCAATTTAAGGGTTTCCAAACTGTCTAAAAATTCAAATTTAATCAAACAGTGGCATAAATTTTAGGTTTCATTTCAGGTATTGTATATTCCAATTGCTGACAAAATGATGAATGTTAATATAAGCTGTGGAAAATTGTCAGTGCTATTTCCATTAGTAACTGACGTACAGATTGACTCAGAATACAGGGTGTCTTAGAGAGAAAGACCCCATTTTAACTTGAAATAATATTGGGACAAATGTCACTATATAACAAACCGTGCTAGCTGTGATCGGCATGGTGTAGAGTTTCAGAAAAAAATCCAGCGCAGTTTTCTCAATGCCAACGTGCCTCAACGTTGGATAGGGCGTACAGGACCGCGAGACCAGGCTTTACACTATTGGCCTCTTATGTCCTAGGTCCACCAGGTGATTTCTTCCTGTGGGAGTATGTTAAAGAATGTGTCTACGTTCCTCCATTACCTCGTGACATTGATGAACTAAGAACCACAACGTCATTGCTGTAGCTTCAGTGACCGAAGACCGTCATCCGTGGAGCCAATGGAAAACATATTGAGCAATTATGATGGATTTTTGTATACTTGTGTCCTTTCTGAGTAATTTAATATGCAATTTGTTGGTGTTAAGCCCTTCAAAATATGGTTAAAATGGCTCTAAGCACTATGTGACTTAACAAATGGTTCAAATGGCTCTGAGCACCATGGGACTTAACTTCTGTGGTCATCAGTCCCCTAGAACTTATAACTACTTAAACCTAACTAACCCAAGGACATCACACACATCCATGCCCCAGGCAGGATTCGAACCTGCGACCGGGACTTAACATCTGAGGTCGTCAGTCTCCTCTACTTAGAACTACTTAAACCTAACTAACCTAATGACATCACACACATCCATTCTCGAGGCAGGATTCGAACCTGCGACCGCAGCAGCAGCGTGGTTCCGGACGGAAGCGCCTAGGACCACTCGGTCACAGCGGCCGGCGCTAAGCCCTTCTTCCTAATAAATAATTCTATTTAAAATCGGGTCATTGTTTTTGGGACACCCTGAATATCTAATCGAGATGAATAGAATCATATCGGGGTTTTCTCTGGCTCTATTACATCGAATGGAAATAAATGATATGATTAAGACAGTAGGCTTCCTTTCAATCATTTTCAGTCGCTCCACGATTGGTCCAAGTAGTCCTGCAAACTTGTTAGTTTATGAAACGTCCCCATAGAAAAATTAATGAATGACTGTGCTGATAAATCTCATACATTATTTGATTTTCAAACAGCTGTGCAAATCTGAACGTACTCACACATTTTGCTTTTTACCTATTCTGATCAACACTAAACTGACACACAATATTCTTAGCGCAACACAATCTGACTCTATAAAATCCCTACAAAAGAATGGCCCTGACTAACAGTAACCTATACCTTTCATGAATCACTTACCCAACAAAAATCTTCGTTACACGAACTAATGCATTACAGCGAGCGTTAACACTGCCAGCTAAATAAAAGATTCTAACTACTGAAAGCACTAACTACTGATAGGCATAGTTAGCAAATGAAAGATGTTGATAGAGAACAAACAATGTATTTTCCTTAATAGTGTTCAAAAGTCATGATATATAAATCAGTTCATGATATCCAGTGTTACAAATTTACTCTTTCTGGCGGACACACGTCCAGATCATCCGCTCTCAAAACTCCGCCATCTCACTCCCCACATCCACCACTGCTAGCGGCTCACCTCCAACTGCGCAACGCTACGCGCTGTTAACAGCCAACTGCCCAACACTACAATAGCAAATTCCAACAATGCAAACCAGTCACAGACTCCACACAGCACAGTCAGTGATTTTCATACAGAGCGCTACGTGACGTTACCAACATGAAAACCTAAACAGCCCACTTACAAGTTCACGATTCGCACTAGTCACTACTCGTCCTTTCATATCCCACAAGTGCAAGATTGGACAAACGTTCAGAGTTCTGCCGACCGCAGAGCTGATGCTCATTTTGATGAGAAGTCTTAGTTTGGTGTGTGAGCGAGCATTATCCTCTTCGGACAATACATCACCTCCTTGCTGCAAGAGTTCCAAAACAACGGGTCAAACTACATTCTGCACCTACAGAGCGCTGGTAGCGTCCCATCCAGAAGCATCAAAGGTGAAGGACACTAGCAGCCTATCGCACCCCAGACGGTAAGGTCTGGGCTTGGCCATGTGTTTTTGATTAATGAACTCTACGAGACAGCGCTCACAAGATACGTGTCTTACGCGCAAACAACCATCACTTGCGTGGAGGCAAAATCTGGTTTCTTGCTGAAGACTAGGGCGCGCCGTTCCACCTTCCAAGTGATCGTCTGGCGGGGCAACTCGATCTGTGCACATCGATGCTGTGGCGTGAATGGAAGACGGGCTAGATGTGTGGGTGTCCGTAGTTCCACTGCTAATAACCGGTTCTGAATAGTTAATGTTGACACGTCTGGGCTCACACCCCCTCTTATCTGGCTGAGGTAACTGACGATCTGCCACTGCTGTCCTTGCAATACGATGATCATGGAGGGCGTCTGTGCTGCTTGGACGTCTACAACCAAATCTACAGGTGTCAGAATCTTCACATGACCACTGACACCAACGTCATTGCACAGTTGACGAATCACGTCCAACTTACGTGGTAATTCTCCTAAACGACCAACCCGCCACTTGGAAGGCCATAGTTTGACCCCTTTCCAATTCGTTCAGGTGGCTGTAGGAAGCACGAGTGCATCTACGTTTCATGGTGGCCTGCGTACTTCACACTTTTGCACCACAGTGAGCGTCCGGACTGTGAGCATTTCCTGTTAGAGGAGAGACACTGATGGCGCTCTGGTAGGTATGCCACTGCACTGTTGCTGGACAACACTGAAACATTTATCAGTACATTTGCTATCCACCAAGCGGCATAAGCCGTCATCAGATCTAAATCGACATATCCGTTTCGGGATCTCAGAGCGTAACTCTTCCTTCCAGTCTAAAATTAGATGGACAGTTCCTGTTTGTAGTGACACAAACCCTAGCTTCACTATTCAGAGATATCAAACTATAATATTTATCAACCTCAAAGAGCACATTTTCGTCCATCATTTAGAGTAAAAAGAAGCACTGATATTAACATTAAGAGCTCAGGTGGTAACACAAACTAAGTAAACACCGGAATGTCGGGTGGTGGAAGGAATGTATGAAATGGCTGTATAACGGAAATTAGCATGAAAGCATTAATACGGGTAGGAAAGAGAAATCGGATGAATATCTGATGAGAGATATGATACTGTGAGAAGAATTTGATAGAGCATCGGAATATCTAAATCTAAACAAGCGAGTATGGAACATTTCCTCACAATTGTTAATATCGTTAGGAAAAACAATCATGATTAAATGATTCCACTTGTTATGGAAAGCATATGAAGCAGACGAGAAATATCCTCACACTGCAAGAACCTAAAATTACCAATTCCAAAGAAGGCATACGGTGAGAGTTGTAAAAGTTATCGTAAGAGTCGGTTTTAAGATAATGGGATGCATTATTTAGACACTACTGGGAAATACGTTTACTCACCGAACTCTCCAAATACCAGTTCCGTTATGGGGGAATTGTCGGTACTCTTGAGATGTTACTGATCGGAAGAGTCAACTTACAGATTAGACTGAGAAAAAGAAAACCCTATATTGTGTGACCTTAGGTTCTTCCAGAAAATAACTGTTTTAACTGTTGTCGGGTGTCCAGCCGGTGCAGTTGTTTTCGTAACACTATAGCAACTATTGCACCCGACTGGACAGCCGACAACAGTACAAACAAACATCTATGTTTATGATATCTGGAGATTTAGAGTAACCTTTGACAGTATTGGCTGGAAAACATTCTTTGCAATGTTGATGGAAACAGGAATAAAATTCAGGAAATGAAACGTTATTTACTGCTTGTACAGAAATCAGAATTGTAGATGTTAACGAGTAAGTGCGTGAAAGGGAAGCAGTAGACATAGTAACCGAAGTGCTGGATAAAAGAAATATCTTCTCTACTGACTTAAGGTAATGTAGCTGTTTACGTTCTGTGTATTGCACCACACTTTATATACCGTTGGCTCGTATGAACAGGCTCTAATAGAACTGTAATACGTAGGCGAAAAGCAACTTCGAACAATGTAGCACACTTTCGTAGTACTACAGTAAGTTCTCCTGACCACACTTTCCCTACACTCAACGACGTAATCTGCGTGACTAGAAAACTGTACTAAAACAATAATGTCACGTAAGATTTGATATTCAGCTTCTCACGCTGTAGATTACGCTACAGCTCTCTACGACATCACTATGTAAAAAAGGGTGGACACAATAACACTTTTTGTGATATAATAGGGTCAGTGGTAGCCATCTGAATATTAATTACAGCAACGCATCTATCATGGTTCACTACGTTGGAAACAAACTACGACCAAAGCAAGAATAGAGTCACCAGAAAAATACTAAATGCGGGAGTCTACAGGAAGTAGGAATAATATATTTACTTAATCAATAACAGAAATCTGTATCAAAGCTGACTATGTGTGCTGTGAGAGCACAACTAAACGGTTCTAGAGGAATGTTCGGATTGACCAGAGACGTAATGGCTGCTGTGACGTTACGTTTTGGTGCGTATTTTGCATTGAATTTCAGTGTACCCTTACATGCTATCGACAGTAATCTCGTTTGTTTATAGAGAAAGTAATTTGTTAATTTTGGCGTAGGATTTGAAACTGCTTTTCAAGTATTTGTAGCATTGCGTAATGCGGAGCCAAATACGGGGCCAAGGGCTGTTCCCGATTTCGACGTGGAAAATGCTGTGAATGGGGAAGAAAATATTCCTCAGGTTCGTTTTACTATCGCGCAATTAGCTAATGATTTCAGGGAAACAATTAACGCAATTACTATCCCTAGAGAGTGTAGTTTAATTGCTTGCTATTTAGGTGTTGTGTCTGTGGCAACGAGAGAAGATTGTGCAAACTTCCTGGCAGATTAAAACTGTGTGCCACACCGAGACTTGAACTCGGGTTGAACTCGGGACCTTTGCCTTTCGCGGGAAAGTGCTCTACCATCTTTCTTTTTTTTTTTTTTTCTTTTTTTTTTCAAGGTACCAGTTAAACATATACAAATGAGTGTTAGGTAAACAAATTATTAGAATAACATGAAATACAACAAAATAGAACACATCCTGTTTTCCTTTTTTTTTGTTTTCGTTTAAAAATTGGTATTGAACAAAATAAAAGTACATATATATTCACTATGCAAGAGTTCTTCAAGGTACCGAGCGAGGTGGCGCAGTGGTTAGCACACTGGACTCGCATTCGGGAGGACGACGGTTCAATCCCGTCTCCAGCCATCCTGATTTAGGTTTTCCGTGATTTCCCTAAATCGTTTCAGGCAAATGCCGGGATGGTTCCTTTGAAAGGGCACGGCCGATTTCCTTCCCAATCCTTCCCTAGCCCGAGCTTGCGCTCCGTCTCTAATGACCTCGTTGTCGACGGGACGTTAAACACTAACCACCACCATCTTCAAGGTACCATTTAAAAACATACAAATGACTGTTAGTTAAACAAAAAAATATTAAAAAAGAAAAACATTAGATACAACAAAATATAACATATTCTGTCTTCTTCCTTGTTTTTTTTTTAATTGTGTTTCTTTTTGGTCGATGCATGAGAACGTGGATAAGGGTGTTGCATCATGTGACAGGTAGGCATGGTACACCCCAACTTTGAGGGGGGGTCAAGGAAGACGCTGCGGAGATAACCGGCAAAAGTTTATCGGTAAGATGGTTTTCGGGTTAGAGTGCTATGCGCGGTCACAACTTTGTACCAGAAGTCAAGGACTGTATGCGGACCACTCTGAAAGAGATATTCTAAAGCCTGTCCTCGAAACCAGATTAGGGTATGGTGCTTAGCAAGAGGGTAGTGAAATGTCTGGGGCAACAACAGGAAATCCGGGGTTACCGTCGTTGGCGGGGCACGGAGGTAAAAGCCCACGATTCTTTGAATGAGGAGCCATACGTTTTGTTTCAGGGGGCACGTAAGACGGTGCTCGTCGGTGTCTTCGAGCTGACAGTCAGGGCAGAGTGGGGAGGTGGCCAGTCCTATGCGATAAAGTCGACTATTAGTCGGGAATTTTCCATAGACTAAAACATACCAGAGTGCAGACACAGTCGAAGGTAAAAAGGGTGCATGCACACACCCCCAAACCGTGCGCCAGTTAATGTCAGGATGCTGTAGCACCATGGGGTCGCAAGGGTTGGACAGCATAAAGAAACGATAGTAATCTTTTGTACGGGGAGGATGGGTGACTGGAAGATCGGCCCGAACGTAGCTGATTTCTATGAAACAATTGGCGACGTAGTACAATAATGGAGAAATAGGTGCCACATTGATCGGTGGATCGAGAGAAGCTGGTCGGAGGATATCTAAGAGACTGCGTGTTAAGGACGGGACCGGCCCCTGCCAGTGCCGCAACAGAGTGTGGACAAAGAGTGCAGAAGAGCGTGCCCGCACGTTGATGAGTCCGAGGCCACCTTTTGCAGGAGGCAGTGTTAGAGTGTTGTAGCGGACTTTGAAAAGTGCCCCTGCTGACACGAAATATCCAAAGGCTGATTGGATGCGGCGGCCAAGAAGTAACGGCATTGGGAGGATCTGGGCGACGTGTACCAGTTTAGGGGCGACATAGATGTTGAGATAGGACACACGTTGGAGTTGGTTTAAGTTACGGTGCACTTGACCGCGGACATGGTGCCGAATCGACTGCAAAAGCCGCCGGTAAGCCAGGGCCACTGTGTGGCGTGTGGAGCTCGTAAATTCGATACCCAAGTAACGAAGGGTGGCACTGACTGGGAGTGGGGTCGGCACCATAGCCGGGAGGCCGCGCCCAATGTGCATCATAGTCGATTTACGGACATTAAGAATGCTACCAGAAAGACGTCCATACTGGTGGATCCATTGGATGGCGTCATTGAGTTCCGTGGAGGAGCAGGTGAGAAAGAGGAGATCGTCCGCATAAGC
The DNA here is from genome assembly GCF_023864275.1 of Schistocerca cancellata. NCBI lineage: Eukaryota > Metazoa > Arthropoda > Insecta > Orthoptera > Acrididae > Schistocerca > Schistocerca cancellata. The sequence goes on along the minus strand of NC_064630.1, from coordinate 447,843,288 downwards.
CCTTCAGTAAAAAGTGTGGTCACGCAAAGTGAGGCCCTGCAGTCTAGAGGTAAGTCCAGTGATGAGGGGCTCAAGTGCAATGGCATATAGTAAAGTAGACATAGGGCATCCTTGACGCACAGAGCGGCGTATAGGAATCGGTCCTACAAGCCTCCCATTGACTTGTACCATCGAGACCGCGGGAAGTAGCAACCGGCGAATGGCATCGACAAAAAGCAATGGGAACCCCATACGTGTCGCCACCATGAGGAGGAATGGGTGTCGAACGCGATCAAAGGCACTCGCGAAATCGACGGATACCAGTGCTGCACGAAGGCGACAAACCGACGCCAGTGCAATGAGGTCACGGCATTCCCCTAGGGCTGTTTGTAAGGTGGCCCCACAACCACGTGCAGTCTGCTCAGGTGAAAGGACCGTAGGTAAGACGGTGCGTATGCGCGCTGCTAAGAGGCGTCCATAGATTTTATAGTCTGCATTCAGTAGTGTAAGGGGGCGATATGCAGAGACATGAGACCCTCCCTTCGGTTTAGGCACAGGTAGAAGAATGCCAGTGACGAATTCAGGCGGAATTGGGAAGGACGGAGTAAAGAGTTCCTGAATCATTTCCGTCCAGCGAGGAAGCATTAACGTGGTGAACGCCCGGTAAAACTCCACTGGGAGACCATCTGGTCCGGGTTATTTGTTCTTGGCCCCTTTGTTGATCGCATCTACCACCTCATCTGCGGTGATTGCAGACATCATGGACGTTGACTCCGCTACGGTGAGGGTCCGAGCAGGGGAAGGACGGAGATCATCAGGAATGGGCGTCGCCATCGGTTCATCGTCATAAAATTGGCGATAATGTTCAGCAAAGGCGGACACGACTGCCGCCTGTGTTGTGTGGTGAACACCATCGGAGGTCGTGATGTTGGGGACGAAAAGCCGACGTCGACGACTATGGTCGGATGCGGCATGGATTGTGGATGGGGTTTCGTCGTGGAGGAGGTCTTGTCGTCGGGAACGTACCACGACACCATGCAGTCGTGCACGCTGAAGAGAGAGGAGACGAGCTTTAGTACGTTGTCGTTCCCTGTGGGTGTCAAGTGATGGAGGGAGCGCATCGAGCTCACGGAGGACGGCGTAGTGAAAATTTGTGGTATCTCGATGCCATGCTGCTGCTTCCTTGCCACATTGTATGAAGGCCTTTCTGATCGCAGGTTTGGCACATTTGAGCCACCAATGGAACCTGGATGTGTACTGCGGAAGGCGTCTTTCGCAAGACGCCCATGTAGTGGCAATAAATTGTCGGCAGTGTGGATCATTAAGGAGGGAGGTATTAAGCTTCCAGTAACCTCTGCTGCGCCACACTGACTGAGGTGGTAGAGCCAGGGAGCAAATGACGGCGCAATGGTCCGAAAATGCAAGGGGCCATCGTTCAGCTTGGGCGACTTCATTGCCGAGGTGAGCAGAGACATAAAACCGGTCCAGTCTGCTCGCAGAATGTGCTGTGTAATGGGTAAAACCGGGGGTATTGCCATGAATTTTCTCCCAAACGTCCACTAGATGAAATTCTTCGATTAAGGTGAGCAGCGCCGGGCATGGCGAATAACCAGGCACTTGGTCCTGCGGATGGAGGACACAGTTGAAATCGCCTCCCATGATAAGGCGATCATAGCGTCCAGAAAACAGGGGCGCCACGTCATGTCCGAAGAAAGTGGACCGCTGCCGACGGTTCGTGGAGCCAGACGGAGCGTAGATATTGATGACGCGCGTGTCGAAGATGGTAACAGCCATTCCTCTTCCACAAGGAAGGATTGTCGTGTCCGTGAGTGGGATTCCTTCGCTTATGTAGAAAGCCACTCCACGCCCTGATTGATCACATGTGGACGTGTATGAGTCGTAGCCGTAGACTGGTGGTAGTGTGGCAACGCGTACTTCCTGAAGAAGGGCGACGTCGACGTCGGAGGCCCGAAGCATGTCGCATAGGAGTTGCAGCTTGGGTGCAGTGCCGATCATGTTGATGTTCAGTGTGGCAAACCGGTATGTTTGTTTCAGTGGTGGTGGACGCGCATCTACCATCACCAAGGGAAGTAAGAGGAGGGCACCGACCGGAAGTCCCGTCCCATCAGCTTCAATGCCTCGTTTTTGATGTTAACAGGCAGCCTCGTCCGGCGGAGGTAACTCATCCGGAGGAGGGGGCGTACCTTACTCAATGTCGTCGGCCCATGCTCCTGTGCCGTGGGTCTGTCCAATGTCCATGGGAATTGCGTCGTGGTGAGAGAGATCTGGAGTTGTCGGCGGGGAGACAGGCGTCTCAACCGGCGCACCGACCGTTACATTGTGCGTGGCGACCTCCATGGTGGTCCCGTCCTGCGAAACGTCTTGTTCATCATGAAAGTTGTCCGCCGACCTCTGCGTGGAAATGTCGGCTGCTTGGGTGTCGTCTTCGTGGTCGCGGGTGGCAACGCTCTGAGAGCCCGTGGGTGAACGGCGACGGCGTTTGCGCCTACGTGGCGAGGGTTGTTTGCGCACGTGTTCCTCAGTGTCGGACGACGGCAAGAAGGAGCGTCGACCTGGTTCGAAGGCGTCGGTGGGTACAATGAAATTGTCAAACAGGTGTTGTGAAGATGTACTGGTCTCCTCAGCGTCCGGTGCGGGAGCCTGTTCGGCGGCAAGGGTGTCAGGTGGGACGTCTGCACCGTCCGTTGGTGACTGGGGCGGTGGGACGTGCCGATCGGAAGGACCGGGCGACGGACTGGACGAAACTGTAGACGTGGCGAGAGCCGCTGCGTAAGAGACCGGTAGGGAGGTCATCGTGGGTGTGACGGACGCTTCCGACAACGGGAGCTGCGCGACACGTCGTTGAATGCATTCGGACCGTAGGTGACCTTCTTTCCCGCAACCGGAACAGGTCCGAGGTTGGCCGTCGTACATTATAATGGCACGGCAGCCTCCGATACGTAGATAGGAAGGCACGTGTTTCTGCAACTCGATGCGGACCTGTCTAATACCGTTTAAAACTGGATAGGTCTGAAATTGGACCCATCGTTCGGCAACATGTTCCAGAACGTTGCCATAGGGACGGAGCGCCTCGATGACGACGTCTGCAGGTAGTTCGAACGGCAGTTCGAAGATCCTTATCGTCCGTGTGCCGAGACCTGCGTGATCGATGGTAACGGGTCCGACGTTGCCGTCGGAATGACAGAAGCGCAGTCCACGTTTTGTCTCTCGAAGCACCTTGTCGCACGCCGCATCGTTGATCATTTTGACATAGACGGTACTGCTAACTATGGACAAGTGGATACCAATTAGATCCGTTGGTGGTATTTTAACTTCATCGCGTATAAATCGTTCTACCTCCAGGGCCTTGGGTCGGGCGAAGTCGGAACAAAAGTTGAAACGTAATGTCTTCTTCCGATAGTTGTGCGCCATGGTGGTCTAGAAGGAAAACGGCACTTACAGCGGCCGAAGTAAACACAAACACACCGTGCGCGCCTCGCCCGCAGCGCTCTGGCGCGTGACCGCCTCGCAGCACTGCCGGCGGCAGACTGTGCTCTACCATCTGAGCCACCGAAGCACGACTCAGGCCCTGTCTCACAGCTTTACTTCTGCCAGTATCTCGTCTCCCACCTTCCAAACTTTACAGACGCTCTCCTGCGAACCTTCCAGAACTAGCACTCCTGAAAGAAAGGATATTGTGGAGACATGGCTTAGCCACAGCCTGGGGGATGTTTCCAGAATGAGATTTTCACTCTGCTGCGGAGTGTGCGCTGATATGGAACTTCCTGGCAGATTAAAACTATGTGCCCGACCGAGACTCGAACTCGGGCTGTTTGAGACCGGACGTGAGTCGTGCTTCGGTGGCTCAGATGGTAGAGCACTTGCCCGCGAAAGGCAAAGGTCCCGAGTTCGAGTCTCGGTCGGGCACACAGTTTTAATCAGCCAGGAAGTTTCATATCAGCGCACACTCCGCTGCAGAGTGAAAAGCTCATTCTGGAAGATTGTGCAAAGTTTCGAAGAAAATTACGAGCGATATGTATATGTGGCACATTGAAAAATATCGTGTGTGGCGGTCTATTCGTAGAGGGACGTGGTTTGAGATATTAAGGCTTTCTTTAAACAAGTTTTTTTTAGATCTATTTGACTGTCTGCTAAGGGAACAGAATAAACCATTAAACTGTTGCAGACGGATTTTCTTTTAGCAGGGATGTATGTTCGGATTTTTTTATGTAAAGGAGCAAAATTGTTGGGCTGGGGGTTATTATAGAAATTGACGAATCGCAATTTGCAAAAAAAGTTGAGGGAGTGGTTGATGTTGTTGGACTTGGACTATGGTGTGGGGGGAAGGGCAGTTCTTTTAGGGAATCACTCTTCTCCAGACATGATTTTTGAGGTAATTAAGGATAGGACAGCTTGTACTGTGTTGTTGTAAAACGGTAATTAGCAGATGTGTCAGCTATAGTGTCAGCTATAGCCGTCCCATCTGACATCATAATATAACGGGTTAGATGAAATAGGATACATGACGCCGCCATGAAGCATAGACGTTGCCGTTGGTGGGTAGGCTTGAGTGCCTCAGCGACACAGGTAGCCGTACTGTAGGTACAGCCACAACGGAGGGGTATCTATTGAGAGGCCAGACAAACGTATGGTTCCTGAAGAGGGGCAGCAGCCTTTTCAGTAGTTGCAGGGGCAACAGTCTGGATGATTGACTGATCTGGCCTTGTAACACCAACCGAAACGGCCTTCCTGTGCTGGTACTGCGAACGGCTGAAAGCAAGGGGAAACTAGGGCCGTAATTTTTTCCCGAGGGCATGCAGCCATACTGTATGGATAAATGATGATGGCGTCGACTTGGGTAACATAATCTGGAGGTAAAATAGTCCCCCATTCGGATCTCCTGGCGGCGACTACTCAGGAGGATGTCGTTATCAGGAGAAAGAAAACTGGCGTTCTACGGATCGGAGCATGGAATATCAGATCCCTTAATCGGGCAGGTAGGTTAGACAATTTAAAAAGGGAAATGGATAGGTTAAAGTTAGATACAGTGGGAATTAGTCAAGTTCGGTGGCAGGAGGAACAAAACTTTTGGTCAGGTGAATACAGGGTTATAAATACAAAATCAAATTGGGGTAATGCAGGAGTAGGTTTAATAATGAATAGGAAAATTGGAATGCGGGGAAGCTACTACAAACAGCACAGTGAATGCATTGTTGTGGCCAAGATAGACACGAAGCAAACGCCTACGACAGTAGTACAAGTCTATATGCCTACTAGCTCTGCAGATGACGAAGAAATAGAAGAAATGTATGATGACATAAAAGAAATTATTCAGATAGTGAAGGGAGACGAAAATTCAGTAGTCATGAGTGACTGGAATCCGACAGTAGGAAAAGGAAGAGAAAGAAACGTAGTAGGTGAATATTGATTGGGGCTAAGAAATGAAAGAGGAAGCCACCTGATAGAATTTTGCACAGAGCACAACTTCATCATAGCTAACATTTGGTTCAAGAATCATGAGAGAAGCTTGTATACACTCCTGGAAATGGAAAAAAGAACACATTGACACCGGTGTGTCAGACCCACCATACTTGCTACGGACACTGCGAGAGGGCTGTACAAGCAATGATCACACGCACGGCACAGCGGACACACCAGGAACCGGGGTGTTGGCCGTCGAATGGCGCTAGCTGCGCAGCATTTGTGCACCGCCGCCGTCAGTGTCAGTCAGTTTGCCGTGGCATACGGAGCTCCATCGCAGTCTTTAACACTGGTAGCATGCCGCGACAGCGTGCACGTGAACCGTATGTGCAGTTGACGGACTTTGAGCGAGGGCGTGTAGTGGGCATGCGGGAGGCCGGGTGGACGTACCGCCGAATTACTCAACACGTGGGGCGTGAGGTCTCCACAGTACATCGATGTTGTCGCCAGTGGTCGGCGGAAGGTGCACGTGCCCGTCGACCTGGGACCGGACCGCAGCGACGCACGGATGCACGCCAAGACCGTAGGATCCTACGCAGTGCCGTAGGGGACCCCACCGCCACTTCCCGGCAAATTAGGGACACTGTTGCTCCTGGGGTATCGGCGAGGACCATTCGCAACCGTCTCCATGATGCTGGGCTACGGTCCCGCACACCGTTAGGCCGTCTTCCGCTCACGCCCCAGCATCGTGCAGCCCGCCTCCAGTGGTGTCGCGACAGGCGTGAATGGAGGGACGAATGGAGACGTGTCGTCTTCAGCGATGAGAGTCGCTTCTGCCTTGGTGCCAGTGATGGTCGTATGCGTGTTTGGCGCCGTGCAGGTGAGCGCCACAATCAGGACTGCATACGACCGAGGCACACAGGGCCAACACCCGGCATCATGGTTGGGGAGCGATCTCCTACACTGGCCATACACCACTGGTGATCGTCGAGGGGACACTGAATAGTGCACGGTACATCCAAACCGTCATCGAACCCATCGTTCTACCATTCCTAGACCGGCAAGGGAACTTGCTGTTCCAACAGGACAATGCACGTCCACATGTATCCCGTGTGACCCAACGTGCTCTAGAAGGTGTAAGTCAACAACCCTGGCCAGCAAGATCTCCGGATCTGTCCCCCATTGAGCATGTTTGGGACTGGATGAAGCGTCGTCTCACGCGGTCTGCACGTCCAGCACGAACGCTGGTCCAACTGAGGCGCCAGGTGGAAATGGCATGGCAAGCCGTTCCACAGGACTACATCCATGGGAGAATAGCAGCCTGCATTGCTGCGAAAGGTGGATATACACTGTACTAGTGCCGACATTGTGCATGCTCTGTTGCCTGTGTCTATGTGCCTGTGGTTCTGTCAGTGTGATCATGTGATGTATCTGACCCCAGGAATGTGTCAATAAAGTTTCCCCTTCCTGGGACAATGAATTCACGGTGTTCTTATTTCAATTTCCAGGAGTGTACATGGAAGAATCCTGGAGATACTAAAAGGTTTCAGATAGATAATATAATGGTAAGACAGACATTTAGGAACCAGGTTTTAAATTTTAAGACATTTCCAGCGGCAGATGAGGACTCTGACCACAATCTATTGATTATGATCCGTAGATTAAAACTGAAGAAACTGCAAAAAGGTGGGAATTAAAGGAGATGGGACCTGGATAAACTGAAAGAACCAGAGGCTGTACAGAGTTTCAGGGAGAGCATAAGGGAACAATTGACAAGAATGGGGGAAAGAAATACAGTAGAAGAAGAATTGGTAGCTTTGAGGGATGATGTAGTGAAGGCAGCAGAGGATCACGTAAGTAAAAAGATGAGGGCTAGTAGAAATCCTTAGGTGACAGAAGAAATATTGAATTTAATTGACGAAAGGAGAAAATATAAAAATGCAGTAAATGAAGCAGGCAAAAAGGAATTCAAACGTCTCAAAAATGAGATCGACAGGAACTGCAAAATGGCTAAACAGGCATGGCTAGAGGAGAAATGTAAGGATGTAGAGGCTTATCTCACTAGGGGTAAGATAGATACTGCCTACAGGAAAATTAAAGAGACCTTTGGAGATCAGAGAACCACTTGTATGAACATCAAGAGCTCAGATGAATACCCAGTTCTAAGCAAAGAAGGGTAAGCAGAAAGGTGGAAGGAGTATATAGAGGGTCTATAAAAGGGCGATGTACTTGAGGGCAATGTTAATGAAATGGATGGGGTGTAGATGAAGATGAAATAGGAGATATCATACTGCGTGAAGTGTTTGATAGAGCACTGAAAGGCCTAAGTCGAAACAAGGCCCCGGGAGTAGACAACATTCCATTAGAACTACTGACAGCCGTACGAGAGCTAGTCCTGACAAAACTCTACCATCTGGTGAGCAAAATGTATGAGACAGGCGAAATACCCTCAGACTTCAAGAACAATATAATAATTCCAATTCCAAAGAAAGCAGGCGTTGACAGATGTGAAAATTACCGAAGTATCAGTTTAATAAGTCACGGCTGCAAAATACTAACGCGAATTCTTTACAGACGAATGGAAAATCTGGTAGAAGCCGACCTCGGGGAAGATCAGTTTGGATTCCGTAGAAATATGGGAACACGTGAGGCAATACTGACCCTACGACTTATTTTAGAAGCTAGATTACGAAAAGGCAAACCTACGTTGCTAGCATTTGTAGACTCAGAGAAAGCTTTTGACAATGTTGACTGGAATACTCTCTTTCAAATTCTGAGGTGTCAGGTGTAAAATACAGGGAGCGAAAGGCTATTTACAATTTGTAAAGAAACCCGATGGCAGTTATAAGAGTCGAGGTACATGAAAGGGAAGCAGTGGTTGGGAAGGGAGTGAGACAGGGTTGTAGCCTCTCCCCAATGTTGTTCAATCTGTATACTGAGCAAGCAGTAAAAAAAACAAAAGAAAAATTCGGAGTAAGTATTAAAATCCATGGAGAAGAAATAAAAACGTTGAGGTTCACCGATGACATTGTAACTCTGTCAGAGACAGCAAAGGACTTGGAAGAGCAGTTGTATGGAATGGACAGTGTCTTGGAAGGAGGATATAAGACGAACATCAACAAAAGCAAAACGATGATCATGGGATGTAGTCGAATGACGTCGGGTGGTACTGAGGGAATTAGATTAGGAAATGAGACACTTATAGTAGTAAAGGAGTTTTGCTATTTGGGGAGCAAAATAACTGATGATGGTCGAAGTAGATAGGATAGAAAATGTAGACTGGCAATGGCCAGAAAGCGTTTCTGAAGAAAAGAAATTTGTTAACATCAAGTACAGATTAAAGTGTCAGGAAATCGTTTCTGAAAGTATTTGTATGGAGTGTAGCCATGTACGGAAGTGAAACATGGACGATAAATAGTTTGGACAAGAAGAGAATAGAAGCTTTCGAAATGTGGTGCTACAGAAGAATGCTGAAAATTAGATGGATAGATCACATAACTAATGAGGAGGTATTGAATTGAATTGGGGAGAAGAGGAGTTTGTGGCACAACTTGACTAGAAGAAGAGATCGGTTTGTACGACATGTTCTGAGGCATCATGGGATCACCAATTTAGTATTGGAGGGCAGAGTGGAGGGTAAAAATCGTAGAGGGAGACCAAGAGTTGAGTACACTAAGCAGATTCAGAAGGATGTTGGCTGCATTACGTAGTGGTGGATGAAGAAGCTTGCACAGGATAGAGTAGCATGGAGATCTGCATCAAACCAGTCTCCATGACTGAAGACCACAACAACAACAACATGATACATGAATTTTGGTGTGATTCATTCCGTTGAATTTAGGGAGAAAAAACAGGGGCATGCACAAACACAATTGAAATGTACTGGGGCGCAGTAAAAAGTATTATTGAGCGAGGGAAAAGGGAAATTTCAATACTGCAGAAGCATTTATATGAGTATGTCTGGGGAAGAATGTTCCACAAAATCGGTGCCTGTTTGAGGTTCTTTTGGAAGGTGTGAGAAGGATGAATATGCCAGAGAAAGAGAGTTAAACTTTGTTTTGTAGTTTATGCGCCTTTTTTCGATAATTTTCTTTGATGTTTTGTTTTTGTAGTATTACGAAAGGCTTTTTAAATACTTCGTAGATAGCCTTGATTTCTTGAACGTCAACCTAATGGAGATACTACTCTGCTATTGGTGTGTATCCTATTAGCGTCATTTTCATTTCTACTCTAGTTTTGTCTAACAGTGACTTGCTGTGTGTGGTGGTTCTTGCATTGTGTGCTCACTTTTGCAATTGTTTGACGTTGGTGGTACCTAATATGTAGGTTGCAATTGGGTGAATGTCGAAAAGGCAGTGAAGTGAAAGAGATTTAGTTTTAGGAAATATTGAAAAAGTTCCCAATTTCCGAGAGAGTGATTACATCGCGAGTCAGTACCAGAGCTTAATGTCAGGATAATTGATTGGTCTAGGCGGAGGCCAATGTTAGGACAGAATGGGACGATTTAGACGTACCGGTACGTTGGCAAAGGCAAAGAATCTTACTGTGGAAAAAGTGTCTGTGGTGACGCACTGATCTATAACATAACCTGAGGTTTAGGTTAGGTTGGAATGCTACAGTTAGTTTCCAAGTTATCGAAGCCAACGAATCTGACAGCGGAGAAGACTGCTGTGGTGACACACTGATCTGTAGCGTAGCAAGTGGTCTTCGTTAGGTTGGACTTCTGTACTTTGGTCGTGAATTGCCAACGAGTCTGAGAGCAGAAAAGCTTTCTATGGTCACAGAATGATCTGTAGCGTATCCTGAGGTCTAGGCTAGGTTATAATTCAACAGTTTTCTAGTTAAAAGATTCACATTTAATGTACCAAGTAATCTATGATAGGTGTAATTTGCTAATGTCGTTTAGGTGTCCAAGGAAACGTATACTAACAGGAATGTACGGTGTCTGGTTGATCTGGAACGTTGTATGTCGTGCATACGAGGCTCTTCACAGATTAATATTTACGACTATGCCAAATTGTTGGACTATGTGGTTCAGTTACGATTCATTAGTAGAAAACTGCAGCTGATATTATCTACGAAAGGGTATTAAGATTGAACGTCATCAGTTTATTAGCTGTGATTGTTGTTCTAATTAATTCCAAATACGACTCGATTTATGAGGAATTATTTATTACAGATATTTAGCTGTTTTCTAGTGCCAATTTCGGTTATTCGCGAAGAAAATATTGTTCCCGAGACTCATGGGGCCCATTATCAATTCTAACAGACTATGGAGAAGTAGCTGAACCTGTAAGTGTATTTCTAGTTTATTTTTTGTATAATATCTTTGTGTCGTTGGTTTAGTAGCATTTTTTTATTAGTTTAACGGGCTGTATTTTGAGAAAACTAATGTGTATTTCTTACTTTGGTAATCTGAGGTTTTCAACAGATCCCATAGCCCTAGTTTTTAGTTATGATTCGATTTAAGTACACCAGTTGATCTACTGAAGTGTATCTCGGAATAGTTTCCATTTTTTACCAAAATCAGATCATGACTTCATCCTCATCGACGCGCAAGTCGCCGAAGTGGGGTCCAATCGACAGACTTACACCCGGCGAATGGTCTACCCGACGGGAGGTCCTAGTAACACGACATTTATTTATTTATTTACCTTAATCATTGCTTTTGACTTCTTATTTTACGTTTTGGCGTCCATTTTAGCGGTAGAGTATGTTTTAACGATATGGCCTGCTCGAGTACTTTTTATTTCTATAAAGTATTTTTCCTTCTTTCATTACAATATTCCTAATCGGAAGTGTTTGTTTTGCTAAGTTGTTTTTTTTTCTTTATTCACTGCTTCTGTGTATTATGACGACGAAATCCACATTGATATGGTGGCGTCACACTGAGCATAATACATACGATCTTCGTTGCGTGATTTTTACGTCACGCACCAAAGCCAACGGCTGATATCGAAGACATCTCTTTATCCGAAAAATACTATTCCTTCTGTTTAATTTCTTTGAACATTGCTTTTACCAATATTCCACTCGTTTACTTTATGGTCCTTTGGATTTAATTTATTACGAAAAGATATATTCAGGCTGTTTTGAAAGAAGTCTTGATCATTTTTTGTAACAGGTCGGGGAAAAGGACAAGTCGGGTACTGACTTTTTCAGTGTACAACAGTTAATCCTTTATTTCCTGCAATTAACTGTTTACAGGAAGATGTCAGCGCTTTACTTTACAAGTGCTGGTACCCTATTCCGAACCCCACTAAGCAGAAATGAAATCTAAAAAAAAAACAAAAAAAAAACATAAACCTAAATGTCACCACCACTTTTCAGCTATATGACCTTTACATAATCAAAGAAAACTCAACCATTTCAGGCGTTGATCTCCGCCATACACTAATATTTGAAACTCAAAACCCAGCAATCGATGGTCTCCTTTTAGAGAGAATTAGCGTCTTCTCTAATTAATGGTTTTCGGTTTGTTGTTTAGGGACAATGGAGAAAGCTGTGTAATTCTCAGTAGACTTCCGATTGTTTCTAAGTAAGTAGCTATTACTTAAGACGGTCCTTCTCTTAAATGTAGACTACACATTCAGTACATCCAACCAGAATTCCAGAATTTACAAATTACGACGCTCTCGCCGAAATCACACAATAAATCCTAACCAAATATCTAAGTCAGTATTACTTAGTGCTTACGTACACCTTTACAACCACAATAACACAAGGCAACGCTACTATTCTTTAGTGTGTGCTTTAATGCTCAAGCGCCCAATAGCTACATGAATTCGCGTGAACACGTCTCTTCACATACACCATCCAACGAATAATCTCCCAAAAATATAGACACACGATTCGCCTACAAATGCTTGGCTATTAAGCAGCACAGAGCATCATTTATTACAAATAGGAGAAACTAATCTAACACCTCAACACATCGGAGCTTTTCCTGTACCTGGTCAGTGAACACTCTATCAAACTCGGAGAAATAATCATTTTCCACACAATCTTCTCAAAATATCTTTCTAAATGACTTGGAACCGCTTTGAACAGACTTGAGTTCTGTCCCCATTGCAGACTCATTCATGTATCGTACGTGTAAGCCGATCTCATCGCACTCTTCAGATAATTTCTCTCGAGGCTCACTATGCGAACAAGACTCGGATACTACTGAAAATCTAAAAGGACAAGCCAAGAACCATTCTCTGCGAACAAACATACCACGTCAATTCTCTCTTTAGGAATAAGTGTTTCTTCTTAGCATTCGCTGCAAGCGTTCATAGTGGCCACCAGCATCGTAGTTGTTATCTTTGCCGCACGCCGCGATTCAGCAGTCAGCTGAACGTAACAAGCTAACTTAGCTGGACACAGCTTTTCTCGACCATCAGCTGTCACGTGTCTGCAACATTTCAACAGAATAATATAAGAAAATAATATAGACAACTTAATAAACTCTTGAATTACCTAAAATAAAAATTGATGGTAAGTTGAGGTGGCACAAACAAGTGATCCACTTATTTCCGGCTGAAGACGGTTAGGCGCGATACATCAGACTACATCCAGAGGGAATTTCATCATCCGCAGGGTGGAAAGTTTGTCACGGTTGAGCACCAGCAACAGATTTGCAGGACTGTAAACCGATGGCCAAGGCAGAATAATTAAGCTGTAAACACCAGTGGTATTTGTAGAAACTTTCAACGCTGCGAAAACATGATGATGAGGCGCAGCGTTTCTCAGTAGGTGCTGTAAATAGTAAAAAACGTACATTTTTCTTGGACACAGGGGCACATATGTCAATGGCGAGTCCTGACCTTTCGGGTAGAAAGCAGTTCAGCGCTCCATGTTATACGATATGTGAGGTGGAGAGTAGTGTTGTGGTTTCAGTAGGTTCATCTCTGAGGCTCCACTTTCCGATGGAATGCTTTCGGGAAACGTGGAATTTGTTTTGCATATCGTGAAACGGTGCTACAATGAAGAGCCCAAGAAAGTGGTACATCTGCCTAATATCGTGTAGCGCCGAAGCGATCATGTAGAAGTGCCGTGACACGACGTGGCATGGACTCGGCTAATGTCTGAAGTAATGATGGATGGAACTGACACCATGACTCCTGCAGGGTGTCACATTGTCCTGCTTGAATTACCCAAGTCCGTCGGTAATCATAATGGACATGAATGGATTCAAGTGATCAGACTGGATGATTACGTATGTGTCATCTGTCAGAGTCGTATATAGACGTATCAAGGGCCACATATCACTCCTACTGCACGTGCCCCACACTATTACAGGCCCTTCATCAGCTAGAACAGTTCCCTGCTGACATGCAGTGTGTATGGATACATGAGAATGTCTCTGTGATCCTACACGTCCATTCGGTCCATACAATTTCGAACGAGGTTCGTCCGACCACGCAATATGTTTCCATTCACCAACGGTCCATTGTCGATGGTGACGGGCTGAGGCGACGAATATGTTTTGCGTCATGCAGTCAGAAAAGGTACACGAGTGTTCCTTCGTATCCTGAAGTCCATATCGACGATGTTTCGTTGAATGGTTCGCACGCTGGCTTTTATTGATGTCCCAGCATTGTAATCAGCAGCAATTTGAGGAAGGTTTGCACTTCTGTCGTGTTGAACGATTCTCTGCAGTCATCGTTGGTCCTGTTGTTACAGGATCTTCTCCCAGTCGCAGCGATGTGGGAGGTTTTATGTTTTATCAGATTCCTGATATTCACAGTACACTCGTGAAATGGTCTTACGGGAACATTCACACTTCATCGCTACCTCGGAGATCCTGTGTCCCATCGTTCGTGCGTCGATTATAACACCATATACAAACTCACTTAAATCTTGATAACCTGCCGTTGTAGCAGCAGTAAACGGACTGACAACTGCGCCAGACGCTTGTCATACATAGGCGTTGCCGACTGCAACGTCGTATTCTGCCTGTTTTTATGTCTCTGTATTCGACTAGGCGTGGCTTACCTGTTTCTTTGGCGTTTCGATGGAAAAACCATAAGGCTGGATTTTCTGTTTCATCGTCTAGCTAAAATTGACGTTTGGCGACATGCAGCAGAACTCGGAGAACAATGTTCCATCTGGGGGAGACCGTCACCAGTGGTGTAAGGTTGCAAGGTTCGTCCATTATGAAGGTCAAACTAACAAAATTACTTGCAAAAGGTAGGGTCAACAATGGACTTGCATTTTCCCTCAGAACATAAAAAAGTTTAACGCATCTAAATAAATAAGCGAAACTATCTACGAATGATCGATTACACTATTGGTAAAAGCGACTAGAACGGTAATAACTTCAAAATAACTACAAGTGATCTCTCAGACTGATCTAAAGTATAATTATTATGTAATACATCTTTTTGTAAAAGCCTATGCCATGCTCAGGGAAATCCTAAGGGAATGTAGCCCATCTACAATAGAAATGGCCCATAAAACAGGTGTACGACAGATTTTTGACTATTTATCGTCAAGAGAAAGACCTTATCACATCACTGTAATGGAAAGGGCATACAAGAATCAAGTTGCAGTGCTATGCACTCGATCTTTAAGGAGATGTTAAACAAATACGCCTCCAATGAGGCAGTGTCACGGAGAGATTTGCTGTTGGAATAATTTCAAGAGATTACGTTCTAGACAACATATAACTTCCTCCTACATACGTCTCGTTAGATGAGCGCTGTGAGAAATTATATCTGAATCGGAAGTTTGTCGACAATCAATCTTTCCACATGCAAATCGGGAATGGAATAGTGATAGGGGTCAAATGATGCCATTACGCACTACAAAAAACCCTAATGTGGCACGCAACTGTCACTCATTTAGCCGCGTCAGCTCGATGATTATATGATCATGGATCCGATATCAGACGAATAATCTGTATAATATTTTTCTGCCCTAATCGTATTACAAAATGTTACAAATTCAGTGCGCACAAAAGCATTCGAACACTTTACTAAAGTCAGCACGCAGAGGACAGCAGGCAAAGCAGCAGCGGTCTGTCTCAAAACAATGTCCCGGAAGCCAATGTGGGCCGCTGAGAAATACTACATATTCACTAACTTGGCCGGAAAATCGCCGTCGTCAGCTATTAATAGCCATACCAAGTTACCACAGAGGACTACTCCACACATGGCTTTTACACGAAGCTCTTCGGCTGCGTTTGGAGGCGATAGCTGATGCTGTAGTCCTGGGGAAGGAAACTAACAGAAGTTACTATACAGTACACGATTGATGACAATATATTCTATTAGTGGAGCAGCAAAAAACCCGTGTTACGCATGTGATTCGATTTGGCAACTCACCACCAGAGTCAGACAGTAGGTGCAGTAAAAACTATAAAATTATTACAGCTGAAAACCCTCAGTGTGCATCTGACCATCAAAATGCAAGACAACACTGATGCTGTTGATGCTGTGTGATCATTAAAACTGATTATAACAAGCGCATTCAACTCAGAGAACAAATATCGAGAGAAACGGATGCACCGTCCGCTGTGGCCGAACGGTTCAAGGCGGTTCAGCTCGGAACCGCGCTGCTGCTACGGTCGCAGATTCGAATCCTGCCTCGGGCATGGATATGTGTGGCGTCCTTAACTTAGTTGCGTTTAAGTAGTTCTAGGTATAGGGGAGTGATGACCTCAGATTTTAAGTCCCATTGAGCTGAGAGCCATTTTAACCATTGAAAAACGCATGCAATATTATTCGGTGCCTGCAGGCTGCTGTGGGTCAAGACCTCTGACATGTAGCCTTCACGTATGGTAGCAAGTACTGCTGGCCGTCAGCCATCGCAGTGTGATGCGGGAGGGACTGAATGTTGTCTGCATGGCCTTCAGCACACAGCAGATGTGGAATCGCTCGTGGTGGCACTGCGCGTGTTCTGATAGCAGACTTCATGGCTCTCCATTTTTACATTTCCACTTTAATGTCATGATGTAGGACTTACCGTGGTCAGCCATGGTTGACAGTGTTATGGCGGGTCATAAATTGTACTAATTAAGATAGAGTTACTTCGGATAAATTTCTGGCAGCCATACTGCATCGTAAATAATAGCGATAAAGATAATGGTGGCATAAATAAAGAGCTAGCCATATTTGATCTGGCAGACATATTAGCCCCATCACCTCCACAGTGTAAATGTTACGCTATAAGGGAGTTCTTTGTTTAAAGAGATGGCAACAAAATGTTCCCCAATATTTTAAATAAACAGACCGTGCAACAAAATACATCAGTAACGGTTTAAACAAGCAAACTATTCTGCGTTTTATGCACTATGCTGACGATATCTGCAGCCTGGTTTTTGTCTTCATACTGTTACATATATGTCAGAAACGTTCCTAAATTTGGATATTTTTCAATTTCCCACTGTTTTATACTGACAGTGAGCAATATCCAATATAGCGTCATTTTTACTTTTCTGGCGGACTGGGTCAGCCTTTTATGATTATGTTGTCATAGTGTCAGCCAAACTGGATCTGCCAACTTGGAAAGATGTGGCAGCGATGGAGACTCTCGTCATAGCCCCAGCCAATAGAACAACACGTCATCAACCTTTTTTTTTTTTTTTTTACTTTCCGATTATTTTCGCACCACCCAGTTGGCCTAGAAGGGAGTGCAGTGTTGCCCTGCGACTGAAGTCCACACAAAAATTGCAAAAGTACCGTGCTTTATTATATTAAAACAGCTAGTGTGTCAGCACAGCATGAAATTCAACTTTTACACAACGACACAAGCTCAGCACAATAGGCTGTGAAGTGGTAGGGCTGGTCCAAGTGACACATAAAGCAATCACCGACAGTTGCACTGAACATTTATTTGGCACATTTAAACAAGACAAATAACAGTAAAACCATCAACAAATTTTTAAAATGACTATATAGGTGAGAGCAAGGTACTTCAAAATTTAAACATTCATAAACCACGGCACTTATGGCCTATTATACTTTCAGTGAAATGAGTTAAAAATTATTTACTCAAAAGCTATGATCAACCAGAAGAACAATTTGCTAAAAGTAAACGAGAAATTATTGTCTTTCGTTACTGAAGTGATTGCAATTACCAAAGTAATTGTGAGTACAGGAAACAACAATCAGATACAATGACACACAAGGATATAAAATATAAAATTTCATGCGATAAGCAACATCGTGGGATTCAACAAACTACTCCCAGAAGCGGACGCCCGCCCACTCAGCTGTTTTCACTACAAGCTCGGCATAGACCCCCCAAACGGGAGCAGCAACGCTCACGAATAGGCACGAAAAATCCCAGAACTAGTGGGTATCTACAACAGAGTGACATCGGCCTTAAGTAACTAGAAACAACAATTCATTACAGCACATCATCTGTAGAATTAATGATCCTATTAATGACTGGCTCTGAGCACTATGGGACTTAACATCTATGGTCATCAGTCCCCTAGAACTTAGAACTACTTAAACCTAACTAACCTAAGGACAGCACACAACACCCAGCCATCACGAGGCAGAGAAAATCCCTGACCCCGCCGGGAATCGAACCCGGGAACCCGGGCGTGGGAAGCGAGAACGCGATCCTATTAATGAACATCAGCTAAGCAGTACAAATTAATATCTTATGTGCGTAAGGCCAATTATACATTAGGCCTCGAGCTAACTAGAGATACGCCCAGCCGAAGCAGAAGCCCCAATAACACGAAATAAAATACACGTAAATAGCGGGCAGGCTAACAGTATACCGAGACCGCACTCCTCCCCCCACCCCCCTCCCTCCGACGCATAACACAAGGCGTCTTACAGCAAATAGCCTCATTAAATTTGTAATTAAATCAGAATTAATACCATATCCACATACTGTCATTGCAGAAATCGTTGCTCTTTCATTAATACAATCAAAGTATTTCAACACACAGTAACAACTGGCCTCTCAGTAACTTGTGAGAATTTATGAAACTATTCATTTATAATTAGCACGTGTCTCTCAAGCACACTATCACTTCAGATAGAAACGTAACAGTAATGTTATTGCAATTCGCAGCGAAATATACACAGGGAAAGTTTTATCCATGTATATCTATAGCAATTGGACAACTTAACTCCGTTGAGTGGTACACTTGTAATTAAAATAACCAGGCGGCACTTAGTCAAGGACCAGTCAAACTGTTTTCAATGACGGTTAAACACGCTCAGTGGCGATCTACAAGCAGAATGATCAGCACTCGAGGGCACAGCAAACGTTACTCACCACATCACATACAGGTCTCTCTAGAACATTGCGTAACTAAACAAGTGGGAACTAAACACAACAAGGACAGACTCAATAATAGTAGCAACGGCCGGCTAAGAAAATGAAGTCAACAGCAAAGAACCCGGTAGTCAATTCTGGCCACAATTTACAGAACAAGATAGACCCTCACCCTCTTGCTTGTTCGACGAAGCCAGCCGCCGCAGATCCTGGTGCCAGGAGACGTGCAGCAAGCGAAACACACCAACGGCTTTCCAGTAACGTGACTGCTTCCACGCCGGCGATGTTTCCTACGGCGCCGACACCCGGGTAAACAGTCCATTTTAGATGTGCTCTTCCTGCTGCATCGCACGGCACCTGTACTGCCTGCCAGACTTGGCAAACGACGTTACTGGTAGGCGTTCCAAAGCAAAATCCTCGCTACTTGCTAGAGCTTACCCCTCGCTTCCCGATCGGCCCGGTAGGTGACGCCACCGCTCGCTCTGCTCACACCACCGTAAAGATGACCCATAAATAATTGTTTCTGCTCTTTTGATTGAATCGCAAGCTGTCACTTACATGAAGCTAAGGTTCTTCTGAAGTGGGAAACGACAGTTCCCACCCATTTATTGAAGCTGAAATTCTTAGCACTTGGACGGGTGGCTGTCTGGCTGCACTGAGTGCTGTTGGCTCAGAGACACCCAAGACACTGAAGCGGCGTCCAATTGAAAGTCTTTCAGTAGGTCCTAGGCTAAATGCCATTATTATTATTTAGACGAGAATGGAAACCATGCTATTTCTCCAATCAAACTGAAGCTGTTAGTTTTCTGGAGTCACTATTTTACTTTCTGTGGAATCTGTGTGGCAAGTAAAACTTAGTTTTGCTGTTCCTTTCGTAAATGTGCCAAGAAGCAGAATTAGTGAAAATGTGTATTGGATCTCAAAGCGTTCAATTCCATACTGAAGTCATTTACCGCAACATTTGATTACTACTTCCGCAGTATGTATGGTAATTGATACCGTAATATTAATAATAGTGAAATAATAAGATGATAGAAGAATAAATGTTCCATTATACATTGGTCGCCGGCCGGAGTGGCCGAGCAGTTCTAGGCGCTACAGTCTGGAACCGCGCGACTGCTACGCTCGCAGGTTCGAATCCTGCCACGGGCATGGATGTGTGTGATGTCCTTAGATTAGTTAGGTTTAAGTAGTTGTAATTTATAGGGGACTGATGACCTCAGCAGTTAAGTCCCAGAGTGCTCAGAGCCATTTGAACCATACATTGGTCACAGGAAGAGCCATTTGGGAGACAGTTGCGAATATGTACTTGCGAGATGCCCCTACATCAATTTGAAACTTTTTCCTGGTCAGTGCAAATCAAAGTGAAATGTAAAATTTTCGTTTACTGGGCTCAAATATGACCCTTAGCCTACATTAGCGAGCAATACAATACCACTTCAGCATGGCACATGTTTTAATGAACTGTAAACTCCTACCACCTGAAAGACGCGTTATGGCGTCGTCCTTGCATCTGGATGGACCAATGCACTCGTTACTCTAGTTAGTTACGAGTTACTTGAAACATCCAGAGATCATTTTGTGGATCTTGAAAAGACTGTACAGTTCGCCGCTGCAGTCCAGAAACAGTATTGACATGAGTTTGAAACGCGTGGGATGAACCCCGACTGAAAAATCCGGAACATTGAGTTCAGGTGATCTGTGAGGCCTATTAAACATTTCCATCTGGGCTCATACTAACGTGTTAGACGCCCAGCATTAGTAGGAACATTTTCCGGTTCCCTGTCATGCATGTTTCAAGTACCCAACCACGGGTCGTGGTTGAAATTTAATGTCAGTCGAAGTTGTTGCAAAACAAGAAAGAAGCCTGCTGCCACATCTTTGCACTGGCGTTTGTCCTCACCATGGCAACCACTAGTTCGACTATCAACTTTACAACAACTTCAGTGGAATGAAGCCTGCTGCCTCATCTTTGGAACGGCGTCCAACTTCACCATGGCAACCAGTGGTTCCCAATGGTTCACTAAGAGGCCTTTAGAGGGCAACCCATGAACTGCCAAACCGAATTTCATTTATCCTACACATTTAAATATTTTTAACGCTTCTTAATTGACAATAGCTGTTTAATAAGCTAAGTAGTGTATGTATTTATTTTTAATTCTTCACAATGTTCTTCTAACTAAGAAATTTTAAATTGTATTTCGACTTATAACTCATTGGTTAGTAATGACATCATGCCGTCAGAAGTGGCCGGAGCCTCCATTATATACAGGGTGAGTCACCTAACGTTACCGCTGGATATATTTCGTAAACCACATCAAATACTGACGAACCGATTCCACAGACCGAACGTGAGGAGAGGGGCTAGTGTAATTGTTTAATACAAACCATACAAAAATGTACGGAAGTATGTTTTTTAACACAAACATACTTTTTTTTTAAATGGAACCACGTTAGTTTTGTTAGCACATCTGAACATATAAACATATACGTAATCAGTGCCGTTTTTTGCATTGTAAAATGTTAATTACATCCGGATATATTGTAACCTAAAGTTGACGCTTGAAACCTCCGACGTTCAGTTGCGTGTTGTAACAAACACGGGCCACGGTCGGCGAGGAGCATCTGCAGGGACATGTTTACGATGACGACCGTGTTTACGAGTGTGGCTGTAGAGCACTGTTGTGGTTTGGGCTAGCTGTCGCTGTGTCCGCATGTAGCGCTTGCTGCTATTGTTATTCTGCATTCGTCTCCGCACGCAGACCAACTGTAGTACACCGTGTTACCAGACGTCTGTGATAGTGTAGTGTTGTAGGAACTATGACCATGGTGTATTCGAACTCTGAAAAGGCGGAGATGATACTCATCTATGGCGAGTGTCGACGAAATGCAGCTGAAGCCTGCAGGGTGTATGCAGAACGGTACCCGGACAGAGAGCATCCAACGTGCCGCACATTGCAAAACATCTACCGCCAACTGTATGCAACAGGTATGGTCGTAGCACGCAAACGGGTCCGTAACAGGCCCGTCACAGGAGAAGCGGGTGCAGTTGGTGTGTTAGCTGCTGTTGCCATGAACCCACACATGAGTACACGGGACTTTGCGAGAGCCGGTGGACTGAGTCAAAGTAGTGTCAAACGCATACTGCATCGTCAAAGCTTTCACCTGTTTCATGTGTCGCTTCATCAGCAATTACATGGTGATGACTTTAATCATCGAGTGCAATTCTGTCAATGGGCATTAACAGAGAATACGTTGCAGTTCTACCTGTTTACCGATGAAGCCGGTTTCACAAACCACGGGGCAGTGAACCTACGGAACATGCATTACTGGTCCGTGGACAATCCTCGCTGGCTCAGACAGATAGAGCGACAGCGACCGTGGACTGTAAATGTATGGTGCGTAATCATCGGCGACCACCTCATTGGTCCTCACTTCATTGCAGGGGCCCAAACAGCTGCAACATACATCGCGTTTCTACAGAATGAACTGCCAACGTTGCTCGAAAATGTCCACTGGAAACGCGTCGACGTATGTGGTATCAGCACGATGGTGCACCTGCACATTCCGCAATTAACACTAGGCTGACCCTTGACAGGATGTTCGACGGGCGTTTCATAGGACGTGCAGCACGCATAAATTGGCCAGCCCGTTCTCCTGATCTTACACCTCTCGACTTCTTTCAGTGGGGTACGTTAAAGGAGAATGTGTACCGTGATGTGCTTACAACCCCAGAGGATATGAAACAACGTATTGTGGCAGACTGCGGAGACATTACACCAGATGTACTGCGGCGTTTACGACATTCATTAAGCCAGAGATTGCAATTGTGTGCAGCAAATGATGGCCACCACATTGAACATCTATTGGCCTGACATGTCGGGACACACTCTATTCCACTCCGAAATTGAAAACGGAAACCACGCGTGTACGTGTGTCACACCCCTCATGGTAATGTACATGTGCGTCAGTTAAAAAGACCAATAAAAAGTTGTTAGCATTTGGGCGTAATGTGCTGTTCCAGTCTCTTCTGTACCTAAGGTCCATCACCGTTCCCTTTGGACCCCTACGTAATTCGGTGCTCTCCAATACACACGATCGAACAGCGGAGGAGTGGTACTCAAGCGTCAACTTTAGGTTACAATATCTCCAGATGTAATCAACATTTTACAGTTCAACAGACGGCACTGAATACGTATTTGCTTATATGTTCAGATGTGCTAACAAAACTAACGGGGTTTCATTTAAAAAAACGTAGGTTTGTGTTAAAAAACATACTTCCGTGCATTTTATTATGGTTTGTATTAACCAATTACACTAGCCCCTCTCCTCACGTTCCGTCTGTGGAATAGATTCGTCAATATTTGATGTGGTTTATGAGATATATCCAGTGGTAATGTTAGGTGCCCCCTCCTCCCCATGAACCATGGACCTTGCCGTTGGTGGGGAGGCTTGCGTGCCTCAGCGATACAGATAGCCGTACTGTTGGTACAACCACAACGGAGGGGTATCTGTTGAGAGGCCAGACAAACGTGTGGTTCCTGAAGAGCGGCAGCAGCCTTTTCAGTAGTTGCAGGGGCAACAGTCTGGATGATTGACTGATCTGGCCTTGTAACAATAACCAAAACGGCCTTGCTGTGCTGGTACTGCGAACGGCTGAAAGCAAGAGGAAACTACAGCCGTAATTTTTCCCGAGGGCATGCAGCTTTACTGTATGATTAAATGATGATGGCGTCCTCTTGGGTAAAATATACCGGAGGAAAAAAAGGCCCCCATTCGGAACTCCGGGAGGGGACTACTCAAGAGGATGTCGTTATCAGAAGAAAGAAAACTGGCGTTCTAAGGATCGGAGCGTGGAATGTCAGATCCCTTAATCGGGCAGGTAGGTTAGAAAATTTAAAAAGGGAGATAGATAGGTTAAAGTTAGATATAGTGGGAATTAGTGAAGTTCGGTGGCAGGAGGAACTAGACTTCTGGTAAGGTAACTAAAGGGTTACAAACAATAAATCAAATAGGGGTAATGCAGGAGTAGGTTTAATAATGAATAGGAAAATAGGAATGCGGGCACGCTACTACAAACAGCACAGCGAACGCATTGTTGTGGCCAAGATAGATACGAAGCCCACACCTACTACAGTAGTACAAGTTTATATGCCAACTAGCTCTGCAGATGACGAAGAAATTGAAGAAATGTATGATGAAATAAAAGAAATTATTCAGGTAGCGAAGGGAGACGAAAATTTGAAAGTCATGGGTGCATGGAATACGAGTGTAGGAAAAGGGAGAGAAGGAAACGTAGTAGGTGAATATGGATTGCGGCTAAGAAATGAAAGAGAAGTCACCTGGTAGAATTTTGCACAGAGCATAACTTAATCATAGCTAACACTTGGTTCAAGAATCATGAAGGAAGGTTGTATACACGGAAGAACCCTGGAGATACTAAAAGGTATCAGATAGATTATATAATGGTAAGACAGACATTTAGGAACCAGGTTTTAAATTGTAAGACATTTCCAGGGGCAGATGTGGACTCAGACCACAATCTATTGGTTATGACCTGTAGATTAAAACTGAAGAAACTGCAAAAAGGTGGGAAGTTAAGGAGATGGGACCTGGATAAACTGAAAGAACCAGAGGTTGTACAGAGTTTCAGGGAGAGCATAAGGGAACAATTGACAAGAATAGGGGAAAGAAATACAGTAGAAGAATAATGGGTAGCTTTGAGGGATAAAGTAGAAAATGCAACAGAGGATCAAGATGGTAAAAAGACGAGGGCTAGTAGAAATCCTTGGGTAACAGATGAAATATTGAATTTAATTGATGAAAGGAGAAAATATAAAAATGCAGTAAATGAAGCAGGCAAAAAGGAATACAAACGTCTCAAAAATGAGATCGACAGGAAGTGCAAAATGGCTAAGCAGGGATGGCTAGAGGACAAATGTAAGGATGTAGAGGCTTCTCTCACTAGGGGTAAGATAGATACTGCCTAAAGGAAAATTAAAGAGACCATTGGAGATATGAGAACCACTTGTATGAACATCAAGAGCTCAGATGGAAACCCAGTTCGAAGCAAAGAAGGGAAAGTAGAAAGGTGGAAGGAGTATATAGAGGGTCTATACAAGGGCGATGTAATTGAGAACAATATTATGGAAATGGGAGAGGATGTAGATGAAGATGAAATGAGAGATATGATACTGCGTGAAGAGTTTGACAGAGCACTGAAAGACCTGAGTCTGAACAAACCCCCTGGAGTAGACAACATTCCATTGGAATTACTGACGGCCTTGTGAGAGCCAGTCCTGTCAAAACTCTACCATCTGGCGAGGAAGATGTATGAAACAGGAGGAATACCCCCAGACTACAAGAAGAATATAATAATACCAATCCCAACGAAAGCAGGTGTTTACAGATGTGAAAATTACCGAACAATCAGTTAAATAAGCCACAGCTGCAAAATACTAACGCGAATTCTTTACAGAGAATGGAATAATTAGTACAAGCCGACCTCAGGGAAGATCAGTTTAGATTCCGTAGAAACACTGGAACACGTGAGGCAATACTGAGCTAACGACTTATTTTAGAAGAAAGATTAAGGAAAGGCAAACCTATGTTTCTAACATTTGTAGACTTAGAGAAAGCTTTTGACAACGTTGGCTGGAATACTCTCTTTCAAATTCTAAAGGTGGCAGATGTAAAATACAGGGAGAGAAAGGCTATTTACAATTTGTACAGAAACGAGATGGCAGTTATAGGAGTCGAGGGACATGAAAGGGAAGCAGTCGTTGGGAAGGGAGTGAGACAGGGTTGAAGCCTCTCCCCAATGTTGTTCAATCTGTATATTGAGCAAGCAGTAAAGGAAACAAAAGAAAAATTCGGAGTAGGTATTAAAATCCATGGACAAGAAATAAAACTTTGAGGTTCGCCGATGACATTGTAATTCTGTCAGAGACAGCAAAGGACTTGGAAGAGCAGTTGAATGGAATGGACAGTGTCTTGAAAGGAGGATATAAGTTGAACATTAACAAAAGCAAAACGAGGATAATGGAATATAGTCGAATTAAGTCAGGTGATGCTGAGGGAATTAGATTAGGAAATGAGACACTTAAAGTAGTAAAGGAGTTTTGCTATTTGGGGAGCAAAATAACTGATGATGGTCGAAGTAGAGAGGATAGAAAATGTAGACTGGCAATGGCAAGGAAAGCGTTTCTGAAGACGAGAAATTTGTTAACGTCGAGTATAGATTTAAGTGTCAGGAAGTCATTTCTGAAAGTATTTGTATGGAATGTAGCCATGTATGGAAGTGAAACATGGATGATACATACTTTGGACAAGAAGAGAATAGAAACTTTCGAAATGTGGTGCTACAGAAGAGTGCCGAAGATTAGATGGGTAGATCACATATTTAATGAGGATGTATTGAATAGGATTGGGGAGAAGAGAAGTTTGTGGCACAACTTGACCAGAAGAAGCGATCGGTTGGTAGGACATGTTCTGAGGCATCATGGGATCACCAATTTTGTATTGGAGAGCAGCGTGGAGGGTAAAAATCGTAGGGGGAGACCAAGAGATGAATACACTAAGCAGATTCAGAAGGATGTAGGTTGCAGTAGGTACTGGGAGATGAAGAAGCTTGCACGGGATAGAGTAGCATGGAGAACTGCATCAAACCAGTCTCAGGACTGAAGACCACAACAACAACAACACAATGTTAGGTGACTCACCCTGTATTGTGAGACGAGCACTGGATTCTCCAGTAGTGATTCTCCAACAGAAAGAGGTTCTGACTCAATGGTAAATTATCGTTTTATAGTTTTATAACTTTATGTATTTTCTTTAATGTATGTAGCCCTCTAATTAAAGTTTTTTATACAACTTGTATGTCTGAAGGTGACCACTGTAGTAGTCGAAACCGTTTACATTGATAAATAAATCGTAATCAAGACTGTTTTTAATAGTAAATATATGAAAAGATTGTGTTTG
Organism: Schistocerca cancellata; assembly: GCF_023864275.1. Classification (NCBI taxonomy): domain Eukaryota; kingdom Metazoa; phylum Arthropoda; class Insecta; order Orthoptera; family Acrididae; genus Schistocerca; species Schistocerca cancellata. The sequence goes on along the minus strand of NC_064630.1, from coordinate 447,816,681 downwards.
AAATACGTTTGTACTTACGAGGAGAATGTTTCATTCTCAAGCCAGGAGTCACTCTGCGCAACACATCCTTGATTTTCATTTTTTAAATAATAACATGCTGTACAAATTAATGGTTCATTCCCCTTATATTTGATTACCTATTAGTAACAGCGGTTGTAGTCACGAGACGTTGATAGGATTAAGCACCACAATCGTAGAAGCCGAACGCGTAAAGTGGAAAGAAATCTCCGAGCAGAGCCCTCCTTCCCGGCCACAGAGGCGCTGCCTGTAATTTCCCATCCAATCAAAACTTTTCTTCTTTACGACGGCGCCAGCTGAAGGCGTCGTTACTCAGGTAGGGGAGGAGGCTGTCAGGCGCCATCACCTCTCTCCCACCAGACCCGCCCCACGACACGTCCACAGGGCTGATATTAAACAATAGCTTTCTGCGGATTACCTGCCACCAGATTACTTGTCTGTGCCGCCACGTCCGAGGCACTGCTGAGTTCCCTGTGAGGCGTGCAGACTGCGCCGTGCGTGTCTTGCTGTGCTTCCCCTGAGGCAGCAGACGTCTCCAGCGAATACCGTCCCCTTCCACACCGGTCTCCTGTCTGCTGACATGCTTGTGACAGTTTATTGCCACTGGAATCTTATTATACGTGTATGTCAAGCGATCTGTCTTGTCTTATGTTGTACTTCGCCTCCTGCAAACTAGTGCGGATACTAAGCGAAAACTGTAAAACCAGATCACATACTATGGTAAGGAAGCAAAACAAACCTTTTGAATAATACTGCCTCTTATCAGCAGAGTAACTGGGGTAATTTCTGAGATGTTGTTGTTGTGGTCTTCAGTCCTGAGACTGGTTTGATGCATCTCTCCATGCTACTAAACCTTGTGCAAGCTTCTTCTTCTCCCAGTGCCTACTGCAACCTACATCCTTCTGAATCTGCTTAGTGTTTTAATCTCTTGGTCTCCCTCTACCTTTTTCACCCTCCACACTGCTCTCCAATACTAAATTGGTGATCCCTCGATGTCTCAGAACATGTCCTACCAAACGATCCCTTCTTCTACTCAAGTTGGCCACAAGCTCCTCTTGTCCCCAATTCTATTCATTATATCTTCATTAGTTATGTGATCTACCCATCTAATCTTCAGCATTCTTCTGTAGCAACACAGTTCTAAAGCTTCTATTCTCTTCTTGTCTAAACTATTTATCGTCCATGTATCACTTCCATACATGGCTACAATCCACACTCACAATTTCTGAGTACTGTGCACAAATTTCGAGGGGGAATTTTCCGCATATATGAAGTTGATTTTAAAGAACTATATGACCCAGATAAGAAACAAAAAACTCTGCATCAAGTAAATGATAGTGAGAACAATCATCAGTCGGGAAGGATAAACTAATGTGTTGTATTGCGTCAATGGAAACTAGGAAGGCAGTAGGTACAGATACTATAATTATTCATTCACCTTTCATTCTTCACAATTACACCTAACATATGTCCTGAAATCCGCTTATAGGGTCTAGTTATATTTATATATTCACTATTGGCCTTTAAAATTGCTGCACCACGAAGATTACGTGCTACAGACGCGAAAATTTAACCGACAGGAAGACGATGCTGTGATATGCAAATGATTAGCTTTTCAGAGCATTCACACCAGGTCGGCACCGGTGGCGACACCTACAACGTGCTGACATGAGGAAAGTTTCCAACCAATTTCTCATACACAAACAGCAGTTGACCGCCGTTGCCTTGTGAAACGTTGTTGTGATGCCTCGTGTGGAGGGGAAATGCGTACGATCACGTTTCCGACTTTGATAAAGGTCGGAGTGTAGCCTATCGCGATTGCTGTTTATCGTATCGCGACATTGCTGGTCGTGTTGGTCGAGATGCAGTGACTGTTAGCAGAATATGGAATCGGTGGGTTCAGAAGGGTAATACGGAACACCGTGCTGGATCCCAACGGCCTCGTATCACTAGCAGTCGACATGACAGTCATCTTATCCGCATCGCTGTAACAGATCGTGCAGCCACGTCTCAATACATGAGTCAAGAGATGGGGACGTTTGCAAGACAACAACCATCTGCACGAACAGTTCGACAACGTTTCCACCAGCATGGACTGTCAGCTGGGAAACCACGGCTGCGGTTACCCTTGACGCTGCATCACAGACAGGAGCGCCGTGATAGTGCACCCAACGACGAACCTGTCTGCACGAATGGCAAAACGTCATTTTTTCGGATGAATCCAGGTTTTGTTTACAGCATCATGGTAGTCACATCCGTGTTTGGCGACATCGCGGTGAAAGGACATTGGAAGCATGTATTCATCATCGCCATACTGGCGTATCACCCGGCGAGATGGTATGGGGTGCCATTGGTTACACGTCTCGGTCACCTCTTGTTCGCATTGACGGCAATTTGAACAGTGGACGTTACATTTCAGATGTGTTACGACCCGTGGCTCTACCCTTCATTCGATCCCTGCGAAACTCTACAGTTCAGCAGGATAATGCACGACCGCATGTTGCAGGTCCTGTATGGGCCCTTCTTGATACAGGAAATGTTTGACTGTTGCCCTGGCTAGCACATACTCCAGATCTCTCACCAACTGAAAACGTCTGGTCAAGGCTGGTCGAGGAACTGGCTCGTCACAATACGGCAGTCACTACTCTTGATGAATTGTGGCATCGTGTGGAAGCTGCACGGGCAGCCTGTACACGCCATCGAAGCTCTGTTTGACTCAATGCCCAGGCGTATCAAGGCCGTTATTACGGCCAGAGGTGGTTATTCTGGGTATTGATTTCTCAGGATCTATGCACCCAAATTGGGTGAAAATGTAATCTCATGTCTGTTGTAGTATAATATATTAGTCCAATGAGTACCCGTTTATCATCTGCATTTCCTCTTGGTGTAGCAATTTTAATGGCCAGTAGTGTATATTAGTTATTACTACTTGGAATGGTTAAGTCCCATAGTGCTCAGAGCCTTTTTGAACTACTTGGTATGTACAGGTAGAGCAAAGGAGAAACACAACGAAAGTACCTGAAAGGAATAAGTACCTAATAATACAACAAAGAAATGGAAGATCTACTTACAACCGCTACGGAACTACTGTTGGCCCTTTCCATTTACCCCATTTTCTACTGTTACTAATGCTCACACGATCATAATTAGCCCTATTTCCTTTTGGTTTAGTCTTTTACATCTCAGTGTCCCTGTGAAGTAATGCATGTAATTATTGAAGAATGTTTCCGCTTCTGTATCTGCTCTCAAGCTACTCTGCTGAACAGGAATTACGTGTAAACACCATGTCAACAGCGTCTCTACATTACCAATCGTTTCCACGCGTCTCAACAAGATAATAAGCTCTGGCGACCACTTGCTTGAATGGTCGGCGACATCAGTTGCCTTCTCCCCATCCATACGGAAGCTCATCGTCAGGGAAGGCAGCATGCTGACGTGTTGTGGAACGTCTAGTGAAGTCCTCCTAGCTCTTCCAGCCCAATACGGCTGCAGTATCGTCTATGACGCTGGACTAACACTTCACTGTTTCAGGAAAGAATAAATAACAGAAATTTTGCTTTTATACAAAACAAATTATACGACAGAGTTCAATTGTTAGGGGGCTTACTGTCAATAGGAATAATTTCAGTACCAAAGAAATAGGGCACTAACAAATGCAGTGAGCGCAGGTCAGTTAACATCATTTCACGTACATCGAAGACAAAAATCGTGAATAAAACACTGGAAAAGGTAACAGAGGAGAATATGGATAAGTAACAGCAGAATTTATACAGACTCAAGAGATGCAATAGAGCTCTACCGAATTTTAGGAGAGAGCTTTATTGAGAAGACAAGAGATTTAGACATATACTTTGTATCAGTGGAATATGCATTTGCAACTAGTTTACAGCGGGAACAAAGAGTGGCTCGGAAAAGTAAGGCTGTGGTAAACTCCTTATACTGAAGGTGAAAAGTGGCGCTGAAATTAAGAAAAGAAAATATTAATCGAATCGAATTAAGAAAAGTAATAAGAAAAGGAAATTTCCAGTCTCACTCCTTTTTAATACTGTACTTGGTATGCTTGGGAGATATTATTCACCACTGCACACTAATTGACTTAGAGGTTGCATAAATGGGGGAACAAGACCAGGGTGTTGGAAGTTTGCAGACGACATGGTCGGTTTAGCAAAACCTGAAAACGTACGTTTAATTTCATGGCCATCTTCCTCAGCAGTTATTATTGGTTTTCCGTGTTAAGCTTAAAGCGATTTAGTTATAGGGCAGTAATTCTTTCTTTTGGTTATTTTAGATTAAACACAGCGTTTGTTTATAGATTTGGTGTGCAAGTTACTTATTTCTTTACACATTATCCATACCACAGCTTCTTTCCTCTTTGCTAGGAGCGGTTGACGTCGAAAGAGTTTGTTTCAAATATGCATTTGACACATTTTGCCGTTCTTCAGTATTTATTGCGCTGCATTTGGGTTATTTACACCCCACCTTTGTAAATGGAACAGAAGTTAGGTGTGTTTTTTTTCTCACTCTGCGCAATATTACAGTGTTTATATCTGTTCGTCTGTTTCTGTGCAAATTGTGAGGCTTGCCAACCTGTGATACTAGGCTTTCTCTAATTTGCGTGCGTGCGTGCGTGCGTGTGTGTGTGTGTGTGTGTGTGTGTGTGTCTGAAAGAGAGAGAGATAGAGAGAGAGAGAGAGAGAGAAAGAGTGGGGTGGGGAGATGGGAAGGGTAAGGGGAGATTGCTACATAGAGCTGGAGAGAGAGAGAGAGAGAGAGAGAGAAATTAGAGGGTGGGGGAGGATACAAGGTGAATGAGTATGATGTGTGTATGTGTTTATGTTAGGCAGAGAGGTGAGAGTGGATGGAGGTGGGAGGCAGGAATTGCGAGTGTTTTGGATGGAGACGGGCTTTGAAGGTGATAATAGGACAGAAACTGAGAAGAGGCGGTGGCGGTGAGGAGGGATTTTTTGTTGTTGTTTAACGTCATGATTTCCATGTTCGTAACCCTGGCAATAATTTTATGTTGTTGTTGACGTAACTTCTGCAGAATTTGAATTATTTGTCCTATACTTTCATGCTCTTACATGTTCTTTTTATCTTCCCACCTATTTCAGCTAAAGTTACACAAGAAAAGCATCCCTGTCACAGCTATTGTGAATTACAGAAACGCTTCCACTTTCCCACTTCCAACATACATGTTGAAAATCATGTAAGAAAATTACAAAGTACAAGAGAGTTGAACTTTAAAAAACAACCACAAGTGATTTATTACGTAAAAAACATACAGGTCCTAGATACAAACACCTTCCTGTCATTGAATGTACAGAATATGAATTCCGGTATAGTAATAACAGAAACAATGAACGTTATAGGACAAAATCTTAAAATACACACTACACTTCTACATGAATAAATCAAAGAAACTGTCAGGCTGCTATAGGTAATAACAGATCAGGACTATTTACAGTTAAATAATGAATTACTGCAAGTAATACTGCAGAATGGCAAAAACTGCGACGTGCATATGTGAAACCAAGTCTGTCGACGACAACCGCTGCTAGCAAGGACTGAAGAAGCGGTGGTTTGGAGAATATTTACTGAAACGTCGGATGTAAATTGCACTCAAACTTTACAAACAAAACGCTATTTATAAGGTAAAAACTACCAAAAATGTAGAAACATAAGTATCCAATTTGCTGAATAACCGCGGAAGAAGGCTTATAAATAAAAGCGAAACGAGTGTGTTCTAAATTAAATTGCTGTAAACTCAAGGCAGGAAACCAATACTTATCGAAACGAAAAAGTGCTGCAGAAACCAGTGAAAGTTCCTGAAGCTAAAGTAAAGAGATATGAAATAAACGTTATTCCAATGAAGTCAAAACTAAGGGTATTTGAAAGAAATGAAACGATAAATATAACGTTGTTTGCCGAAACATTACAATGTGTGCGAATTTTTCAATAAGTAGAATGGAGAGCAGAATGCAACTGAGAGTGCAGCAAAATAATTGAAACCAGGGTAGCTATGACGAGAGATTTCAGCAGTATCATGAACAATGGCTTAGAAGAAAATAGGTTCGTGTATGGAGTGTCCTCTTGTGTCATTCTGAAATATGAACAATTAGTAGGAAGAAAACAGAGTGGTGCTGAAGGTTTTTGGGACATGGACGTAACATGGTATGGGAAAACTGAATTGGATGGCTAGAGTGAGAGATGAGGAGGTACTGAGAAAAGTGTTAAGCCGGAGACAATTACTAATTACATTAAAGAGAAGAAAAGGTAACTGGATAGGAAATAAACAAAGAAAGACTGAGAGGATCATGAAAATAGTCTCAGATGATATATGAAAGAGAAATGAAACGAGGGAACGCAGGTCCCGATAAGCGTGCGTGTTAAACATCTTTTTCCGGGATGGGGAGATACACAGCGCCCTGAGCTGTTCCGCACGGTGGATTAAGGACAAGGGTCAATGTGCCGAACAATGTGGGTATGGCTTTCAGGCGTTTTTCCAAATCCCACAGCCCACTAAGTGAATACCGAGATGGTACCCACGACCCACCTCAGTTACAGGTTTCGCAAATATATAAAAAAACGTTCGTTCACTGTCACATGGATAACACTTGTAGGTAGTTGGAGTACACATATTCCATCGCTGGGGCGAACGGGATGGCAACAGAATGGGCATCCGGTTTAACCATGCCAAATCTTAGTAATGATGTGATGTTTAAAGCCGTGCGGTTCTAGGCGCTACAATCAGGAACCGCGTGACCGCTAGGGTCGCAGGATCGAATCCTGCCTCGGGCATGGATGTTTGTGATGTCCTTAGGTTAGTTAGGTTTAAGTCGTTCTAAGTTCTAGGGGCTGATGACCTCAGCTGTTAAGTCCCATAGTGCTCAGAGCCATCTGAACCATTTTTATTTTATAAATAAATTTAATTTTATGTAATTAGTGACGGAATTACTTCAGAAATATAGTAAATACAAGGGCACATCCTCAAGATGGAAACAATATACGCTTTAACTAAAAATAATTCAAAAAAATATTTTTTTATTTCGTAAATACAATGTTCTCACCCACATCCGGGCATACAGATTTAGATTGTCCGTAAATCATAAAGGCATATGCCGTGATAGTTCTATTGGAAATGGAATGACCGCTGATTCTCTTGCCCCATATCTGTACAGTCGGGTTTTGTGCTCTCTCTCGAATGCCACCTTCAATATTGTGACTTTAAACGAGAATCTTCTTGAAACTTCCTGGCAGATTAAAACTGTGTGCCCGACCGAGACTCGAACTCGGGACCTTTGCCTTTCGCGGGCAAGTGCTCTACCAACTGAGCTACCGAAGCACGACTCACGCCCGGTACTCACAGCTTTACTTCTGCCAGTACCTCGTCTCCTCTTCTTTTCCCTCTTCTCTTAAAATATTATAGTGCACTAATGAAATTATGGTGCGTAAGCATGAGTAAATAAATTGTAATAAATTGTGTTTTGAATAATTTTGTACTGAAAAAGATCACGGTACGGCAGATATTATGTCCTCTGACAGTAAAAATTCATAATTTCGGGTTCTGTGTCATTGTACACCAAAACACATAAGAAACTGAAGTGGCGTGAGAAGATGGTTGATTTTTCTCTTTGCAGTTTTGCTGAATGGCTAACAACAGGCTAAACCGAGAATGCTTTTAAATATTTTTTGAGAATAAGAAATCAACAGCCTATGTTGAACAGGTAAATAAACATAATAAAATGAAGAACAAAAGGAAACAGGCAGTGACAAGATGGAAGAATTCCATTGTTTGAAAAGATATTAGGTACATTGTATTTACGAAATTCACACTGTGAAAAGCCAAAGAAATATTGAAAAGGAAGACGAAATCTTTAAATTACTGATGAGACCTAGTTATTCTTCTTTCGGTGCATATCCGGTTCTGACGATGGCGTTCACGATGGCTATTCTTCTCTTGTTGGTACCAATACGGTATATACATCTACATCAACATGCATTCTTTGCAAATCACACTTAAATGTGTGGCAGAGGGTTCAGTGACGAACCACCTTCACAGTTCTCTATTATTTCAATATCGTACAGCGCGCGGAAAGAACGAACATCTGTATCTTTCCGTGCGATTTCTGATTTCCCTTATTTTATCGTGGTGATCGTTTCTCCCTGTGTAGGTCGGTGTCAACAAAATATTTTAGCTTTCGGAGGAGAAAGTAGGTGATCAGAATTTCGTGAGAAGATTCCGTCGCAACGAAAAAGTCTTTCTTTTAATGATGTCCAACCGAAATGCTGTATCATTCCAGTGACACTCTCTCCCATATTTAGCGATAATACAAAACGTGCTGCCCTTCTTTGAACTTTCTCGGTATAATCCGTCAGTCCTATCTTGTAAGGATCCCAAGCGCAAAAATTTTCTAAAAGAGGACGGACAAGCGTAGTGTAGGCAGTCTCCTTAGAAGATGTATTAAGTTTTGTAAGAGTCCTGCCAATAAAATGCAGTCTTTGGTTAGCCTTCCCCACAACATTTTGTATGTGTTCCTTCGAACTCAGGTTTACGTATTTAGTTGAATTTACGGCGTTTAGATTTGACTGATTTATCGCGTAACCGAAGTTTAACGAATTCCTTTTGGCACTCATGTGGATGATCTAACCCTTTTCGTTATTTACGTTCAACTGACAACTTTTGCATCATTCCGATATCTTCTCTAAATCGTTTTCCAATTTGTTTTGATCTTCTGATGACCTTACTAATCGATAAGCGACAGAATCATCTGCAAATATCCTAAGAACTCTGCTCTGATAGTCTCCCAAATCGTTTATATAGATAAGGAATAGCACAGGGCCTACAACACTATCTTGGGGAACGCCAGAAATCACTTCTGTTTTACTCAATGACTTTCCGTCAATTACTACGAACTGTGAACTCTGTGACAGGAAATCAGAAATCGTGTCAAGTAACTCAAACGATATTCCATAAACACGCAATTTCACTACAAACCGCTTGTGTGGTACAGTGTCAAAAGCCTTACGAAAATCCAGAAATACGGAATCGATCTGAAATCCCTTGTCAATAGCACTCAACATTTCATGCGAATAAAGAGCTAGCTGTGTTTCACAAGAACGATGTTTTCTAAACCAATATTGACTGTGTGTCAATAGACCGAGATAATTCACAACGTTCGAACACTACATATCTGCCAGAATCCTGCTACATATCTTGAATATTGGTGTGATCTGTGCAACGTTCGAGTCTTTTGGTAATAGTTCTGTTGCAGACACGTTTAACCAGCATCTAAGGCTGTCAAACCAAGAAATTCGCTTTCTTCCAGAACCTCTTCTGTTGTTAATCTTTCCTTGAAGTACTTGTTGTAGCAAATCAAATGTATTTGTGTTACACACGGTATGTCCTAGATATCGCAACTTTCGGCATTTTACTATCTTTATTAATTTAGGTGATGTGTTCATTCTTCTCAAAAATTCTTTGTTTGACACTCTTTGGGTCCTAGGTATTCTTAAGATCTGCGTATAGAGCCACAATTCAAAGGCCGCGAGCTTCTTGTCCATATTTTCATTTAAGGTACATGTCACTACCCCATATAGGAGGACACGATATACATAGCAGCGCCAAAGTCTGACTTTCTTCTTAGAGTTAGGTTATAAGTTTTGAAGACAGCATTTTCCGAAACACACTTCTTGTTTTCTCGGTGAGAATCTTGATTTCTAGCGAGGTATCCCAATTTTCATTTATTATAATTTCAAGGTATTCATATTATTTTACCCTCTCTATGGTTCTTTGATCTATGACTAAATTTACCCATGTAATATTTTCCTTACTTTCGACCGTGAGTTTTGTCTTTGTGGTACGATTCTACCTGTTGATTCGCTGCATTTATTAGTAAGTTTGTGTTTACTATTTAATAATTGATTCAGTTCCTGGTTGTTTCTTGTTGCTGCAAATTATGTAAATGGCTTATAACAGATCTGTTGGCATTCTGCGTATTGAGTGTCTCATTTATTTGGTTTACAACTGCTGATTGCAAGTAGTTAAGTCGCACTATCTGTATCTGAACGTTACGTTATTTCTATCCATGAATTTTTCTGACCTACAAGAAGCGCAAAGAATAGCGGCGGAGTTCGCAAAAGCCATCGTGCGTTTCCAGGAACTGTGAGTCACTTCCCTACTTTCTTTTCTCTGTTGTTCTCGTGACGGGACGTCGTTACGTAATGCTAACCATATAAATCATCAGATAACAGAATTTCTGAGTTGTTTCACGAGCATTCATTGGCTTCAGAAATTTTGTCGCATGCCGAAGTAAGTGCTCTACCAGCTCCACTTTCCAGCAAATGCACGAATAGCGTCAGCATATTCAGAAACGCTGACAGACAGGTAGTTGCCACGTGAGTTCAGTTGGAGTGAATGACACGTCTATACTGCGTCAATGACCACGGCGTGAAACAGGTGGAGTTAAATTCCTGTACGAAAACGAAAGAATGCATTTTCCTTTTAGGAACTGCGAAGACTACTGGAGCAAATATGGATGTAGGGCAGGTTCATCAACCAACATTGACGTGACACTGATAAATAGCGTGTGATCAGAAACAGTCTCAAAATCTTGTAAAGGTATTGGAGGGTAGACTTTGTTGAGAAATAATTGTTAAGAAAAAAAAACATTACGTTGCCCCAATTCCGTGTTAATTGGAATTGAAGTTAGCCAGTCAGGCTGTTATGAGCGCAATGCCGGAGACTATGTCGCCAAATGTAGGCTTCGTTTGGTTTTCTAAAACCGAACGAGAAAGCAATATAAAAAACTGTATATCGGACGGCAATAAGGATCGAACCCGAGCTAAATGCTGAGCAGTCCATGCAATATCACCTACGCTATGAGAACAACTGACACAGAAGTGTGTAGAGACGCTCCGGATATTGATAGGTACCAACCTGCCGGTTGCCGGTCATACGTCCCGAAAATAAGGAGAGATGATTCGTACTTTTGCCACCATCAGAATTAAAAAGCTTAAAATTTAAATAGAAGGTTCTGTGTCAGTACTAAAAACTATGTGTAATCCACTGACAGAAATCTTTTTTTTAGCAGTTCTAAGCTCTTTGATACCTCATGATGGCAGAAGGCGAAACGTCATAATAAAGAAAGAAAGTTTAATAAGCGGTTTAAGCAACTTTATTGACAAAATATTCGCAGTGATTGTGGAGTCATACAGGAACTTCATTTAATATGTTAATATGATCAAATCTTCACCACCGAACACCTCCCCTTCCTCCTTCATCACCCCCCGGCCACGTTTAACTCTTTGGAGGTAAATTCGGCCAGAAACAGTTTGAAACAAGTCTCTTCCAACCAAGTACTATTGATATATCAACGGTGTTTAATATTTATGTCATAATCTAGAATATTGGCACTAGAGCATATGTCAACCACTGTTTTTTAACTCTTCGTCGTTTTAACAATATTACTTTTGTCGTGTTCTTCTTTTTACTGCTTTTTATTACTGCAACACCTTTTATACTTTATAAGCTTATTACAGACTTTAACTATTGTATCCCCCCTTTTATTTTCACTGTTTCAATTAATTATTGAAAACTAGTGTATGCCGACATTATCGACATCTGGTCAACTGACAACACAAACATCTTGTGGCTACTGTACGGCAGCTTTTTTCAAACAGTAGTTTTACTGACAACATGACTCGTGCGTGTGATGTGATTTATATGTATTCGACGATGCTGGTGCTGATTCCGCATTTAACATTTGACGATGCCACTATGGCTGCAGTACATTATGACTTTGTTTTTATGAAACAGGTATGGATATTTATACACTCCTGGAAATGGAAAAAAGAACACATTGACACCGGTGTGTCAGACCCACCATACTTGCTCCGGACACTGCGAGAGGGCTGTGCAAGCAATGATCACACGCACGGCACAGCGGACACACCAGGAAGCGCGGTGTTGGCCGTCGAATGGCGCTAGCTGCGCAGCATTTGTGCACCGCCGCCGTCAGTGTCAGCCAGTTTGCCGTGGCATACGGAGCTCCATCGCAGTCTTTAACACTGGTAGCATGCCGCGACAGCATGGACGTGAACCGTATGTGCAGTTGACGGACTTTGAGCGAGGGCGTATAGTGGGCATCCGGGAGGCCGGGTGGACGTACCGCCGAATTGCTCAACACGTGGGGCGTGAGGTCTCCACAGTACATCGATGTTGTCGCCAGTGGTCGGCGGAAGGTGCACGTGCCCGTCGACCTGGGACCGGACCGCAGCGACGCACGGATGCACGCCAAAACCGTAGGATCCTACGCAGTGCCGTAGGAGACCGCACCGCCACTTCCCAGCAAATTAGGGACACTGTTGCTCCTGGGGTATCGGCGAGGACCATTCGCAACCGTCTCCATGAAGCTGGGCTACGGTCCCGCACACCGTTAGGCCGTTTTCCGCTCACGCCCCAACATCGTGCAGCCCGCCTCCAGTGGTGTCGCGACAGGCGTGAATGGAGGGACGAATGGAGACGTGTCGTCTTCAGCGATGAGAGTCGCTTCTGCCTTGGTGCCAGTGATGGTCGTATGCGTGTTTGGCGCCGTGCAGGTGAGCGCCACAATCAGGACTGCATACGACCGAGGCACACAGGGCCAACACCAGGCATCATGGTGTGGGGAGCGATCTCCTACACTGGCCGTACACCACTGGTGATCGTCGAGGGGACACTGAATAGTGCACGGTACATCCAAACCGTCATCGAACCCATCGTTCTACCATTCCTAGACCGGCAAGGGAACTTGCTGTTCCAACAGGACAATGCACGTCCGCATGTATCCCGTGCCACCCAACGTGCTCTAGAAGGTGTAAGTCAACTACCCTGGCCAGCAAGATCTCCGGATCTGTCCCCCATTGAGCATGTTTGGGACTGGATGAAGCGTCGTCTCACGCGGTCTGCACGTCCAGCACGAACGCTGGTCCAACTGAGGCGCCAGGTGGAAATGGCATGGCAAGCCGTTCCACAGGCCTACATCCAGCATCTCTACGATCGTCTCCATGGGAGAATAGCAGCCTGCATTGCTGTGAAAGGTGGATATACACTGTACTACTGCCGACATTGTGCATGCTCTGTTGCCTGTGTCTATGTGCCTGTGGTTCTGTCAGTGTGATCATGTGATGTATCTGACCCCAGGAATGTGTCAATAAAGTTTCCCCTTCCTGGGACAATGAATTCACGGTGTTCTTATTTCAATTTCCAGGAGTTTATTTAAAGCGCACAAATGTAAAATTTGTCAGTACTACTTTTCAATATGCTCTTTGTATGGTTCTAAAGCTGTATACAGTTTGCGAGTGTATTTATGTTTTTCCCATTTTTGCTGCAGATCTGATGATGGTCATTAAAGACCGAAACCGGTAATCTGTTAAACAAAAAGGATTGTGACCACAGACGTAAATTAAAGGAAACTTATTACATATACGGGGCATTGTGTTTTGTCGCAGCTTGTGAAATCAAGTATTAATGCTCCGTACTCCAGGTTTGGTGGCTTCGGTACCACGACTTCCTGTTACGAGGATTTGCGTCATTGATGAGTAGTTTAGGAATTCTAGCTCTCCCTGCAATTCACTGATTATGGAACGTCCTTCGTGTTACTTTTGCGGTGGCAGGGTTCGCGAGTGCGACATTCGGTTCTGCAGTGCCTCTTGCGGCTGTTGTCCCCGTAATTTTCGTCACAATCCCACCCAGTGGCCTTCTGTCACGATTACGGAACACACACCTACGGCCGCTTTGTGACTTGGCGGATGGTGCTTTCCCATTTTGCCTTATGTGGTTTAAATTTTCGATACGATGTGTGCTGTAGAAGGTTAAAAAATGTTTCATGAGATAACGTTTGTTTTTGCTGTATTTAGTAAGCTTTTGTACGATTTTAAACCACGGCCATTTACAAGAGCCTGAAAATAATTCGTGCGGATAGCGTGAAGCCTGCCGCCCATTGTCTCTCCACTCAACAAATCCACAATCCAGCTTGCGGAACCGCAACAAATTGCTAAGACTCACTATTTGTAACCAAAAGGTGTCGGGACCTTCGGAGATAAATGAACATTATTGTCTTAAAGAACCATCTTATTCAGAAGCGATCAAAAGCACTAAGTGATATGTTTGAAATTAGCTGAAGTTTTGCTACGGTAATCAGCAATCGATACAGTTCGGGGACGACCTCTCCTCCAAGTTTCAAGTATAGCTATTTATCGCTCTGTAGGTTAAAAAAGTGCACTTAATTGCTCACCTTAAAGGTGGTGACTAAGCTATGTTAGTTACTTCGTCGTTTTCTAAAATACTACATGCAACACAAGAAAATTAAAACACAGGATTTCCACTAAAATATCAATCCACGAAAGTTCACCTCTTTACCTTTGCATAAAAATGCAGTCGTCCTCGATGCTATCCGAGGCTCAGCGTACGCGGTGGCAGGCTGAAGTACGCCACATCTCGTGTCGTGGGTAATTAAATCACGAGTGAATGACGACGACGCAATGATTCCCATATGCCACTAGGTGGTCCTTTTCTTCTGTCAGAAAATAGGACAAGTGTAGTTAGAACGCTTTAAGTTTCTGCAGCAGTGCTCAAATGACACCATTTCTGAGTACAAGATTTCACATAACGTTGTTAGTTGACTACTACCAACTCTCCCAGTGTTTATGTGAGCTATACTTCAATCTATGTATGTTCTATAGTAAATATCAGATACTCTATTTTACCATCTGTATCCCTGTAAGGTTTTATAGTTACCTTGTAAACTGGTACAACCACATTTTTACTTCTAAAGTACACAGTACTATAATTTTATCATTCTGCCTTACTTCTAAAAGCTAGTTCATCTATCACGATTTTACGAATTTTGATACTAAAGTCAGTTTTTACTTAATAACTTAGAAAATAAATGACGTAGTTTCATACTCTGCAGTATGTTCTAAAATAAAATAGAAATTAAATTCAAAATAACAACTTTCTTTCTTTAATAATTTGCGCTTTTCAGTTCGCAGAAGGCATTTTTTTGTGGAAACTAAACAGTGGGTCATGCTGGAAGTGTAAATATGTAAATTTATATTGTTTTACATAATGTGACAAAGTATTGTGATGTTATATAAATATTACATTTCACTTGGGCGGATGACGGGGAAGTATCAATGACATTCGGTGGCCACTCTTACCATGCAGCCACAGTGCTTGTTTCCTCGCAGGTGGCCATAGAAATATCAAAGACTTCGGCTACCTTAGTTATGGAAGACCCCGCCATATGAGCGCCAACAACCTAATCACTTTCGAATTCAGTTAGCTGCGACATAGTACACGCATCTCTATACAGAGTACTGTTGCGGCAGCTAATGGACACTTGCAACATACTACGGACATTGTACAGGAGCCGTTCATGGTCCAGTACAACAGCTCAAACTGCAGGTTTGGCTAGCACCTGCATTTATGTCCAAGCATGCATTTATCGCTGTGTTTCTATGTTTATGTCCAACCCTGTATGTACCTTCTCTCTCACAACCATTACACGCCGACAAACTGCCTACCTTTCGCTTGTCTTCAGTCGAGACAGCCTATCATTGCTTGTGGTGATGCATTCTGCAAGTGCAAGTTTTAATGATTAATTCGGGTGTACTCTCTTACTAGAATACGTATTAATAACCACCATAGTCCACTACGAAACACAACTTCGTCTTTATTGATTCAGCTCTCTGCAGTAGGAGTTTTTTTTTCCTAGCGTAAAAAGTTGGATCTAGAGGCGTACGTCGGGCTGAGTTATTGCATTAAACACAGAAAAGGAAATCAGTTCTTCAGACGGGGAAACAAACAGTCCAGATCGTGTTAAGGGGTTAAGACAAAGGCGGTTTGCATTGCAGCGAGATATTTTCCATCACCGTCTTACTGCATCGAATGTGAAAATATTCAGCCGAAGGCCACATAAATAGGGAGAAATAATCATCGTAATAAAATAAGAGAATTCAGAGCTCGCGGGGAAAGTTTTAAGTGGCTCTTCGAGAGCGGAACTGCAGAGGGAAAGCGTTTCGATGAACCCTCCGCCAGGCACTTAATTGTGAATTGTAGAGTAGTCACGTAGATGTAGATGAAGGAGAAGTACATTCAAGGTATAGCCCCAAAGCCTGAAGTTGTCAAATCTACGTGCAGTAGACTATTAAACCAGTAATACTACACAGAGATGAATATCCTATAAATTAAAAGCACTCTCAACGGAGAGGCGTACGTTTTAGAGCGGGGCTGGGAGGAGAAGTTTTCAACGTTCGCTATGTCCGTAGCTTTGCATAAGCCACGTAGGTCTCCTGTGTTGTACCGAAAGGGGAATAGCTCAGGTCCTAAGGTGTGAACTATTGAGCGTCACCAGCCCTATGTAACCGTAAGCTTAATGCCCGTTTCAGCGACTACCATGTGTTCCGAGGTTGGAAAGTTGTGTGTTGCAAGGAGTGTGGATCTTGACTTAACTGTCGGAACCGCACAGTTCGTCCAGCATAATAGAAAAAGTAAACTTCCACCTCGAAGTACGCTACGTGGCGACTGGAGACGATGGGGGGGGGGGGGGGGGGGCTGGATGGACGGGGAGGGAGTTAGAATGGGGAGAGGGATCACTATGGAGGCGGAGCAAACATCAATAGCAATCAATAGCGAACCTGACGCACTTCAGTCATTTAAGATTTACACAGAAAACCGGGGATCTGTTTAAATGGAATTTTTATCCATACCTACTCGTGGGAACATGATGGCATCCACCAGTTTAAAATTAAAAAAAAAAACATGTGCCGGGTCCTTTGGACAGTAAAAGCACACATCCAAGAAAGTAGGGGAGATTAGTCTTCCGTAGCAGGCACCCTCCTAGTTTAAAGCAATTTATGGTAAAAAGCATGCCCAGCGAGTCAAAATATTTCTATTTTCACAAGATGTGGAGAAAATACTCTTCAGAGGATTCTACTCTGCAGTATCCAAACAGGCCCAACATGTTTTTCTAGGACCATAAAATCTGTTATGGAACTACATAATTAATTATCACATGTTCAAACAACGACATCAAAGCAACTCATCATCTTCCAAAAGAGTTAAACGAGTTTCTCATAATAGTTGGCGTGAGCATCCCTTAACTCCCGCAATACTAGGGGCGGGGGGACTGCCTGCCATTTGAAAAGGTTGTAATCTAGTCAGTTACTTTATATTCTAAATTACTGAAAAAAGTATTTATTGTTTTTAATAGATTCTCCTACCTGATTCCATATATGTTTTAAATTTCTCACTTAAACTTAACCCAGAAATCCGAGTCTCAGTTGCAGACGTCACTTACCCAGTGAATGTCGTATTCAGTATTTTAGATTTAGGACCTTATTACACGTCATTATCTTATGATAAAGTAAGTCGAAGTAAAGGTCAATGAACAAAGGTAGTACTTTTTTATTTTTTTGGGTGATGCTCATGATGTCGGTAGAGCAACTGCGTTGATATTGCTCAGAGCGTGCTAAAAGCTATTTTCAGGTTCTTGAGCCTACATACAGATCATTACTTCTTTAATAAGTATATTATTTAAATAATTCAACAACAATTACCGATTAATTTTAGTGTGAGCATAAAGTTCCCCCTCACTATGTTGGTAATGTCTAGTATGAATATTGGTTTGGTACTGCTAGGGTTGAGTACTGTCACGCTACTTGTTGGAATAGGGGTGTGGCCGCTCATTAGTGCAGTGCTTGTATTTGACAGCGACTGTACAGTTTGATGCAATGTTCCCTCTGATATGCATGCGCGTCCGAAGGAACAGACACTGCTGACGACTGATAGCTGCATTAAATAATGAAATGTATTCACAAACTGCAAATACGTTACCACAACAGCTATGCAAAGTATTGGGGAAAAATGAAAATTTTTGCCAGATGGGGACTCGAACCCGGATATCCCACTTGTCGCGAGCGGACGCCTTAACCACTATGCAGACACTGTCAAATACAAACACTGCTCTAATGTTTTCAAGTCAAAGTCAAGGCAGGCTGAGAAGAGAAATTAACATATCTCTCCCTGTGCAGGAATCACATAGCTGTGCGGTCACTATGAGAAGCAGATGCTTGGACATACCGAGTTTTGGGTCGGTCGTGGAAGCATGCTCCAATAGCCGAAGCTATTAAAGCAACCGATCGTGAAGAAAGGGAAATCAATGTTCGAGAAACGGTCGAACAGAAATTATTATCTCTTACCAGTAAATAATGTAACTTTTGTCGTACTATACTCAAAGTTTGCGACTAAATTTCATGATAACGTGAACTCTCTCTGATATTTGTGTCAATTGCTCAGTCCAACATAGGAGAAGTGAAGTGCATTGAAAGCCAAAAAATGATTCAAATGGCTCTCAGTACTATGGTACTTAACTTCTGAGGTTACCAGTCCCCTAGAACTTGGAACTAATTTAACCTAACTAACCTAAGGACATCACACACATCCATACCCGAGGAAGGATTCAAACCCGTGACCGTAGCAGTCACGCGGTTCCAGAATGTAGCGCCTAGAACCGCTTGGCCATGCCGGCCGGCCATTGAAAGCCACTCAGTGAACACCACATATATAAAAGGGGAAAAGTCGTGACCCTTCGGATCATACTACACACTTCCAGTCATCTTCTGTCCGATTCCTGTGTTGTTTGTGTGGTATCAGCGTTCGGTACCACACTTGTTATGGGTTGCAGTTATCGACCGCGGTCCTTACTAGTATCGCTGGACCCGCGAGTCGCGACTAGCGCCGCTCCGCGGCTTGCAGCAAGTCTCTAGCGCACGCTCGGCACTCTTGCTCGGGACTTCAAGTAGGAAAGTACGTGGGTCACTCCAAAAGAAATGCACACTATTTTTGTAGAGATACAGTTTTCATTCTGCATGTGTGAAGGTTTCACAGTTTGTAGATACTTCCTTCCTGCTTGTTTTCAAACTTAGTTCAACCTGTTCCCGTGAGTGGCGCCGTCACAGCATGTGTTCAAGATGGCTGCTACACTTGACGTTCGTTCCTCACCCAGGCTGCCCTGATATACCACCGTCGCCACCCTGTCGAATCCTCGAAATCCCCTCCCCAATCCTACCGTTGCCAGCGGTGCCTGATGTACAATGACCACCTGACTCCCAACTGCTAAATCCCCCCCAACTGTCCCCATTGCAAGGCCTCCCACTTTCTTAAGAACTGCCCCAACCTCGCTGCTCCTCCTTCCAGTAATACCTGCAATGGCCCCCATCCCACCTACTCCCACAAGTGTAAAGCTAAACCCCCTCCAGCCACCCCTGAGCTTACAGTCCCAGTTCGTCCCGTGGATCCCCCTGTCCATCCCAACAATTCACTCCGTCCACCCCCCACGGCCGAGGACATCATCCGGTTCCTTACCGTTGTACTCCAAAACATTCACACTTTTCAGCGCCCCCACATCTTCCAACAAATCTCCCTTGCCGCTCGCTCCGTTTTCCACCTGAACACATTCGCCACCAACTCCCACAACCAAGTCCACTTCGCCTTCACCCGCCTCGACACCCTAGTTTAAGTCTCTTCCCTTCCCTCTCTTCCCCCCCTCCTTCCCGCCATGGCGCAGCACCCTTCCCTCTCTTCCCCCCCTCCTTCCCGCCATGGCGCAGCACGAGTATCGCATCCTCTTCCAGAACATTCGCTCCTTCCGCTCCAACAAATACCTCCTCATGCACACCCTCTCCCACCACCAGGTCTACACCTTCCTCTTGAACGAAACCTTTCTCCAGCCTCACCATTCTATCCGCACCTCTCACTATATCCTCCACCGCACTGATGCTCCTGGTCCTCGTGCGCAGGGTGGAGTCGCGATTGGCCACCTTAAGCATATCCCCATCCGGCCACAACCTCTCCTCAATGACCTCACTGAACACCTTATCCTTAGCGTCTTCTTCCCCTCCCTCACCATTACCTGTGTCACCATCTATGTCCGCTCCACTGCTCCTCTTCCTTATGACTTCATGTCGAACATTGACCGCACCTTCTCCACCTATGTGGTTGCCGCCAACCTCAACATCCATAGCCGCACTCCTGCTGCCCTTTGGCGGTGGCATCAGTTCCTCTCCACAATCGAAGGTGACCTTGTTCCCCTTCCCCAGCACACCCGACCCGAAAGTGACACCACCCCCGATGTTGTCATTGCCTCCGCCAACCTCCTTGGGCGTATCGCTGTCGCCATCCTTGACCCCACAGGTAGCGATCACCTCCCTGTTCTTCTCACCATAACGTCTGCTCACCGCCCCCCTCCGGCTCCGCAGCCTGCACCCCCTCCCAAGGTCGTCCATGACTATCACTGTGCCAACTGGGATGCCTACTGAGACAACATCTTCACCCAGGTCGAAAGCCACCCTCTTACCTATCGCCATCCTGACGACATCGCCTCGTCTTTCCTTCAGAAGGTAATTACTGACGCCATGGAGGCCCATGTTCCTACTAAAACCATCCACCCACACCATCCCACTCTTACTCTGTGGGCTGTCCTCCTCCTCCGTGAATCCCGCCGCCTCTATCGCTCCTTCCTGCGCACTCGTGACAGGGATACACTCCAACGCCACCGGCAAATACAGCGACACATACAGAACCTTATTATAGCAACGAAACGCCGAGACTGGCGCCAGACCTGCACACGACTCAACGCCACCCTCCCTATCAACTCCTCCAAGTACTGGTCCGCCTTCCATCGCCTTACTGGTTCCCTTTCCCCTTCCCACTACCCCCTTCTCCATAACGATTGCCCCCTTCCTGACAACCTCAGTAAGGCCAACCACTTCGCTTCCCATTTTTCCGAGGTCTTCTCCATCCCCGATGATCCCCACTTTGATTATTCTCTTTTCCCCACCGTCATGGAACGGGCCGATACCTCGGTCGCTCCACTTGCTCCTAGTCTCCAGTACTTGGGGCAGTTGCCCCCCCTCCAACATAAACACTCCCATCACAGCACAAGACATTAAACCTATCCTCCAGTCCAAACGATACACGGCCCCTGATCACGACTGTGTCACCTACCGTCACCTTCGAGAAAGCCCCTATTCCTTCCTGACTGTCCTCACCCATCTCTATAATGTCATCCTCTCTACAGGCTTCTACCCTGACCTGTGGAAGACCTCCTGCATCCTCTTATTCCTCAAACCCAACAAACCCCCTTCTGCCACCTCTTCCTATCGTCACATCTGCCTCACCTCCGTCTTCAGTTAGGTCCTTGAATCCATTCTGTCTCACCGTATCCATCAGCACCTTGCTCCCCTATACCCAGTGTGGCTTCTGACCCTCCTTCTCTGCTGAAAACCAACTCCTCAACCTTGTTCACCTTCTGTCCCTCCAGCTCAACTCCCGTCGCTCCGCCATTTTTGTTTCCGTTGACCTTCAAAATGCCTATGACCGTGTATGGCATCCTGGTCTCCTCTTTAAACTCCAAACCTACGCCCTGCCTATCAATTTTGTCCATCTGGTCGCTTCCTTCCTCTCGCACTGTCTTTCGTATGTCACCCTCCACAACACCAACTCCCGTATCTTTTATCCCACGGCTGGTGTCCCCCAGGGTTCTGTCCTCTCCCTTCTCCTTTATCTCTTGTATACAGCTGATATGCCCAAGCCACCCCCGTCCCCCAGTCCACCTTCCCCAGTATGCTGATGACAGCGCTTTCCTGGCTCTCTATCCTACCCTTCAACGGTCTCAACGTACCCTCCAAACCCACCTCAAGCAGTTCACCACTATGTGTAACCAGTGGTTCCTACATCTCAACCCCTCCAAAACCCAGGCAATTATCATAGGCCGCACCACTCACACCACTCCTTTCGCCTCCATGATTTCTACCTCACCCTTTATGGTTGTCCCAACCAGCTCACCCCCACCCTGAAATACCTTGGACTCACCCTCGACCGACACGTTACCTGGACCCCTCATCTCCAGATGGTCCAGCAGAAAGCCCATTCCCGCCTCCACCTCCTGAAACTCCTGTCTGGCTGGACAAGAGGATTGCATCCTTCTACCATCCTCCACACCTACAAATCCCTCATCTGTCCTATCCTCTGTTATGCCAGTATTGCCTGGATCTCCTCCCCCACCCGCTTTTACAAGGCCCTCCAAATCATTTGAACGCCATGCACTCCGCCTTGCCTTCCATATCCGCCTTCCTTCCCCCACACAGCTGCTGTATGATCTGATCTCCTTCCCCCGCCTCCTCCTGTTCCTCCAACATCTACACATCCTTTACATTGTCTGCAGGCTTGATCCCCCCACCCTCCGGTTTCCTCCCTCTCCACCCCCTGCCCGTTGCCGCGCCTCTATCGCTGTATTCCTCCCTCTCTCCACCTCCACACCCTCCATCTCCTTCATCAGGGCAGTTTCCAACACCTCCCCCTCAAAGATGACGAACTTTGCCCTGACATCTACCCTTCCTTCCAACTATAACCTGGCCTTGTTCCCCCCTCCCCTCCTCAGGGCCCCCTTTTTTCCTCTTCCTTCCTTCTCCCAGAGCGGATTTTCCTCCTTTTCCCCTATCCCCTGAGACCCTGTACCCCATACTTGCCTCTTTCCTTCCCACATCTCTCCCTACCTGGCCCTCTTCAATGCGCCCCCCGCTCATCTCCCCCATCTCTTACCCTCCCTCCCTTCTTCCTGTCTCCCTCATCTCCTTGCGCCTGGCAGATCCTCTGTTTTGATCATCGTTAGTGTTGTGTTTAGTGCTGTTTCTCCTGTGCATCAAGAAGTGTGATTTTAATTGTGTACTGCCTTGAGGTTCGCCGTCAGTGTTTATGTGCTACGCCATCCATCGATACCTTTTATGCTCCAGTCATACTGTGCTTTGTGTTCTTTTAATTGTCGCAGTGTGTGGCTTTTTGTGTGTGCTACTTTTAAACAGTTTTCACGGTTTTTTATCTCCATTTTTACGGTCACCCCGTTTTTTGTCTACTGCCTGCCATGATGTCCCCCCCCCCCTTTTTATATCTATGTTCACCATATTCTTTCCTTTGTTATTTTTAAATGTCTTCTATTATTTGTTTTATGTCTTTCGCCTGAAGAGCAGTGCATATGCTGCTGCCAGCCTGCCCCGATGGGGAATTGAAATACAATAAAGAAAAAAAAAATTGACGTTCGTCAGAAGCAACGTGCTGTCATAGAATTCCTGTGCTGTGAAAACGAGACAGTGGGAAACATCCACAAGAGATTGAAAAAGGTGAATGGAGATGCTGCTGTCGATCGTAGTACAGTTAGTCTGTGGGGAAGAATGTTATGTGATGAAAGCGGGCACGGCAACGTTGAGGATTGTCCTCGCAGCGGCAGGCCTCCTACTGCACACACTCCAGACAATGTGCAGAGAGTTAACGAATCGGTGACTGCTGACAGACGCATCACAGTCAACGTATTGTCACACTACGTTGGGACAGGGGAAGGAAGTCAAGAAAAACGGTATTCAGTAAACTTTTGGAAAAGTACCAGAATGATGGAGATGGATTTCTTGGAAGAATTGTGACAAGTCATGAAACATGGCTCTATCATTTTTCACCAGAGACAAAGAGGCAATCAATGGAGTGGAATCATGCAAATTCACCCCAGAAAAAAATTCAAAACCACACATTCAGCTGGAAAAGTTATGCCTACCGTTTTCTCGATTCAGAAGGACTTTTGCTTGTGGACATCATGCCAAGTGGAACCACCATAAATTCTGATGCATATGTGATGACACTGAAGAAACTTCTAGCTCGACTGAGTCGTGTTTGACCACATCAGCAAAAGCAGGTTGTTCTTCTGTTGCACGACAATGCACGGCCACATGTCAGTCAAAATACCATGGATCGATCACAAAACTCGAATGGACGACACTGTAACACCCGCCTTACAGTCCTAGCCTGGCTCCATTTGACTATCATCTCTTTGGGAAACTGAAAGACTCTCTTCGTGGAACGAGGTTTGAAGATGATGACACCCTTGTGCACGCTGCCAAACAGTGCTTCCAAAAGGTTGGTCCAGAATTTTACCGTGCGGGTATACAAGCGCTATTTTTCAAAATGGCGTAAGGCAGTTGAGACGGATTGAAATTATATGAAGAAGTGAAAATATTGTTCCTAAAGGATGTATCTACACACTGTAAAACTTTTAAACATGTAGAATACAAGATGGATTTAAAAAAATAGTGTGCATTTCTTTTGGAGTGACCCTCGTAGTATAGCCTTCAGCTGATAGGAAGCAACTTCTAACAAGGCGCTTAGTTACAGTATGGCATATGTGATGCCTCTGTAGCTTTCTGTTTGTCATTATATTCATCCTGATTATGCAGACTCATGTATCACCAGTTAAGTACGATATATTATTATTTCCAACGACTTCTAATTTTTTAGTCGTGGCAGCCCAGACCTTGCAACCAGCTCCTCATCCACTTCCCTGACGAACCTGCTGTAAATGCAGAGAAGTGATTTGTATGTCTCTATACAGCATTGGCCACCAGTCACTTACAGTGGCAGCGATTGGTTCGTCGTCATCATAACAGTTTGGTTCACTGAAGACCTGCATCTTTACGTGTCACTCGAAACAACAGCGATTTACGAGATACCAGAATCCAAATGGCACTTCGCGCAAATCCCTTGGAGATGGTCGTTCGGAAATCGGTTGAGGTAGAACTGCATCCATTGGCATCCTGCTAATTACGTTACCGATAATCATAGATAAAGCGTGACACTGGTCTCTTGTCCCTGTTGGGTAGGACTGTTTGTACGATGACGGTTCTTACGCCGAATCTCACGATTGTGAGTTGCACACCGTTTCATGTCGAACTGGCGCTAAATAACTTGGACCCTACACAAAAATACACTCTCGTATTCAGCGCTGGTCGAGCCAGCCACTTTGTTTCCAAGGGGCTTGCATCGTTCGAGTAGCCCCAGGATGAGGTTACCTTACTTCCTGGCCACCGAACTCATCATATATAAAATCAATAGAGTATCTATGTTGCCACCTCGATCAGCCAAACTCGCCCTTGATCCTCACCCGAGAAAATTAGCGCATTTGTCCACGACACTGGAATCGCCATGACTTCACATCCCTCTTGGCACCTTCAAAAGATTCAAAGGGCTCTGAGCACTATGGGACTTAACTTCTGAGGTCATCAGTCCCATACATCCTAGTCCCATGCCTGAGGCAGGGTTCTAACCTGCGACCGTAGCGGCCGCACAGTTCCAGGCAGAAGCGCCTAGAACCGCTTGGTCACAGCAGCCGGCCTTGATACCATCAACGACGTAATTTAGTCTGTCCTTTTAAGTCGCTCAACAGTCCACGCTGCAAAGATTGTTATTCAGGATTCCGACGGGTGGTTACATTAATGTGGCTGGACATTGAATTCTGTGCACTGTCTGGGCACGTTGGATAGTCCACGCTAGTACACCAACAAGTCGGACAGGTTCATCCACAGCCGGCCGGTGTGGCCGTGCGGTTCTAAGCGCTTCAGTTTGGAACCGCGTGGCCGCTACGGTCGCAGGTTCGACTCCTGCCTCGGTCATGGATGTGTGTGATGTCGTTCGGTTAGTTAGGTTTAAGTTGTTCTAAGTTCTAGGAGACTGATGACCTCAGTAATTAAGTCCCATAGTGCTCAGAGCCATTTGAACCATTTTTTGAGGTTCATCCACAGTGCGCCGATGGGCACATCCCAACACGACTCTTCTTTCTTCTATTCCGTGACGCATCTGGGTTGATCCACCTCACTGCACTGGCCCCATGCATCCGGAATAGCACATACACGCCACTTGACGGCAATGGCTTCCGACAGTAATGTGGTACCATACAGCCGCCTAGTACGGGTTCCAAGAGCATCACCCCAATGCCACCACAGCTCTCGGCTAAGGAGGAGCTCAATACTTAGACCAGTGAGCTGAGATTCACACTGTTTGTAGTGGAAATAATACTATAATAGTTATTTCAATTAACATTCAAAAAACGTAAACCTAACAGTACGTGTGTTGTAGCAAGAAGAGGGCTATGAACAACTTAAGTCTTGCACCTCGCATGGATAATAAAATCGATTCCTCCACAGAAGATTTCTATGTTATCGAGTCGATTAGGTTTAGGTGCGCGGAAACTCAGGATAGTTCGCTCCTCCAAGAGAATCACCTGATCCCGCCGTCAAGAGGTTCAAAATGGTTCAAATGGCTCTGAGCACTATGATACTTAACATCTATGGTCATCAGTCCCGTAGAACTTAGAACAACTTAAACCTAACTAACCTAAGGACATCACATAACACCCAGTCATCACGAGGCAGAGAAAATCCCTGACCCCGCCGGGAATCGAACCCGGGAACCCGGGCGCGGGAAGCGAGAACGCTACCGCACGACCTCGAGCTGCGGACAGCCGTCAAGAGGTAAGGATGCCTGTACAAGCAGCGGCCGGATGCTCCCTGTTCTCCAAATGAAGACCGTACACGTCTTCCTCGTAACGCACTACCGGAACTTGGACATCTGTTGCGGATTGGACTACCGATTATTATGAGGGCAATTTATTGATATGTTTATAACGACTTTGCGAGGACACACGGGCTTTCTGGTATATTTCTTTCACGATCAAGTCACTCGCTCACACTGACACAACTCGTTCAAGTTTTTGTGAATGTAACTTGCTCTATGTTTCTCTAACCGAGTATTAACAAAAGCAGTGCACATTAACTCAAACGGACAACATTAGTGGGTACAAAATTTACTGAGCAGAGTTATTAGCGGTAAACACAAAATGAAGTTCTCCGACCATGGTTTAGGCGTGACAAAAAGAGCACGACCACTGGACATTGCGTTGCGCTTCTCTGTGGCGAAATCCAGATGTAACTACTTGATATCACAGTTCGTCGCTCAGCACACGTCACGTGAACGTAGAGAGAAAATTCCCACATAATGGAGTCAACTGTAGTGCGTGATTATAATTTTCGGCCTTAAGCCACCACACCATGTGTAATGTCACGAGCTTACGATGCAAAGGATGCTAAAATTATCTGCGGTTGCCTTAGTAACTTGCTTGTTACGAATATGTCGCTGTTTCGGAAGGTGTGGTTAGGCAGGAACGTAAGAGTGCAAGTGAATTTCTTCGCGTGAAACGTGCAGCAATCTCATTTGTAACCATGGTGCTTAGAAACAATTGCCTGTTTTGTTTCTGAGTATTTGACTATATCTCTTTGGATTGATTTTTTCTGAATCGTTCTATCTACTTGAACGAAGCAGAGCAATTCAAGTAGTAGATTCAACATTTTGTTATTTTTCGTGGATTTTCTTTAGGCGTGTATTTCGATTTCATATGGGACTTGTTTTTGGATATCGCTCTGGAAATTTGAGCTACATGGCTCAACTGAAGTTCTTGGTAAATGAAAATACCGCTGACAATACCGCTCCGAGGGCAATGTAGTTAACGCACATAGCGCGTATCATTTTGCTCATATGATGACGATTGGAACAGACCTTTTTCAGGTCGAGCATCCCTGACCGTACGCCTCACGAGAAGTCGTCATGTACCACAGTACTCCGGAGTCATTGTCGGGCTCTCATACAAAAACTCACCGATGCGGAAGGACAACGTCATCATGTACCACAGTACTCCGGAATCGTTGTCGGGCTCTCATACAAAACCTCACCGATGCGGAAGGGCAACGATATATTACACAATGCACCACTGATCACGGTTTCCATTCCAATTTCACCTGGCGGCAGGCTTCCATCACACAGCACCCGTCCTCAGTAGAGGAAGTAGCGGCACTCACCGTAAACACCATACCAGAGGACATGGCTCAAGAACTTCAGTTCAAATGGTTTAAATGGCTCTGAGCCTTATGGGACTTAACTTCTGAGGTCATCAGTCCCTAGAACTTAGAACTACATAAACCTATCTCACCTAACGACATCACACACATCCATGCCCGAGGCAGGATTCGAACCTGCAACCGTAGCGGTCCTTCCGGAAGACGTGACCACTGATGAAATCCTAGACAGTATCAAGGCCGTAGCCGCCAATTAGTCTCCTGGACCTGGCGCCATTCCCTTAGAATTTTAAATGTGTTTTACTTATCGGTTGGTAACTACTTTGACGTCCAGCTGTCGAGCTGATGTCCCCAACTACGACGACCCCAGCGACTTTCCTTGATAGGACCATTATACCAGTCCGTAAAAGACACGGACTATCGCGGATATGTGATAATCGGTCCACCACTCCACTTAAGGGCGACATCGAAGTTTTCGCCCGTTTATAGGCATCACGACTGAAGAATGGAGCACGACAAGTCACGTCCCTTGGTCAAATTTCGCTGGGTACTGACTGCGATATACATACGCTACTTTGGTGTTTCGGGAACATGATCGTATTCGTCAGTTCGCGATGTGCGTGATGCAAAAATGCTCAGATGTGTGTGAAATCTTATAGGACTTAACTGCTAAGGTCATCAGTCCCTAAGCTTACACACTACTTCACCTAAATTATCCTAAGGACAAACAATACACCCATGCCCGAGGGAGAACTCGAACCTCCGCGGGACCAGCCGCACAGTCCATGAAAGCAGTGCCGTAAACCGCTCGGCTAATACCGCGCTGCGATGCATTGGCATCTCTTGGCTTCAGTCAGGCATTCGACCATGTCCATCACATTTTTTTGAAGACAGACATCCAATACATAATTTTTCCGTCTCATATAGTAACTGTAGTAACGCGTCTCTTGAGAAGTGCGACTCCAAGAATAGTCTTCAACGGACGCCTCGCCGCGCCTCTAAATCTCGATCGCTCTGTCGAACACGGTCGCCCACTTTCCACGATACTCTCAGGGGCTTATAGTCACATTGACGTATGTCCTAAATGCTTGAGTTGAGATGTAGCCACAAGAAATTTTCCAACAGAAGAAATATTACCAATACAACCACCAAATTCACACTGTTAATAGTTGTGAGCCGGTCCGTGTGGCCGAGCGTTTCTAGGCGCTTCAGTCCGGAACCGCGTGACCGCTACGGTCGCAGATTCGAATCCTGCCTCGGCATGGGTGTGTGTGATGGTGTGTGATGTTCTTAGGTTAGTTAGGTTCAAATAGTTCTAAGTTCTAGGGGACTGATGACATAAGATGTTAAGTCCCATAGTGCTCAGAACCTTCTGAACCATTTTTTGAACAAATATAATACAGAGGGTGTTTATTGTGTGAAATGTAACGATTTCTTTCGATGTATTCGACAGTGGTCAGTGAAATTCTTCTGTTCTTAACGTTTCTTCAAGAAGTTCCCAGGACATCACCATAGACGTTGATTCTCCGTTGAGTCTTTCCGACATGCAGTCGGAAATTCTTCTGAAGATGTCCAGCGCAGTTCCGGACGAAGTGTTAGGAACAGAAGAGCTTCGTGGACCACGGTCTTGTACCCAAAACGGTTTACCAGCAGCAATATCATACGTTCTTTAAATCTTCATTCTACCAAAACTAACGACTGCCCCAAAAACTACATACTGCCTACGAATCGGTCCTTCAAAAAAAAAAAAAAAAAAAAAAAGCGCACCAGGAACACCTTCACTTAAAAAAGTTAAAATCTGCACGTACAATAAGAGGGGCATAGCCTGAATATTTGTTATGAAAATCTAGTGATCCTGCACAGAAAAGAAAAAGTTGATGGTTACGATGCCTTAGAACAAGTGGAAAGTTTTCGATACAAAAAAGGTAGTATACAGAACACGTTAAACAGTCAATTGGACTTAAAACTTCTCAACGTTTTCACAAAATTTGATTGCTTGCACCGTTAACTATCAAGAAGAAAGAATACTCAGAATTACTGCTTAGCGTAAGGGATCGATTCTGCGCTGTTAGTTACGTGTATATTGCGTCGCAGCGTCAAAGTGTTCTGTGTTATATACCTCGGCAGTCAGTGTTTCCTGGTGTCCGGTTACAGCAGGGTCTACTTCCACAGGGTGCACACTGCATGCCTGGCTTGAGATAGGCAAGAAAGTGGCGTGCCCAGTCTATTCTACTTTGTACCCACTGCCTTGCACTATTTCCACCGTTAACTACGTTGTGAAGTAAATCTTCGAAACCGGTTTTAGCACTGCGTACTGTTTCCAAGTACTTGCACATCCAATGAATCGCCATATCGGTTCGTTCCGCTCGACAACATATTACAGAATATTATATCGACAACCTTCCCAATCATCCTTTCTCTGTATAGCTTTTAAAGTAAATACAGTATTCTTAGAATAGCAACACTTTGACTTAGAACGTTCGGTTCATCTACGATGGATTAATGTAGTAATTTCCCTACCTATAAGTTTTCAGATAAACATAAAAAATAGGATGAAACGGCAGTGCAGTTTATAATTATATTACAGACCTTAAATTTGCAGATTGCACCTGAACATGTTGGTGTGAGCCGTATACCCGGTAGTGTGATCAATAAAAACCAACTTATACCAGATTTTAGTTATATTTTCATTCACCATGTTGCGGATGACTTGCATATAAAATCCAAATAACCTTATAGGCCGAGCAACCGAAGCTAAGAAACTTGTACTTCATGTACTGGGCAATCAAACAATTTAGAGCAGAGATGGTAAAATAATCTATATTAAACTGAGTGAATGTCGAAATCCGCAGTATCTGTTTATTGCATTCTTCACGGTATGATGATCGTTTTCCTACCTCGAGGTATATATTCAGATCATATGACACTAATAATTCATGTGTCACGACTTCTCAGGTACAAGTGTGCATAAAAACTGATCCTCCTCGATAAAATCGTGAATGAAACGGCAGAGCCGAACAACGCGTGGTCAGTATTACACCTCCAAAAGATGAGACCAGACATCACTGACAATTCACGTATTAGAGTATGAAACCAGAGCTGACAGAGACGAATTCATGGACGAAAACCCTTCTAAAACTAAACTCTCAAAAACGACCCGTAGGCGGGTTCTTTCGGTCGGTTTTGAGAGATTAGTTTCAGAACAGTTTTTGTCCATGAATTTGATTTTGTCAGCTCTGGTCTGCTTTCACGAAAATCCATCATATGATTCCTATATTGTCCATGTTAATTGGGACTGTCATTTTAGATATTTTGTTTTTTAATCCCATACGTCTTATATTTTTATGCGTTTTTTTTCCTTTATTGTATTTCAATTCCCCATCGGGGCGGACTGGCAGCAGCATATGCGCTGCTCTTCAGCATAAAGACATAGAACAAACAATAGAAGACCGTGCAAAATATACAAAGGAGAGAATATGGTGAACATAGATATAAAAAAGGGGGAACATCATGGAAGGCAATAGACAAAAAGAAGGGGCGACTGTAAAATGGAGATAAAGAACTGTAAAAAAGTAGTGCACACAAAAAGCCACACACTGGGACAATTAAAAGAACACAAGGCACAGTGTGACCGGAGCATAAAAAGCATCGACGGATGGCGTAGCACATAACGAACACTGACGGCGAACCTCAAGGCAACACACAATTAAAATCACACCTCTTGACGCACAGGAGAAACAGCACTAAACACAACACTGACGTGGCACACTGACGATGATCAAAACGGAGGATCTGCCAGGCGCAAGGAGATGAGGGAGACCGGAAGAAGGGAGGGAGGGGAAGAGAGGGGGGAGATGGGCGGGGGGCGCGCTCAAGAGGGCCAGGTAGGGAGGGATGTGGGTAGGAAAGTTTTATGCGTTTTGATAGATACATTTTTAAACTTTTGTTGAATTAATTCACTTTCCTATCAAGGATCAGGAATTTATCAGTTATCTTGTTGTAGTTGTAAGCAGGTAATTCTGTTTCCTTAGCTGTAAATAATTTTAAGTGCATCTTATATCTCGTAAGCGTTACTACTAATGTTTTCAGTCTCTTGTACTGAATTGATACTCAACACTGAGATACATTTTGTTACTGCGATTTGCAAAGTCCAGCCTGCGTGTCCTTTTAATATGGTTTCTGCCGCTAGATGTCACGATCCTCAACCCACGATGGAGTTTCACGTGCCTGGATTCACTGTAACGCGCATTTCTGTTTGACGCCTGCCAATATGTTATAGTATGTTGACGACTCCGTTTGAGTGTGTGTATTTTAATTCTTTGTTCCCGCACGATTTTGACGATGGTATGTTTCTTCCCTTTTATAATCTACTGACAGTGCTAGCTGTGTTTCAATTTATATTACATTCATTCTAGAATGTTTTGTACCCATGGGTTTAATTATATCATACGTGGATTGTCATGTACTGTCCGGATTCGTCTTTTGACAGCGTTTTGGAGATGTTTGATCATGCATGGTTCGCTTCCGATGCCTATCTGTCGTTTGAGCCACGGTTTTACCGACGAGTGACATATTTCCACGCGCAATTAAAAATGGGAAGTCGTGACACTAGATATGTTAGTTTTATGTGATCTGAAGATGTACCTCCAGGCTATGAAACCGGTCCTCATACAGTGAAAACAGAATAAGCAGCTATTGCTGATTTGGACTTTCACTCAATTTAATATAGACCATTTAAAATTCTTTGATTGTCCTTCACATTATGCCTGAGTTCGTAACGTTCTCCCAAAAGTTTTTAATGAACACAAGAGATACACATAACAGAGACTGTAAGAATCACGTGGTTTTGAGACGAAGAACCCGTGGAGCCATGTTTGGAGCACATTTGCATGGACTATGTCGGCGGACCTGTCGGCCGAACCTGATTCCCAACTTGCGCCATCTATTCTTCCCTTTCCTTTCCTTTCTCTCCCCACTACATTCGGTTTATATAATATGTACCACAACTGCGAGTTCCACATTGTATCTGTGCTCTAGAGCATGTCTGAAGGAACAGACACGACGCGTTCACATGTCCTTCATGATTACTCGCTAGAGAGGGGAAAAAGAGAAATTTTGAGGCGCAGATTAAGGTGATATGGTGGATGTGGAATGACTTCCCAACCAACCACTGTGTGGTGAGCTCTGGTAGTCTAGCAGAATGCGTGGGGACGTAGTCGAGGAGTAGCATCACTTCACGCAGTCTTCGTGGTGGTTCTTCTTGGACTGCGTCTGCAAGACGTCTCAGTTGTTGGCGGTAACTGTCAGCAGTGGTGATTACACCTTGTGAAAGCAATTCGGAGCATGCCACATCTTCGCTGTTCCACCAGATGCATAACATTACCTTTTGGGGATGTGAGCTTTGTTGCGGCTCAAACATTCATTTATTTCCCTTTAGTTAACATAAAGACTCAATTTCCCGTCGCCTATAACGATACATGTTTGGAATGGTCGGTGTTGTTCACGACGCAATTGAGGACGAGCAAGGAGAGATGCATATAGGGCCACCCACTTACTTTTATGATTTTGTATCAGAGCATGCGGTATCGATACATCCGATTATGGAATCTTCCCTTTGCATGTAAATGTCGCTTGATGGTGGTATGGTTACAGTTCGCCAGTTCTCGAGTACACTGACGTGGATTATTGTAGAGTAAAGCATTTAGACGATATTCATCAAACCCAGAAGCTCTTGGTGAACGTGGAGCGTCACCAACGTCAAACCGATTCTCCTTAAAACGAGAAAACCATTTTCTTGTTGTGCTCTGTCCAATGGCATTATCACCATACACGGCACAAATGTATCTGGCTGCCACTGGTTCCGTCACCCTCCTGTTGAATTCAAACAGAGGAATATGTCGGAAATGTTCCGATTTCTCCTCTCGACACTCCGTTTTCTACCGTCCGCAGCGCAATAAAAGCAGTGAATAACAAATAGAAAATGACAATCGATAAATAAACACATAGCGCCCGAAATACCAACCACCGTCACAAAATCACTACGAACTTATGCACCAAGCTAATTCGAGAGCAAGTCAAAAAGTTACAGCAAACTGTCAATATCAAATGCAACTAACATGTGTGGCATTTTGAAACTCCCGGTAAGTGAAGATACATGCTTTGACAAGGTCCGGCGTACTCCGACAGATGGTATAACAGTCTGTGTAGGAAAGGCAGCTGAAGCAAAATAGCTGCGTTCCTAGTTGTGTCCACTGTAGAAGAACAGCGACCAGTAACATGACTTTTGGGGCCAGGGAACATAAAAACCCGATAAATCCGTAGAAGTATGTAGGAATTGTATTGAGATAGCTGCATTACTGAGATAAGAGCGTTCGAGTGGGTAGATACCTGTAAGAGTGGATGATGTACGTTAGTCACAGATGAGAAACTCGCTGGTAGTCTCAGCAAGGCCGTTACAGACGAGGATGTGGGATTCCCTGACTCTATCATTCATGAGAATCGGCGTATTTCTGTAGGGCTTTAGCGAGGGAACTGAGCATAAGTGTGTGACCCTACCATTATTAGTGAGATTCTGAAGCACCGTTTCTTGCGTGCACGACGTGTCTCTAGGATGCTTCCTGGTGAACACCAGATGATGCGTTTTCGGGCATCATTTCTGGCGTGGTATAACGCTGAACGACACGAGTTTGACACGTATTGCCACAGAAGGCGAAATCTAGGTGCATCACTATTAGACCAGAAAGCAAAAGAGAGACTTCTGAATGGCGGCACCCATCTTCTCCAGCCGAGAAGAAATTCAGGTCTCTGCCGTGTGCTGGAAAGGTCCTTTTCATCTTCTTCTGGGATATGAACGGGCCGATTTTGGTGCACTGTTATCAAGGGTGTGAAATAGTGAACAGTGCGTAGTGCAGTGCCCTGTTGGAGAATGAGCTAAAGCCAGCAATACGGAGCCGTCGCAGAGGACTTCTGTCTAGATGCGCTCTTTTCCTCCACGACAACGGGTGCACCGAAAAACGCCGCTGCAACACCTGCCTTCATTCGGAGATGACTTCAGGTCGTATTCAATCTCCCATACATCTTGATGTGGCTCCTTCAGATACCATGTATTTGGCTTCCTGAAGGATGCTCTCAGAAGACGATGATTTGAAAGTGATGATGAGATAAAAGAAAAGCGGCGCAATTAAGTTGCGGGCACAACGGAAAACCTTTTATTAAAATGGAGTAGGAGAGTTGGCGCAAGAGTATGAGAAGTGTACAGAGAAGGTGGGTATTTATGCTGAAAAATGACATCTTGTTTGTACCTGTAAGTGAAATTGTGCTTCCGAAAAATTAGTTTGCTGTTACGTTTTGAATCACCCTCATAGCCTGTCATCTCAATTTGCCGATTCCACGTTCCAATATTTCCGTTATTTTTCCCCGTATCCTTGTCATGTTTTAGAATTACAGTGATTCTGAGGTCCTTAGTTACATTTCAGTTTCACTCTACACACAATGACATTTTCCTGTGTTGTCTCATTAGTATCTATACTTACTAATAAAAATTCCAGTGAATGTTTACGAGTATTGAGTGCAACTTTGGTATCTTGTGTGTGTTGCATCTTCGAGTTTAGTGTGATGCTAATGGTCAAAGTTGACGGATAGGATAGTACGCTACGACTTACCTAGGCAAAACTCTGAAATGTTTCCTTCTACGTCAACTATTATCATTTGATCTGTTTATCCCAAGTCGATGCGAGTAGCATTTGGGACAGTGTAAATATGGTGGGCGATTAAAAACTTATCCTTTCCTGCTGCATATATTCAACGTAGCGCGACTATAGTGCGGGTATACAGGGTGTTACAAAAAGGTACGGCCAAACTTTCAGGAAACATTCCTCACACACAAAGAAAGAAAATATGTTATGTGGACATGTGTCCGGAAACGCTTACTTTCCATGTTAGAGCTCATTTTATTACTTCCCTTCAAATCACATTAATCATGGAATGGAAACACACAGCAACAGAACCTACCAGCGCGACTTCGAACACTTTGTTACAGGAAATGTTCAAAATGTCCTCCGTTAGCGAGGATACATGCATCCACCCTCCGTCGCATGGAATACCTGATGCGCTGATGCAGCCCTGGAGAATGGCGTATTGTATCACAGCCGTCCACAATACGAGCACGAAGAGTCTCTGCATTTGGTACCGGGGTTGCGTAGACATGAGCTTTCAAATGCCCCTATAAATGAAAGTCAACAGGGTTGAGGTCCGGAGAGCGTGGAGGCCATGGAATTGGTCCGCCTCTACCAATCCATCGCTCACCGAATCTGTTGTTGAGAAACGTATGAACACTTCGACTGAAATGTGCAGGAGCTCCATCGTGCATGGACCACATGTTGTGTCGTACTTGTAAAGGCACATGTTCTAGCAGCACAATAGAGTATCCCGTATGAAATAATGGCAGTGAATCGAGGAAGTACAGTACATACTGAAGAAACTAAAATGAGCTCTAACATGGAAATTAAGCGTTTCCGGACACATGTCCACATAACATATTTCCTTTATTTGCGTGTGAGGAATGTTCCCTGAAAGTTTGACCGTACCTTTTTGTAACACCCTGTATAAGCACCGACCTGTAGGCAATGGATTAGTGTGGGATTCGTGTCTTTCCGTCATACGTGCGGTGAATGCCGAAATTTGAGCTACGGAGACGTTATTACCAACTGCATGCAAGCAGGACGATAGGTGTTTCCAGCACTGCAAAAAGATGTCGAAAGCGTCGACGATGCAGAGGCTTCATCCATCGTTCCCTTATCCCAAGAAGGTCAAGAGCCAACCATCTGCTGGAAACCTCATTCTCGAACTGATCGTTGATTGCCGACGCCCACTAGTTATTAATTTCCAGCATCCTCGTCTCTCCGTCACTAGAAAAGAGTTCTCCGCAACTCTGGAGAAACTACGGCACGCAATTAAGGCGAAATGTTCGGGAAAACTGTAACAAGTGGTGCTGCTCCTTCATGATACTGCACGTCTCCATATCGCAAATATTATAACAGAGGAATTGTACCAACCCAACTGGGAGTCACTCAGTCACACGCGTGATAGTCTCGATCTCTCCCAATGAGATTCTCATGCTTCAGTCTCTTAAAAATTACCTTGGAGATTCGATTATTTCTGTTGGACGAGAATGTACAGGAGGCAGTTACGAATTTCTCCGCGCAGCAACATTTGGTGTTTAAGAAACAGGTAACTTCAGACTAGTGAATCGGTGGGATAATTGCCTTAGTGCTCACGATAATTTTGCCTGGCTAGCATACCGATTCTGGACTATAGGGCCTTCGGACGGAAACTTTTTAATCACCCCTTATATTACAAAACGAAAGGATTAATAATACGAGTACATACAAAAAGAAAAAAAAACCTTGAGAGTGAGGTCGCAAGTTCAATCTTCAGTAAGGCTCATTTGGAAGTATTGTGTTAACAATTATTGCAGGGAAAATATTAGCTACTAATGACACACCATGTGCATCAGTGACGGAATAAGTGTGTCCAGGAAGTGCCGAGATCAACCTTCCATGAGACTGATGAACTACACTTCAAAAATTTGGGCATCGATGTCATTTAAGAATTGTTTAAAACTTATCATAAAAGTGCGCCATGCTCATCGAATGAAAAATGGCACGCCACAGCGATCCTAAAGGTTCGAACCATGAAGACCAAAGGCACACTCCTTGTGAGTTACAAATTGCGCTAGACGTTGAACTACTTACCCACTCTTAAAGAATGCGTACGGAATCATACTAGCGTAACGCTCTGATGAGAAGTCACAGAATGTGAGGGCATGCAACCGAATGCGAGACCTCCAGATAATGCGATAATACGTTTTATAAACACCAAGAAAGAAACAAAAAATGGTTCAAATGGCTCTAAGAGCTGTGGGACCTAACATCTGAAGTCATCAATGCCCTAGACTTATAACTACTTAATCCTGAATAACCTAAGGACATCACAGACATCCATGCCCGAGGCAGGATTCGAACCTGCGACCGTAGCAGCAGCGAGGGCCGGGAATGAAGCGCCTAGAACTGCTCGGCCACAGCGGCCGGCGAAGAACCATCTTCCAGAGGCTGAATTTGTCCAGTGGTTCCAGGCATTATGAATGCAATGTCACACACTATTCACGGGAGATAATTTGCTCTAAAGGAGTATGAATTTTATACGAAGACAAGGAATGAAATTTAAACTAGTTTTTTTGACAAGCTATTGGCGCAAAGCGAGGCTCATTGCATAGCTGTAGTTTTCTTACGCTACAGTTCGGAACCGCGCGACCGCTACGGTCGCAGGTTCGAATCCTGCCTCGGTCATGGATGTGTGTGATGTCGTTCGGTTAGTTAGGTTTAAGTTGTTCTTAGTTCTAGGGGACGGATGACCTTAGAAGTTAAGGCCCATAGTGCACAGAGCCATTTGAACCATTTTTTGTACCGAGTATCCTTGAAACGCTCAAACACCAGCCCTTGTGCAAATGCGCTTTGACCTACCTTGTATATCCGTAGTTTCCCGTATACACTACATGATCTTATTGTTGCGGACGTATTCGAAATCTGTTAATAATAGCATTTTTCCTATGCTGCGTATGTTCTTCCACGTACGCCTTTTTGCTTTGTACCCGCTTCTTGAACCACCACTGTCACTTACTGCATCTCACTGTAGGTGTTTATAGCTCTCTGTCATACAAAGATATTCCATGGAAGGACACCTGTTTCAGTATCACTTTCACTTGTTAAGCACGTATCGTCAACATTGTACTCTTCATGTTCACTTCTCGTACAGACGAGCGTATATAATGCCGCACATTCCACTGACTCATATTACAGAAACTTAATATTTCATCTGCCGCTTCTTTCTCAGTCTGCCAAATTCCTTGAATTTTCGTCTGTCGAAATGTCACCTTTGGCAACTGTTGTTTCAGATATAATTGAATGTTCGCTTTGTTTATACCTGTAATTGCTCTGCTGAGTTTCAACAGCACAAGCACTGTAGCACTGTTGTGAGTTACTGGTCGACTAAGCAGTTCAACTACGCTCTGTAGCCTCGCGCTGGGCTCCTCATTGTATTCCACCAGTCTTGTGGCCATACGCAGCCAGTGTTATGGTAGCATGGTAGACAACATATGGGGCGTCGAATGCGGTAAACATCATTGGCCTCTTGTGGCCTGGCACTCTAGGGGTTATTTGCTAGCTGTAAGTATTTTCTGCCAGCAACAGGTCAGCAAGTTCTTCTGCGTCCGCAGATAAGCCGGTGTGTCACGAGGGCGAGCAGCGGCCGGTGACGATAGCGGTGGGTCTGGGCGAACGCGCCACCGTCAACTGCAGCGTGGACGCGCTGCCGGCGGCCGACTCGTTCCGCTGGTCGCTAGGCAACAGCTCGTACCTGCCCGGGCTCGACCCCGCGATCGCAGCGCCGCCGCCGCCCGACTCCGGCGCCGGGCAGTCGCTGCAACTCATCCCCCTGTCGCAGAGCGACTACGGCACCCTGTTGTGCTGGGCCTCGAACGCTGTCGGCATCCAGGTCGCACCTTGTGTCTTCCATATTGTGCCAGCAGGTAAGATGGCGTCACGGCTCACACTTGTTGCAACATTTGTATAATAATTAAAATTAAAACACCAATCAGTCTTACTCCCAAGGATTTATTAGATAGTAATAATCACACGACAAAACGGTAACCGGTTTTGATTTCATCAAGAATCACCTTTACGACATGCCTCTGAAACGTTAAACACTATTATACTTCAGAGGAAAACAGGGGCCAAAATTACGCACTTCGTCTACATAACAAATACGGATAGGCAAACTTAATAAAACAAAAAGTTTTTGTGCCATGAGATGGTGAAGAGAGACGACTGCTATAGCATTGCTTAGTGTCACAGGACACCACTGGCCACTGCCAAATAGCTTCAAAATGCTACCCGTTATAATGAGGAAGCACCACCCCTTGCCTGCTGCATGACGTCATTGAGAGCCAATAGGGGATCACATTTGATGGTAACAAATATAAAACATGAAACATCCATCTAGATATAAATAAAATACAGTATTAATGGTTGTATAAAGTAAGTAGGGCGCAGTAGTAATTACCTCACATTTGGTAAAAATAATTACGAACATACGTAAACAACTAAGGGAAATGGAAGTAAGAACACAAAACAGCTATCTGCGGGCGTTACCTAGCAGTTGCAATTCCAATATGGAAGGGAAGATAGGCGTGATGACGCCAACCGTTGCCGCGGGGACGGTAGCTTGGAACTTATCAACGGGCAGCTTCGATGGCGAGGAATATGGCGTGCCTGAGATGTGAAGGCAGAACAACGCTGTCGGTCACCAAGGATGTATAATAACTAATACTCGAAGTATTGATCTATAATATCTTCAGTATTTTCCATGGTCTCTTTCTATAGGATGTTAAAAATCGTAGCTTGGTCTGTTACGGTCTGGAATTTATTTGTTCACCAGTTAAACTTTCTATTCATACACAGAAGATGAGGGACAAACACCGTTTCTCGTATTACCCAACTACCCACATACAGCAAGATATTCTCTACCTGATATCGTTGTTGATACTGTTAGGCACATATAAATAATATTATAAAGCAAAATTAACGTACAAATAACATCTGCGGTTCAGCGGAGGAGCAGTTGATAACAAATGCAAGATTTACCTCTCCGAACTATGCCTATTACTGTCAACTGCCTTAAGTGCACATATCTTAAACTTGCACTAATTTTATTTCTACTAGTACCTTCTGCAGAACATTGAAATTCCCGTAGCTCTGATCCCATACCGACAAATCAGATCTTCCCATGTGTTATACATTCACTTACGACTCACCGTAAATGTCTAGGGTACAAATAATACTAATAACTGAAGAACAGCCGTCTTTCGTCAAAGGCATTATCTGTCTTCACCCAACAGATTCTATCTCACACAAACAGTTCTTTTACCTACGTGCTGTTGCCTTCTATTACATTAATCTCGTCCGTCCCATAATTTTTTAAACAAAGGGATAGTATGCATTCTTATTCACTCGCAAAATAACCACCACAAAGTTAATGGTTCATATGATTTAATGAACGTTAATATTAATTATTAAAATTATTAGTTTTCTTTCTCTATTACGTTGTATGATAGAAACTGGAGATTTTCTGTATTATTACTGACGATCAGAAATAAACATCCGATAGAATTTTCGTGATTTTGCTTGTCTCTGTCTCACGTAATATGGACGACAGAGGAGAAAAGCAGTTTGTAAAGTACTGAAAGAACAACGTTATTTACGTCGAAACTTTGTGTGCAAGTAAACTGCAATCCAGTAACTATTAAACTATTATGCTTTTCAGAGTAGTTGCAAGATGTCGCGTCTTCTTCATTTCACTCCCAGAATACGGAGGTATATTTGTAGTTATTAAAAGTTAGTTAGAATATAATTAGTTACTTCAAGGTATTTGGAAAAAAATAATGTGCTTTCAGTATTTAGAGGCTGGA
Organism: Schistocerca cancellata; assembly: GCF_023864275.1. Lineage (NCBI taxonomy): Eukaryota > Metazoa > Arthropoda > Insecta > Orthoptera > Acrididae > Schistocerca > Schistocerca cancellata. The sequence goes on along the minus strand of NC_064630.1, from coordinate 447,775,376 downwards.
TATCTACAATAAACATCCTTAGATGTAAATTTACTTATAAAAAGAGAAAATTCCATTTCCTAATATATTTGATATTTTTCCGCACTACATTAATGTCCAGGAACTTCTGTAAATATCAACAGTTTGCTAGATTCTGGTACAGTTAACTACTATCGAACGTCTTGTAAACAGTTTTTGAACATCTTCTCCTAGGTGTTGGGTGAAAATTCATCCAACGTAGTAACTTTATCCAGACTAACAAAAAGACTTCTTTCCGTCCTAGTTCAAGTTCAGTAACGTTATGACGAGTACAAAGAAACGGGTCTAATGTGAATAATGTTAACGTATCTGTAAACAAATTAATCCACACTACTGACCATTAAAATTGCTACACCAAGAAGAAATGCAGATGATAAACAGGTATTCATTGGACAAATTTATTATACTAGAACTGACATGTGATTACATTTTCACGCAATTTGGGTGCATAGATCCTGAGAAATCAGTACCCAAAACAACCACCTCTGGCCGTAATAACGCCCTTGATACGCCTGGGCATTGAGTCAAACAGAGTTGGAGAATGTGCTGGCCAGGGCAGCAGTCGAACATTTTCTGTATCCAGAAAGGCACTTACAGGACGTGCTACATGCGGCCGTGCATTATCCTACTGAAATGTAGGGTTTCGCAGGGATCGAATGAAGGGTAGAGCCATGGGTCGTAACACATCTGAAATGTAACGTCCACTGTTGAAAGTGCCGTCAATGCGAACAAGAGGTGACCGAGATATGTAACCAATGGGACCCCATACCATCACGCCTGATGATACGCCAGTATGGCGATGAGGAGTACACGCTTCCAACGTGCGTTCACCGCGATGTTTCCAAACACGGATACCACCATCATGATGCTGTAAACAGAAACTGGATGCATCCGGAAAAATGACGTTTTGCCATTCGTGCACCCAGGTTCGTCGTTGAGTACATCATCGCAGACGCTCGTGTCTGTCATGCAGCGTCAAGGGTAACCGCAACCATGGCGTCCGAGCTGATAGTCCCTGCTGCTACAAACGTCGTCGAAGTGTTCGTGCAGATGGTTGTTGTCTTGCAAACGTCCCCATATGTTGACTCATGGATCGACACCTTTCTGCACTATCCATTACAGCCATGCAGCCGGCCGGGGTGGACGAGCGATTCTAGGAGCTACATTATGGAACCGCGATACCACTACGGTCGCAGGTTCGAATCCTGCCTCGGGCATGGATGTGTGTGATGTCCTTAGGTAAGTAAGGTTTAAGTAGTTCTAATTTCTAGGCGACTGATGACCTCAGCAGTTAAGTCCCAGGTTGCTCAGAGCCATTTGAACCATACATTGGTCACAGGAAGAGCCATTTGGCAGACAGTTTTTGGATAATGTTGAGCGGTGAGTATGGTGAGTTCAAGGATTCAGAAGTAAGTACTCCCACGCAAAGTTATGCCTTCCCACTATAACAACATGTGGCCCACCAGACGACCGACAATGGCAGTTTTGCTGGGCGCATTACGTATTACAAACTCTCGCCTTACGAGATTACGCGCAGAATAACTATGCAGACTGAATCTGCACTCATATGAGGAGTGCATGCGACCCCTCCTCGTCGGCCAAGTCCCCATGCTCTTGGCACCATCTCTGAACACGGTACACAGACTAATCAATATTAATCATATTCTGTAGTCGTCACACATGTATTCGGTAAGTTGGGCCCGGACATCAGTCTTATGGTTGGTAATGTGCGACCACATCTAACGGTGCAGGTGGAGCAGCTCTTGGTAAGAGCAGACAGTCAGCAAGTGGACTAGTACACTTGCCTGTCCTTTGATCTGATTTAAATCCTATCTAGCATGTGTACAATCCGTTTGAGGGACTTGCTGCAGCACGTCAACATGCGCCAACATCTATAGGGTGGTCTATTGATCGTGACCAGGCCAAATATCTCACGAAATAATCATCAAACGAAAAAACTACAAAAGAACGAAGCTCGTCTAGCTTGAAGGGGAAAACCACATGGCGCTATGGTTGGCCCGCTGGATGGCGCTCCCGTAGGTCAAACGGATATCAACTTCGTTTTTTTAAACAGGAAACCCCATTTTATTACATATTCGTGTAGTAAGCAAAGAAATATGAATGTTTTAGTTGGACCACTTTTTTCGCTTTGTGATAGATGGCGCTGTAATAGTCACAGACATATGGCTCACAATTTTAGACGAGCAGTTGGTAACAGGTAGGTTTTTTTTTAATTAAAATACAGAACGTAGGTACATTTAAACATTTTATTTCGGTTGTTCCAATGTGATACATGTACCTTTGTGAACTTATTTCTCAGAACGCATGCTGCTACAGTGTGACTACCTGTAAATACCACATTAATGCAATAAATGCTCAAAATTATGTCCGTCAACCTCAATGCATTTGGCAATACGTCTAATGACATTTCTGTGAACAGCGAGTAGTTCGCCTTCCGTAATGTTCGCACATGCATTGACAATGCGCTGACGCATGTTGTCAGGCGCTGTCGGTGGCTCACGATAGCAAATATCCGTCAACTTACCCCACAGAAAGAAGTAGTGGAACGTCAGATCCGCTTAACGTAACGGCCATGGTATGGTGCTTCGACGAGCAATCCACCTGTCATGAAATATGCTATGCAATACCGCTTCAACAGCACGCGAGCTATCTGCCGGACGTCCATCAAGTACATCATCATTCTGTTATGCAGTGAAACGTCTTGTCTTGTGCTAACATCGGTAGAACATTACGTAGGAAATGAGCATACATTGCACCATTTAGATTGCCATAGATAAAATGGGGGCCAGTTATCCTTCCTCTCATAATGCCGCACCATACATTAAACCGCCAAGGTCGCTGATGTTGCACTTGTCGCAGCCATCGTGGATTTTCCGTTGCCCAATAGTGCATATTATGCGGGTTTACGTTACCGCTTTTGGTGAATGACGCTTCGCCGCTAAATAGAAGGCGAGTAAAAAATCTATCATCGTCACGTAACTTCTCTTGTGCCCAGTGGCAGAACTGTATACGATGTTCAAAGTCGGCATCATAAAATTCCTGGTGCATTGAAACATGGTACGGGTGCAATCGGTGTTGATGCAGCATTCTCAACACCTACGCTTTTGAGCTTCCCGATTCTAGCGCAATTTTTCTGCTACTGATTAGTTACGACAGCAGCTAATACCTACTTGGGCATCATCATTTGTTGCAGGTCGTGGTTTACGTTTCACATGTGGCTGAACACTTCCTGTTCTCTTAAATAACGTAACCATCCGGCGAACGGTCCGGACACTTGGATGATGTCCAGGATACCGAGCAGTATACATAGCACAAGCCCGTTGGGCATTTTGATCACAATAGCCATACATAAACACAATATCGTCCTTTTCTGCAATTGCTAAACAGTCCATTTTAACACGGGTAATGTATCTCGAAGCAAATACCGTCCGCACTGGCGTAATGTTGCGTGATATCACATACGTATATGTTTGCGACTATTATAGCGCCATCTCTCACAAAGCGAAAAAAATGGTTCAACTGAAACATTTATATTTCTTTACCTACTACACGAATATGTAATAAAAATGGGGGTTCCTATTTTAAAAAAACGGAGTTGATATCCGTTTGACTTATGGCAGCGCCGGCCGGAGTGGCCGTGCGGTTCTAGGCGCTACAGTCTGGATCCGAGGGACCGCTACGGTCGCAAGTTCCAATCCCGCCTCGGGCATGGATGTGTGTGACGTCCTTAGGTTAGTTAGGTTTAATTAGTTCTAAGTTCTAGGAGACTGATGACTTCAGAAGTTAAGTCGCATAGTGCTCAGAGCCATTTGAACCATTTGAACTTATAGCAGCGCCATCTAACTGGCCTACCATAGCGCCATCTGGTTTCCCTCTTCAAGCTAGACGAGTTTCGTTCTTTATGGTTTTTTGTTTGATTTCGTGAGAAATTTGGCCCAGTTACTATCAATGGACCATCCAGTATACAGCAGTTGCCAACCGCGCTGGTGGAGAAGTGGATTTTCCCACCATAGGAACTCCTGACCAATTTTCGGATTAGCACGGGAGCACAGTTCTGAGCATACATTACCGTATGTCGCCAACACGCCCCCTACGCAAAATTATATCTTGCTTTTTGTAATGGCTTGGGGGACATAAAACTCGGGGTCATTTCAGTATAATTGCTGTCTCTGATGCTTCTGTACTACGCTGTAGCAGCTCTTCCCATGCATGGTCCAATGTTCATGGTGGTACCCTGCTTCGCAATGACACAGAATGCAAGGGGTAGTTTCGTCCTTAGGTTTTGCACACCAGTGTCGTTTAATCACAAATAGTTCACTGCCTTTAGATAGAACAGTATTCACTAAGGTTTTATGCGTTAACAGTCAGCATTGCAAGCAAAATGTACTCTACATGGAAATCATTTACATCTACATCTAGATCTACATATACATATATATTCTGCAAGCCACCTTACGGTGAGTGGCGGAGTGTACCATGTACCACTACTTCTCAATTCATTTCCCGTTCCACTTTCAAATAGAGCGAAGTGAAAACTACTGTCTTGATGCCTCCGTATGAGCTCTAACCTCTCGTATCTTATTTTTGTAGTCCCTAGGGGCAGTGTATGTTCGCGGCAGTAGACTCGTTCGGCAGTCACCTACAAATGCCAGTTCTCTAAATTTTCTCAGCGATCTTTATCGAAAAGAAAGTCGCCATCTCTCCAGGGATTCTCATTTGATATACTGAAGCATCTCAGTAACACTTACGTGTTGTTAAAACCTACCGGTAACAAATCTAGCCCGTCTCAGAATTATTTCGATGTTTTCCATCAATCCAATGTGGTACGGATCCCAAACACTCGAGCAGTACTCAAGAACAGTTCGCACCAGCGTCCTGTATACGGCCTGCTTACAGATGAACCACTCATTCTCAAAATTCTCCCACTGAACGCAAGTAGACCATTCGCCATCCCTACGCCCAGACATTTAAACGACTTGACTGTGTCAAATAGGACACTAGTAATACTGTATCTGAACTTTACAGGTTTGATCTTCCTACTAATCCGCATGAACTTATATTTTTCCACATTTAGGGCTAGCTGCGATTCGGCATACCAACTGGAAAAATTATCTGAGTCGTCCTGTACATTCCTATAGTCACTTAACTTCGAAATCTTACGTACACCACGGCGTCATCTGCAAACAACAGTAGGATACTACCCATCCTGTCCGCCAAATCATTTTTCTCCGATGAACACTCACCTTCAAGGACAACGTACTGGGATCTGTTATTTAAGAAGGCTTCGAGCTACTCAGATATCTGTGAACTTATTCCGTATGCTCTAACTTTCATTAACAGCCTGCATGGGGCACCGTGTCAAATATTTTCCGGAAATCTAGAAACATTAAATCTGTCTGTTGCCCTTCATCTACAGTTTGCAGTATACCATGTGAGAAAAGTGCAAGCTGAGTTTCGCACGAGCGATGCCTTCTAAAACCACGATGATTCCTGGACATCAGAGTCTCAATGTCAAGGAAGTTTATTATATTCGAAATGAGAGTATGTTCAAAGGTTCAAATGGCTCTGAGCATTATGGGACTTAACAGCTATGGTCATCAGTCCCCTAGAACTTAGAACTACTTAAAGCTAACTAACCTAAGGACATCACACAACACCCAGTCATCACGAGGCAGAGAAAATCCCTGACTCCACCGGGAATCGAACCCGGGAACCCGGGTGTGGGGAGCGAGAACGCTACCGCACAACCTCGAACTGCGGACTATGTTCAAAGCTTCTGTAGCAAATAGAAGTTAGGGATATTGGTCTGTAATTTTCTGGTCCTCCTTTTAATCTTTCTTACATACCGGAGTCATCTGTGCTTTTTTCCAGTCGCTTGGGACCTTGTGCTGGGTGAAAGATTCACAATAAATGCAACTAGGTAAGGGACCAATGCTGTAGAGTACTCTTTTAAAATCGAACTGGGATTCCATCCGGACATGATGATTTACTTGCTGTCAAATCTTTCAGGTCTGTCTCTACGCCAGGTATGCTTATCACTATGTTGTTCATACGGCAGTCAGTCTGTTGCTAAAATCACTGCATTTATATCCTTACTCAGGTCTACACAGGTGGAGTTTATAGCGGATTGTTCGTACGCATAAGCAACACCTGTTATGCATCGCTTCACGAGTCATCTTACGTAACCTAAACGCGCTCAGCCTATCGACAGAGAGCTAATCATAAAGCCAGCGCTGATCACTGCGTGGAAAGTGAGCCAAAGAGGGCGACACGAGTTGGAACACTAGGGGTCGTCGGTGGCCGTGGGGAGCAACAGTATGCATTAACCAGCCACCTGTAATGGAACTGTCAGCCAGCGCCGGGGGCTCGTGCCAGGCATTTTAATCTAGCTCGAGGGACGGAACTTCAGCGATATCGGCAAATATTATTAGGTGTGAATGTTGCTCAGCACAGGGAAGCACCGCGATGACGTCAGAGAATGACAGTTCAATAGCTGCATTCCTTCGGTAAAAAATATTCTGCGAGGAATGTATGTGACATCTACTATCGTCAATTACTAGCTTTATAAGTGCCTTTTTTCTCGCTCGAGGATATATTAAATTTTCGGACTACTTTTACTAGCCATTTATTTCAATATGCAAATACTCTCAATATGGTGCTCCTATCGCAAATTTCTTTGCGTATGACCATCGTGGAAAATTTGAGGACTACTTTCGTACAACGCACGCAGACTGAAATTAAAAGGAAGACTTTAAGCATAGTTATTAAAGACGTGGTTTTTCTACATGTTAACAATGGCAGTCGAGACATTCGTCTTAATGCATATCCGAGGGAACTTCGCGCCGTATATCTGAACAATACAGCCATTAGAATATCATATACAGGGTGGTCCACTGGTAGTGACAGGGGCAATATCTCATGAAATAAGCGTCAAACGAAAAAACTACAAAGAACGAAACTTGTCTAGCTTGAAGAAGGAAACCAGATGGCGCTTTGGTTGGTCCGCTAGATGGCGCTGCCCTAGGTCAAACGGATATCAGCAGCGTTTTTTAAAAATAGGAACCCGGAACCACCATTATTATACACTCCTGGAAATGGAAAAAAGAACACATTTACATCGGTGTGTCAGACCCACCATACTTGCTCCGTACACTGCGAGAGGGCTGTACAAGCAATGATCACACGTACGGCACAGCGGACTCACCAGGAACCGCGGTGTTGGCCGTCGAATGGCGCTAGCTGCGCAGCATTTGTGCACCGCCGCCGTCAGTGTCAGCCAGTTTGCCGTGGCATACGGAGCTCCATCGCAGTCTTTAACACTGGTAGCATGCCGCGACAGCGTGGACGTGAACCGTATGTGCAGTTGACGGACTTTGAGCGAGGGCGTATAGTGGGCATGCGGGAGGCCGGGTGGACGTACCGCCGAATTGCTCAACACGTGGGGCGTGAGGTCTCCACAGTACATCGATGTTGTCGCCAGTGGTCGGCGGAAGGTGCACGTGGCCGTCGACCTGGGACCGGACCGCAGCGACGCACGGATGCACGCCAAGACCGTAGGACCCCACGCAGTGCCGTAGGGGACCGCACCGCCACTTCCCAGCAAATTAGGGACACTGTTGCTCCTGGGGTATCGGCGAGGACCATTCGCAACCGTCTCCATGAAGCTGGGCTACGGTCCCGCACACCGTTAGGCCGTCTTCCGCTCACGCCCCAACATCGTGCAGCCCGCCTCCAGTGGTGTCGCGACAGGTGTGAATGGAGGGACGAATGGAGACGTGTCGTCTTCAGCGATGAGAGTCGCTTCTGCCTTGGTGCCAATGATGGTCGTATGCGTGTTTGGCGCCGTGCAGGTGAGCGCCACAATCAGGACTGCATACGACCGAGGCACACAGGGCCAACACCCGGCATCATGGTGTGGGGAGCGATCTCCTACACTGGCCGTACACCACTGGTGATCGTCGAGGGGACACTGAATAGTGCACGGTACATCCAAACCGTCATCGAACCCATCGTTCTACCATTCCTAGAACGGCAAGGGAACTTGCTGTTCCAACAGGACAATGCACGTCCGCATGTATCCCGTGCCACCCAACGTGCTCTAGAAGGTGTAAGTCAACTACCCTGGCCAGCAAGATCTCCGGATCTGTCCCCCATTGAGCATGTTTGGGACTGGATGAAGCGTCGTCTCACGCGGTCTGCACGTCCAGCACGAACGCTGGTCCAACTGAGGCGCCAGGTGGAAATGGCATGGCAAGCCGTTCCACAGGACTACATCCAGCTTCTCTACGATCGTCTCCATGGGAGAATAGCAGCCTGCATTGCTGCGAAAGGTGGATATACACTGTACTAGTGTCGACATTGTGCATGCTCTGTTGCCTGTGTCTATGTGCCTGTGGTTCTGTCAGTGTGAATATGTGATGTATCTGACCCCAGGAATGTGTCAATAAAGTTTCCCCTTCCTGGGACAATGAATTCACGGTGTTCTTATTTCAATTTCCAGGAGTGTATATTCGTGTAGTACGTAAAGAAATATGAATGTTTTAATTGGACCACTTTTTTCACTTTGTAATGGCGATGTAATAGTCACAAACATATGGCTCACAATTTTAGACGAACAGTTGGTAACAGGTAGGTTTTTAAAATTAAAATACAGAACGTAGGTACGTTTGAACATTTTTTTTCGGTTGTTCCAATGTGATACATGTACCTTTGTGAACTTATCATTTCTGAGAACGCATGCTGTTACAGCATGATTACCTTTAAATACCACATTAATGCAATAAATGCTCAAAATGAAGTCCGTCAACCTCAATGCTTTTGGCAATACGTGTAAAGACATTCCTCTCAACAGCGAGTAGTTCGCCTTTGTAATGTTCGCACATGCATTGACAATGCGCTGACGCGTGTTGTCAGGGGTTGTCGGTGGATCACAATACCAAATATCCTTCAACTTGTCCCCATTATATCGATGGTAATCTAAATGGTGCAATGTATGCTGATTTCCTACCTAATGTTCTATCGATGTTACTACAAGATGTTTCACTGCATGATAGAATGGCGATGTACTTCCAACATGATGGATGTCCGGCCCATAGCTCGTGTGCGGTTGAAGCGATATGTTCAAATGTGTGTGAAATCTTATGGGACTTGACTGCTAAGGGCATCAGTCCCTAAGCTTACACACTATTTAACCTATATTATCCTAAGGACAAACACACACACACGTGCCAGAGGGAGGACTCGAACCTCCGCGGGGTCCAGCCGCACAGTCGGTGACTGCAGTGCCCTAGACCGCTCGGCTAATCCCGCACGGTGCAGCGGTATTGAATAGCATATTTCATGACAGGCGGATAGGTCGTCGAAGCACGTTCATCGGATCTGACGTCCACGGATTATCTTCTGTGTGGAAAGGTTCCAAGAGGTTGATTACTTGCGCAATAAAGAAAGTTCACACCGACCGGGCGTGTCACAACAGGCAGCCATTGGACTATGTCAGTGACGTTAAGTTGTCGTCCTCTTTTTTTGTGGGTTACATCAAGGATAGCGTTTATTTTCCTCCTCTGCCACAGACCCTCGAAAACGTGCGGCACCGAATTGCAGCAGCTGTTGCTGACCGTCACTCCTGATATACTGGGACGGATATGATCATAACGGAACTTCAATTACATGTGTGATATGTGACGAACAACGGCCACGTAGATCATTAAAAAAAAGTCAGAAAGCTTTCAGAGTTTGTCTTTAACATACGGCATTATTCGTTACGTTGTTCTTGGCTATTTACCGATATCTGTTTTTCGAGACTTTTCACGGACTTTCGACAGGCTTTCGTCACCGTTCCTCACAAGAGTCTTCCAACCCAACTGCCTGCCTATGGAATATGGCCTCAGTTGTACGACTGGAATCGTGATTTCTTGTCCCAAAGTCACAGTTCGTAGTAACAGACGGAAAGTCATCGAGTAAAACAGAAATAATATCCGGCGTTCCCCAAGGCAGTGTTATAAGCCCTATATTGTTCCTCATCTATATTAACGACGTGGCAGACAGTCTCAGTAGCCGTCTTAGATTGTTTGCCAATGATGCTATCATTTACCGTCTTTTCAAGTCAACAGATGACCCAAACGAAATGCAAAATGATTTAGATAAGATATCTGTATGGTATCTGTTGAGAGGCCAGAAAAACGTGTGGTTCCTGAAGAGGGGCAGCAGCCTTTTCAGTAGTTGCAGAGGCAACAGTCTGGATGATTGACTGATCTGGCCTTGTAACACTGACCAAAACGGCCTTGCTGTGCTGGTACTGCGAACGGCTGAAAGCAAGGGGAAACTACAGCCGTTATTTTTCCCGAGGGCATGCTGCTTTATTGTACGGTTAAATGATGAAGGCGTCCTCTTGGGTAAAATATTCCGGAGGTAAAATAGTCCCCCATTCGGATCTCCGGGCGGGGACTACTCAGGAGGACGTCGTTATCAGGAGAAAGAAAACTGGCGTTCTAAGGATCGGAGCGTGGAATGTCAGATCCCTTAATCGGGCAGGTAGGTTAGAAAATTTAAAAAGGGAAATGGATAGGTTAAAGTTAGATATAGTGGAAATTAGTGACGTTCGGTGGCAGGAGGAACAAGACTTTTGGTCAAGTAAAAACAGGGATATAAAAACAACATCAAATAGGGGTAATGCAGGAGTAGCTTTAATAATGAATAAAAATATAGGAGTGCGGGTAAGCTACTACAAACAGCATAGTGAACGTATTATTGTGGCCAAGATAGACACGAAGCCCACGCCTTCTACAGTAGTACAAGTATATATGCCAACTAGCTCTTCAGATGATGAAGAAATTGAAGAAATGTATGATGAAATAAAAGATATTATTCAGATAGTAAAGGGTGACGAAAATTTAATAGTCATGGGTGACTGGAATTCGGTAGTAGGAAAAGGGAGAGAAGGAAACGTAGTAGGTGAATATGGATTGGGGATAAGAAATGAAAGAGGAAGCTGGCTGGTAGAATTTTGCACAGAGCATAAATTAATCATAAGTAACACTTGGCTTAAGAATCATGAAAGAAGGTTGTGTACATGGAAGAACCCTGGAGATACTAAAAGGTATCAGATAGATTATATAATGGTAAGACAGAGATTTAGGAACCAGGTTTTAAATTGTAAGACATTTCCAGGGGTAGATGTGGACTCTGGACACAATCTATTGGTTATGAACTGTAAATTAAAACTGAGGAAACTGCAAAAAGGTGGAAAGTTAAGGAGATGGGATCTTCATAAACTGACTAAACCAGAGGTTGTTGCAGTACTCACGTAGACATTGACGTAGACGGTGATGTAGACGAATGCTGTGTAAAATGCGTATTCCTTTGTTGGAAATCTGTATTCATATTCCCCACAATGTGTCTCAATGTGTAGTCCGTTGAATAACGTTTTTAGTGGCACTACGCTATTCCGTCCTCCTTACTTGAGGAACTGCGTAGCTCGACTGGCAGGTATCAGCTTTTCTTAGAGGAAATAGAATATATATTACAGCTTGACGACAAATATCACATTTCACATAATGAATTTTTCAATATGTTACATACATGAAAGTATCCGTGTAAAATACGTTATGTTATAAACAAAGATTTCAATTTCATCCCTGCAAAGAACAGACCCCCCATACGTCTTTTTATTAATTAATTACTTTATTTAAAAAATCTGCACTTAACGTACTCTTTGCAGCCGAATGCTTAATGCTGAGAGTGACTTTGGTTTCCGACATTATCTCTTGTGACGCCCATGTACATTTTGTTAACAGATTCTTCAAGGGCAAGGACTTTTTCATTTAGCGTCTCCTGCTCTAGATAATCTCCACCAAAGTAAATAACCACGACTGTTGTCTAAGTGCCCTCTTCCGTTAATCAGCCGTATATGTTCAGGAAGATCTATGTCTTCCATGCAGCTTCTTCGAACCTCATTTCTATATTGTTCTCATGTTTAATCATTTAGTATGAGACTACATGTTGGCCTGCTTATCCACGTGAAGTTATAGTATCGTTTATTTAATTTACTCTGCTACTCAGTCATGTGTTGGAATGGTACGTCTAGTTTTGAAAAACAAATTCTTGACATGTTCTTAGCGTTAGAATATTGTAGATAATATTTTAAGGAACGTCTCACATTGTACAATGCATTAAGCATTCCTTTTGTTTTGTCTTCGCATGCCTTACCACATTCCAAGTGCCTGAAAACCTGCGACTATGAAAAATGACCTTTTCATGAGAATAGATTTAGTACTTTTTACATGTCATAAAATAGACTTCTAACAGCTTATTTAAAGGATATTAGGAAATAACTTTTTACAGTAATAGAAATGAATATTGAGGATTATGTATGAAAAGTAACAATTGTCGGAGCTGTATTTTGGAGTTTCGGTGGTACTTATCTTCGCTCCTTCATAGGTGACATATTGCTGATTGCTGTAAATGTGTGTTTCCTATTTTTTAGTTTTATAGTGCGTGTTTTTCGTCTGTCGTATGACAAATCAGGTAATGGATCATATGGTCTGAACTCTCACACATACAATATTTTCCTAGTTGTTCTTACAAATTAGGGAGAGCGTGATCACTTTTCCTCGGGTCTTATTTTAATTGTTCTTTAATAGAAAGTATGTTGGAACTAGTTGATGTCTTTCAGTTTCTAGCTGCTTTTAGGAGACATGCATTCCGGTATAATTTTGTACCACATAAACTAATGAGTGGTCAGTGTACAAGAAGCGATTGCAGAGACTGTTTTGCAAGTCAATCCGGTGGACTTGTATGTCAAATTGAAATCACCGTCAGTGTACTCCCATTTCTAACTGAACAGGTCCAGTTAACTAATCGCTTTGTTTCTAAGAATCACAGTAGTAAGCGCATTGAGCCGGAGACCTATAAGCAAGTAAAAAGGAATTATCACAGAGACAACCTAAGTCTCACATCGCAGTGATTGCGGTAATGGAGTGGTGCTGTGCTATTCCTCATTTAATGCTGCTTCACTTGTGACAGGTAAGCCGGACCCGCCGAGCAACTGCACGCTGGTGAACCAGACGTCGACGTCGCTGCAGCTGGAGTGCCTGGAGGGCTTCGACGGCGGCCGGCCGCAGCGGTTCGAGCTGCTGGTGGAGGAGGTGTCGACCGGCCGGCTGCTGTCCAACGTCACCTCCCGCTGGCCCTCCTTCGGCGTGGCGGGCCTGCGGGCGGGCCAGGCGCTGCGCCTCACCGTCACCGCCTTCAACAGCCGCGGCCGCTCCATGCCCGTCGCGCTGGACGCCTACACGCTCAAGGCTGCGGAGCTCCGAACAGGTGCGAACTGGAGACAGTGCCCGGCAGCTCGTGCTGTTTATTCCTTGCAGAAGTGTCCACAAAGTTGGTGTTTGTTTCAAATTGCACGCATTGCAGATATGAAGGGTGTCTGTTGAAGCAGCTGAGACACATACAAGAATGTTTCGGGGCGAAGGGAATGGAATGTTTGATTTTGAACTAATACTGGCCTGGGTGGATGGTTTTAACTTTACTGTTGATTAGCTTTGGTTGAGTTTGTGCATTTCTAACTCTTAGGGAAAACAAATACATCTGACTGCGAGAATACAACATGAATTTGGCCCTGTTTTAAAATCTCTCTAAAAATACGCAAACTGATGAAATCCGTAACTTTACTATTAATCTCTTTAATTAAACAAAATCTTCCGTGTGCGAAAATGATTTGCCTAATAAGGTTGTTCATGAAATGATCCCTATCCGTTCCTGATTTTCGTAGCTAACTGAACCTGAAATGTACTTACCTCGTCATGTTATAGCTTGGAAACACGGTGCTTACTGTTCTCTGTGCGGCAGCTGCATATTTCTAACAACAGTTGCTCAGACCTTAGTGCAATGCTCCAGACAACAAGTATACTATTTTATATACATCACCCAGTGAGACACACTTTATATAAAATCGATTTGGGTTGAGGATGTGGACAATGCTCTTAGGTGGATTACATCTGTAACAAACTGTTTTTAAATTATCTGACATATTTTTACTTGTACGAAATTCGTCATACAACACTCATAAAGATTGGTAAAGGGCAACATTGATATCAAACTCTTATTCACACAAATGTTAGATGAATAATCAATAAACATACAAGGAACCTTACAGTGAAATTTACTGAATCCTTAACCCATTACTGGCCATTGTCCCTTTTTTGGGGACGTGTATATTTTACTTATTTCTACGTAAGCAATGGAGCTCTTAGCCTTTATTGTTGCAACTAACTGCTATAATGCCTCTAAATGTAAAATAAATTACATTTTTCTAAGTACTTCACGTCAGGAAAATTATAAACTTGCCGAGTTTCTGTTCTCGCACTTGGCAGCACAGTATGTCGGCTGGTAGTTCCTGGATCACAATGAGTGGTGATTTAGTTGTTTGGGCGTGTTTGTTATGATCATATGGATGTCCGTGTAAGATTAAGTATACTTCAGATTTTTTGAAGTAAGTGCAATATCGATATATTTTATGCGTCCCAATAATGGGAGAATGGCATGTTACACTATCATTTATTGTTGATGTGCCCTATTCTTGTATACACGTATTATGCAGAGAAGAATTGCATTTTACATTCGTTATATCTGCCTTTTTTCATATTCTATTCGAATTTTACGATTCCAACAGGATAAAAACATTTTGCGTGGACTTACACTTGAAAAAATTCTAGCGGAAATAGAGATCCATCAACAGAGTGATGATGAAGATGATTACATAGAATTGGTGACTATTCCACCAGATGCAAATGTAATAACATTGACGAAAATGTACTGAACAATGAGTCTGTTGTACAAGATGTAGCCGATACTTTAGAGCTCATAACCAGCCGAGATAAAGCTAACGCTACAGTTGTACCTCCAGAAGCCAAAAGAAGGAAAGCGTTATGAGACGGAGCAGAATGTGGTACGTTATCTACAAAATATATAAGTGTAAGTGGTATAACTGTCAACCAACGTACACAAACACAAGTAAACCAGGGAAGAGCAACAAAAATTATGTTGCGGAATGTCTAGCAAATAAGACAGTGCCCCAGGTGTTTGAGGATTTTTTTTTTCTGAGAAACTAATGGATGCTATTATTGAAAAAAGCGAAATCTATGCTTGCCAACATAAAAAAAAAATTTCTGTAACGAAAGAAGAACTAAAATCATTTATTGGCATACTACTTCTGAGTGGTTATCATAAGCTTCCCCATGAGAATATGTACTGGGAACAGGCTCCTGATGTCGGTGGACCTTTAGTGTTCAACTCCATGTCAAGAAATAGGTTTCCGAAAATAAAGACATTCCTTCATCTCAATGACAACTCCAAAATACACAGAAATAACAAGATGTACAAACCGAGGTTGTACTTTGAAATGGTGAAAAACGAATTTGGGAAAATTGGGGATTTCATTCAGAACTCTCAATTGATGAAATGATGGTACGTTATTATGGCAAACATTCAGCTAAAATGTTTCTGAGGGAAAAGCCTATCAGATATGGATATAAAATTTGGTGTCTTACAAGTTCCAATGGCTTTCTTTATAATTTTTCACCATACTGTGGCAAGACTGACAACAAACAGGAGCCTTTAGGTGCAAGAGTAACACACGAACTAACCAGCATGATTTCACAATCAGAATATCCGAATTATAAGAATTTCTTTGACAACTTTTTCACCAGTGTTGACACACTGTCAACACTCGGAAAGAGTAAAATGAAAGCTACAGGAACAATAAGAGAGATCCGAACTAATGCAGGTCCCTTGATTGACTCGAAAATAATGGCAATAATAGGAACGAGGATTCTATGACTACATGTTTGACAAAGAGAACGAATTTCTGGTTGTGAAATGGAGTGACAACAAACCAGTATGTGTAGCGACAAATTACAGTACTAGTACTCCTCTTAGTTCTACTGAAAGATACTCACGGGCAAAGATAAAGGAAATATCTGTTACAATGCCACATCTCATTGAGGAATACAATGCCCACATGGGTGGCGTAGATCTACTGGACAGGCCGATATCACTTTATAGAACGAGGATAAGATCAAAGAAATTGTGGTGACCATTATTCACACAGATGATTAGATATCTGCGTAGTAAACACATGGCGTGCATACCAAATTGCTAACTCTAATGAGAAGCTCTCACTTTTGAATGTCCTACGGAGAATAGTGATGTTTTACCTATCAAAGAAAACAGGATCAGTACCAAAACGCAGAGGGCCACAGGGATGCAAATTGATGGGAGGACGGGTGAGCACAGATGTACCACTAGATCGAGGAAATCATTTCATTGTACCAAGTAAAACACAGAAGAGATGTGCTTACTGCAAGGAAAAAACAACAAAATTTTGTGATACGTACAATGTTGGTGTACACGACAAGTGTTTTGCTTCATTTCGTACTGAATAGACATTCAATAATATTAAAACATTCTTTACTTATTGTTTGTCTTGTTTCTTACAATATTATGCATGGAGAATAAGGTTGGGAATTTGGATAGCGTATTTTGCCAATGTCCCAAAAATGGGACGGTCTGTAGATTTTGTTCTAATAAACTGAAAATTTTAAAAACAACTTTTTATTCAATTAATCAATCACTGTAACGTATTTATGTACAAAAGTTTGCAAAAAAAATGATCCTACAGAGTTTTGGCCAGTAATGGGTGAATGAAAAATCTAAATCTCCCTAATATGGATGTCTCATTCAACAATGGTTCCAAGCCATGGGCGACTGAAATACAAGTTAATAAAAAATATTACCTTCTTTCAACTTCATATGCTTTTCTATATCGTTACATCTCATTTCATTCTAAATCATTAATCGATTCTTTCTCCTCTGTTTCGCAATATTCATACAGGAATCATTTTATTTAAACACAGATGCATTTAACTGTACGTCTAGATTGCTACTATTCCTCTAACAATTGAACTCTGTCGCTCCTTGCTACCAAGCAACCACGGAAAAACAGGCACATCTTCCAGCGACACAGCTACTCTGACCCAAGACTGTTCGCAAATAATAAGCAAATTCAAAATTTCTGCTTAGCGTCTGAAACTTCCAGTAATGGAAATAACAAACTCCCAAAAGATCTGTTTCTACACGAAAGAGACAGGAAGGAAAAAATGACGTGCAGCCGCACAAAGAACTCCGGCAGGAAGTAATTATCTCCCTCCAGTCCCTTTCCTGTTGCATTTCCTTTTGCACTCCTTTCGCCAAAAATCATACATTTGAATTTCTTGTAGCTGCACATAGGTTCAAACTGACGACAACGCCAAAATATCTGCACTTTTTAAACTACAGAATGTGCCCCTGACTTAAGAGTTTTGCACTAAGGCAGTCTATTGAGTTATAAATACCTTGCGTACAGTGGAAGACGATGATCTCTAGGACTTCGTTGCAGTATGATTGGCAGTAAAATTGACTGAAAAATGAAGTAAGTAGTTTAATAAATGCTGAGACTCCGCTGCTGGACACAATATGAACTAAACTTTTTTAGTGCAATGCCATGGTATTCGAAACATTTATATAAGATAAAACGAATGGCAATGATTAGTAGAAAATTGAATGGAATTACTAAGGCCGTCAGTACTGTGTGTGCAGGGGTTTGACAAAAGTATGCAAGCACTGAGAGAAATGCGCACTTGAACAGAAATATAGATTCTAGCCGACTTGTGGGTTGCGTTGTTTTATATGAGCATGAACGGCACCAGTGCAGTGAATTATGTCCGAGCTACGTGAATTCAAACATGAGCAAATTATTGGTCCTCATTTGGTGACGGCTTTTATAACGAAGCTAGCGTAAAAGTCTGTTGTTCATCCAGACTCCACATCGAAGACTTATATCACATACAGCCAGAGCGGAGAAAACATCATCTACTATGTCATATTGTGGATGACGATATGTTGAGCGATCGTGCTAGACGCTCATCCAACAGAAATGTGGTGAAAAATAAGCGGACAACAGCTGCAAAAGTCGCTGCAGAACTCAATGACACATTCGGGAAACCTGTCAGCATCAAAACAACATGAAGAGAGCTCCATAAGCGAGGAACTGCAGGGCGAGGTGGAATTGGAAGACCACTCATCAATTATGTTAATACTGTAACAGAAAAACGTGGTGCCGAAGCCATAAAATCTCGAACATCGAGAAAACAAAGAAAGTTATTTGGTAGGATGAGTTTTGTTGTGCAATGTTACAGCTTCCGGCCTAGTTTACATCTACATCTACATACATACTCCGCAATCCACCATACGATGCGTGGCGGAGGGTACCTCGTACCACAACTAGCATCTTCTCTCCCTGTTCCACTCCCAAACAGAACGAGAGAAAAATGACTGCCTATATGACTCTGTACGAGCCCTAATCTCTCTTATCATATCTTTGTGGTCTTTCCGCGAAATATAAGCTGGCGGCTGTAAAATTGTACTGCAGTCGGACTCAAATGCTGTTTCTCTAAATTTCCTCAGTAGCAATTCACGAAATGAACGCCTCCTTTCCTCTAGATACTCCCATCCGAGTTCCTGAAGCATTTCCGTAACACTCGCATGATGATCAAACCTACCAGTAACAAATCTAGCAGCCCGCCTCTGAATTGCTTCTATGTCCTCTTTCAATCCGACCTGATAGGGATCCCAAAATCTCGAGCAGTACTCAAGAATAGGTCGTATTAGTGGTTTATAAGCGGTCTCCTTTACAGATGAACCACATCTTCCCAAAATTCTACCAATGAACCGAAACGACTATCGGCCTTCCCCACAACTGCAATTACATGCTTGTCCCACTTCATATCCCTCTGCAATGTTACGCCCAAACATTTAATCGACGTGACTGTGTCAAGCACTACACTATTAATGGAGTATTCAAACATTACGGGATTCCTTTTCCTATTCATCGGCATTCATTAAGATTTACCTATATTTAGAGTTAGCTGCCATTCTTTACACCAATCACAAATCCTGTTCAAGTCATCTTCTATCATCCTACAGTCACTGAACGACGACACCTTCCCGTACACCATAGCATCATCAACAAACAGCCGCATATTGCTATCCACCCTATCCTAGAGATCATTTATGTAGATAGAAAACACCAGCAGACTTATCACACTTCCCAGTGGCACTCCAGATGATACCCCCACCTCCGATGAACACTCACCATCGCGGACAACGTACTGGGTTCTATTACTTAAGATGTCTTCGAGCCACTCACATATTTGGGAACCAATCCCATATGTTCGAACCTTAGGAGTATGCAGTGGGGCACCGAGTCAAACGCTTTCCGGAAGTCAAGGAATATGTCATCCGTCTGATACCCTTCATCCATGGTTCGCAAGATATCATGTGAAAAAAGGGCGAGTTGCGTTTCGCAGGAGCGATGTTTTCTAAAGCCGTGCTGATGCATGGACTTCAACTTCTCTGTCTCAAGGAAATTCATTATATTCGAACTGAGAATATGTTCGAGAATCCTGCAACAAACCGATGTTAAGGATAATGGTCTGTAATTTCGAGGATCCGTCCTTCTATCCTTCTTTATATAGGTGTCACCTGCGCTTTTTTCGGGACTTTACGTTGGGTAAGAGATTCGCGATAAATGCAAGCTAACTCCCAAGACTGAAAGATAGCGGAGTGTCGGCGATGAAGTACGCAGGCAAATGGTAGCATTCCATGGACCTCATCGTTACTCTGCATTATCCCATTGCTGCTAAAGATCACGTGACCATTTTGGCTGATTAGGTTGATCCGATAGTACATTGTTTGTTCCGCAATGGCGATGCTGCGTTCCAAGGAGATATGGTGCCTATTCATATAGCTTGCTTAATCTCAGACTGGTTTAATGAACGTCAAGATAGGTGGTTGAATCTTCACAAACCACCGCATTCTTCTGACCTCAATATCATTGAGCCTATGTGGTTCTTCTTTGGAGAGAAATGTGCATGATCACTAACCACCTCCACCATTCTTATCTGAACTTGACACTATTTTGTAGAAATAATTGTGTAAGATTCCCATGAAAACCATACAGTAATTACATTTATGCATTCCGAGGTGACTGAAAGCTGTATCGAATGCCAGCGTGTTTCCTACACCGTATGAGAGTGCGTTTCCCTTTTGTTTCAATATTTCTGTACACTTCCGTATATAGTCATTCATTGCCAGATTTGTTTCTAATTATACGAACTCCGTGGGGGTAGAGAATATCTAAAATGAAGTCGTATTTCCCGCGCGAGCCAGCCGCGCTTTCTGAGGTGCCTTACCAGTGTTCGCGCGGCTCCCCCTAGTCTGAGGTTCGAATCCTCCCTCGAGTATGGGTTTATGTGTTGTCCTTAGCATAAGTTAGTTTGAATTAGATTAAGTAATGTGTAAGCCTTAAGACCAATGACCTCAGCAGTTTGGTACCATAAGAACTTATCATAAATTTCCAAAAGAAAAGTCGTATTTCTGCATGTAGCTTTACATCAATTTAAATAAACACTCTATCACGAATACTCAATTTAAGGTGAGGTCTCAAGTATCACATAGATGAATTTCTATATCTATAGAATGAAAACTGACACATGCATATGCGGCTGTTATCACCGTACAATCCCGCACCACTCATTAAAGTACGATTTTTGTATGCAGACCGAAGTGAGGAATGAAAATTTATATCAAAGTCGGGATACGAACCCGTGTCTCCTGCTCACTAGACAGATGCGCTAATCACTATCCTACCCTGACACACTTTCTTTGCATAACTGCGTGGACTCCCTTACCACTCCTGCCTTCTCAGTCCGAATAACCATTCATGCCTCAGCCCAGTTAAATATTTCCCCCAAACTGCAACGGCGTTGCAGAGGCTCGCCAACTGTATTGGAATGGCACCACAGAATATAACGACACGGGGGATCGTGCCTGAACCGAGGCAATACAGCTTTCATCAAACGAAACTATACAGTTCCAAGGACTTTTTCCAGTCTCAAACATCGATATGCAAGTGTAATGCACGTCTTTCGAGAAGTTAAAGGGATTTGTGGAACGAAGGAGAACGGGAGAAACAGGCAATGTTGGCATTAGTTTGAATAGGTCGGTGAAATGTTTATATGGCCGAAGTTGCTGTAGGCACCCTAATAACAGGCAAATCACACCCCCTGAAGCGGGCGGTGTCGCAGTGGCGGTCGTAAGCAGCGCACCCATACGGAATAACGCTTACCTGCTGCTCCGTCTTGTCACCAGGGCTCTCACACCGTTTGAATATTTTCCGTGGTCGAACACCGCAACCACAGTTCGTCGGACCACTCAATACACGTTCATTAAGCTACTGTACAGTTTTTAGTTTCTGTCCAATATAAACACGCAGCTATAAGTGCCGCTTTGAGGAAATGACTTCTGCGAGGTAACAGGCGACGAACGTCCGCAACCTGTCGTTTCCTTCGCAGTGTCTCTTTGGAAACTGTCCGACATGGATCACCATAACTGACAGCTGAAACTCCTGTCGGGTTTGAAATCGATTGTCACTGATAAAAAATGATAGTCCCGTCTCGCTTCCGTTGGTTAGTATCTTTCCGGACGCACTGATCTTATGGCGTAGTAAATGGTAATACAAGATCACCATATATAGCTACCATGTACAAATGTTCGCTCGTCCAAAGAAGCGAACCTGAAGATGGGAAAGTTGCACTATTTACACCAACACCCAAGAAGGAAATATGAGTAATCCACTGAATTACAGACTTATATCGATAACGTCGATTTGCAGTGAGATTTTGTAACATATTCTGGGTTCGAACATTGTGAATTACATCGAAAAACACGATTTATTGAGAAATAGTTTGCACGAATTCAGCAACTATCGTTCTTGTGAAACACAACTACTTCTATGTCCTCACGAGCTAGTGAGCGACAGCGGATGTCAAATGAGTTCGATATTTTTAGATCTCCAGAAGGCTTTTGAAAGCGTTCCTCTTAAGCGACTTCTAATAATATTACTTGCCTATGGAGTATCGTCTCAATTGTGCAACTGGATTCGTGAGTTCCTTTCAGAAAGGACACAGTTCGCAATAACTGACAGAAAACCATCGGGTGAAACAGAAATAATATATTGGCATTTGCACAGGATGTGCTATAGGCCCTCTGCAGTTCCTGATCAACGTAAACGGCGTAAGAGAAAATCTGAGCAGCCCTCATAGATTGTTTGCGGATGACGCTGCTATACCATCTTGTAAATTCAGGTGATTAAAAACAACTGCAAAATGATTTAGACTTGATATCTGTATGGCGCTAAAAGTGTCAGTTGACTCTAAATAATGTAAAGTGTGAGGTCATCCACATGAGTACCAGAAGCAATCCTTTAATTTTTGGTTACACGATAAGACACAAAAATCTAATGGCTGTAAACTCAACTAAACGCAATTTTTTAGCAGATCACTTAGAAAGTGCAAAAGGTCTACCGGTGAGACTGCTTGCACCTGTTCGTCCTCTGCTGGAGTATTGCTGTGCAGCGTGGGATCCGCATCAGATAAGACGGACGGAGGATATCGAAGAATTTCAAAGAAGGGTAATTCGTGTTGTAGTATAGCAAAATACGGGAGAGATTGCTACAGACATGATACGCGAATTGAAGCGGCATTATAAAAAAGGCGTTTTCCGTTGTGGCAAAATCACGTTTGCTGAAATATTGTGTTGGCACCCACCTACGCTATGAGAAATAATCGTCGTGATAAAACAAGAGAAATTAGGGATCGCACAGAAGAGAAATTAGGGCTCGTTTGTCCCATGCGCCGTTCGGGAGTAGACCTTTAGAGAAATACCTTGAACATGATTCGACGAACCCTCTGCCAGGCACTTAATTGTGAATCGATGAGTAATAATGTAGATTTAGATGAAAATGTAGCTGACAGCAAGGACTACACGATTACTTATTGGGACATAAGAAAGCCCGCACTGATTCCCTAAACAATTGACCAGGGGGACATCAAAACATGAAATATCATTTCTGCAATTCTGTTATATCTCGACGTCGACCATGTGTCTGCACTGATCCAATTAAAACTCACTGGCACATAACGTTGCTGGAGGGGCACACGACTAAAAGCTACCAGTTCTACACCAATTACAGTCCTCCTAAACAACTGGTGTGCCCTTTCATGGGCGAGAATAATATTTTATCTGATGAATTATTAAAGCATCCTGTAGGGAGTCACATTCATAGCAGCGTCACTACCAATTCAAATACATAAAAAGCCTTGAATCGCCGTTGAAATTGTCGTAGGCCACTTCGGCAACTTTTAAGGCCCAGCGGCGAGCATGAAACTGGACGTCGGGATTCAGGTGGAGCTGTTATACCCAAGAGCGCTAGCAACGATTCTGTTGATCAATCGGAGTTCCAGCCGCCCTATAAGTTTCGCTCTGCAGTGACACGGGACTCAATATTGTATACGCTTCACCATCGTCGCGATGTAGTTACGCACCGTGGTTCTCGTTCTCAATTTTCGCTATGTCTCAGGTTGTCTCTCTCCGGAATACTCTACATCTACATCTACATCCATACTCCGCAAGCCACCTGACGGTGTGTGGCGGAGGGTACCTTCAGTACCTCTATCAGTTCTCCCTTCTATTCCAGTCTCGTATTGTTCGTGGAAAGAAGGATTGTCGGTATGCCTCTGTGTGGGCTCTAATCTCTCTGATTTTATCCTCATGGTCTCTTCGCGAGATATACGTAGGAGGGAGCAATATACTGCTTGACTCTTCGGTGAAGGTATGTTCTCGAAACTTTGACAAAAGCCCGTACCGAGCTACTGAGCGTCTCTCCTGCAGAGTCTTCCACTGGAGTTTATCTATCATCTCCGTAACGCTTTCGCGATTACTAAATGATCCTGTAACGAAGCGCGCTGCTCTCCGTTGGATCTTCTCTATATCTTCTATCAACCCTATCTGGTACGGATCCCACACTGCTGAGCAGTATTCAAGCAGTGGGCGAACAAGCGTACTGTAACCTACTTCCTTTGTTTTGGGATTGCATTTCCTTAGGATTCTTCCAATGAATCTCAGTCTGGCATCTGCTTTACCGACAATCAACATTATATGATCATTCCATTTTAAATCACTCCTAATGCGTACTCCCAGATAATTTATGGTATTAACTGCTTCCAGTTGCTGACCTGCTATTTTGTAGCTAAATGATAAAGGATCTATCTTTCTGTGTATCCGCAGCACATTACACTTGTCTACATTGAGATTCAGTTGCCATTCCCTGCACCATGCGTCAATTCGCTGCAGATCCTCCTGCATTTCAGTACAATTTTCCATTGTTACAACCTCTCGATACACCACAGCATCATCTGCAAAAAGCCTCAGTGAACTTCCGATGTCATCCACCAGGTCATTTATGTATATTGTGAATAGCAACGGTCCTATGACACTCCCCTGCGGCACACCTGAAATTACTCTTACTTCGGAAGACCTCTCTCCATTGAGAATAACATGCTGCGTCCTGTTATCTAGGAACTCCTCAATCCAATCACACAATTGGTCTGATAGTCCATATGCTCTTACTTTGTTCCATAAACGACTGTGGGGAACTGTATCGAACGCCTTGCGGAAGTCAAGAAACACGGCATCTACCTGTGAACCCGTGTCTATGGCCCTCTGAGTCTCGTGGACGAATAGCGCGAGCTGGGTTTCACATGACCGTCTTTTTCGAAACCCATGCTGATTCCTACAGAGTAGATTTCTAGTCTCCAGAAAAGTCATTATACTCGAACGCAATACGTGTTCCAAAATTCTACAACTGATCGACGTTAGAGATATAGGTCTATAGTTCTGCACATCTGTTCGACGTCCCTTCTTGAAAACGGGAATGACCTGTGCCCTTTTCCAATCCTTTGGAACGCTACGCTCTTCTAGAGACCTACGGTACACCGCTGCAAGAAGGGGGGCAAGTTCCTTCGCGTACTCTGTGTAAAATTGAACTGGCATCCCATCAGGTCCAGAGGCCTTTCCTCTTTTGAGCGATTTTAATTGCTTCTCTATCCCTCTGTCGTCTATTTCGATATATACCATTTTGTCATCTGTGCGACAATCTAGAGAAGGAACTACAGTGCACTCTTCCTCTGTGAAACAACTTTGGAAAAAGACATTTAGTATCTCGGCCTTTAGTCTGTCATCCTCTGTTTCAGTACCATTTTGGTCACAGAGTGTCTGGACATTTTGTTTTGATCCACCTACCGCTTTGACATAAGACCAAAATTTCTTAGGATTTTCTGCCAAGACGTTGGGCTTTGTTTACTCATTGGGCTTTGTTTATCTCTGGTGCCATCTCCCGTTACTCGTTTCCCAGTTGACCCAGTTGTTTGTATTGTCTCCTCTCAGCCAGCGTTCCAGGCTTGCTAGTGCAGCCTTATCAGGTTTTTATCGAGTTGATCCCGACGTTCGGTCCAATCTCTGTCACAATAAAAAGTAAAAAGCATTAATACAATTAAAAGTTCTTAGTACATTGTATTCATGTTGCTTGCTGCTAAGGTGAGTGCACTCTACATACTGAAGAATTAGCGAGATGTTCAAATGTGTGCATCAGTCTGGAACCGCGTGACCGCTACGGTCGCAGGCTCGAATCCTGCCTCGGGCATGGATGTGGGTGCTGTCCTTAGGTTAGTTAGGTTTAATTAATTCTAATTTCTAGGCGACTGATGACCTCAGAAGTCAAGTCGCATAGTGCTCAGAGCCATTTGAACCATTTTTCAAATTTGTGTGATATCTAATGGGACTTAACTGCTAAGGTCATCAGTCCCTAAGCTTACACACTACTTAACCTAAATTATCCTAAGGACAAACACACACATCCATGCCCGAGGGAGGATTCGAACCTCCGCCGGTACCAGCCGCACAGTCCATGACTGCTGCGCCTAAGACCGCTCTGCTAATCCCGCGCGGCAATTAGCGAGGTGATTTCTGTTTACTCTGCAGCAGGGTACATGATTACGGATCGTGTAATAGGATTATTTAGCTACACAAAGACATTTTACTTTTTGCCGCTGTGACGCAGAATATTTCAGGATATTTTTCGTTTTACCTTTACTGGGGCCACAGAAAGAATAATACTACTTATAATTTAGGTTGCTGTAATGCTTCTGCTTCCCAGTTGCACGTTCCAGTCCCATTAATGTGAACGCTGCCTATGGTCGACCTCAAAATACAACAGCCAGTGCAAGCGTCACTCGCTATGGAGGGTACATAAGGCGAGTCGCGTGGAGGAGAGGGGCGGGGCAGACAACAGTGCAGTCATACTACAAAACGAAGCGACGTCTAAAAAGGCATAATTTTTGGCTTTCGCGTCAAGGGTGGAACCATTTCCCAAACGGAAAAGTTTGTAAACTGTTAACCTGCCACCGAGCTAAAAGTATATCGTCCATGGCAAAATGGCGCTATCCTAAACCGCCACCGAACACAACGGGCAGTAGATTACCGGGGTAAACAACAGCTTTAGACATCTGTACAGGCAAATAATCGTGAACCTGTTGAGCGGTTGACTGCCCAAATGAACCAAGAGACTACCAACAGTGTCTAATCAGGGACGGTTCAACTATCGTTTCTTCATATGAGCCTCAGCAGCGCGTGCCTGGTGCACCCATGCTGACTGCAGGAATTTGCACATCTTTATCGCAACATCGCCTACTGAGCCTGGTGAAAAGTGACCTTTTCAGCTGAGTCGTATTTTATGCTCCACCGGAACGGTGGCCGTAGTCGTGTATGGTGTAAAACGTCTGGAAACAAACTCCCTACAACAATTGTTGGATGGATCCAGGCCAGAGGAGGAAGTTTTATGACCTGGGGAATGTCATCGAGGCATTCCCTGAGTCATCTCTTTATTCTTGAAGGCACAAGTATGCATCTATTCTTCGGAAGCGTCTCCACCGCTATACACAGTTTGTCTTTCCCTCGGCACGATGCTATCTGCAAGCAGGACAATGTAATGTGTCACACTAACCGCAATTTACGTGCGTGATCCAAAGAGCACCAGAATGAGTGCCAGGCCGTCCAATCCACAGGATTTAAACCCAAAAAAGCATATGTGGGACCACCTCGATCGGGCTGATGTCGCCATGGATCTTCTATCGAGAAACCTAGGGCAGCTGGCCAAAGCACTGGAGTTGCCAAGGCTCCAAACCTCTGTCGGTACATACCGGTATCTCACTGCCTGTCTTCCTGTTCGTCCGCTCTGCGAAGGATGGTTAGTGCAGCTTTTAATAACTGTTCTCATTAATGTGACTGGACAATGTATAATCGTTCCGATCTAACATAGTAGCGAGCAAAAGTCTGTTTTATCAGCAGTTGTCAGCAGCTTTTGTTGATAGATAAATACGTATGTCTTTACATATTTATGACTTGTGGAGCTCCACTTACACGTAATACTCTCTGGCTGCCTTGTTTCCACGATAACATTTCCCATACGTCTTTAATTAATGATCAAGTAAAAGTAAACTATCAATGCCAGCTGAACCGCCATAATTCAAAGGAATACTGTTTCAACCAGCTTTAACCGAATTTTACTGCCGACGGTATATCACTTTCCTAAAATGTTCTCGTCTCAAAGTATTTTTAATGTGATCTCGCTATTGGTTTTCCCTTTTCTTTGATTCGATGTTTCTTTCGTAGTTTTAAGTTAATAATATCGTATTCTAGTAACACTACGTCTAACGAATTTACCTATGAACCATTTTCTTCATTCAGTGCTTTTACGCCTCAGGACTAACATGTGTCCAAAGACATTAGTGACATGAAATGTGGGAGCACATACGTCGCTATTTACAGCTGCCACTCTCGCAGATGACTGAAGATACTACTAATTATCTTCCCATTATGCCCCATATCTCCTACGTTATTAAATCTTAAATACGATAGGAGAAGATTACAAGATAACATTTACTTTCCAATCGTTTCATCTCATTAATAATGGCACTGAAAATCACTCAATAATGTTTATAATGCACTTATTTGGATACCTCGTATCGTCACTGAAATGTGTTACATCGAGGGAAGAAGTCTTTTTCTGAGATGGCTACATCAGTAGTTGTGTAAAACGCTGAAAGTGTTTTTCTTGTAACATAACTATGATGTAATTATATTCTCTGTATCCGCACGTTCTCAGCGATCCACTTAATATACCTAAGATTTTTAATTTTTAACTGCACATATATTGTTGGTCTAAGGGGAAACCTACAAGACCAGGCCGTAGCAAGGAAATAGTTGACGAACATTTTGTCGCGTTTGGGAGTAGTGTTATCAAAGTTCCTTCCACTCATTAAGATTTATGTTTTTCTTGTTCTCCCTTTAACATCCGTATGAAATCAGAACTTAATCTAATTTTCTTAAGACCTCGTCGACGATGACACGTTAGTGCTAATCTTCCTTCTTTCCCTTTCCAGAAAATATATGAGACAGTATTAATAACGTCTACACTTTCGTTGGTGATTATCGATTTATTTCTAATACGTATGTACATTATGTACACTGTAACATGAGATATTTCATTTCTCAATAAGATTGTCTCTACGTCTCCATTTGAAATCGAATTTCCATGAGC
Organism: Schistocerca cancellata; assembly: GCF_023864275.1. Classification (NCBI taxonomy): domain Eukaryota; kingdom Metazoa; phylum Arthropoda; class Insecta; order Orthoptera; family Acrididae; genus Schistocerca; species Schistocerca cancellata. The sequence goes on along the minus strand of NC_064630.1, from coordinate 447,746,746 downwards.
CATTTGTGTGTACACAAATGACAGATCTACAGAATGTTGTTGTGGTCATCAGTCCTGAGACTGGTTTGATGCAGCTCTCCATGCTACTCTATCCTGTGTAAGCTTCTTCATCTCCCAGTATCTACTGCAACCTACATCCTTCTGAATCTGCTTAGTGTATTCATCTCTTGGTCTCCCTCTACGATTTTTACCCTCCACACTGCCCTCCAATGCTAAATTTGTGATCCCTTGATGCCTCAAAACATGTCCTACCAACCGATCCCTTCTTCTAGTCAAGTTGTGCCACAAACTTCTCTTCTCCCCAATCCTATTCAATTCTTCCTCATTAGTTACGTGATCTACCCACCTTATCTTCAGCATTCTTCTGTAGCACCACATTTCGAAAGCTTCTATCCTCTTCTTGTCCAAACTAGTTATCGTCCATGTTTCACTTCCATACATGGCTACACTCCATACAAATACTTTCAGAAACGACTTCCTGACACTTAAATCTATACTCGATGTTAACAAATTCCTCTTCTTGAGAAACGCTTTCCTTGCCATTGCCAGTCTACATTTTATATCCTCTCTACTTCGACCATCATCGGTTATTTTACTCCCTAAATAGCAAAACTCCTTTACTACTTTAAGTGTCTCATTTCCTAATCTAATTCCCTCAGCATCACCCGACTTAATTTGACTACATTCCATTATCCTCGTTTTGCTTTTGTTGATGTTCATCTTATATCCTCCTTTCAAGACACTGTCCATTCCGTTCAACTGCTCTTCCAAGTCCTTTGCTGTCTCTGACAGAATTACAATGTCATCGGCGAACCTCAAAGTTTTTACTTCTTCTCCATGAATTTTAATACCTACTCCGAATTTTTCTTTTGTTTCCTTTACTGCTTGCTCAATATACAGATTGAATAACATCGGGGAGAGGCTACAACCCTGTCTTACTCCTTTCCCAACCACTGCTTCCCTTTCATGCCCCTCGACTCTTATAATTGCCATCTGGTTTCTGTACAAACTATAAATAGCCTCTCGCTCCCTGTATTTTACCCCTGCCACCTTCAGAATTTGAAAGAGAGTATTCCAGTTAACATTGTCAAAAGCTTTCTCTAAGTCTACAAATGCTAGAAACGTAGGTTTGCCTTTTCTTAATCTTTCTTCTAAGATAAGTCGTAAGGTCAGTATTGCCTCACGTGTTCCAACATTTCTACGGAATCCAAACTGATCTTCCCAAAGGTCGGCTTCTACCAGTTTTTCCATTCGTCTGTAAACAATTCTATTTTGCAGCTGTGACTTATTAAACCGATAGTTCGGTAATTTTCACATCTGTCAACACCTGCTTTCTTTGGGATTGGAATTATTATATTCTTCTTGAAGTCTGAGGGTATTTCGCCTGTCTCATACATCTTGCTCACCAGATGGTAGAGTTTTGTCATGACTGGCTCTCCCGAGGCCATCAGTAGTTCAAATGGAATGTTGTCTACTCCCGGGGCCTTGTTTCGACTCAGGTCTTTCAGTGCTCTGTCAAACTCTTCACGCAGTATCTTATCTCCCATTTCGTCTTCATCTACATCCTCTTCCATTTCCATAATATTGTCCTCAAGTACATCGCCCTTGTATAAACCCTCTATATACTCCTTCCACCTTTCTGCCCTCCCTTCTTTGCTTAGAACTGGGTTGCCATCTGAGCTCTTGATATTCATACAAGTGGTTCTCTTCTCTCCAAAGGTCTCTTTAATTTTCCTGTAGGCAGTATCTATCTTACCCCTAGTGAGACAAGCCTCTACATCCTTACATTTGTCCTCTAGCCATCCCTGCTTAGCCATTTTGCACTTCCTGTCGATATCATTTTTGAGACGTTTGTATTCCTTTTTGCCTGCTTCATTTACTGCATTTTTATATTTTCTCCTTTCATCAATTAAATTCAATATTTCTTCTGTTACCCAAGGATTTCTATTAGCCCTCGTCTTTTTACCTACTTGATCCTCTGCTGCCTTCACTACTTCATCCCTCAGAGCTACCCATTCTTCTTCTACTGTATTTCTTTCCCCCATTCCTGTCAATTGTTCCCTTATGCTCTCCCTGAAACTCTGTACAACCTCTGGTTCTTTCAGTTTATCCAGGTCCCATCTCCTTAAATTCCCACCTTTTTGCAGTTTCTTCAGTTTCAATCTGCAGTTCATAACCAATAGATTGTGGTCAGAATCCACATCTGCCCCAGGAAATATCTTACAGTTTAAAACCTGGTTCCTAAATCTCTGTCTTACCATTATATAATCTATCTGATACCTTTTAGTATCTCCAGGATTCTTCCAGGTATACAACCTTCTTTTATGATTCTTGAACCAAGTGTTGGCTAAAATTAAGTTATTCTCTGTGCAAAATTCTACAAGGCGGCTTCCTCTTTCATTCCTTCCCCCCAATCCATATTCACCTACTATGTTTCCTTCTCTCCTTTTTCCAACTGACGAATTCCAGTCACCCATGACTATTAAATTTTCGTCTCCCTTCACTACCTGAATAATTTCTTTTATCTCGTCATACATTTCATCTATTTCTTCATCATCTGCAGAGGTAGTTGGCATATAAACTTGTACTACTGTAGTAGGCATGGGCTTTGTGTCTATCTTGGCCACAATAATGCGTTCACTATGCTGTTTGTAGTAGCTAACCCGCACTCCTATTTTTTTATTCATTATTAAACCTACTCCTGCATTACCCCTATTTGATTTTGTATTTATAACCCTGTAATCACCTGACCAAAAGTCTTGTTCCTCCTGCCACCGAACTTCACTAATTCCCACAATATCTAACTTTAACCTATCCATTTCCCTTTTTAAATTTTCTAACCTACCTGCCCGATTAAGGGATCTGACATTCCACGCTCCGATCCGCAGAACGCCAGTTTTCTTTCTCCTGATAACGACGTCCTCCTGAGTAGTCCCCGCCCGGAGATCCGAATGGGGGACTATTTTACCTCCGGAACATTTTACCCAAGAGGACGCCATCATCATTTAATCGTACAGTAGAGCTGCATGTCCTCAGGAAAATCTACAGAATACGCCAACTTAATTACATCCATTGTACAAATTCCTATCAAAGAGAAAAGCCTAATACCTGTTCATTTATTATGGCATCTTCGAAGGTAAGTCTCTTCAGGCAGGCAAGAGTCACCAATGTCAATCCATTCAGATGAAAGGAAAGAAAAATTTCGTATTTGAAATATAACACATGGCCCGCGCTAAAGATGCTACATCCTAATCGACGTTGTCAGGCATCGGCGTAAATTAATGACGAGGAAACCGCCAACAGCATCGATTCTTTGTGGTGTGCAATAACATAAATAAAGGTTCATCTTCCACCTATCTACGTCATTGTAGCATCATTCTTTCGGTGTCACCGAAATAAACTCTCTGTCCTTAATCAAGTGTTACAGCATTCACAGGAAACCCGTGTTTGTTTTGCTCCACTCGTTCAGTACGACTACACTTTCACTATTGATTCTGAACGTAGTTGAAAAATTGAAGCTGTAATTTCTCAGCAATGACCGGCAACATTAATGCTCTAACATGTGGACACTGTCACCACGCTACAGTTCTGGAATCGCTGTCGCTTGTAAATGGTAATCATGTAATTAGAAAAATTTGTTGTTATTAACTAATGCTGACATGAGGATATCTTAATTATATTTTCTCTGTGGTGTAGATCATATTTAACAAAATATGTTAACCTAATGTTGGATGCAGTCAAACTCTCATTTTACACCTGATTAAATATACATGTGTCCATGTTTTCCTCTCTGGATCAGGTAAACCATATCAAACGACACCTTAGAGATGCTCTGAGCCCCGAATCGCATTGCCAGGTATAGCTTCAACGAGAAGTTTTCTATGTATATCTAAACAACATTAACATCATTTAAATGAATGGAACTATAACTTTACGATCTGTAACACTCTCCAAAAGACTTCTCCATGAAATTCCTTTCTATTAAACCGAGATAATGGTTTACTCCTTGATGAAGATTCTCTGAAGTATCTTAAAATTTCTCTGTGAATAGTGGCTTTCAGCCTTCTGTGTACCATTGATACACAACTTTGTGACTTTAATGTATTTCGATTCATTCTTGTAGCTTAACATCTTAAGACGTTCTTTTTGAACAATTTCAGATACGCAGTTATATGGACTTTGGACTGCAATTTAGACAACAAAATTGCGGCTTCCCACTACAAACGCTCATTCAGCTTGTCATAGCATCTATTGAGTGAGAAAGTGTGATTATGAACTATTTGGTTCAAATGGCTCTGAGCACTATGGGACTCAACATCTGAGGTCATCAGTCCCTTTGACGTAGTACTACTTAAACCTATCTAACCTAAGGACATCACATACATCCATGCCCGAGGCAGGATTCGAACCTGCGACCGTATCAGCAGCGCGGTTCCGGACTGAAGCGCCTAGAACCACTTGGCCACAACGGCCGGCTATGAACTATTTATTCGATTCCAAATTATAAAACTTAACGTCATCTTTCTTTGTTGTTCAAATCTACACTGCTTTATCTTCCTTTTATTTACAAGCAGAAATTGTCATAAATTCCTATTAGCCTACGCGGGGAAAGCGTTCAAAACCTGACTTCAGTGCTGCAATCACACCATAGCAATGTTTTATATAGTGCCAATGCAAGCGTGAAACTGCTAAGTTCCGTTTGAGGTCAATTTGAATTCTCGATTTTCCTACACAACACACTTCCCTATCAAGATACTTCTAACGCTTTACACTCCAAATTAACCGTTACCCAAAATTGTGCAATTGGACATTGGTGATCTTCATCATCTCTCTGTTTTCTTTTGACAGGGCACCAGTCAGTAGCTGGAATCCGTTTACAATGTCGAGGCCACAGATCAGTTGATGGCACATAAACTGACATTCAATATATCTGAACGATTAATAGTACAGTTAATGTAAAATGTCCATTGTTTTCAGCTATGACAGTTGTGAAGGACAGAGTTGCAGATTGCTACTGGTAGCTAAAGTTGTTAGGAAAGTAGTCTCACAAGTATATTTACGACAGAGCGATGCAGTGTAACCTCTCACACAAAGCCAACAAATCTTCAACTAGAGTGTGGAGAAGAGTAGCTGTAACCATTCCTGAAAGAAACAACCTCTTTTTATCGGTTTTATTTCTGGACAACGGACGTAACGATAAATATGCAACAATAACTGAACACCTTCAAGGGAGAATGTACGTAATGCAGTCATACACTGAACCAGAATCTATCAGTGCACCAGAATTAACACATATCTTTGCATAAGAACACATGTGTAGTTTGTTCAAACCTAGTAAGAGATACTGCTAAGGAAATGCCTCATGGATCACTAAGTTACTCCATTCATAGAAGGTCAGACGTGGACTCACTCTTAATAGAAATACGTCTTACCGAGAAACACAAAAAGCAATTTCACCCAGTTCATAACTTTCGTGGAAAAGAAACGAATACCTTTCTCTATTCATGAGGCTTTGTGAAAACAAACGTTCCGTGCGAGCGCCTTTATCACTCGTAAAACCCTTCACCTTTTCGCGAGGCATCTTTTGCAATTTCTGAAGCGGTGGTAGGACTGAGGAGTTTTCAATCATCGATGAAATTACTCTGATCGACGAATATGCATTTAAAGTGCTTGCTCGAATAACCCGACTGGCGAGAAAGCGTTTAGGCCATCTCTTCTGCATCGTTATTGTTTTCCTCTTTGTAAGCAGTGTTTTCATTGATGTTCTGTAACACAACTTCGGATACAAATACACATCAAATGTTCATTTTCAAAACAGAGAAATACAATTTATTGGTATGTGCGCAGTCATAAGGTTCTGAATATGTTTAAATTTCCTTTCCTATCCTTTAGCAGTCCATGTTTGACTGTACTGGCGTTTTATCATGTAAATGTTCTATAGAGCGCAACATATACAATTTCCACTAACTCTTTGAGAATTTACGCAAGGTTGTACATATATAAATTCAACAAATATTTACTACAATAATTGTAAAACCCCACCATTTCCCAGATGAAGTAAAAAGACGGATGAATACTGAGAATGTTAGGCACCATTTCTTAAATCTAAAATATACTCCTAATGGCACGACATGATTCTGGTCTACTTTATCCCATTACCAAGTACTTAAAATTTCTATGTCATGAGGCACCGTCAAAAGTAAAAATCGAAACGTTTCATGTTGGCACATCATGTACTCACAAGTCTTTCAGACTGACACTTTTGATAGGTGAGTTTTGTGTTTTCTGCTGACTTTTTGCTTTGGATAGTGCCGAGTGTCATAAAGACTTAAAGCACTTGATAATGCGATAACGTAGTCACGAAACATGTGGTGGTAAGAATATCAGACGTACAATAAATCCTGAGTAATATTATCCATACTGATTTATGAGACAATTATATGGTGCTAAGAGATAACCTAGAAAGACGAATGACATCCTTCTCTTATTTTTTATAGATGAAAATCCTCCAGTCTCAGCACAATTTTGTACACAACCGAAGGAATTTGGGATACACCTTGACACCATGACAAAACTCTCTCTATCCAGTCTTTACAGAAACGGTGTCCTAACTGGCTTAAAGTATATAAAACAAATAAGGAGCAGAAACGTTACAGTTTGCACATATAGGTAACGTCTAGATACTGATATATTAGAAATATACAATTGACACGTTCATAGCGTGATCGTCTTGGTGGTCTTAACCACTTTATTTGTAACATTTCCCTCCTTTTTCCATCAAAGGCGTATCAATGTGCTCTTATCTATATCCGTAGTTTTAAGAACATTGGGATTATTATAAATATCTATGGCGTTCCAAGTGACAAAATTACTGTTGTTCGCTGTATATGTAAGTAAGCATCAGGGGAAAAAAAAACATAACCGAGGATGCAGGATTCTATCACTTATTACTCGTTTACTGGTGGAAATGAGTTTCATGTGTGAAAAACGCAGAGCTTCACTATCATTTGGTTTCCATTTTCAAATTTCCCATCCCTTACAAATGACTGGGTGAGTCGTTCACCGGTCTGAGGAAGGTAAGGACTTACCAACACTATTAAGAAGGTGCCTAATAAAACACTGAAAGACAGAAGAAATGAAACTAGCCTCAGTGTATAATTACTAGTTTTTGTAGTTTCTAGAACGTCTGGGTGACATAAAATACATTTATATATATAGCAACACTTGCACAGTAAGCCTCTGATAGAGTTTTACATGACGAAAACAGCTTTTCGGTGTCTTGCTCCCTTTGTCGAACTGTAAGGGTGTATCTGTGCAACACGTTTTATCTATGACATGACCAATAATTCTAAGAAAGTCCAGATGACCATGTTTACACTAGCGTTGACAACAAACATAATGTTTTAGTCTAGGCTAAAAATCAGCTTCATACAACACTCCACGTTAGCTTTTTTGTATAATTGTTTTCTTCTTTACGTAGCTGGTGCAACCAACATCCTTTTGAACACGATAATGTAATAAGTGCTTGGCCTCCGTCTATGATCTGTATTCTTCATCCTTCCCCCTACCTCAAAATTAACAATTCCTAGCAGCGTCAAGGTGTGTTGTATCACCATAGCCCTTCTGTTAATCAAATACTGCCTTAAAGCTCTTATACCTCCGATTCCGTACACCCTCATTATATGCTCGTTTTACCTATCAATATACAGCATTTTTCTGTGTATTTGCATTTCATAAGTTTCATTGTCCATATTTCACATCGAGCTAAAGCTGTACTTAAAAAAAATCCTTCAGATAAGAATTCCTAACAGGAAAATTTGTAAGGGAGACATTTCGTATTTTGAGAGAAATTTTACTTGCCAGTTGAATGAGTAATATCTACATTCTCTTTATCTACACCGTTAGTATTTATCACTCCTCCTGAATAGTAAAATTCATCTCATACTTGTTGCTTTTAATTTTCTAGTTCCATTAAGATGAGTTGATTAAATTCGACTGCACCCCATTACCCTTGTTTTCTTTTTGTTGGCATTCATTTTATAATCCCTTTTCAGGATACTAATCTTTCTGTTCAAATGACCTTCGAAATTCCTTGTCGTCTCTGGATGATACAGTATCACAGGGAAGTACTGAAGTCTTTTATCTTTCTTCCCGCATTTAATTCCTTTTCCAAACACTTATTTTCCGTTACTGTTGATCTCTGAACGGAGAGAATAATTTCAAGGGTACTATATAACATTGTCTTCTTATCTTATGCTTCCCTATTGTGGGTGACTACTGGTGTCTTCATTTTGGTGATTTAGCCGTTATAAATTCCGTTTATTTTTACGTCATTGTTGTCTAACAGTGCATAGGTTATTCTTCTGGGTGGAACACAGGCAGGCAAAAAATAGTATATGTAAGAGGCGCCCCGCCGCTAAAAACTGTATCTATGCTGTTATATAAAGACACGACGTTGTACAACTTTGTTACCAAAACAATGAAAATTCTTGACAGATTTATTCAAATTTTTTACTAGATGCTCTAATAAAAATTCAGATGGACATAGTCTACATCTTTGATGTATGGGTAAATAAATGTATGTACGGTATATAAAGTGAAACCGTTATAAGAAAGCATGTCGAGGAGTTCTTGAATGATTTATTTCAAAACTTAACACGATGCTCTAACAAACATAGGCTCTATATAATTTAGTATACATGTACATGAACAAAGTTTACTTAACATTTACATATTTATCAGTCCAGATAAGTTCAGAGAAGTACCACCAACATCTTTCTTCTGAAATTATATATATATATATATATATATATATATATATATATATATATATATATATATATATATATATATGTGTGTGTGTGTCTGTGTGTGTGTGTGTGTGTAATGCTTCCTAATATGTGTAATATTTCACAGTTATGTGGAATTTTTCCAGGCGTGTTCTAATATGCAAAATGTTAAGCCTATTCTATATTTGACGGATAACAATGAAGACTTAAATAGTGTCCAATATTCTTACTACTATCTTCTTTTCAAAATATTCCGTTAAGTAATGTACTGAAATGTAGGTTCACATGTAAGTAAAAAGAACTATCTTAGCATACCACAGTTTGGATTCCAGAAGAGTCACTCAGCTGAGAATGATACTGACACAATCATCGACCAAATATTACGTCTTAAATAACAAAATTTCGCCAGTGGGTAATTATTCTGTTCTTTCCAAGGAGATTGATTGTGTAGATCATGGTACAGTCTTAGAATAACTTACGTTTTATGGAACTGTTGTCTTTAGACACAACTGGTTTGAATGACACTTAGCAAACAAAATGGAAAAAAGCTGTGCTGAATAACTCAGCTGTACTGCTGTGAAGATAGAAAATTATAGTGAGTTGTGAGCAGTCACAAATACAATCGTACAGGGTTCAATACTGAGTCTGCTCCTATTCCTTCTATGTATACATTACCTTCCACTTAACGTTCAAGATGCAGAATTGGTACTTTTTGTGGATGATACTAGTGTTATAATAAATGCCATTAGAGAGAAAGCGAAAGAAGAGACTGTTAATGATGTTTCACAAATAACGATGAAGTGGTTCTCAGGCAGTGGACTGCCCCTACATTTTGGAAAAAGCATATTGTATTCAGTTCCGTACAACGAATTCAATTGTACACGTAAATGATACAGCACAAATATAGTGTAGAATGCTTCAGATCTTTTGGAGTACAAACTAATGAAATCTGAATGGCAAGGAGCGAATCGACCTCCTGATTTATTTTCCGTAATTCAATCCAGTAATGTCTCATGGAATAATTTTCTGGGGTAACTCATCACTCAGAAAGGAAGTACTGATGGGACTAATACGAGCTATAGGAATTGTGTGTGGTGTAATGTAGGTACCTCTTCTAGGAGTTGGGGTTTTTAAGTGCACTGTCTCAATAAATTTTTTCACTAATGACATCCATCAATAATGATATCTGCATCTACAACGTTCAGAAACGTTGTAAGTATGGACGTATATTCACCATTATTAAAACTGTTACTAGCTCAGAGAGAAGTTCAATACGTAGCGGCAAAACATTTTGATCACTTGCCCATGTGTTCATTAGTGTTAACACCAATTTTGTATACTTGTAAACTGACTCCTTCCATATCATTTCTATAAAAGAATCGTTCAAATGAATTATGGAACATGTAACTAACTAACTGACTCCGAGAGCGTCTTCTAATCATTTTTGTCAAAAGCTTTTCGTAATTCTATAAAAGCAATAAATGTATTTTTATCAACTTTCACTTTATCTTCAAAAGTATATCGAATAATTACTTTCTACATTTCTCCACAATCAACCTTCCATGTATACCTTACCAAGGCTGGTAACAACACTAAACGAGAACAATAGTAAACCTCTCTGTTGGCGGCTATACCAGTCACAGGGGACTGCCACTCAAATCATACTCGTAGATGTCGATGGTGTGTACATGTATGGAATTACATTGACGTCGACCATAACTGCTCTGTTCTTCACTTATTTTGCCAGGCAGTGTACTTTTAAAATATCGCAATGTGCACAGCAATAGCACAAGAGTAAAACGTGATTCGCATCCACTGTCGTGTAATAAGGGAGAGACCTTCTGGATTCATGCTGACAATATAAATTCTCTAATGAAATTGGTTGTAATTATGTGTGTGTTTCAAATGGACACTGTTCATTAACAAGTTGATTAAAAGGGAAATGAGAGAGATACATTTTATTTCCATTACTGATATTTGCATTCGCCATTAGTGGCAGATCTGTCAGCTGCAATTACGGTGCTCTTTAGCCTACACGAATTGTTACAATTTACGGAAATATTTACGGTAGTTAAATATGTTAAATAGTTTTAACTAAATTATTGTATATATAACGACAAACTCATCTGCTACCGTTTCTACATTTACAAGAAGCTGTTGATAATATTAAGTAAAGTGCAGTATTTGAAATTTTGAAGTTACCAGGTACAGAATACAGAGCAGGTATTTAAAACACGTTGAGGAAGTAGACTTCAGTCATGTGAGTAAAATACATGTAAAGGAAGCAGTAGTTGAGAAGAGATGACGTAAGATCATAGTTTATCGCCACTTTATTTTTTTGTATGAGTAGACCATGCATAAGGGAAAATAAGAAGAAATTTAGAAAAGAAATTAAAATTTAGAGACAAAGAAGAAATACAAAAAAATTTTTTGATGTCATTCAACTAAAGGACCTACATCACTTTAACTTAATTAGTGTCCAGAAAAGAGGTTATAAGAACCTCAACAAAACTGAAAGAAGGGAAAAAGCGAGAAGATGATATCGATCAAGTGTTGCTGATGGTATTACACGAGAAGCAGTTGACTAGTTTTGGTACTTCATCGGTAAAATAACAGAGAATGGCCGTACTGAATACAATATAAAATGTAGACTGGCCACAGTAACAAACATTCTTCAGAAAAAGAGAATTAAACTAACCTTGAAAGTGTATACTAATTAAGTAGGGTATTGAGAAGTATTAGTCTGGAGTACAGCCTTACATGGAAGTAACGTCGAAGATAAGGCCGCACAGACACGAAAAGATGTATTGTATTCTCAATGGCCTGTTGCAAGTTTTTCGTTTGGACTCCTCTCCAGAGACTTGCGTGTCCGTAACCTACTCTAGTTATCCATTCAGGGAAAGGACGCCTATATTTCAATGTGGATTCCGAACTCTGTGTCGTTTCTGTTGTCTCCTCACGCCGCTGAGAGTAAAGGTAGATCAAAATGCAATCTGAAACATCCGTGAAACGATCAAGATTCGATGTAACCACGTCCTAGTTTTCTGGTACCCTTTTCCGCTAGACCATCAGGCCAAAAAGATGTGTTGTACTGTAATGTTACGAAAGGATCCAAAATATTACGTGTTTAGATAGAGTAATCAATGAAATAGTACTGAGAAGAATGTGGAAGAGATGTATTTATCGCAAATTGAAACTACAAAAAGGAATTAGGGCATAGGAAAAATCCTGAGGAAACCTGAAATAGGTACCAAGTAGTAGGAATGTGTAACCGATAAAATTCTAGAAAAAAAATGGTTCAAATGGCTCTGAGCACTATGGGACTCAACATCTTGGGTCATAAGTCCCCTAGAACTTAGAACTACTTAAACCTAACTAACCTAAGGACATCACACACACCCATGCCCGAGGCAGGATTCGAACCTGCGACCGTAGCAGTCCCGCGGTTCCGGATTGCAGCGCCAGAACCGCTAGACCACCGCGGCCGGCAAAATTCTAGAGGAAGACCAATGTTTTAAATAGTAAGTTGGTTCAAATGGGTGCAGGTTGCAGAACTGATGACAAAGGTGAACAGAATTTCCCAAAATAAATTATGGTGGAGATTTCTACTAAAGTACACTTGAGGACAACCAGTAAAGTTCACGAAGTACTTGACTGTTCAATCGTTGTGAATGAGTAGCTGTTCATAGCATTTGTGGACAGCTGGATGTGCTATTACGTGTGGTGTGAGCTCAGTGCGTGCGTTGGAAGAAGAGTTTAGGCTCGGGGTAAGCTATTAGAAAGTGGAAGACGCAGTCTTCGTTGATGAAGTGATACGAAATGGAGGTTCTTTGTTCTGGTACGATCTTCAGTCCGAAGCCTGAATTCATGCAGTTCTCCATGTCAATCTATCCTGTGCCAACCTCTTCGTCTCTGAATAACTACCGTAACTTACACGCATTTTAATTTGCTATCTTTATTCATCTCTCGGTCTCCCTCTGTAATTTTTAACTTCCAAACTTCCCTCCAGTACTAAATTTATGACTCTTTGATGTCTCAGAACGTGTCTTGTCAACCGATCTCATCTTTAAGTCAATCTGATCTACGAACCTAGTCTTCGACGTTCTTCTGTAGTAGCAGATTTTCAATGGCGTCTAGTCTCTGCTTGTCTGAACTGTCTGTCATCCACTTATCGCTTCCGTACAAGGTTACACTTCACATAAATACCTTCAGAAATGCCTTCCTAACACTTAAAAACTATATTCAGTGTTAACAAATTTCTCTTCTTCAGAATTGCCAGTCTAGGTTTATTCTCTCTGCTTCAGCTGTCACCATTTATTGTACTTCCCAGGGAGCTACATACATCTACTAGTTACAGTGCCTCATTTCTTTATCTGGTTCCCTCAGCATCGCCTGATTTAATTTGACAAGCATTAAATACACTTGTTATTGCTCTGTTCTTGTTCTTATTACATCCTCCTTTCAACAAACAGTCCATTCCGTCCAATTGATCTTCCAAGCCTATTGCTGTCTTTATCAATATTGCATTGTCATCGGCAAACCTTAAAGTATTTATTTGTTCTCCCTGAACTTTAATCCCTCCTCTGACTTTTTCTTTCCTTTCCTTTACAGCTTACTTAATGTACAGAATGAACAACATCGGGGCAGGCTACAAACCTGTCTCACTCCCTTCTGAATCATTGTTTCCTTGTCATGCCCGTAGGCTTTTATAACTGGCAACTGGTTCCCGTATAAGTTATAGATAGCCTTTCGCTCGCTTGCTAGCCTCTGAATTTCAAAGAGAGAATTCCAGTGACTTTGTCAAAAGCTTTATCAAAGTCTATAAATGCTATAAAAATATATTTGCCTTTTCTTAACCTTTCGTATAATAGAAGTAATAGGGTCAGTACTGCCGCGTGTGGTCTTACCTTCCTCCAGAATCTAAACTGACTCTTACCTCGGCTTAGACCAGTTTTTCCATTCTACTGCCAAAATGTCGTCCCAGTACTTTGTGACCATGACGGACTAAACCGATTGGTAATATTCTCACACGTCAGCATCTTCTCTCATTGGAGTTGAAACTCTTACATTCTTCTTGAAGTCTGAGGGTGTTCCGCCTGCTTCATGCACCTTGCACATCGGGTGGAATAGTTTTGTCACGGCTGGCTCACAAACGTTTCGGTAGTTCTGACAGAACTTCGTCTTCTCCTAGAGTCTGGTTTCCACTTATATATTTCAATGCTCTGTCAAATTCTTCTCGCAGTTGCATATCTCCCATCTCATTTTCATCTACGTCCTTTACACTTTCTATAATATTGGCTTCAAGTTCATTTTCCTTATTCAGACCCTTTATGTATACTCCACTAGGCATTGTTCTTTTCCTATTTCATGCTATGCTCCCTTCACTGTTTTCTCTCTGAATGCTACCCATTCGTCTTGTACATTACTCCTTTCCCCTGTTTCATTCAATCGTTGGCTAATGCTCCCTCTGAAACCCTTAAAAAATCTGATTCTTTCAACTCATCCAGGCCACATCTCTTTAATGTCTTACATTTTTGAAGTTTCGGAAGCTTCAGTCTCATTCTCATCACCAACAAAATGTGATTAGAATCCACATTTGTGCCCGGTAATCTCCCACAGTTTCAAGTCTGGTTCCAAAATCTCTGCCTTAACGTTGTATAATCATGGTTGCCTGACATGATCTGTCAGTGCAAGAGGCAATTTATAAATTTGTACAGCTGTCTTCATATGAAAACATTTTATATATTTGCCAAGATCGCTAAGTTAACACATTAGTGGATTTGTTTGATACGATGTTGACTGTAAGGAGTATGTGACGACTAGACCTAGAGAACAACGGAAATGCTAAATCCTGAGCGGTACCACCAGATGGCGTACCTAATGCGTGATGGCAATTAAAAATAATGTAACAGGGTCAACGTTTGTATAGGATTAGAATTAACAAATGTAATTTAATATCAACAATGTATATGCACTATTAGTACATTATGTCATGCCATATATATATAATAGAGGAAATTTACACAAACGACATTTATAGCGTAACAAAATAGGATTTGAAATTATTGTTAGTTATCGCTCCAAGCGAAGGATGACCGATTTAGGAATTGTATAATAGGAAACGCAGTGCTGGAGAACAATGTAAATTAGATTTCGTGTATAAAATTTTTTTAGAAACATGCATATTCTAACAATGCATATAAAATCGATTTTATTTATTAACATTGACCCCCACCCCCACACACATGAACCATGGACCTTGCCGTTGGTGGGGAGGCTTGCGTGCCTCAGCGATACAGATAGCCATACCGTAGGTGCAACCACAATGGAGGGGTATCAGTAGAGAGGCCAGACAAACATGGGGTTCCTGAAGAGGGGCAGCAGCCTTTTCAGTAGTTGCAGGGGCAACAGTTTGGATGATTGACGGATCTGGCCTTGTAATACTAACCAAAACAGCCTTGCTGTACTGGTACTGCGAACGGCTGAAAGCAAGGGGAAACTATGGCCGTAATTTTTCCCGAGGGCACGCAGCTTTACTGTATGGTTAGATGATGATGGCGTCCTCTTGGGTAAAACATTCCGGAGGTAAAATAGTACCCCATTCGGATCTCCGGGCGGGGACTACTCAAGAGGATATCGTTATCAGGAGAATGGAAACTGGCGTTCTAAGGATCGGAGCGTGGAATGTCAGATCCCTTAATCAGGCAGGTAGGTTCGAAAATTTAAAAAGGTAAAAGTTAGATTTAGTGGGAATTAGTGAAGTTCGGTGGCAGGAGGAACAAGACTTCTGGTCAGGTGACTACAGGGTTATAAACACAAAATCAAATAGGGGTAATACAGGAGTAGGATAAATAATGAATGGGAAAATAGGAATGCGGGTAAGCTACTACAAACAGCATAGTGAACGCATTATTGTGGCCAAAGTAGATACGAAACCCACGCCTACCACAGTAGTGCAAGTTTATATGCCTACTAGCTCTGCAGATGACGAAGAAATTGAAGAAATGTATGATGAAGTAAAGGAAATTATTCAGATAGTGGAGGGAGATGAAAATTTAATATTCATGAGTGACTGGAATTCGTCAATAGGAAAAGGCAGAGAAGGAAACATAGTAGGTGAATATGGATTGGGGGTAACAAACGAAAGAGGAAGCCGCCTGGTGGAATTTTGCACAGAGCACAACCAAATCATAGCTAACACTTGGTTCAAGAATCATAAAAGAAGGTTGTATACATGGAAGAAGCCTGGAGATACTGACAGGTTTCAGATAGATTATATAATGGTAAGACAGAGATTTAGAAACCAGGTTTTAAAGTGTAAGACATTTCCAGGGGCAGATGTGGACCACAATATATTGGTTATGAACTGTAGATTAAAACTGAGGAAACTGCAAAAAGGTGGGAATTTAAGGAGATGGGACCTGGATACACTGATTAAACCAGAGGTTGTAGAGAGTTTCAGGGAGAGCATAAGGGAACAATTGGCATGAATGGGGGAAAGAAATACAGTAGAAGAAGAATGGGTATCTTTGAGGGATGAAGTGGTGAAGGCAGCAGAGGTTCAAGTAGGTAAAAACACGAGGGCTAGTAGAAATCCTTGGGTAACAGAAGATATATTGAATTTAATTGATGATAAGAGAAAATATAAAAATGCAGTAAGTGAAGCAGGCAAACAGGAATACAAACGTCTCAAAATTGAGATGGACAGGAAGTGAAAAATGGCTAAGCAGGGATGGCTAGAGGACAAATGTAGGAATGTAGAGGCTTATCTCACTAGGGGTAATATAGATACTGCCTACAGGAAAATTAAAGAGACCTTTGGAGAAAAGAGAACCAGTAGTATGAATGTCAAGAGCTCAGATGGAAACCCAATTCTAAGCAAAGAAGGGAAGCAGAAAGGTGGAAGGAGTAAATAGGGGGTCTACACAAGGGTGATGTACTTGAGGACAATATTATGGAAATAGAAGACGATGTGGATGAAGATGAAATGGGAGATATGATACTGCGTGAAGAGTTTGACAGAGCACTGAAAGACCTGAGTCGCAACAAAGCTCCGGGAGTAGACAACATTCCATTAGAACTACTGACAGCCTTGGGAGAGCCAGTCCTCACAAAACACTACCATCTGGTGAGCAAGATGTATGAGACAGTCGAAATACCTTCAGACTTCAAGAAGAATATAATAATTCCGATCCCAAAGAGAGCAGGTGTTGACGGATGTGAAAATTACCGAACTATCAGTTTAATAAGTCACGGCTGCAAAATACTAACGCGAATTCTTTACAGACGAATGGAAAAGCTAGTAGAAGCCGACCTTGGGGAAGGTCAGTTTGGATTCCGTAGAAGAAGTGGAACACGTGAGGCAATACTGACCCTACGGCTTATCTTAGAAGCTAGATTAAGGAAAGGCAAACCTACATTTCTAGCATTTTTAGACTTAGAGAAAGCTTTCGACAATGTTGACTGGAATACTCTCTTTCAAATTCAGAAGGTGGCAGGGGTAAAATACAGGGAGCGAAAGGCTATTTACAATTTGTATTGAAACCAAATGGCAGTTATAAGAGTTGATGGGCATGACAGGGAAGCAGTGGTTGGGAAGGGAATGAGACAGGTTTGTAGCCTCTCCCCGATGTTTTTCAATCTTTATATTGAGCAAACAGTGAAGGAAACAAAAGAAGAATTCGGAGTAGGTTTTAAAATCCATGGAGAAGAAATAAAAACTTTGAGGTTCGCCGATGACATTGTAATTCTGTCAGAGACAGCAAAGGACTTGCAAGAGCAGTTGAACGGAATGGATAGTGTCTTAAAAGGAGGATATAACATGAACGTCAACAGAAGCAAAACGAGGATTATGGAATGAAGTGGAATTAAGTCGGGTGATGCTGAGGGAATTAGATTAGGAAATGAGAAACGTAAAGTAGTAAAGGAGTTTTGCTATTTGGGGAGCAAAATAACTGTTGATGGTCGAAGTAGGGAAGATATAAAATGTAGACTGGCAATGGCAAGGAAAGCATTTCTGGAGACGAGAAATTTGTTAACATCGAGTATAGATTTAAGTGTCAGTAAGTCGTTTCTAAAAGTATTTGTGTGGAGTGTAGCCATGTATGGAAGTGAAACATGGACGATAAATAGTTGGGACAGGAAGAGAGTAGAAGCTTTCGAAATGTGGTGCTAGAGAAGAATGCTGAAGATTAGATGGGTAGATCACATAACTAATGAGGAAGAATTGAATAGGATTGGGGAGAAGAGAAGTTTGTGGCACAACTTGACTAGAAGAAGGGATTGGTAGAACATGTTCTGAGGCATCAAGAGATCGCCAGTTTAGTATTGGAGGACAGCGTGGAGGGTAAAAATCGAAGAAGGAGACCTAGAGATGAATACACTAAGCAGATTCAGAAGGATGTAGGTTGCAGTAGGTACTGGGAGATGAAGAAGCTTGCATGGGATAGAGTAGCATGGAGAGCTGCATCAAACCAGTCTCAGGACTGAAGACCACTACAACAACAACAACTTTGCTTCTTTATATCAATAAATAGTCAGTCTATGAGTAAAAATGTAGCTAGTTTACTACAACTAGACTCCATTTCCTAAAAGAAGCAGAGTGACTAGCTGTGTGAGTCACATGAATCGAATATTTCATACAAATATACAAATGCAGAGATACTTTATTTCAACATTCTGAACAAGCTGGCATGATCAGCAAAAATATTGTTTTAATTAGTTAGTAATCATGACTGTGTCTGTCCTGTAATACTGGGTTTATGAGTTACGAGTATATCAGTACCATTTATTAGAAGTTCTTCGTTTCTGCTATTCTCACAAGACCTTTTATATATGCAAAGTGAAAGTTTCTTATTAGTGACATCATGCAATGCGCAATCGCTTTAGAATAATATCCTTAAGCATGCTAACGATTTGACAAAATATTAGTGGCGTTTTTTTTAACTCGTGGAACTGAACTCCGTCCAACCAGGCCTCGAAAGTCCCTACAGTACCGACCGACTGCCGTGTCATCCTCAGCCCATCACATAAAAATTAAAAATAAACCAAACTCGATATTTTTTCTTGAACTACATTAATAACATACTTCTGCAAGACATATTGATGCATAGTGAGCAACCAGAACCTGAATATTTCATTTAAAACTTTTTTCAAATATTCATTTTATATCTTTCACTTACTTCATCATTTAAGTTTAATAAGTCTAACTGTCTGGAGAGAAAAAGTAGTAATGGCCATTCTAGTACTATCGAAGTATACATCGCTATAATTAATAATATTAAAAAAACGTGAGGTAATATGCAATACCTTAGCCTCATAATATGATAGAAGAATTATTCACCACTTTTTTCGGAATCTACTTCGCACTTGGAACATACAATAGTCTTTTTTCTGTGTTTACCACAATGTGTATCTCTTATAATTGTTGTACATTATTGTTGTTTTGTCCACTTTGTTGTTGTTTTCAGCTTTTGAACGGCATTCACTAACGCACAAATGACATCTACCTTTACCTCTATGAGCTTCCTTTGCACCGAAATTCTGCTTGATTATCCGCCCGAGACTACTCTGCATGTTTGAAACTACAGGTTTTGGCAGTCCTGCACTATTTGTAGCCATTTCTTCAATGTACGGCTCCGTGAGCTGTAGTCCCAGTTCTTGAAGGAAAAGTCGTAACTTACTAGGTTTTTTTCTTATTCCAGGCTGGGAAGTTCAACAAAAATAGTGTACAATTATTTACTGCTGATATGTCCACAACAGCATAGAAAACAGACAGAGGCCACCTTCTTGTAGCCCTTGTAGTTGAATATTTCCTCACCATTTGATCTATTGTGTCAACGCCACCTTAAGTCTCATTACAATATAAATTTATAACTCTTTTCTTCTGAGTGTCAGTAGATGAAACAATTGCCGCTTCATATTGTTAAGATGATAAAAATAGCAGATTTCGTTTGGGTTTTTCACAGGGGATATAAGAAACAACTGTGATTGGAATATTTCCAGTACTAGTATAACGGAAAGCAGATTTACTAGAATATAACTCTCGCCTTGAGATACCTTTCAGTTCTTGACGTATATGTTTCCTTGTGCTGTTCCCACAGGAGTTAGCTTGTGATCCCTCCATAGATCTTCTGCCAAGTCAATTGAACTGTAATATCTTCTGGGGTGACATTTCGCACTGAATCATGTATAAGAACCAACAGGCGTTTGATCACAGTCGCAGGGGAATTATTTGTTGTATACCATCATTTCATTTCCCAGCATAAAGCTCCTTGTGAATACCATATCTGGTTTTAGCGTCTGTGAGCATGCGTGTAAGTATACTGTATGTACCAGGTTTTCCCTTCATAGAAACCTGGAAGGTACACCAGCCACGGAAAAATGACGATATTTCATCAATAAGAGTGTGCATCCCAACAGAGTAATATTTTGGCGGTGATTCATTCGTTTCATCAAAAACTTATAGTATCGCAGCAAATTTACCATGTTTACTGCGATCGCTTCGCGACTCTCCGTCGTCAGATCTTACTATTTTAGAAAGCTGCTGGAATCTGGTTCGGCTCGTGGTAGTAGTATAAACAAACCGTCCTGAAGTGTAGGACCATAAATCTATAACAGATGACTTACTGTTGGTTTTCTTCCCCATAATAATAAGTAGCCCTAAATGTATCATGAATTCCATTCCGCCTGTCATGGGTGTTTCCTGCCTCAGTGCTTTCTCGTTCTGTCACTATGTTTTGTGCTAACCATCTTCCAATGTGAGGAGGTTTGGAGCTATAAATATTTCCACTGCTTGTAATATACTTGTCACTTAACTTCATCTGTTTCAGGTGCCCAGAGTTCATCTTCAGCGTCTGTGTGTACTTTATGAATGTCCACATCCTCACGCACAACACATTCCTGTTCAGCTTCACTCACTATGTCGTCAGTTTCATCCAATTCAGTTTTGGAATCTGTAGATTCTTCCAAAATCTGTGGTATCTCTCTGTCATTAAGTAACTGTCAATACATTTTCAATCACAATTGTATCTAACACTGTACTAGGTGCCACTAAACAGCAAACAATATAGAATCAAAGGGAAATGAATCATTGTTGAGACCATTGTTGCTGTGAAACCAGAGAAATATAATGTCCATGTGTTCTAAGGTCAAGTAATGCTATTACCTATGGAGTAAGATGACCGTCGTGGGAACTCAAATCTATAGCCAAAGGTGGGGGGGGGGGGGCAGGGGAGAGAGACTTTATGACCACCTCCCTTAAACTTAAATTTTCCGATGAGGCTTAAACGAAAACTGTAAAACAATCATAGATTCTGGAATAAGTCTTCATTACAGACAATACATAGTTTTTACAAAATGTTAAAAAATGAAGTCCGTGAGCAGATTTCAATATTTTTAAAAAGTCGACCTTAAGTACTCCCACACTTGGTATTACAATGGTTAATCCAATATATCTAAACGTTTCAGTACGGTGCAGTTAAAGCTATGTTTGCGTTCGATGAGATGGACGTTGGGAAGGTGCCAAAGCCAAGAGTCCTGTCGGTGGGGAGGAAGGGGAGGGAACTAGTTTTTAGGTATCAACGATAAATCGTGCCATGACATAGTGAAATTTCAGTTGAACGGATATTTCGTCAGACTCATACATTTTGTGGGTGGCAATGAAAGTTATGTCATAGGTATAATTGAGCAGAGAAAAAGAGGGAAACGACGTAGACACGTTTACAAGGAAAGGATATTAATGGCTATTGCAAGAAGGCTGGAAGCACTCGTACATATATGAATGGAGAATCTTGCATTGTGTATTGTTTTAAAGTGATACATGGAGAGCTGTGAACCTGAAAAAGTTACTTAGTTATAATTGTTTGAATATGAGACGACGTACAGACGATGGCTTTTTCTGTTCGGGGTTAACAAATATGACGAAAGGGCATTTCTAATGTTGATGAGAATATAGTTCGAGAAAGTGATACTCAGTCATATATATAGGACAATAGATCTTGTGAAGAAATGGGCAATGTCTAAAGTTTTTACTGAAACGGCTGATGAAGATTAATTTAATGTTACTAAAGTCGGGTACTAGGCTTGCAGGACGTACACACTTCAGTTGGCTAAGACACAAAATACATCTTAGTGTGAAATATTTTTGGTTTGATTGAAACGCCTCAGATCTGGATAAAATCTTGAATTTTGAACGAAACCCTCGATCGTCTTCGTCTTCGCCTTCGTCGTAAACAACTGACTGTGTGGCTCCTGCGTTTCTGATCTTTTATAGCCTTAAGACATCCTGTGAGAGGTGGGCGTATTATTACGCCATGCTACGAGACATGGTGTCTGAGTCTGGGCTCGTGGCGAAGAACACCTAAAGTTACGTAAGAAATCCAGCATCTGTGTAATCAGCAGTTGGTGAGAACAATCTCGTAATTAAATAAAAGACGAGGTTTGATGAAGCAAGAAAAAAAAATTGTACCCACGCTTTTACAGATTCGGACTCTGTTTTTGAAGATACAGTACTAGTATGACTTCAACGAAGACAGCGGCAATTATCTTAGAGGTCTATGGAAGCGATCAACCAACAAAGAGAAGGGACGGATATATGTGGCAAATTCTTGCGAAATGCCTGCGAGGGTCGTTGCACCACCAGTACAGGCATAGCCACAGTCACTGCATGGCGTAATACTGACGTATGACGACCTATGAGAAACCGTCTGTGGACTATAAATGGTCACCACAACGTCAGCTGCGACCTCTAAATTCTACATCATCCTCGAAATTTTACTTTTCACCCTGCCTTCCGCATCTGTCTACCCTCCCGAACTCGTATCAACTTCCTACATATTTTCCTCTTCTTCATAATCTTCAGATCCTATAAATTAACCTCAAAACTCAGACCCAACACGAAACTTTCATCCACTACACTGCTGTGCCACAGATATCCATACCCCACCTTCCATGCACTTGGATGCGGCGTTATCTACCGTCTCCTACCGAGTTTTCAGCCGACTCGCACTACCCAAAGACGAAAATCGTCCCGAGGTACACCCTTCTTTAATCGTCAAGCCACAACCCTGCAACTCACAGCCTTACTTCACTTTCCTCCCTTGTCCTTCCTCTCTTTCAATGACTTTTAGTCGCCACCTACGTTTTGACAAGGCCTCAAACGCACCATTCCACCTCTGTCACGAACATGTTCGTTTTTATCCACCGCAAGCATCACCACTACACCGCAGCAGCATTATCATCAGTCACTATATTTTAACTGTAAATGTAATGACCTAAAAATTTCAAAGTACATAAAAACTGTATACCGGAGTGTATTAAGAAAACATTTACGGTCATCTGTCTTAATGCATTTTAAAAATTGTTTTCAACACACAAAACCTTGTGCTACTTTCTCGTCCTGTCAAGGGGACCTGAAATGAGAATAAAGAAGAATAACAACGACAACCGTAAGTTGTCCCTGGCGATAGACGAATTTGTCGGAAGCTGGAAAGCAGATAATAAATAATGATTGTCTTATACAAGGAAGTCGACACGAGAAACATCGATGTCAGAATCATGGGTAGTACGTACATGGATTGTATGGTGGGTCATGGTGGATCTGAGTTGAAAGAAGAGTCGTGCAGTTGGTCCACATTAAGATTTGAAGGAACACGGCGTAGCGCGCACAGAAGCGGAGTCAATCACAAACCTAACAACAGTTACAGCAGCACGTCTTCGACGAGCAACATACCGGTGTTACGAGCATTACCCTGCTTCGACAACTCTTAGCTTTGTTCGGTCCTTCTCAGAATTACTCGTTAAAGACCAAAGTTTCATTTGGCAGTGCGATGAGACATTGTTTCCTACGGCTAATTGTATGGCATATTACAGTCGGCACGTCTTACTTCCGTTTCACAGAATTACGTTTCAAAGATGTTTGTTCATCTCTGTTTAATCGTGCTATAAATAAAATTCGTAAGTCCAGTGGTTATTTGCACAAAACGAGGCAGTCCAGCAGTCTATCGTCCCAAACTTTGAAAATGAATGTGAGTCACAGAAGAGAAGGATGAAAATTTTCAGTGTCTGTTACGCACTCACACAATCGACAGCTACCGCAAATTTCGTATGGAACGCCTTTACGACAACAAGAAGAAAAATTTAAAGCTTCAGTTGATGATGAAAGAGCAGTAATACGACGATCGACAGACGATTTGTACGGTATTCATTATTTTATACATCAAGAAGTATTTGGTTCTAAATCATCAGGGATGGAGCACATGATGAAATTAGTGGTACGAACAGATAATTTTCATAAATAGGTAGTCTTATTAAATCGTCAGTCGCAACAGTTTTTCATAGAATTGAATGAAAGGTATGAAAAAGTTATATATTACCGCAAAAAAGTTTTCTAAAACAGGGGACATACTTTGAACGAATTTTAGATTTGAGACCTACAGTTGTTGAAATTCCGAAGGTAAAACGAAAGGTGGAACGAAAGTTAGAACATCTGGAATGAATTGCAAACCTGCTTTTTAAGTGAACTTTACTGCACACTACGTACATTAGAGCGTTGCATGGTGAGATAAAGCTTCTCTCTGCTTTGGTGGGGACACTTTTAAAACGGATTCTTTTATTGATGAGGAGTTGCTTCTTACATAAAATCATTTCCGTCAACCGGTCGTTTCGAAATGCTTGGCCGGCACGATCACCTGACCTAAAACCCTGTGATTTCTTGTTGTGGGGCTACCTGAAGGACAGGGGACATTCAGACATGTGCTGATCTGAATCGCAGCATAACAAGCAAGGCAGCCAGCATCCCCACGGACATGCTTCGTTCTGCTCTGCAGAACGCAATCTTGCGCTTTCAGACTCTTCTGGACAGTCGTGGGTGCCATATTGCTCCCCGTATGTGTCGGAAATGGTGCTGGTATCTAATGAAATGATGTACCACAGCAGAACATTACCGTTTCAGTTGACCTGATTCTGCATTATTTCTCTTCATCCATGTTCTTGACGTTAATGCTACCATTTTTGGTCCTCGTACGGTTATAAAGTGTTAAATAGTGAAAGTTTAATTATAACCACCCCGTATTTTAATGAACCCCCTAAGATACTGTTCGAGGTGAACAACATTTACGTGTGAATGGTTTCATGTATCATTTACTGTCATAGAACAAATATCAAATGAAAACTGCTGTCTAACCAGAGTAAATGTAACTAATAGTTTGCATTCGTGTAACATATAGTAACTGTAGATCATATGATAACTTATCAGTAATACCAAAAGTGAAAAAATGGTAAAAAATAGATGTGAACGGTTGATGTCCCGCAGACCATCAATCACAAGGGCAGATTTACAAAAACATGGTGTACGTAATCGTTGGTGCCAGCGACCACATACTCGAACTCTCAGTGCCAGGCCGTTAACCAGATATTGCGTATGAATGTTCAGAGTAATGCCAGTATTTGCCACTACAGGGGAACATGCTGTCGTTGTTGCGCCGTTCCAGGACAGAGAGTGACGGCCGTGCTGCTGTTTTCCCCGCAGGCGTGCCGGTGCCGTTCGAGCTGACGCCGATCCTGAGCGTGCTGCTGAGCGTGGCGACGGTGCTGCTGCTGGCGGTGGCGGGCATCGTGGGCTCGCAGCGCGTCCGCTCCAGCAAGCAGCGGCAGCAGGACGCGGCCGCCGCCGCCGCCGCCCGCCAGGCGCTCGACGCCGCCCAGGGCGCGATCAAGGCCGGCCCCGACGTCGAGGACCCCAACCCCGACCTCATCCCGCCCACCAGAGGTAAACTACAAGTCCGTCGTACTGTACTGCACAGCTTCGGTAAAAGTCATTCCCTACACTGACGGAAACAATCACGCAATAACAAAAACATTAATCAGTGTAGAGTAACGAAATTTCGCAATACTTTTTGTCTAGATATATTTAATTGAATAACATTGGAAGATCAAAGGTTGTATTGTACTTGTATTGTACGTTAATCGGGGACCTAGAAACGACGGAGAGGCTCCGTCCCCGCCGCAGCCCCAGTGGTCCACAACCCCACGACGACTACCGCTGTCCACTTCACACCTCCGCCGCCCCACATCGAACCCAGGGTTACTGTGAGGTTCGGTTCCCGGTGGACCCCCCCCCCCCCCCAGGAAACGTCTCACACCAGACGAGTGTAACTCCTGTGTTTGCGTGGTAGAGTAATGGTGGTGTACGCGTACATGGAGAAGTTATTTGCGCAGCAATCGCTGACATAGTGTTGTTGAGGCGGAATAAGGGGAACCAGCCCGCATTCGCCGAGGCAGATGAAAACGGCCTAGAAACCATCCACAGACTGGCCGGTTCACCGGACCTCGCCACAAATCCGCCGGGAGGATTCGTGCTGGGGACCAGGCGCTTCTTCCCGTCCGGAAATCCGTGCGTTACACCACACGGCCAACCCGGCGGGCAAGATCACAGGTTAATGTAAGCGCGAGGTAAACCATTGCAAATGTGAGATGCTGGTACGTTAATAACCAGTGTAAACGCCAAAATGTTGAACGCAAGCATTCAAATGGACATCCATTGTGTTGTACAGATGGTGGCGTCAGTTTGCCTGTTGCATTTGGTCGATCAATACAGGGATAGCTAATGCGCGTTCTGATGCCGCAGGAATCGCCATCCGATCATGTCCATATATGCTCTACTGGAGACATATGGCGATCGAGCGAGGCAAGGTATCACGTCGACACCCTGTAGAGCATTCTGGGTTACAACAGCGATATGTGAGCGAGTCTTATCCTGTTGGAAAAGACCGCCTTGATTGCTGTTCATGAATGGCAGTAGAACAGGCCGAGTCATCAGATTGACGTACAGTTTTGTAATCAAGCTTCACGGGCTAACCACGAGAGTGGTCCTGCTGCCATGCAAAATCGCATCCCACACCATTACTTCCAGTAGCAGGTCCACTTGGTCTAGCACGCAGACAGGTTGGATTTAAGTCCTCAACTGGCCCCCTTCTAACCAGGATGTGGGAAACACTGACACCGAGGCAGATCCAGCTTTCATGAGAAAACACAACAGACTTCGACCCTGCGCCCCAATGAGCCCCCGCTTGACACCACCGAAGATGCAAGTGACGGTGGCTTGGGGTCAGCACAATGCACGCTACACGCTGTCTCGCTCGGAGCTATTCTCAAAGTAACCGATGTGTAATATTTCTTTCTGTCAATTTGAGACCACCTGCTGCTCAAATTGCTCCTGCAATCATAGTACGATGCGCCAGAGCCTACGCTTAACACAGTGGTCTTCCCTTTCGTTACTGCAAGTTGGTCGTCCACAGTCCGATTTTCTTGCGACTACACACACTCTGCTAGTAATCATGTACAGTGGAACGTTCCTGCCAAATCTTTTTGCAAAATCGCAGAAGGTACATCCAGCTTCTCGTAGTTGTATTACACGACTCATTCAAACTCAGTGGGGTATTAATAAAAGCGTCTGTTTTGTCTTACGGGTATCCTTGGATAATATAAACTCGACACATCGAGTATAAAAAAAGTGACATTCACCAGTGTTACAGCGTGTATTTAAAGCAAACCCGATATCCATCCTCATGGTGGCGCTACTAGGGCCACTCTTAGGCAACTCGCACGAAATTTAAAAAGACACAATCTTTCAGATGTACGAACACGCTTATCAACTTACAACTTCTTCTAGGTACTGAGATTTTTTTTTCCGGAAGTGTGTAATCGCAGAATGTAAAAAACTACATATAAAAATGTGTGCAGTTGTTAATGGAGATAAAAACGTTCTCTTCTTCTATGAGACACAAATGTCACAAGTCCACCGTTTCTTCACTAAGGGTACTTGACATGTTAGACGCTAGACTGCCAACTTTCACAGTTATTTCAATTGCTTCATATGCAACACTTTAACACTGGAAACTGATATGCGACATAACAATATATTGCTGCTATGAAGGGTAATTTTTCTTAACTACAACCAATTACTACAATCCAATGGACTCCACAACTCATTTCCTGGATGTCCAGCATATTGGCTGCGAAATTCCGCTGTCAAGCATGGTGCAAAGCACTGACCCTTCCCAGAAGTGACTGAAATTATTTCATGCCACGCCCTGGTTGTGAGTCGCCTAGGCCTCCACATGACCAGAAATGTGGCATGGTCTTAACAAAATGGGCAGATTTTCCAGTAATACCCTCTGTGTAGACCCAGCGGTAAATGTCTTTGACTACAGCCTACACCGGAAACGACACTATGCCACTGTTGTCATGTGGGTCAGCCAGCCTCTAGCTGTGTCTCCGCTAGCTGCTGCCCTATGGGCTGCTCCTAGATTTGCTACTGTCGGTGTCTGACATGATTCAGTGACCTTGTCATCAATCGGCCCCTTGTCGTCTCCAATGTGCCCTCGATCCACTACTCCCGCTAGGTGCGTCTCACACCTTACCTCCTGCCTGAGCAGGAGGCTGTCCAACGCATATGCGCCTGGTTTCCGGAGGAAAGGCAGCTCCATGCATGCGCCAAAACACGGCCGAATACCTGCCCGGAATTCTCGGACCGACTACCGAGAAATATGTCGCCTTGAGTTCCGCTGAAGCGGTCTCTGCCGCCTGGGCTCGTCGCTCGCCATTGAGGCGCCTCCAGTGGCTACTCTAGAAATTCTTACTACATAGAGTACGATTTTAGTACCAATGCGTTTATAATTTCAGAACCACCGAGAAACTGTCGCTTCGCAACGAACGCCCTACTCACCATTCTTAACCGTAAACTGGAATTTAACAGTATCAATGGACAATGGACTTTAACAAAACAATACTTTAATATTTTTATGTTGTGTTTACATGAAACCTTCTACTGAGACCTACAGGTTTATTGTCTATGATTATAATGTAAACGACTTAGCTGATATGCATTTTATTTGTTGGGTAGGCACGATGTAAGAATCTAACGGCAAGGTGGCTACATGTAGAACGATTTTCGGGAAAAACGTTATCAAATAATTTCACATTTCGAAGAGCTGATTGTCATTGTCCTGAAATGGGGTCCGTAGTCCACCGTTCCTCAATATTTTATATATACTGAAAAGCCAAGGAAACTGATACGCCTTCCTAATATCTTGTAGAGACCAGCCAGCATGCAGAAATGCCTCAAGATGACGTGGGAAAGGACTCTACTAAAGTCTGAGGTAGTGATAGAGGGAATTGACACCACGAATCCTGCAGGGCTGTCCACAAATCCGTAGGAGTACGAGGGGGCGGAGACCTCTTCTGAAAACACGTTGCACGACATCCCAGATATGCTCAATAGTGTTCATGTCTGGGGAGATTGGTGGCCAGCGGAGGTGTTTAAACTGAGAAGAATAATTCTTTGTCCACTCTGTAGCAGTTATGGACATCTGGGTGTCGCATTGTCCTGCTGGAATTGCAAAGTCAGTTGGAATGCACAATGAACATGCATAGATGCAGCTGATCAGACAGGATGCTTACGTACGTGTCACCTGCCGGAGGGATATCTAGAAGTATCACGGGTCCCATACCAATCCAACTGCACACGTCCCACACCCCCGATGACAAGTAGGGCCCACAGATACAACCTGTACACGTTCATTTGCTCGATACATCTTGAAACGAGACTCGTCCGACCAGACAATATATTTCCATACATCAACAGTACAATGTCGGTGTTGACGGGCCCAGGCGAGGACTGAAGCGTTGTATCGTGCAGTCATGAAGCGTAAACGAGTGGGCCTTCGGCTCCGAAAGCCCATATCGATGATATACACTGAATAGTTCTGACGATGAGACTTGTTGATGGCATTGAAATCTCAGCTATTTGCGGAAGTGTTGCACTTCTGTCACCTTGAACGATTCTCTTCAGTCGTCGTCGGTCCTGTTCTGGCAGGATCTATTTCCGGAAGCAGCGAGCTCGGAGATTTGATGTTTTACCGGATTTCTGATATTCACCTTACTTTCGTGAAATGGTCGTACGGAAAATACCCCATCAGAGCTGCCTCTGAGATGCTGTGACCGATCGCTTGTGCGCCAACTATAAGACCAATCACTTAAATCTTGGTAATCTGTCATTGTAGCAGCAGTAACCGATCTAACAACTGCGCCAATCACTTGCTGTGCTATATAGGCCTTGCCACCCGCAGCGCCGTATTCTGCCTGTTTACAAATCTTTGTATTTGAATACGCATGCATGTACCAGGTTCTTTAACACTTCAGTGTATATGTATATGCCTATGCTATTTCGAAATACTGCTACAATACATTGATGAAACCAGATTCAACGGGCGTATATTGCTCTCTGTCTTAGAGGTAGCACGCGGTAAGTTGACGGACTTTGCTCTACAAACCAGACTCAGTGCAGTCAATAATAACCACTAAATTTATTTTTAATTTAGTAGTAAAAATTTAGATATTGAATGCATTGTGCAGTACTGCTAACAGCTTTATGTAAGTGCATTATACTAGTATAAATGTTTTATAGAGTCAGATTGTATTTTGCTTTGGTGTCCTTTCTCTGAATTACTAAGTCTTTGAATTCATAATTTTTTTGTCAATAAGCTCGCGTCCATCATTTAGCGTTATCGTGCCTCCCTTTTATTATCTCTGGCTTTGCATCAATCATATTCGGCTACAAGAAGGCCTATTTAGAACGGTTGGAAAGGCAGTTCTGGCAAGATGGAGTAATGTGGTGTGAGGTACACTATGCCACTGGTGTCATTTGGGTCAGCCAGCCTCTAGCTGTGTCTCCGCTAGCTGCTGCCCTATGGGCTGCTCCTAGATGTTCGGTACGGGTATTCTAAGAAAGACCGCCTAAATTGTGCTTCTCCGCTATTGGCTGCTGCGTTTCGAAGTTGCGCGCCAAAATGACAATGTTCTGTTATTAAAAAATTAGACCAAATAAACAGCTTATTTATTTGCATTTCAGATTAAAGCAACTCTCAATAGCGTACCATCATTTCATTATTTCACGAGTATTAATAAATAGCAGGATAAAAAAGACTGTTAAACAGAAGGACACTTTGGTTCTCTTAGGATCGCGCCTAACTAGGACGGCGGCTCTGAGCACTATGGGACTTAACATCTACGGTCATCAGTCCCCTAGGACGGCGGGTAAAGTGCTTCGGTTGTAAGATCAGAGCTGTTTTCTGTGTTCCCTCCTATGATAGTGGTGCCACCTGCCGTCTGTCAGTGGTCATTTTAAAAAAAAGTTATTCTTCAATATATATGATACATAAACAACCCACCACCTTAAACAATTAGTGGGGCCTAATTGAGACAATTCAAGTGTTATTACTACAGCTTATTCTATGGTTAGTTCATCTGCTCACATTATGGTCACTACTATTGAGTCTAGATTCTGTTAGTCTAGTTCTACTTATGCTAATCTACTTCTACCTGCAGCGTTACAGGTGTGCCAGCGTTGTATAAACCTGCGTTGTTGGCCGTGTTCACCGAGCTAATCCCGGTGAACATGCCGCTGGCACAGGGCTGACCCGGAGTTGCTGATCGCTGCAGTACTATACTTGTGTTGCTATCCTAGCTTATCCTAACCTAACCTAATATTTAACCTAATGTCGGATTCGGTGAGTGTCTGAATCGGTAAGAAAGGCGCACTCTCCCACGAATCCAAGACGTTGCGGATTCCAGCCGTGAAGCGGCTGACCAAGTCCACGCCTCGGCGGAACGGGACAAGTGCACAGAGTCAAGTCAGTAGCCATGTGAAATCTTAATTGTCGTTCCTTAGGAATTCCTTTATGACTTTGTGTGAGACCTCATTTGCCAATTTGTTCAAGATAAGAACTGGTCCTCATGCCTGAGCAAGTGGTACGTGTCATGGTTGGGTAACTGATGACGTAATTGCGCCGCTACGTCGTCGAAGAGGTGGCAATCACACACCACATGTTCTGGGGTGCCTGATGTGGCCCCACAGTCACACACTGGTGTAGCCCGTTTCCCGAACTGGCATAGGTATGCCGTGTAGTGTCCATGACCCGTAAGAAAGTGCAGCAGTCCTCTTGAAGGTTTGAAATATTTTAATTACAGCCGCACCCTGATATTGGGCAGTAATTCGTGTGTTCTGCGACCGGTTTCTTCATTGTCCCACTGTTCTTGCCAGAGCTCTTCCCCCCTGCGTTTGATTTCCATTTTGTTTCCCACGTGAATCCCCATTAGTTCGATTATCTTATCCCAGTTTCCCTTTTTGACCCAGTACCATGTCGCTTGCTCTCTGATATTTATATCGAGCGGGTTGGTCATTGCACGTTGACGTCGAAAGTAGGCGGTGGACAGATTAATGTGACTGAGAGTGTATTTTAAAGGGACGAGTACAGAGCGTTGCTCTCGCCAGTGGCTAACAGCCGAAATATGCTGCTTTATGGAGGGGAATGGAAATGTCCTTCAATGAATTTGTGATACTGGACATGCATAAACATTGAAAAACCTATTTGTGATACTGGACATGCATAAACATTGAAAAACCTATTTCATCAACATGTCAGTTGGGTAGTACGTTTGGGGACTGCTCTCGGGGGCCAGTAGTGGGTGTTAACGACCGGCTTGCCCGACAGGTGTGGTCGCAGCCGGCGCCACCCCGCAGGACTCCCCTGGGAACGACGCGGCGCCGAGACACCCGCAGTTGGTGCCGGGCGTCGCCGCCGCTGACCGCAACACCACCGGGCCCTTCTACCAGGCGCCCAGGCTCTGGACGCTGCGCCAGACGGTACGTACCACTTACGTCCACATCATTTCTTACAGTACTCCCTTAAATGTCTCGCAGAGGGTTCTTCAGACAACCTTTACTATTTCGCTACAGTCCAATTTTCTAACAACGAGTGGAAAATACGAGCGCTTTAACCTTTCTGTATGCCCGTTGATTTTTCTTGTATTATTATGATGATCATTTCGCCATATGTAGGATGGTGACAGTAAACTTCGAGGGCGTGCTGAAAAGTAATGCCTCCGGATTTTTCATGTGAAACATCTTAAACCAGGGCCAACTACGGCGTGCCAGAGTTCCCGTTGGCCAGTTATGTGGGACGCTTGCGAGAACAAGTCTCGGACCCTCTCCTCTTTGCTCGGACCTCCCAGAAATTACTCGGTGCAGAGCGACATTTCGTTGAGGCACTTTTCGGTCGTTCCAGCTAGTTCGACAGAGTCGTCGTATCAGCGCTGTTTGTGTCAGAATGAAGGACG
Source organism: Schistocerca cancellata (assembly GCF_023864275.1). Lineage (NCBI taxonomy): Eukaryota > Metazoa > Arthropoda > Insecta > Orthoptera > Acrididae > Schistocerca > Schistocerca cancellata. The sequence continues at coordinate 447,713,780 of NC_064630.1, read as the reverse complement.
TTCACAAGTATGTTGACCAGTCATCGCAAGTCCACAGAACATAATGAGAAAATAGAGGGATGAGAGTTCACAATATATATGTGGTGTTACCGCAAGGCACCACACGTGCTAGGTTGTAGGCATCAAATCGGCCGCGGTCCGTCAGTACACATCGGACCCGCGAGTCGCCACTGTCGACGCTAGCAGACCGAGCGCCACCACTCGGCTGGTCTTACGAGACAAGCTAGCGTACGGCCCAGTTCTACAGTCGACTTTAATAAGAATGCTTCACTCGTTATAGCTTCAGAAATCTCAATTCCTGAGACGCTAGTTAGCAGAGGCTTCAGCTAATTCATTAACTACGACCTAACCAGGCGTCACATACGGTTTATGCATTGACAATTGATCTATATGCGTGAAGCAATCACAATTGTAAAGAAATATTGGCAGTTCAGTCTATAACTGCACTTGTAAATATTATTGTACAAAGTCAAGATCGACGTTCACCGCTGATGCTGAATTAAAGCTATGTATTTTATTGTATACCTGTCTACTAACTTTCTAATCACCTAAGATGTTCCATATACATCCCGTCAAGTATGGTTCATTGATCCTCACGTCAGCCTACGTGATCAACGCGTGACATTAATGGCCACCTCTTGTGTTCAGACTAAGAGTCAAATTGCGTGGCTCAGCCGGATCACCCTTTTTCCATGAGGCCCATAGTTCCGCCTCATACACAACAATACACGATGAGGAGCCATAGTTCATGGGATACTTCCTAATATCGTGTCAGACATCGATTTCCCCGCCGTTGTTCAGCAAATCGACGTGACATGGACTCAACTATTCGTTCTAGGTCCATTGCAGAAATACTGAGCCACGCTGCCTCTATATCTGTCCATAATTGCGAAAGTCTTGCCAGCGCAGGAGTTTATGCACGAACTGACCACTCGATTAAGTCCCATAAATGTTCGATGCAATTCATTTGGACAATTCGGGTGACCAAAATATTCGCTCGAATTGTCCAGAATGTTCTTCAAACCAATCGCGAATAATAGTGGCACAGCCTCGTGATGACTGGGTGTTGTGTGATGTCCTTAGGTTAGTTAGGCTTAGGTAGTTCTAAGTTCTAGGGGACTGATGACCATAGATGTAAAGTCCCATAGTGCTCAGAGCCATTTGTACCATTTTTGAATAGTGGCACACTGAAATGGCGCATTGTCATCCACAAAAATTCCAACGTTTTTTGGGAACGTGATGTCCGTGCCTGGCTGCAAACGGTCTGTAAGTAGCCGAACATAACTATTTCCAGTCAATGATTGACTGAATCGAACAAGAGGACCCAGTCCATATTATGTAAATACAGGGCATACCATTACGGAGCCAACATAGCTTGCACAGTGCCTTGTTTCCATGACTTCGTGGCATCTGCGCCACCCTCGAACACTACCATCAGCTCTTAACATCTGGTCCGCAGCTCGTGGTCGTGCGGTAGCGTTCTCGTTTCCCGCGCCCGGGTTCCCGAGTTCGATTCCCGGCGGAGTCAGGGATTTTCTCTGCCTCGTGATGACTGGGTGTTGTGTGATGACCTTAGGTTAGTTAGGTTTAAGTAGTTCTAAGTTCTAGGGGACTGATGACCATAAATGTTAAGTCCCATAGTGCTCAGAGTATTTGAACAATTTTTTTTTTCTTAACATCTGAAACTGGGACTCATCTGACCATGTCACGGTTATCCAGTCGTCTACGATCCAACTGATATGGTCACGAGCCCAAGAGAGGCGGTGCGGGCGTTGTGCTGCTAGCAAAGGCACTCGCCTCAGTCTTCTACTGCCATAGCCCATTAAAGCCAAATGCCACCACACTGTGCAAACGGATACGTTAGTCGTTAAGTTCAAAAATGGCTCTGAGCACTATGCGACTTAATTTCTGAGGTCATCAGTCGCCTAGAACTTAGAGCTACTTAAACCTAACTAACCTAAGGACATCACACACATCCAGGGTCGAATCTGCGACCGTAGCGGTCGCTCGGCTCCAGACTGTAGCGCCCAGAATCGCACGGTCACTCCGGCTGGCAGTCGTCAAGTCCCACACTGATTTATGCAGTTATTTCACGCAGTGTTGCTTGTCTGTTAGGACTGACAACTCCGAACAAATGCCGCTGTTGTCGGTCGTTAAGTGAAAGCAGTCGGCTACTGCGTTGTCCGTAATCAGACTAAATGCCTGAAATTTTCTGTTCTCGGCACAGTCTTGACATTGTGTATCTCTAAATATTGAATCTCGTAGCTATTTCGGAAATGTACTGTCCCTTATGTCTGCGTTGAGAGACGGATACTTAACGTCGTGCGACCATAATCATGTCGGACAACGTTTCACATGAATTTGATGAGTACAAATGACAGCACCGCCAGTGCACTGCCCTTTTACACTTTATGTATGTGGTACTAACGCATTCTGTGTATGTGGATGTTCCTATCCCATGACTTTCGCCACCTCATTGTATTATGCAGTCGCATGAGCGACGGGTACAGTAAATTTTCAATGAAATGATATAACAATTCCACGCGGAGAGAATTTGAATATTTAGTTGACTATGAAAGAGCAAAAATTTACTATACACTGAGGGGATTTGTTGTTCTGCGTATCAAGAAACATTTTGTGCAAAATTTGCAGGCATGCAACACTTAAAGAAATTGGTGGTATGATTAGCATAATTTCTGAGGTCGCTAGCTTTGTTCCGCCGTTAGTTGCAAACAGTTTTCGATGGGACCAGACAAATCGCACGCTGGTTAAATCTGTTTACATTAAGAACATATTCAAACCTTTGCGTAGTTATACCACTGACGTTCGTTTCTTGCAATATCCTAATAAATGCTACAAGTTCAAACATAATGACGTTCTTGCTGGAAAAGCAGACCCACTTATTGAATAAACACGGATTAACGGGAAACCATTTGTGTAAAATAAAAGATGTCTCGTACATACGCGGTTTCTTCCAAACAGTTTATGCAGATGAACAGCTGGTTTTTGCCTTTCTAGTATTCCGATAGGTTTTCACACTGTATGACATCGTCGACTAACAACGAAGATTTGACTAATTTTAGTGTCTTTATTGATATACGATTTGCTCTATATATTTGTGTCAAATAGTACACAATACGTGCACTAGACGGTTAATGTAACACAAGTAAACGGATGTACCTCAAGGAAACGTATTAGTGTCCCTTACTTTCTTAACATCATTAACTACGAGTGCGCGCCCGAGTTCCCGGGTTCGATTCCCGGCGGGGTCAGGGATTTTCTCTGCCTCGTGATGACTGGGTGTTGTGTGGTGTCCTTAGGTTAGTTAGGTTAAAGTAGTTCTAAGTTCTAGGGAACTGATGACCACAGCAGTAAGTCCCTTAGTGCTCAGAGCCATTTGAACCATTTTTTGAACTACGAGGGCATGCTGAGATGTAGTGTCTCCACAGTTTTTACATAAACACTTTTAAAACTTTTTAAGTTAGAAAAAAGTTATAAAAGTGTGTTTCAAACAGTTTATGCAGTGTGTTTCAAACAGTTTATGCAGATTAACAACTGGCTTTTGCCTTTCTAGTATTCCAATAGGATTTCACACTGTGTGACATCGTCGACTAAGAAATAAGATTTGACCATTTTTAATGTTTTTATTGATATACGATTGGCTCCATATGTTTGTGCCAAATAGTACACAATACGTAAACTGGACGGTTAACTTATAACAAGTAAACGGATGTGCCTCAAGGAAACCTATTAGTGTCTCTTACTTTCTTAACTTCATTAACTACGAGGGCATTCTAATAAGTAGTGTCTCCATAGTCTTCACGTAAAAACTATTAAAACTTTTTAAGTAAAGCAAAAGTTACTAAAAGTCTAAATCCTTATTCTTTCATTTCTCAACATGGTCACCCTACCGACGACCGCATTTCTGCCAACGAGAAACCAGTTGGTTGATTCCGTCCGTCATTCTGGAAACATCCCCCAGGCTGTGGCTAAGCCATGTCTCCGCAATATCCTTTCTTTCAGGAGTGCTAGTTCTGCAAGGTTCGCAGGAGAGGTTCTGTTAAGTTTGGAAGGTAGGAGACGAGGTACTGGCAGAAGTAAAGCTGTGAGGAGGGGGCATGAGTCGTGCTTGGGTAGCTCAGTCGATAGAGCACTTGCCCGCGAAAGACAAAGGTCCAGAGTTCGAGTCTCGGTCCGGCACACAGTTTTAATCTGCCAGGAAGTTTGATTTAGAATGTTTGACCTCGCTGACGGAATCAGAACCCCACTTCTGCTTGCACCACTCTATCACTATACAGGTAAAGTACACAGAGGTGTTCTTTAGGACCTGCAAACACATGAAAAATCGGATGGAGCTAAGTGGGGACCATCTAAAGAATAATCGATGACAGTTGAACTCAAAGCGCCGGATTCTTGTAGATGCTGGAACACTCCGGTGTGGTGTGACCTTGTCATGATTGTGATGCTTAAGGAGAGGATGCTCCATGTATTAACCGACTCTTCGAATACGATACTTGATTACAGCATACTGTTTCTCACGTAACGACGTGGTTACTTTAAACACTGCCGTGTTTCACGCTACAGCTCGAAGTCCTCGAGCGCACAGGTTCACAAACTCGTTTTTTATTACCCAATGAGGAGTAAAATGAAATTTTCTGAGGCGTAAGACCTCAACGATTTGGTTCTCTTTCAGTCACTAAACCAAATTATGTTCGGAAGATGATTGCTATTATCAGTTTTGTAATACTCTAGCATTGTTTGTATAAAATTATCAATAATAACTTTTCTCAGTTACAAGCATTAATCCGGTGTAGGTTACAGGTTCCTCACATTGTGCCCCCACTACACACATGCGTTATGCTTTGTCTTGTACATTGCTGATCATAAAAGTAAAACATGTAAGTAAGTAATGCTAAATAGCTCAAGAAAATGTCCTCTCCACGTCGTAGATACTACCAGCAGTAGTCCAGAATGTGCTTGGCTACTCGCTTAGAAACAGAAAAATCAATTAACTGACAGCACGACACAGAAGAAACCAAATAATGCTGTACACAGTATTATTATTATCATCACTATTATTATTATTATTAGACTGGTTAGACACCAAGCATTAATCGCCTGAAGTCGTCCAGTGTTTGCTAGTTCAGAAGTAAGTGGTCCCAACAATCAAGTGATTCAGAACTAGTAAGTATGGTGCACAACCTGAACTTGTGTGATATTAAATGGGGTTGTAGTGTGCAGGTCAAGCAAGTCCGGTAATGAAGAGAATTAATGCAGGGGAAGAATGTTTTGTGCCATGTGTCTACCCTCACTATGGGTAGTTAGCTTTCTTATCTGAAAAGGGAACCTCCTCATCGTACCCTCCGGAGATTTAGTTATAAGTTGGCACAGTGGACTGGTCTTGGGAAACTGAACACAGATCAATCGAGAAAACATGAAGAAGTTGTGTGGAACTATGAAAAAAATAAGCAACATATACAAACTGAGTAGTCCATGCGCAACATAGGCAACATCAAGAATACTCTGAGCTCAGGAGTGCCGTGGTTCCGTGTTTAACGTGAGCAGCTGCGGAGCGAGAGGCCCTTGGTTAAAGTGTTCCTTCCGGTGAAAAGTTTACTTTCTTTATTTTCGCGAAGTTATGATCTGTCCGTTCGTTCATTGACGTCTGTGTTCACTGTAATAAGTTTAGTGTCTGTGTTTTGCGCCCGCACCGCAGGACCGATAAGTAGACGAACGAACGTGCCTCTCCAATGGGAACCGAAAACATTTGATCGCAAGGTCATAGGTCAACCGATTCCTCCACAGGAAAACATGTCTGATATATTCTATACGACACTGGTGACGGCATGTGCGTCACATGACAGGGATATGTTGTCGACCCACCTAACTTGTACACTTGGCGAATGGATAAAAAGATTCTTCTACCTTGCCCGATTTAGGTTTCCTTGTGGATGTGATAATCACTCCCAAAAAAGTGATGAAAACACAAGAGTGTGTCACATAAACTGCAAAAAATGAATGCAACAGTTTCCCAGTCGCACAGTTTTCCCTGTGCTCTGTCGAAACGGATGTTTTTAACGTTTCCTAATGTTTCCGTGTGCGGACCGTCAAATCCTGCATATGTCCACGCAAATCTCAACATGTCCTGGAATTTTGGAGAGCGAAGTAGATTATGTGTGAGTGCCTGAAATTTTATAACTGTCCGAAAATAAAAAAGTAAACTTTCCACTCGAGGGATGACTTGAACCGAGGACGTCTCGCACCGCAGCTGCTCACGCTAACCACGGGACCACGGCGCTCCTAAGCTCACGTTATCCCTGAGGATGCCTATCTTGCGGATGGACTACTCTGTTTGTATATTTTGCTTACTTTTTTTCATAGTTCAACACAACTTCTATCTGTTTTGCTGAGTGATCTGTGTTCAGCTTTTCAAGGTCTACCCACTGTGCCAACTTATAACTAAATCTGAGGGGGGTGCGATGGGGAGGTTCCCTTGTGAGAAGGAGTTGTGGCTAGCACTTGCGATGTACTGTAAATTGCTTCAACGTTCTTTCTAACACACACACACACACACACACTCACACACACACACACACACACACACACACACACACACACACACTCGTTCACTCACGCACACTAAATATCATATGTCTTTAACATCTTTCATCATTTTAAAAATAAAAGTTTTGAAAGAAAAGTCTTTTGTTCTACTGTTTAGCTAGATTCTAAAATTGGTCACAATGTGAGGGAAGGGAGCAGTCGATGTCAGGGTGGGGGGAGGGCGGAGGTACTCGCTAATGTCTGATTGTACTCAGGTGGAATATGAAATGTTGGAAACCACTGTTCTGGAGGCAGATGGCTGGAAATATGAGTGTATAGACATGAAGAACAAAGATGTAAATTCATAATAACGTTTGTTTTATTTAAAAAGTTAAAAGAGCTCGAACATAAAATTTCGCAGACCTTACATTTCGGAAATCCCTCGTACTTTGTCCTTCAGAGGAGAAAGTCAGTTAATACCACCGCAACGAAAAATGCCTGTTTTCTAATTGTTGCCATCCCAGATTGGTTATCTTACCCGCGTCACTCTCTTTAGCACACCTGTTGCATATTCCAATGGTTGTGCAAAAAAGGCCGTCTTTGCTTTGCCTTCCCACAAAATTTATCTGTGTGATCGTTCCAGTTTAAGCTATTCGTTAGTGTAATTCCTGCATATTTAGTTGAACTGACGGCCTCTAAATTTGTCTGATATATCGTGTAATCAAAATGTAACGAATTTCTTTTCGTACTCAAGTGGTTGACCTCACACTTTTTCTTATTCAGAGACACAAATACCATTTTTCGCACGTTATAGTTATCGTGTCTAAATCATTTCGCAGTTGTTCTGATCTTCAAATGACTTTAAAAGACAGTAAATGACAGCATCATCTGCAAACAATATAACAGGGCTGCTCAGACTGTCTGCTAAATTTTTAACACAGATTAATATTTTTTTTAATTGGAAACTTGTGGTAAGTTCCTATGGGACCGAACTTCTGAGGTCATCGGTCCCTAGGGTTACACATCATTTAATTTAACTTCAACTAACTTACACTGAGGACAACACACACACCCATCCCCGATGGAGCACTCGTACCACCGATAGTGGAGCCACGAGAAACGTGCCAAGGCGCCGGCTAACACAGATTAATAACAGCAGAGGAGCTATAATAATTCCTTGGGAGGCGCCAGATACCACCTCTGTTTTACTCGATGAAATACTAACAAGCAGAATTGCAGGATCGGCATTTCTTTCTTTATTTATACATTTCGGGTGAATAATAGCTACGATACGTAGTACACAAAAGAAAAGTACGGTAATCGAATTTTCGTCGTAATTGTGAAATACACGAAACATTTTAAAACCTGTATGAGTGAAAGGCTAAATATGTGTTTTAGTTTCATTAGAGGGCAGAAGCATCATACCGTGAAGGCAAATTATTCACTCCGTATTCCTACATGCAATTAGATCGCGCCTGTGTGTAGACAATTCAATGAATACATACGCTGCCGGCCAGTGTGGCCGAGCGGTTCTAGGCGCTTCAGTCTGGAACCGTGCGATCGCTACGTTCTCAGGTTCGAGTCCTGCCTCGGGCATGGATGAGTGTGATGTCTTTATGTTAGTTAGGCTTAAGTAGTTCTACGTTCTAGGGGACTTATGACCTCAGATGTTAAGTCCCATAGTGCTCAGAGCCATTTTAACCATTTGACGCAATTAATGATAATGTACGTGAAAGAAAATCTCTCGCAGCAACTTTTTTTTACTTGGTGCCGACAACCAAGTCTGGATCACCACTGACAGGGACGGGCTGAACCTAGTTGCTGAAAATGGCAGCAAATCAGACAGCGAAAGCAATCTATGTCCTACAATTATCCCCGTGGCCAATCGCAATGGGTAATGAGTGTGAAGACTTTCCACGGCAAATTTCACAAGACGGCAGCAGACTTCAGCAGTGTAATAAAGTGGCAGAATAAATAGAAGGAGGATGGTTCTTTGTGCGCTGCAGAACTTTCGGATCTACAGCGCGTACCAGAACAGGGAAACGAGCGTTTGAAGGACGTGATGTGATGTCCCACAAAGTGTACCATCGAGTATTATCTCTGCCACCAATGTGGAAAAGCCTTAGTAAGCGCTTGAGAGTGAAGCCGTGCAAACTGCAGCTCCTGCAAGCCATAAACCATGACGACAAACGGCGCTGTCTGCAATCCTGCGTTGATGTGCAGAACCATCCTGAAAATGACGAGTTGCAGGCTAATAAATCTTCAATGACAGATCAATTTTTCATTATTCGCAATATGTCAACCGTCACAATACACACACGTCTGGGACAGAGAATCAACATGTAACTGTCGAACTCGCCCGAAATTCCGGTACAATTAACGTGTTCTGTACTAACAAGACAGAACTGTCTCCACATAGCGCAGTTGAGACAAATCTCACAATACGAAACTGGTAGCAGTGCTTTCGTCCTCATACAAGACTGTACGGCTACAGATTTCTACAATCATTATGCTCAAGGTTACACGAATAAGACGTTGCCACGTCACTGGATAGGAGGTGTAGCTTCCACTGACATGGCCATGTTCGACTGGCCACCACATTCTCTGGACCTGACGCCTTCCGGGTTTTTCTCTTGTGTTTAAATCAGTGATACCGGTTTCGTATTTGGCGTAAATCTTCGCTATGGAAGCCCATATTTCAGCCGGCCGGGAAAAGTTCCACCACAAATACTCCTCTTCATCGTTCTCTAAAGGCGTGCCATGCAATGATTTTCTCATCCGACGAAAGAGGAAGAAATCACTTGTTGCCAGGCTAGAAGCATGCGGGGCGTGAGGGATTGGTTGCCGAGAGTCCATTCAAACAGTCAGGTTGACTGTTAACTTTACGGGAATTTCACTTCATTGATTTACATTGAGGACACCTCGTAACATTTTTTTCCAAAGACGTGTCCACATAACAGTGCTAAATAGGCAGACTTGTAATGCTACGAATATTACTTTTACATTACTTTATTTCTTAATGAAGTTTAATCTTCAGTAGACCTCATTTGTGTGGCGAAATGCATTCACAATGCACATGTTAAAATCATGAAAACTTACAACATCGCTTCCTGTACAATTTTCATAATATTAAAACTGTAGTAGACGGTAGAACTGCTTTGCTATTCTGTTGAACTGAATCTATCATTAACGCGAAGACAGCTACAAGCATTTTAACAGTCTTTTGTAGGGGATTTAACAGCATGCGCTACAGCATCACTGGGTAAATATAAAAGCTTTCCAAGTAATTTTGCACGACTGAATGATTCTAAAATCATGTGTCTCATTAAATATGGATGAAAGTCATTAACCTGCATATTGGTTCAGAGTATAAATTCTTATTATACTTTATATGAACAACTGATTCAGTTCAGTTTTGGTTTACTTCAGCTGTTTGCTTTTTCTGTCGTCGTAGATGTATGCTGCCGAATTGCGTTTACCTCGTCGCATACGAAGACGGCCAGTGATTCTAAAATCATTGAATCTGCAACCTGTCAACTCCACATTCTTGAAAATTATCTAATTCGTCGTAAAAATTATTGATGAAATTAGATGGCTGATGGATTTCTGTAATACAGTAGTTTAAGAAAATCTAATATCGTCTCCCTGGCAAGAGGCTATCGCGATGTACTATCACCTCGGCCAGATGAACCAAGGTTTGTTGAAGAGTTGATACTCCTCTCCCTCCCCATTACCTTCCTTTTTCAACCAGGGTTGAGGTCGATTACATTTATGAATGTCATATGACATAAATCTAAAGAAAATGCAATTAATTAGTATCCACATAAAATTTAGCGGCTGTTCGCTATGTCGTTAATACGCGTTGCAAACTGTAGCGGTCCTGTATTGCTTCCCTAACGCGCAACCCAAGAGATTTGCTAGGGCACTTAATTCACATACGTGTTAGGATACGAAGTAATCACATATTTTGGTTCCTAGGTGGCAGTAAGAAATAGGCGAAACTGAAGTAGGTCTGTATCATTACGAATCTACTGTGTGACTCTTCTTGGAGACGCGCCGACTGTAGCCCCTTTGGAGTTTCATGGGCCTTTAACGTTTCACGCTGTTAATTAGCACATAATGCGCTTCTTGATTAAGCTTATCTTCAGCAAGCCGAGGAAATCTGTTTCACAAGCACATATTCGTACTCTGCGCGGCTGTAGTCGAAACAACAATGTCCTCAAATTCAGTTTTGGAATTCACGTGACTCAGAGGCTAAGTAAAGAAAGTCATTCTTGCTTTGTTGTTTGAGAATCAAAACAAATAAGATTCACAATTTAGCTGCAATCATGGCTAGTTTAGGCATGTATAAACCATGGGACATAGACAGGGCCCCGCGCTTCTAGGGGCCATGCGCAGGGATGGCGGTTATTGTTGAAACAACTGGTTTTCAGTTGTACCAGTTTCTTCCATCTCCAGTTTAACCTTATTGTCAAAAACGCTCAAAGTCATCGGTTTACGAAATCATCAATTTTCATCACTTTTTTTACGTAATTGTACTCATCGAACAGAAATCGAGAAATTGTAGCATTTCCTCACACTTTTATATTTTTCCCGATACTTAGAAACAAAACATGTAATAAAATAAGTTAATAAAAGAAACCTTACACTGTTTCCTAATCGCTGCTTCTCATGAAAATTATTGATGGGTCGAATACTACAAAAAATTCACCAATATTCTTCGACATATTCTAAATTGTTAAATCCTTGGTTAAAAATCAAGTAGCAGTCGAGGATCATACCATCACTCGGGCATTATGAATAGTCAGTGCTTATCGATGCACGAACTATCATCAGATCAGCTGTTTTGTAATTTTAGTACATCCTATGATTCACTGTTTAACTTTTGAAGTCATTATTGTTCCCGTAACTTCCGTTAGCTTTTATTACCTCTTAGAAGTGACAGACAATTAATGTTTTGTCTCTAATTTGTAGTATTTTCATTTAATAATTTCGACTGAAAAAAATGGTGTTTAAATGAAGCACATTATTTAACTTTTCAACGGAACTTCAAATAAAATGATTCTTCAAAACCGCCCTTTCGAAAAATTCAAACGAACAAATCAAATAACAGACTGCCAGAAACAAATACATGGCAGCAGTTAAAATTTCAATTACGTATTAACGCATTGCCAATATTTATTCAGCAATCTGTTCAGAAACACTCAGTCTCTAACGTTTTGATCTGTAAGCTGACTTACTGCATCAGAAACAATATTATTCAAAGACGACACAAACTTACACTAGGCACAGAATTTCCTACCAAACCTGTATTTAGAAAAAAGTTTTATTTAAAAAACAATAGTTGTAGTATCACTTCTATAAAATATTGATGCGTGTGTTTTATACGCGTTTATGAGTAAAAAATAAAAATGCCTGTCATAACCAAGATCAAATAGATTCCGAAAAATATCGGTTATTCAAAACTAAAACACAGGTATCACTTATAACACGTAACTTAGGATATTAGAAGCGAAGATCGCCTGTTGTGAATGGTTATTCTTGACCAGTTTCGACAGTAACTAGCTCTCATACGCAGATTCTCACGTATACTATGTACGCATAGAATTGCATTTGTGTAGTAATCTGAATGACCGTACAGCAATTACACAAATGTACCAATATCATCTGAAAAATAAAAATTACGTATCTCCCATAAATACCATTACATATCAGTTTCGTTTACATTCTGAGAACGTGCACGATTTATAATGATACCGCTCCGCACTCATTTGTCAAATATGCAAATCTTGTTAGTTGAAATACCCGTAACACCATTAAGTGTTACAGGAGTAGAATCAAGGACATCAGTACAGACGATACTTAGACGACGACACAGGAAAACTGAGCAGATGCTCTTTAGAACACCTATTAATTGGTTTCAAGCTTGGTTTGCCGTCGGCGCCACAGAACTAAGGTAAAGATATGTATGTGATTATTTCGAAGACTGTACTAACGATTTAAGTAAAAAATTTAAATCAAGTTACATGACAAAACTATAAACAGCAACGTAGTTCCAGCTGGATAGTAAACGCTGACACGGTACACAGCACAAAACAAGACGAAAGCCACGCATCGGTTGGAATAGATTATAGATATCTATGATTACTGTGTATAGGAATTACATGTACATGATGGTGGGCTCATACCTACGGCAAGAGAGGTTGTTACATTATGAAATTGACAGCCAGTCAACGGAAACATATAAACACAGCTTAGTACTGGGCATGTCCTTTGAGACGACGTAAGAACATAACATGGAATAACGATTATAAAGGGCGCCCGCTATAAAAACAACTGGATAATATTGGACTCACGAGATAAATTATAGGCAGTGATTCCTAAAGTAAATAACCTAAACCAAAGGGAGATATGGAGTATTGGGGGGTGGGGGGTGGAGACGAGGGTAGAAAAAGGAGGGATGACGGTAGAAAACAAATTTAAAAGAATACTGTAAATAGCATAATGAAACTACAGACAGGAACAAAAATCCAACTGAAAGATAGACACCGACGTAGCTCGTAACATAACATAACTTCTCCATAAACCGAGGTATGGTAGTATAGATACAGGCATAAGTGATGGTAAGCTCACAACAAGAGCAAAAGAAAATATTACGTTAAAATTGTAGGATGTGAGGTCCGCCACTTATGCACAATACCGTTTTATTCCAAGTACCGAAACGTGTTTCAGCACCACTGAACCATCATCAGTGTGTTTCCGTTTTATTTATTTGGTAATGTGAACATTTTTATTAAATGATTACAAAAATATGTCGATATTCAGTTCAAACAGTAGTTCGTTTCATTTTGTTAATACCTTTACACTTGGTGTGCATGGTTTTTACGGATCACATTTGTGTATTATTTATTACAGGTAGCTTGACATCTGCAACCAAACGATGTTGATGAGAAATTTTTCTGGGAGTTAACCTATTATCCAAAACGTAATTTAGTTTCTCGCGATATTGAGCACCTATACTCGCTTTTACTTACGATTTTGTGTGGCAAGTCCTTTTATTCTCAGGATCATGGTGAGGTGTCGTGATGCACACATAAACATAACATGTGTTTTCACGTTATTATTACGTTACCTAATTGACAGCAAGTAAACGGAAACGTAAGACGTAGTTAGTACTGAATATATATTTTGCAGTATCGTATGGACATAGCGTAGTGTAGCAGCAATAAAAGTGATCTAAGAAAGCAACTGATAACACTGGATTGATGGGAACATTGTAAATTGTGTATGGCGTTATCGGAAGGTAAGTGACCTAAAAACTAACTGAGGGTTTTGGTGAGTGAGGAGAGAAAGTGGAGGAAGAGGGCAGGGGAAAGTGACTAAGGGCGAAGTGTGAGAAAGAAAATGAAGCAGGGTGAACAGAAACATGAATGGGAAGAATTCCATTTTTTTCTTGGGGGGGGGGGGGGGGGGGGCAGGGATAGCAGCTCGTTAATAACTATATATAAAATGTGATACAAGTTGTTGGGTTTTCAGGTTATACAGCTTACAAAGTACCATCGACTGCTTAAAATTTTTCCCATGAATCCAATCTTATCCAGATGTAGTCAGTTTGTACTTTATAACACTTACACAACGTTATGTTTCTATGTAGTATCTGATTCTGCGTTCAGTACTATTTTTTTGATATGCTTCCATTTACTGTCTGTAAGTTACACAATGAAATAATCTCTTCCTCTAAATATGAGACAGCCGTCATGTACAAGGAATATTTCAATACAGGGTAAATCTCTGAAAACTTGCACCGAAAATATTGCGAAAATTGGAAGTACTGCTGATGTGCGGTTTTCACAGAACGGATTTGTATTCAGGGGCTCATATTGTTAGCCAATGAACATATCGTAATAATACTTAGAAAGTGTACTTTTTTGTGCAAACATGTACTTTTTAAATGGAACAATGTCTCTTGATGTTAAAAAACTAAAAGTACGGTAAATGAAAATGCCAGTAGTTTTTGTTGCAGGTTTCTAATATGAGTCATTTACGAGATGTCGTGTTATGAGAAGTTCCCACACCGACGCTTATACAATACCTGTGGTAGCACACACTATAGACTACACAGGTGCTTGCTTCAGTAACACGGATTCTGACCAGCAACGAGATAATTGATCTTCACAGCTTGTTTTGAAAATGACCGCCGGGAGCGGCAATATACGTTTCCAGCCTGATACGTAACGACTGCTGCCCACATGCTAGCATTACAGTGGAGATGTCCGAACACACCGCTGTAATACATCGTTGCATATCACCGGCTGTATCTGTTGTGTCCTTGTAGACAGTGTCATTCAGCCTTCCCCACACATAAAGTCTACAGGCGTTAACTCCGGGGAACGAACCGGCCAAGTTATAGGTCCTCTGCCTCCAGTCCAACGAAGTGGAAAAAAATTGATGAAGGCATGATGTAGTACTTCGTGCGCTGTGGGCTGGATGACCGCCATGTTGGTACCACAGGTTCCTGCTAGTCTACAGAGGAACGTGGAAGAGGGTCCGTTAGGGGCTTGCGGTACTTGCGCACATTCAGTGTTCCGTCTGTGAAAAACTGGCCTATGAACTGATACGATACTATTCCACGTTTAAACTCCATGGACACTGACGCTCTACCTGACGAAGCCATCGGAGATTTTCTACAGTCTCTCCCCCCCCCCCCCCCCACTCCCTTCCCACTCCACCAATAGCGCCTGTTTCGGCGGTTTACCTGGCCATGATTGGTAATTGTGGCTTCATCGTTAGACACAATACATTTGGAGTATCCTGCCTTAATGCCCATGTACAGAAGTTGACACGATTCTCATTATCGTTTCCATGCAGCTCTTGATGGAGAAAGATGTGATACCGATGGAACCTATGTCAATGAAGAGTTAGTAGGACATTTTTCTGACTCAAGCCACTTCCTCGTGCGTTGGCGAGAGAGGTAATGTGTGGATTAGCTGCACGGACATTAACTTGTCCCTCTTCTGTCGTTAGTGGACGAAGGGATTTACCAATGCAGAAAAAGTCAGCATGCTCATAGTGTGTAGGAAGAAAGCAGTTCGTTCTCGTGCTATGTATGCGGAAAGATATCCCAATGGACATTAACCATCTCAGCAATTGTTCATCAACCTCTTAATCAGTTACTTGAAAGTTTAGAACCTAGGCAACGTAAGAGAATCAAATAGGTGACAACAACTATGCAGGCACAATGGCGCAACAAGTGTCGGTGTGAAAACTTTTCAAAATAAGGTATCTTGTAAGTGACTCGCACTAGAATCGTGCAACAAGGACCACTTACACACTAATGTAGCCCACTATTAGTTTATATTGTCTATGGTCATTGTTTCATTTAAAAAAGGTATGTTTGGTCAAAATATACGCTTTATGAGTATTACAGCCAGTTTATTGGGTAACTATATGAGCCCTGACTACCAATCCATTTTGTGAAAGCCGTACATTAGTATCACTTCCCATTTCCGCAATGTCTGTGGTACAATTTTCACGTGATTCGCCCTGTGTAGTTATTATGGTTACATGTAACCTGTCCGACGCTCGACCCTATTCTTGGTTACGTAGTTTTATTATGCTCTGAGTAGAGTCAGTGTTTATTGTCTAATTAGAGCTACGGTCCTGTTTATAGTTTTGTTATGTAACATGGTTTAAAAACTACTTTATTTAACACTTGGTTAGTAAAATCTTCGAAATATTCATGCACTCATCATTGCGCCGCCTGGCGAACAAGCTTGAAACGATTTAACAGGGGCTCTAAAGGACATCGGCTAAGTCTATGTGAGCTTTCTTCGAAGCATCTTCCTTAGTGATCTCCCAGTTTTTGCTCCTGTACTCCTTATTGATGTTATGGATATTTCAACTAGCTAGATTTATATATTTGATAACTCAGTGTGCAGTTGTATGATTATAATTGGTGCATGTTCTCAGTAAGTCGACGAGACTGATCTATAATTGTATTTCTGGGAGGTATGTGATTTTTATTATTCAGATAATATGGTTCCTTGTGGATACTTGTTGTACGAGCATGCAGATTCTGTCCGCACATTGTAGATTCGAGTATCTGAAGATGACAGCTTGTTACTGTCAAACCGATCACAAAATTAACGGTTTCACAGGAAGTGATCTTGGCTTTTAATGTTATAAATTACAACATTAGGACCCCTCAGGAACATATGTAAATTATACTTAACCGGGCAGTTTTTCATATCCCTATCCCCGCGGTAAGATTCAGAAGGTAATTTTAAAACCATCGTCTGAAATGATGGTATTAGAGATAAACCGGAAAAAAGTCGTAAGACGTGTCCGAAATAACTTGTAGTTTTAATACGAATATAATGCTATTGAATTATATACTCATTTGACTCTACTACATGGTTACTGGTGTACGCCACAGTAAATTGTCACTAGATCGGAGTCGAGGGAACCATAGGCTATGATAGGAATGCGTGATAGTGACATCCAGTGTTATCGTATGACTACTGGTCATCCGTAAATTAAAAGATACGAGATTCATTTTCTCTCAGCACCCCTCTGCCCCCTTTCAACTCGACGTTGTGGCCAGCAATCAAGCATTACATTCATCATCAGCGCGTGTCTCTAACAGAATAATTTTTTCATTGTCGTGATTTTAAATGTACGTTTCCAGTTCACAAAGTGTCATGTGTTGCGTGTGCGTCTGTGCATCTGTGCGTCCTGGGTGAATCTATAGTATTTTTCTTGAGCTATCAAGTTTGAAGCGCAGACGTGGAAATGTCTCGTGGGATGGACAGTTTTCTTTTCTTTTTTTTTTTTTTTTTGGAAATACGATTCAGGTGTTCAAAAGAAGAAGAAAAAACTACATCATGAGCAATTTTCAATTCACAAAAAGGCCCTTTCGAGAGGTTTCTGTGACCAACATTTTCATGAGTTAATGATAAAACGGAAGTATGCCTAAATGGCGTTGGTGTTAACAGCAGCTTCTCATCATGTGGTGTTTTGATAAACATAAAATCCTGCAATCTGAAACTCCTGTTACCCCACCTTCAGGTAGGCCTACAAGTAGCGATCGTGAAATAATCACAAATCTTTATCCAGACACCTGCCTAGCTCGTTAACATCATCCATTATAGATTAAATTGTACAGAGAGGCCCCACTAAATTTGAAAATATTGATTATCCTCTAAATGAAAACAGAAGAAAATTTTCAACTAATTTTTACATAAGAACTTTACCCATTGGTGAAAAAAAGGATCAAAATGGTCTGTGTATTCGAGATCTACCGACATAGTTTTTATGTTATTGTTGTAAACTTTTTGGATTTTTTTCAAAGAACGTGTCAAGGACGGACTCTCTGACTGGGTTCATTTAGGAAATTGCTTCAAGGACATGAAAAATCATTTAACAGCACAAAGTGTACGTAGAATTATGGATAGAATGTGAGATACGATTGGAACAAAAAATTGGTTTTGACAGAATTGACGTCAGGTTCTAAAGAGAATTATACTCGCCATCAGTCAGCTGGGTCAGCATAATATGACCCTTAAAGGAACCAGTGACAAACTCTATCAGCTTAACAATGGGAATTTTCTTGATTTGGTTGAAAGGATAGCAGTATTTAACCTTGTTTTACGGGGATATTTGAGACTGGTAAGAACTAAAGAAAATTTCAGTGAACGCTTTCGTTGATACTAGATGAACTAGGTCTCAACAGTCATAACTGCAGTAGCCAAAGTTACGATAATCGTGCAAGTATTAAAGGTCATTTAAGTGGTGTTCAAGCTCAAATAGGCTTTGTGCTATCCAAAGTCTTAATCTTATGTTATCAGATGCAGCAAAATCTGCAGAAAGAAGCAATCATATTTTTTGCGTAATTCAAGGAAAATGCATTGTTATGGGGCATCCACCCAGAGTTGGGAAATCTTACTGAGACGGTACCAAACTGAACAGTGAAGAAGCTTTCAGATCTCCGATGGGAAATGAGGATGAGACTGTCAAAGCTAGGTACCAGTGACGCCCATTTGAGGTGAGAAAAAGCACTGATGAATCGCACAGAAAGGGAGAAGCATACTCGCTTGCTGTGAACGAATTAGAAAACCTCGAGTTCATTGCAGAAATGGTCATATAGTATGGGCATCTCTTTGCCATTGACAAAGGAAGTAACACACTTCAAGGTGAAATCATGGACCTGAAAGTAGCAGGTAAATGCCTCGAAAGTTTAGGGAAGTTGTAGAATTTCCGTGAAGAGGGTTTTGTTTATGCGCCGATAACTGCGAAAGAGGTCGCTAAAAGCTTACAGAATGAGCCACAGTTCAAAGAAATGGGAACTGGCAAGGGGACGAAGTAGTTTTGTTAACGAAAGTAGTGACATAGTTTACCGGGAACAACATCCAGAGGAGAATTGCAAATTGATGTCTTCCACCAAATCGTTGGCACAGTATTAAAAAGTTTGAAAGCAAAGTTTGGGTAGCCGGCTTAGTGTTCCGTAATATCTGGCTTTTTGTTTTCTCCAGAACGTTGAAGACACCTATAGGATGAGGGACTGAAAGTGTTACGTAAAAACTGGAGAATGAGCTAAGTGTAAGCATAAATGTTGAATGTCTAAAAATCATTGCTGCTTCGGAAACTTGTTCAGGGAAATTGTTCCCCAGGATATGCAAACTCCAGTGCTAATACTGACAAACATAAATCAATTTGTAATGCCATTTGCCAACATTTGCCTACAGAATTTTGATTACCCTGGAAGTAATCATCGTCTCCGCTTTAAGGAGCTTTTCACGTTTGAAGCTGATAAAGAATTGTTTCAGTAGCAGGATCTCTCAAGAGCGCGTATTCTCTTGCCATGTTGTCAGTAAAACACAGGGTTATTTCAAAAGTGAGTTTGGATGATATTGTTCATGAATTTGCTGGTCAGGAAGGAAGAAAAAGATGTAATGTGTTAAGTGTGGGAAAAAGGCAACTTTTAGTATCCATAACTTACAAATAACTTAGTTTTGTGTGAATACAGAGCACAGTGAAGTGATGAATACATTGAAGAGTGTGTCCCAAACAATATATGTGCATCTCATTTGAATTTCAGTGTGATTATTCTCGCAGGATTCCCGAGGTAAGTCAGTTTTTATTGTCAACTTTTTATTAATTACCATACCAGTTATGATTCCTTCTCACTTCAATTATTTTCCTATCACAACTAATTGCAGCAGTAATCGTCTTTTGGTATCTTGGTAGTAAATCAACGACGAAACTTGCAATTCTTTTAATTTTAAATTTTGTAGAGGTTGTCATCCTTGTAGCAAAATTGGCCGTTTCGGGAGGGGAGAGAAGTAAATGACAGACGCGGAAGAGCCCATCAGAGATGTTTTGCACAGAGCTCGCACCAGCTAATGCTGGCTCTGGCTGCAACAGTTCTTTACACACGACGGAAGTCTTTTTTTTATATCTTGGAATATTTAGAGCAGTAAACATGAGGACGAAAATGTCATACTATCGTCTTCCTCTGTCTATGGTGATTTTTATGGTTAAGGTATGGCAGGCAAATATCCACGATCGCGTCTAACCCGATGGGCACACAGAAATATCTCTATGACACTGAGAAATGTGTTGATTGTTCAAGAACCACAATGTCTTTAACTAGTTTGACTTACTCTGCAATCCCTTTCGGTTTTCGTTTATCGGACGCCTGGAATAATTGATACTTATTTAACGTGAACTAAGTTATAATTGCCGTGGCAGTCTGTCATAAAGTATTGTATGTAACTGAAAGAGAATATTTCAAAATTGTTCGAATGGCTCTGAGCACTATGGGACTTAACTTCTGAGGTCATCAGTCCCCTAGAACTTAGAACTACTTAAACCTAAATAACCTAAGGACATCACACACATCCGTGCCCGAGGCAGGATTCGAACCTGCGACCGTAGCCGTTGCGCGGTTCCAGACTGTAGCGCCTAGAACCGCTCGGCCACTTCGGCCAGTGAGAATGTTTCATTTCGTAATTCAATACTTGCAGTAAGAGTGTAATATACATATCTGATGATGATTAAGTAATGGGAAATGTGTTACTCTACTGGAATTTATGTATTTTGTGAAGTGACTTGTGCTCGGAAGAGACTACCGTAAGATTACAATTCGATTAGTTTGTCACAAACAATATCACACTGGTAAGTATGAAATAACATTTTTCGAAAGGCTGCTAACTGCAGGGCAATGGAATTCACGTTAACTCATAACATGAAATGAATTCTCGCAGTGTGAGAGACAAACTGCGAATACTGTAACGTCACTGAAGCAGTGAAGAAACTGATACAGGCATATGAATTCAAATACAGAGATATGTAACCAGCAGAATTCGGCGTTGTGGGAGACAACGCCTTTGTAAGACAACTGTCTAGCGAAGTTGCTGCTACTACGGCAGGTTATCAAGATTTAAGTGAGTCTGAGTGTGGTGTTGCAGTCGTCTCACGAGCGATGGGACGTAGCATCTCCGAGGTAGCGATGAATTGAGAATTTTCCCGTACGACCATTTCACGATTGTACCTTGAATATTAGGGATCCGGTAAAACAGGTAATCTCCGACATGGCAGCGGCCGGAAAAAGAACCTCCAACAACGGGACCAACGATGACTTAAGAAACTCGTTCAGCGACAGAAGTGCAACCTTTCCGCAGATTGCTGCAGATTTCAGTGCTGGGCCACCAACAAGAGTCAGCATGCGAACCAATCAACGAAGTATCATCGATAAGAGCTTTCGGAGCCGGAGGTCCACTCGTATACCCTCGATGACTGCACGACACAAAGCTTTACTCCTCGCCTGGGCCAGTCAACGCCGACATTGGACTGTTGATGTCTGGAAACATGTTGCCTGGTCGTACGACTCCCGTTTCAAATTGAATAGAGAGATTGGACGTCTACGGGTATGGAGACAACCTTACGAATCCATGGACTCTGCATGTAAGCAGGGGACTGTTCAAGCTGCTGGAGGCTCTGTAATGATGTGGGACGTGTACAGTTGGAGCGATATTGGACCTCTGATACTCTTGATACGACTCTGACAGGTGACACGAACGTAAGCATTCGGTCCGATCACCTACATCAATTCATGTCCATTGTGCATTCTGATGGACTTGGCCAATCCCACCAGAACAATGCGACATTCCACATGTCTGGATTTGCTACAAGGTGGCTCCAGGAACACTCTTCTGAGTTTAAACACCTGCGCTGGCCACCAAACTCCCCAGACGTGAACATTATTGAGCATATATGGGATGCGTTGCAACGTGCTTTCAGAAGAGATCTGCAACCCGTTGTAATCTTAAGGTTTAAGGACAGTCCAGCAGGATTCATGCTGACAAGCTGCCACCAGTATTACTTCAGATACTACTCGCATTCATGACACACCGTGTTGCGGCACTTCTGTATGCTCGCCGGGGCACTGCACAATATTAGGCAGATGTACCAGTTTCTTCGGCTCTTCAGTATATATTTATCCTATCTTTCCTTGGAATAAAAATAACATAGACAACGTTTACATTACGATATACTCATGAAAAGGAGGATTGCTGCTCCGTGCATTGAACATTTAACTTCCAGCTCTTAGTGTCCAGCATTCAGTGATTAATTTACGTGAGAGATATCACAGGTGTGTTCAAGGGTTGCAGTATATTGGACGTACGAAATGAAAGAGAGGAATGACTTCTTTGCATGAGAGAAGTCACATGTGTGTTTAAGGAGTATGGTATAATACACTCCTGGAAATTGAAATAAGAACACCGTGAATTCATTGTCCCAGGAAGGGGAAACTTTATTGACACATTCCTGGGGTCAGATACATCACATGATCACACTGACAGAACCACAGGCACATAGACACAGGCAACAGAGCATGCACAATGTCGGCACTAGTACAGTGTACATCCACCTTTCGCAGCAATGCAGGCTGCTATTCTCCCATGGAGACGATCGTAGAGATGCTGGATGTAGTCCTGTGGAACGGCTTGCCATGCCATTTCCACCTGGCGCCTCAGTTGGACCAGCGTTCGTGCTGGACGTGCAGACCGCGTGAGACGACGCTTCATCCAGTCCCAAACATGCTCAATGGGGGACAGATCCGGAGATCTTGCTGGCCAGGGTAGTTGACTTACACCTTCTAGAGCACGTTGGGTGGCACGGGATACATGCGGACGTGCATTGTCCTGTTGGAACAGCAAGTTCCCTTGCCGATCTAGGAATGGTAGAACGATGGGTTCGATGACGGTTTGGATGTACCGTGCACTATTCAGTGTCCCCTCGACGATCACCAGTGGTGTACGGCCAGTGTAGGAGATCGCTCCCCACACCATGATGCCGGGTGTTGGCCCTGTGTGCCTCGGTCGTATGCAGTCCTGATTGTGGCGCTCACCTGCACGGCGCCAAACACGCATACGACCATCATTGGCACCAAGACAGAAGCGACTCTCATCGCTGAAGACGACACGTCTCCATTCGTCCCTCCATTCACGCCTGTCGCGACACCACTGGAGGCGGGCTGCACGATGTTGGGGCGTGAGCGGAAGACGGCCTAACGGTGTGCGGGACCGTAGCCCAGCTTCATGGAGACGGTTGCGAATGGTCCTCGCCGATACCCCAGGAGCAACAGTGTCCCTAATTTGCTGGGAAGTGGCGGTGCGGTCCCCTACGGCACTGCGTAGGATCCTACGGTCTTGGCGTGCATCCGTGCGCCACTGCGGTCCGGTCCCAGGTCGACGGGCACGTGCACCTTCCGCCGACCACTGGCGACAACATCGATGTACTGTGGAGACCTCACGCCCCACGTGTTGAGCAATTCGTCGGTACGTCCACCCGGCCTCCCGCATGCCCACTATACGCCCTCGCTCAAAGTCCGTCAACTGCACATACGGTTCACGTTCCTGGTGTGTCCGCTGTGCCGTGCGTGTGATCATTGCTTGTACAGCCCTCTCGCAGTGTCCGGAGCATGTATGGTGGGTCTGACACACCGGTGTCAATGTTTTCTTTTTTCCATTTCCAGGAGTGTATTTGGCTTATGAAATACAGAGAGAAATGATTACTGCGCGTGAGAAGGATCACAGTTGTGCTTAAGTACAGTCTCTTTTTACAAGTGAAATACAGAGAGAATAATTAAGTCATCACCACATGTGTTGAAGTAGTATAGGATTTGTCGTATGAAATACAAAGAGATCATATGTTTGTAAAGAATACCGATTTTGACGTATGAAATATACAGATATGTGTGTGTGGTCATTTTAAGTACACAATGGATATTTTTGAACTTGAAATCATATTAATATTACGCCGAAAGTACTTTTATGTACACAACCATCTTCGACTTTCACAGAAATAACCTAGTTGACACCATTTTTGTACAGAATAATGATAGTATGTCGCTGGTTAAATACAGAGGTATGTATATATCTTTCGGATATTACGAATTGCATATCATGTTAATACTGGGCTCTGAGTGGTTAGAAAGAGGAGGGGATGTGAGATATAAAACACAACTAAGCTATTTTTCCCCCGTCTTGAATATTTTGACTGGCTGCTTCACTTGGTTGGAGATCTGAAGATAAGTAGGAGAGGTAGGGGAGAGGGTTTCTAATTTCCCACTAGTACAAGTGGATTACTTCAACTATCTTGGACTCTTATTTAATTGGCTCTTTCGATTTTATTGCTACGTAATTACTGGCTGTAGATTAGGGCTAGGAAGAAAGGAGGAGTAGGAGGAGTGTTATGGCGGAGAGAGGAAGACCTGCAAAGCTCATCTGGGCTGGTTGGTTTTTTCCCACCAATTTTTATGTTTTCTGCCATTACCACTCTTGATTTTTTTTAATTTATCACGCTTTTTTCAATTTATCATCATCTGTTCTCTTGATCAACAGAAGTCAAGTGTCGCACTTTACTGAAGTCAACAGAACAAACACATTCTTTGTCAGAAACTTATCCTCGAATACTTTGCTGTAAATTGCGAAAATGCGGTGCTGGTTCTAAAATAATATGAGTTCTCATGAATATTGTTTGCGTACAAACATATACCCTTAGGAGAATATAAAATGATTCATAGTTACCTGTTCAAGTCTTAAGTCTTACTGTACTAATTTCCGTGTCATAGTACTTATTGCTGTGGTTCATGGGGCACATTCTGAGTCATGAAGGGATCACCAATTTTATACTGGAGAGAAGCGTAGCGGCGGGAGTGTGTGTGTGTGTGTAAAGGGGCTGGGTGGTTGGTAAAATATTAGAGGGAAATCAAGAGATGAATACATTACAGTAGGCAGATTCAGAAGGGATCACCAATTTTATACTGGAGAGAAGCGTAGCGGCGGGAGTGTGTGTGTGTGTGTGTAAAGGGGCGGGGTGGTTGGTAAAATATTAGAGGGAAATCAAGAGATGAATACATTACAATAGGCAGATTCAGAAGGATATAGGTTGCAGTAGTTACTCGAAGATGAAGAAGTTTGCACAGGATAGAGTAGCATGGAGAGCTGCATCAAACCAGTCTTTGGACTGGAGACCACAACAGCAATTATTGTACTATTTTAGATGGGAAGTGTATCGCAGGTATCACAGACTGTGATACAGCTGTTGGTCGCAAACTAGAGTATGAAATTTTGGTGTCGGCTAGACAAACGTTAATTGTGATTCAGTTTCCCATCTTTTCCGCTGGTGAAACCTTTTCGCGAACTATAAACACAAAAAAGTTCCGAAAGTTCGAGAAAAGCATACTGGAGACGATTCACTCAGCAGGTACCTGGTGGTTGTACATGAACTGAAGGTTTTGTGAGTGTTTCCGTGAAGGCTGTATACATTTCAGGATGCTGAAACATCGTAGATATGTTCGTTAATCGGCGCGCTTGCAGAGTATGCCGAAAAAGATAATAGTTCCATTCTGTGTCACCATGGGGAAATATGACGCTGTAAGGAGTCAGAAAGTAATGTGGGTACAGGAAAATGGGAGGAACGATTAAACACATGATAAAGATGGTTTTGGCTCTTTATTAGGATAGGACCAGAACTCATAACGTGTGTTGCATATGGTCTCCTTACTAAGCAACGTGCTACATTCGTAACATGGCATGGTCGACAGTTGCTCGCAGTATATTCGGTTTAGTTAGAGCCATATATCGTCATATGTTTTCCTTCAGATCAAGAAGAATCCTAATGTATGCTTGCTAGACACGACCTTCGAGATATCCCGGCAACCAGAGATCACATGGATTTAGGTCCGCGATCTGGAAAGCAACACATCTTGAAGTTGCCTAGAGATGATGCTGCCGTTACTGAAGGATCCTCAAAGCAAATCTTCTACGTGACAAGTGACATATGACGTCGCGCAACCCTGCATGAAATGAGTCATCTTTACACACTTGCGTTCTTGCAAATCAGAAATCATGTGTTGCATACGGAGCATCTTACAACATGCAGATGTGACTGTACGATTAAAAGCCACGTGAAATGCCATTTCCTCTAAGAAAGACTGACCAAAAACGAAGGACTTCGTGAGACCACACAACCCAGTCACATGAGCTGTGTGCATTGGCCGTTTCTGCACTACACGTGACGGAGTAGAACTCTTTGTGGGACAGTTCCATTCATTCAACCCCCCCCCCCCCCCCGAGCAAAGTAAAATGTGCCCACACCGGCTAAAGAAAGACCGAAGGGCAAAGTCACTGCTTTGTAGCCTATCTTGGGCCTTCATATGGTGAAAATTCTTAATCTTTTAAGGATACGAGTGTAAAATAGGCCGCAAAAGTTTTTGGACTGTTAACCAGGGGAGAGACAGTTCCCGTAACACAGCTCGAGCACTTGCTGCAGAATTTGAGGCAGGTGCAGTACGGTCAGCTAACTTCATCAACTGCTGGAATGGCAATGGCCAGCCCCCCTCTCTCTGTTGCACGACCTAATTCGCCTGTTTCTTCAAACCTCTTGGTCATATTCATCTGCCAACTTATTGACATGGGGCCTCTTCGCATCTGTTTCTGTCGAACATATTTCCTGTCGTTCTGATAAAACAACTTTTCCCGCAGTGCACGCTCTTTGTTCTCAACAGCCATTGCGTTTCGTACGGGGAACGTCAACGTTCTTAACCCTATGCGCTAACAGTCACTTCACAAAAGAAATCAACGCATATCACCAAGTGATAAACAGCGCACTGACATCGAAACAGGAAACCTTTCATATTCTGACTGACTGTAACACCATATACTCATATGGTACAAGCAAGTGTAGGAACCTATTATTTTTTCAGCATATTCCGCGAGCGCCCCGTTTAATAAACATACCTCCGATATTTCAGCAAACACAGCCCTCAGCGCAGTACTAGGAACACTGTCAGTGGATATATACATCTACAACTACATCTACATCTACATGGATACTCCGCAAATAACATATAAGAGCCTGGCAGAGGGTTCATCGAACCACCTTCACAATTCTCTGTTATTCCAATCTCGTACAGCACGTGGAAAGAACGAACACATATATCTTTCCGTACGAGCTCTATTTCCCTTATTTTATCGTGATGATCGTTTCTCCCTATGTAGATCGGTGTGAATAAAAAATTTTCGCATTCGGAGGAGAAAGATGTTAATTGCAATTTCTTGAGAAAATTCCGTCGCAACGAAAAACGCCTTTGTTGCAATGATGTCCAACCCAAATCCTGTATCATTTCAGTGACTCTCCCCCCCATATCTCGCGATAATACAAAATATTCGTCCCTTCTTAGAACTTTTTCGATGTTCTCCGTTAATCCTATCTTATAAGGATCCCACACCGCGCTGCAGTATTCTAAAAGAGGACGGACAAGCGTAGTGTCTCCTTAGTAGATCTGTTACATTTTCGAAGTATCCTGCCAATAAAATGTAGTCTTTGGTTAGCCTTCCCCACAACATTGTATGTGTGTTCTTCCAATTTAAGCAATTTGTAATTGTAACTCCTAGGCATTTAATTGAATTTACCGCCTTTAGATTCGACTGATTTATCGTGTAACCGAAGTTTAACGGATTCCTTTTAGCACTATTATGTATGTTCTCACACTTTTCGTTATTTAGGTTCAACTGCCAATTTTCGCACCATTCAGATATCGCTTCTAAATCGCTTTGCAATTGGTTTTGATCTTCTGATGACTTTGTTAGTCGATAAACGACAGCTTCATCTACAAACAACCAAAGACGGCTACTCAGATAGTCTCTCAAATCGTTTATATAGATAAGGAACAGCAAAGGGAGTGTAACACTAACTTGGGAACGCCAGAAATGACTTCCGTTTTATTCGATAACTTTACGTCAATTACTACTAACTGTGTGACATCTCTGTCAGGAAATCACAAATCCAGTCACATAACTGAGACGATATTCCATGAGCACGCAATTTCACTACAAGCCGCTTGTGTGGTGCAGTGTCAAAAGCCTTCCGGAAATCCTGACATATGGAATCAATCTGATATCCCTTGTCAACAGCACTCAACACTTCATGCGAATAAAGAGGAAGTTGTGTTTCACAGGAACGATGTCTTCTAAACCCCTGTTGAATGTGTGTCAATAGACCGTTTTCTTCGAGGTAATTCATAACGTTCGAACAGAATATAAGTTTCAAAATCCTGGTGCAAATCGACGTTAATGATATGGGCCTGTAATTAAACTGATTATTCCTACTACCTTTCTTGTATATAGGAGTGACTTGCGCAAATTTCCAGTCTTTGGGTACGGATCTTTGGTCGAGCGAACGGTTGTATATGGTTGTTAAGTATGAAGCTAATGCATCAGCATACTCTGAAGGGAACGTAATTAGTATTCAATCTGGATCAGAAGACTTACTTTTATTAAGTGATTTATGTTGCTTTGCTACTCCGAGGATATTTACTTCTACGTTACTCATGTTGGCAGCCGTTCTTGATTCGAATTCTGGAATATTTACTTAGTCTTCAAGTTTCACTGAACGCTAGCAGTGTGAGTAGTAACCAAACATCTTCAGAATTTACCAGTCTTCCTTCTTTTTTAACAGAGACAAGCATATATATTTAATAATTTATTCAGACATTTAAACATAAAACAAAATACAACAACTTACACTAACATTTGTTACGGAGCTTGCCAATCTCGAATCGTTTGACGCTCTCTGTCTTTTGCTAATCTTCTCTCCCTGAGCCAAATTTTACAGTCTACGTCCTTTATAATATGCTTCAGATGTTCTGGTTTTATCTGTTCTTACCAGGTGAAATGTTGTGCACGCCAATACCGAAATAGGAATAAATAAATCAGAGGAGAACTGAATACTGAAGGGATAAACAAAACAACAGAGAAATGTAGAAACAGGTGGAAAGAACATATGAGCATTCCAGAAGAACTACGAGATAACTGTTGAGATACAGAGTGAGAGAAAAAAGGAACTCTCGTAGGCCCAAAACAGATCGGCTCAACAATAACCTTTGATACGGATCAGGCATTTAGCGTAATCCCTCTCTACTTCTCTCTCCAATGTCAAGTTAATTATTCCTGTAAGCTGCAGCAAAAGTCCCTCTATCAAGTCTCTTTCTCTAGGAAGAATCTCCTGTAATCTGTTCTATGTAGTACTGTACTTCTAAATATCTTACTTTAGGTGGGCACATAATTTTTAACAATTTTCGATAGCACAAAATTTCAGATTCCTTTAGTTTCTTCTTCTCCAGGTTTCCTGTGATCATCATCTCACTGCCACACAGTGCTGTGTCGCCGCTATCCTTTTTCTGGTGTTTGTTTGCACGAATGATACTAACGAACTCAGGTGGCCATCTGTCTACTACAGAAAACTGCCACTCATCGTTTATGTACCCGACGATGGTGTGTATCCGTATGACATTACATTGTCATCCGATCATGATTTTAGGGTGCTTCAGGTTTCTTTTTTTTTCAGGCATTGTATTTCAGACTCCGCTGCCAGATATAACAGAGACGACAAGAGTTATATACGAAAACTCCTAGCTTATGTATGGGGCGCTGGAACGAATAAAATCCTGCAATGTGTTCACTTCTCCCACGTCTCCGCGGTTGAAGGAGCTTTTGCAATTTACTGCGATTCTCTTAATTAGTTTATTTGAAATCATGTAACATAGGTATGAAAGTGTCCAGCGCTAAATTACGATTTAGTAGCGGCAGGGATTGTCCACTACGAGTGCAATGAGAACTACTGTATAAGTTTTGTACGTATCATTTTTAGCTGACTTTGGACACTGCTACCATACTGGCTAGTGGGTTACAAACATAGAAATGGCCAGAATCACTGGTACTGGAAACGTACATAACTGGAAATATTTTACTGTTCAAATGTGTGACTGAAGATAGTAAGAAACTGTCTCGATCGTAGCCGGCCGAGGTGGCCGAGCGGTTCTAGGCGCTACAGTCTGGAGCCATGCGCCCCTACGGTCGCCGGTTCGAATCCTGCCTTGGGCATGGATGTGTGTGATGTCCTTAGGTTAGTTAGGTTTAAGTAGTTCCAAGTTATAGGGTACTGATGACCTCAGGAGTTAAGTCCCATAGTGCTCAGAGCCATTTGAACCATTTGTCTCGATCGTATAATCATTTATTAAAAATACTTCCGGTTTCGACCTCTGGTAGTTGGCCATCTTCAGACAAAACATCCTCTTGCTGACGATGATGATACTTGGACAACTGTGCTGCCCCAGTCACAAAGCTGCACTGTTGTTCCAAGCAACTGCGCTGTCAAACGAAGTTCTTATTAATGGAAAACATTTTTTAAATGTAAAATGTGTTATTTAACTTTTTAAGACATGCTGCTTTGCACTTTTATGTCGTTATCTCGTAACGTCAGGTTATTAACGAACACACACATCATAATGTTAGAATGTTTTACTGTATTTTTGGGATTTTTATTAGAAGTGTTGTTCCTCAAGTATTGAGTTTCCTTTATCGTGCTACAATTGATAGAAACACTAATGTGTTAATGACTTCTGTCTACTCATTTTTATTGGATTTGAAAGTCTTATTTTGCTGTAACTGTTTGATGAGTAAAAAACGTACGAAACCAAAATAAAGAAATAAAAGCAGAAAGCTATTGTCTGAAGCAGCAGGGCCACAGCAGGCACGTATGCTAACAAATGAGAATACACACATCGGCGAAACGTCACCTTGTTTTGTATACAGATAACGGAGGTGATACGTACGCGACGGTAACCTACATTCACGCTCTCGACTCGCCCACGAAAAGCTGGGCATCGATCGTGTGTCCCGATTACTCCACGTGAACAACATTACGTCGTGTCCACGTGCCCAACTTAGCATCCCACGGTCCTCCTCTCTCTAGGTTGAACGTTAGGTATCACCGTAGTCAGTGGCGTCCATTTACGTATTTCTGTTTATCTATTGCTGTCGCCTTAATTAGGAAAACGGCTATGCATAGAACGTGAAACGAATCAGCATCTTCCACCATCATATCACTTAGTTCGTTTGAATCATATATTTACAAACTTGTGGTTTGTAACACGGTAAAGATACTTTGATCCTCGGTCACAGCTGAATATTTCTAAAAACCCCGCTGATGCCTGAAACTATTAATTTTTCAAAATTATTGTGTAATTTCGGTCTTAGGGAATTTTCAGGTACCTGTTACAAGACTTTTTAACGAAACAACATTAGAATCTCTGCACAACAATAATTTGTTGAAATTAAACGTAGTGACTTAACACAGTACAAGTTCCACTGGATGGAGTAACTTGCTAGGTGTGTGTGTTGGCTCTTTGAGTGTAAATTTTTTGTGGCTGTAAATAATACTAATTTAGAGGAATGTGTAGCTATAAAGAACTTGTGCTAACGGTACACTGCATATTTATAAAGATGATGCACACATGTGTCGTAGGTTTCCCATATGTGCCTAACAGGGTACATTTACGGCTAAAAGCAAGTAAGCAAGTATAACGACGATTCAGCTATAGCCAACCAGTTATAATAAAATGAGATGTGTTAATATTAAGCATCTACGTGTTAACCTCATAATTTCTTAGGGTTGATATATCTTGATAATTGTCTGACGAACGCATGCAGTTATCTTGGCTTACCGTGAAACGCCGGCGAGCTGTGAATTGCTGCTGGAATTCACCGCAGAACTGTTTCAAACTTGTTGAGAAATTTTACATTTCCTCACTCTTTCTGCTCATTTAAAACTTTATCACATTGACCCCTAAGATGATCGTAAGTTTCTACTTCTTGCAGTTCGTACACTTCATCTTCTTCTCGTTAGCGCTTACCCCGTGTAGTTATGAGCTCCGCTGTACTAAACTTCTTACTTTTGTTTAACTTTGCGGCCGGGCGCCTCTTCTAGCACATACACTAATTTTTCTCTACATATTTTGTGAAACGTGACTAGAGCCCTAGGACCATCATACCTCGAAAGAAGACCTTATGAACTAGTATTTAAAGAGAAAAGGATTTTGATTATCACGATACAGAGCAGAAATACCAAAGCTACAGAAACGTCTTAACCCGAAACAAGATATAATGAACTAGTATTAAAAGTTATTAAAAAGAAAAGGATATTGATTATCATGACACGGAGCAGAAATACCAACTTAATTTGACACCTAATCCAACGTACGAACGTAATAAAAATACTTCTTACAAGGAAAAATCTTGGGAGAAAATCAAGAGCCAGGCCCAAAAATCCATATTATTAAGAGTTATCAGTGGAAATAATGGGTACATCAGTAAGACGTTGCCTTTAGTGTCTGACGATGTATTCTGTGAAGAGCGTACATGAAGACATTAAAGCTGAATGCTGTGTCTTTTGACTAGATTAAGTGTGCTGCGAAGGTGGAGGGATTGTTGGTACACATCGTCTCATGTTTTTTAAAACACGTGCAAAATGTTTTCAACCGTTTGGCTCTTTAAATGTTAAGACTTTTTCGCAACTAGTTCTGTGTATACCTGGACATTTGTCGCTACTTATTTTGTTTATGCCTGTTTCTAAATACAGCCCGATGTTACGGTTTGTAGTTGTACATAGTGTTCTCTCGTGTTTTGTGCTTGGGATAGCTGAACAATATTAGTTATGTTTGAAGTGTATTTTAAAGAGGGTAAATGTATTTACTTATAATAAAACAAACAAAAGAAAATCAGCATTTCACTTTCTGTAGATATCGTCACTGTAAAGGGAGTATACCAGTCCTTATGTCTAAGAAAGGTAAATGTATATTGAAAACGTGGTGACAGAAAGTATCGTCCGTGATCTGCAAAAACCAGCTAAGGCACAGAAAGCAATATAAGCAATACAGAACCAAAATCTGTAAATTACTACATGGTTTAATATTGCATTTCATCGGATAAGGGTTATAGGATTTATGAAAGTGGCACATAGTTTCCTTAATTACAGTTAATATTCTTTACAAATTACATCTCACTCCACCTCACACATGTAAAAAAATGTAGTCATATATTCAGTAGGAACACATTTTAAGGGTACCAAAATCGTCTTGTAAACGAACATATGACATTGTAATACGGATAAAGGCAATCACAAACGTT
Organism: Schistocerca cancellata; assembly: GCF_023864275.1. Classification (NCBI taxonomy): domain Eukaryota; kingdom Metazoa; phylum Arthropoda; class Insecta; order Orthoptera; family Acrididae; genus Schistocerca; species Schistocerca cancellata. The sequence goes on along the minus strand of NC_064630.1, from coordinate 447,680,703 downwards.
CGTTGTTATACTTATGACTCACAGGCCCATAGATATGAATTTATTTATTCAAAAACAAGTAACACTGCTCACAATAATACAAATATGACCAGAAGACAGATTCTTTTTTGTAACTGTATGACTTATATTATTAATAATGCTGCTATTATTTTTATTATATACTTACCATGTATTTCATACATTGTTATAATTACTAGATATGTCGTGATTATTATTATTTATTTTATGAATTACTCATTTATTTTTCATATAATTAAATTTTTCTCGAGACATTTAAGTCTCATCTTTATCTACGATAATCTATTTATTTAGATTCCATCATTATCGTAGATAAAGATGAGACTTAAATGTCTCGAGGAAAATTTAATTGTAAGATCTTTTCGATGACCTGAGGTACAGTATTTCCTCATTACATCCAACGTTGGAGTTTTATTTAAATGCCAGAGAGCCCTGTTAATCGTGACGATTTAGGGGGAAAATAAGCTGAAGACATGAATGAAAGTTTGTTTTGGGGAGGTCGTTCGGTTTGGGTAGTCCGTGCACGTCTGTTAATAGCTGCACTGGTGTAATAGACAGCTTTCTTGTCTAGTAAAGAAGGAGAACCGGGTTAAAGCCCAGGCAGGGGCACATAATTTAATTCATTTATTCAGCTTCCATCACACTTATTTATTTGTCGTATTAATACAGTAACAGAGATCTGCTAATATAGCTTAGCGTCCTACGCCCTAGCTCGTGATACAGGAAAATAAGTCAGACCTGGAGAAAATTCTCGCTGGGTATTAACGACCTTGTCTGACGCTGGCCAGCCGTAGTGTGATTCTGATACAGGCTACGACACTCATTTAGGCAAATGCTTGGCTAGTCCCCACTTTTAAGCCCATAAAATACGATAGACAACAATTACAACACACCACATACACAACAAAGTACACGAAATTCACAGACAGGTGGCGGACATAACTTCCCTTCCTTAGGTAACTGAAGGCTGTGGCGTCAGGATGGGCATCTGGGCACAGTGGATCCCAGACAGAAGACCGATATAACGATAAAGGTTTGCATAAGCAGACAGTACTAGATTACTCGTAATAATGTCCTCCAAACAACCGTACGTTCTGTACATGTCCGGCAGAAATGCCGTCTGCAGTTTACTCGTACAGCAGAGCGCAGGATGCACGGTTATGTCTTACAGGTTCTTCACGGTCTGTTTTGGGAAAACGGTGGTGTCCTGTATTGCCACTGACTTCTGTTTCCACATAGGTTTTATCTTACCTGGTAGGATCCTGTATTTGCCAACTCCTCGTTGCAAGTGGTTTGGGACTGCGGATATTCGTTACAGCGTTGCCTGTGACTAACATGAGTAGTTAGGGTTTATTGATCTACCGAGCGAAGTGGCGCGGTTGTTAGCATACTGGACTGCCATTCAGGAGGTAGACAGTTCAAAGCCGCGTCCGGCCATCCTGATCTAGGTTTCCCATAATTTCCCTAAATCGCTTCAGACAAATGCCGAGATGGTTCATTTGAAAGAGTACAACCGATTTCTTTCACCATCCACCCCTAATCCGATTGGATCGATGACCTAACTGTTTTGTCCCTTCCCCCATACCAACCAGCCAACCAATCTGCTCTTATCTAAGGTCGATTACAACGGATTGTCTTATGAATTTGTTATTGGTATTATGTGTTGCTCATTTACGACAAATGTAATAATTTTGTCTTACAAAGTACGCCTGATTAGATGGAATTTAATCAGCATCTTATCTTGCCAAGTGAAGTATATGCTTACGTGAGTAAATAGACAATATTTTTCTAAGCATCTAGTGATCGAACAGAGCGACTTGGCTCTGTCTTTAAGTCACAAGATACACACCTGACGGTTGCTAGACTTAAATCCGCCGCAGTACATCTGCATCGAGGTTTCTCTAGAATTCCCTGTACAGCTAAAGAAAGTGCAGAGATAATTCCTTCTTGCGGTCGATTTCCTTCCCCATACTAATCATACTCGAGTTTGTGCTCTGTGTAAACTACGCAAAGCAGCTTATATCCCGTTATGGCGTCAGCTTATCATTTGTCGCAACAGAGACTGAAGAGAGTTATACAACATTTCCGCCTGCAACAGAAATCGTTGTACTGAAGTACATTCCTACATACGCTCTCTATGGAGTCAGTTGTCTTTTCTCACGTATTGTTCCTGAAAGGAGAAAGCTTCTCTGTAAAAAGGTACCACAAGGGAAGTTCGCGTGAAACGCTGCTTCTCAAACAAACCCATAATACAACAAACATTGGCTGCTAAGTTCTTGGATCGTCTTTTAAATTCAACGTCAGCCCGTGCAACAATATGTTTTCTCACTGTCTCCGAGAACACGAAACACGAGTCAGCTTATTGCTTGAGTTTAGGGTTATCGAACTGAAAATGATTAATGTGGAAGCAGTTTCATCCGTTCACGAAGAGATGTTACTTACTGTTAATGTTCACGAAATGCATAAATTGCTCATATTTCATTAATAAATTACAAAAACGTCTGCCCGATTCTTTAGTACTCTGTGATATACTTACCACGGTAAACAACACACGAGATGTAAACAAGAGGTATATGTTTTATCGCGTTCAATCAGTAAGCATGAGGACTACATGGGAAACCTTGTCCAACTCAAACGACAGACACTGAATAAGAAATATTGTGAATCATGGAAAGCTGTTGAAATTCCGAGAGCGTACGTTCCAACAATAGTCAGTTAACCTCTGTATTATTTCTGCATATAGTTTCCGAAATGACTATGGAATTAAAACAATTGCCCGCATCTCGTGGTCGTGCGGTAGCGTTCTCGCTTCCCACGCCCGGGTTCCCGGGTTCAATTCCCGGCGGGGTCAGGGATTTTCTCTACCTCTTGATGGCTGGGTGATATGTGCTGTCCTTAGGTTACATAGGTTTAGGTAGTTCTAAGTTCTAGGGGACTGATGACCATAGATGTTAAATCCCATAGTGCTCAGAGCCATTTTTGAATTAAAACAATAACTGATGCGGAGACTTACTTCCATCGTACCATTCGTCAATCGAACCAGGGTAAGAACAAAGTAATCGTGGTAATCGGTGTATTCTGTGGTTGCTACCGGAGTATAAATATTGCTGTGGCTGACGGAGTACCAGCGTAGATGTAGCGAGATGTAGATCCAGAAGTGTGTCCTTCAACTTCATCGTCTAGGGTTTTATTGATGTTCCGTACCCTTGGTGTGGGTGGTCGTAAGAACATATTTCGGGAAAACTGAGTCTCCTGAAAAGAACTGAACTTTTCCAACCATTTTGAGTGCTGGCTTAGGACGTTTCTTAAGGTGATTTCACCGTTTCCATCATTCGTAAGATAAAGAGTGTAATTTTTGTTGGTCTCTGTGATTGGAAATCACAACTGTTACCGTCAAGAAATTTCACCGTGTGCAAGTGAAGTGCGTTACACGTAGCTGAAGATTACGTCACACGTTATACTAACGAAAATATCATCGTACAAATGTTCAATATACATATTAATTCTGTTCTTATGTAGAAAACTATATGAAAGGTAGGCTCTTTTCGGTTGGCTCTTTTCGGTAGCAAATAAAGACTGTGTCAAATGCCACGCGACACACATCACCATGGACGCTTCTTTCATATAGGAGTATAAGGAGGATGGCGTGGGAAATATGAACCAGAAAAGAAATGGGGTTTAAAATAGATCTGATATCGTCTCTCACCGAACAAAGATCCTGGAATCTTACGTCAAATAATACATATCCGTTAGTTCGTGTGATGTACGCTTTAAGTTGCCCACGCTGTCGGGAACTTATTATACCGCACCATTCCTGACAAGTTCTCTCTGAATCATCAAAGGACATTAGGTGGCGTATGACTCTGCATTCCACAAGATTTGAGCTCTATTCATCACATCATGGGCGTCATATAGCATCTTACCGTATGTTATTTGCACCCACCAACGTAATAGTTCCCTTACTTGTGGGACGTAGCAGTTATGGATGTTTTTTGTCTCGTTCAGCTCATTCAAAACACGACTTCACAATTAACAGGGTGTAATTATGTGCCATGCTGGATTAGCCGAGCGGTCTAATGCCCTGCAGTCGTGGACTGTGTGGCTGGTCCCGGCGGAGGTTCGAGTCCTCCCTCGGGCATGGGTGTGTGTGTTTGTCCCTAGGATAGTTTGGATTAAGTAGTGTGTAAGCTTAGGGATTGATGACCTTAGCACTTAAGTACCATAAGATTTCACATACATTTTTTGTAATTATGTAATAGCCTTACCTGGGTATGTGGGATTTACAAAACACAATAGTCTGTAAAAACAACATTCAAAAAACACATGATTCGCATACTGAAAACTGTCGAACAAGTGCACATTTAAGTATTTGTACTACAATTTTAGTTTTGCAACCCATAACCTATATACTATCTATCCACTTTTCATTTTTATGTCCAAATTTTGATAGTAAATATTTTTTATTTTTCAAACCCTTCTGCTTCCCTAACACATTATTTATGTAAGTGTGTGTGTGTGTGTGTGTGTGTGTGTGTGTGTGTGTGTGTGTGTGTGTGTGAGAGAGAGAGAGAGAGAGAGACAGAGAGAGAGAAAGAGAGAGAGAGAGAGGCAGAGAGACAGAGAGAGAGGGAGAGGGAGAGAGAGTTCCGCAGTTTAACTACAGATTAACACTAACATAAATATAAATCCTGAATCCAGTTAGAAAACACTTAATTTTCGTTAATATCTTTGTGGATATAACGCCATGTCAGCTTCAAAAATTCTAAAACATAAAATACTGTAGTATTATACTTTTAAGCTGCCTTACAACAATTTCTGCCAATGAGTTCAGTAAAGCACGACCAATACAAACCTGTTAGCAATTGGTGCTGCGATACCAGTTCCCATCAAACTGACTAACTCTCGAATAGTCTGCCACACATTCCCTCCATATCTTGTAACACTGTCCAGTGGTACATTAGGACTAATAACATCTAAGAGATGTGACGTCTGTGCTTGAAATGTTGCATATTGACGCAACCATGCCCCGACTAAATAAATCAACGCCCTGAGGACGCCGGTGCAAAACGTTTCAAACGTCGGATACCTCCATACGTAAGCATCTCATAAGATGACGCAGAAGTACACCGACACTGAGACTGGCCACTGAGGAATTCGTATTTACATGACATTTCACGACTTTTGATATGATTTGACGCGTAACACAGTATTCGGGGCATGATTAAGCAAACGGGAGAACAGCTACGTAGCTTCTGTGCCGACTGCTGCCTTCATCGCACTATCAGGATCACTAATCGGTGTAGTACGTACTGAGCAGAGCCATTATGTTTTTTTTTTTTTATTTTCAAACGGGTGAGTATCACAATTCGCGTAACTCAAGAACGTAATCACAAAAGACAGTCCGTTACTGTGAGATGTCTGATTACCGTACCGATTATCAGACCCTAGTGTGCGTATTTGCTTACAATTCTGTAGGTTATTGTGCACTTGAAAATGCAGACAACAATTCTTTCTTGAGCGCAGCTTTTATGAAACTGCGGTTTTCTTTAAAGGCAGCCACGTGCCCGTCGGACAGAGGTGAGAGCAAAGTTTCGCGGTCGGCGTGTCCGCGCCACGGCAGCCCGGCCCCTTGTGCCACTAATTAATACCCATATCGATCTGACAAACAAAGGCAAGGCGCCGACACAAACACGCAGCGGCCTGCTCGCAGCTTGTGAACAGCTTTGCCTTTCTGCAAATTCATCACGCACGTACGGCGCATCGAGGATTATTCAGCGTGTAACGCATTAGCATTAATCTATTATTTCACGATGTCGGCAAATAAGAACGTGTAAATGTCGACCCAACACTGAGGGATTATTGCCTCTGTAACTACAATGGTGAGAAATCGACAACGTCCCGCATAGACAGTATCTCGTGTACATACGGCAGCGCTTATCGGAGCGTTAATCTCGTTTCCATTGTTCAACCTGTGTAGCGCCTCTCTTAGCAGCGTAATATCTATGAATCAAGCAGAATATGTGTACCTGGCATTTCATACTGCTGATCCAGTGCTTACGAGAAAGTTGAAGGAGGAATTACCTGCCGTTGTGGCACGAGGCGCAAAGCTACAATTAGAAGACTAAATCAACGTCAAGGTTACTGGAACAGGGAGGGAATGAGGATTGAAGTTGCTGGTAGCCTTAGCTGTGACACTTACTCTGTTCCATTAACTGAGAGAAAATTTGACTAACTTTTTAGAAAGGCAAATGAGGTATTTAAAATTTTCCTCCTGTGTTCTGATTCAACGGTTACTTCATGCTCCTGGCGCACACGGGACCTTAACCCGGGGAGTGTTTTCTGAGAATCAGTAGTAGTGAGGAGACCACTTTAAGGTGAATTACATTTCCGTTTCACCATAGTAAGTGTTCTGTCGAATTAAGTCTTTGAAAACATTCACAAGTCGCTCTTATTATTTTTCTCTTTAGCGGTTTCACTCCTCAAATGAACAAGAACATCATCAGAGGATACAGTTTAAAGCTGTATGACAGCACGTTTGAAGTTGTCTGGCAGCACTAGAGATTAAACTGTAAATACTATAGACATAAAACTACTTTTAAAATGCAATAAAAGTACTTTAATTATAAGTTTAGGTATTTAGTACAATCAGTTTAATCTTTAGTGCCGTCAGCCGACTGTGTATTCCGATGATGGCTTTTGTACATTCAAAGAGCGAAACCGGAAAATGAAATAAAAAAATACTAAGTGTGACTTACGGCTGTTTTCAAAAACTTTGTTTTAACAGTTGCCTATCCCGCAAGCAATGCCTGATCTTAATAAATTTTGTGGAGTTTTCGACAACAGAGTCTGTTAAGACCAATTTTTCAACACTGGCTTGAATATCAGACGGTTCTCGAAGACATGTGTGCAGTCTGTCCTCATAATTAATTTTCAAAAAGTCATCTTCTTCTTGAGGATCTAGAAATCTTTGGAAAACCTTTTATATTCTAAGTCATATTAATTAATGTTTACTACTGACAATCAGTTTCCACAGCTGAAACTGTCATTTTCTGACCTTGAAAAATTTTTTGGTTATAAAGCGTGTTCCACTATGAATTTATCGCTAATGCCAAGTCTTGGTTATGGTGAAGAAAATATAGCCATTTCATACACAGGTATGTCAAAAGTAAAACTATATACATAAAAACCCTGTTGAAATGAGCATGTCCATACATATGGGACTCCACTGCGGCTTGTTAGTTCTTACCCTGCAAAGCACTAACAAGGCATGTCTATGAATATGCCCATTTGCACAAGACACTTTTTATCTCTATGTTTTTCCTTTTACAAACATTTAGATAATGCGCTGCATGTTCTGCACCATAATGGCGACATACTATGAGTGATAAACTCATAATGGAACAACCATGACCGAGAAGTGTTTGAGATACTGTAGGAAAGTCAGTTCTGGGGTTCTGTGCAGCTGTTGTGGCACATGGTTACATTGGGGTGAATGTAGTGGCATGCTAATTGGGGAAGTAAATGGGTCTCTTTCCATGGTATTGCAGATTATGTTCAAGGGATAGGAAAATATCGGAACAAGAACCGAAGATTAGAGCCCTTCAGGCTGAACTGGATAATGCTAGGGAGGAACTGATGAGGTCAAAGATGGGAGGAGGGTGAAGACAGGTGGGAAGTGGTAGCAAGGAACAGGGGCCACAGGAAGAGAACAGTATCAGGGAGTTTCATCATTGGCACAAACAATAGATTAGCCTTGCTACCTCAGTCAGCTAAGAAAGAGGCTCAAGTAGATGTAAGCGTTGTCAGCACTCAACTGACTTTCACTAGGAAACCAACTGCTTCAAAAGAAGTAGGCAGTATGAGGAAAGTTCGGTTGTTAGGTAGTAGCCTTGCTGGCCACATTTTACAGGAAAAATTAGGTGACAGATATCAGGTCACAAGTATTTTCAAGCCCAGTGCATGTCTTAGCCAGGTGATGTGAGGATGTAGGATCATTGTGCAAAGGTTTTATATAGCTGGATCATGTTGTGGTAGTTGGTGGAGCTGGAAACAGTACTGATAGGCAGCAGGGCTACAATATTGAGTGTGACCTGGTAAAAATAGCATCAGCGATGAACGATACAAATGGTGGATTGGTTCCTGCTTTCATGCAGTATGACCGACCCCAATTGTACAGCTCTGTCAGGATGTTCAGTATGGAGCTAGATCAGCTGCTTTGGGTAGCTACTTTGTCAACATAGGTTTGTTCCTTGTTGATGATATTGGTAGGTGGCACTTCAAAAGACATGGCCTGCATCTCAATAGGAAAGGGTAAACTGGCTGGGATGATAACAAAATCTTTAATGGGAGGGGGGGGGGGGGGCGCTGAAACTCATGGTAGTACTTTTTTAGACTAATATCAGTATCCAATCATCCTACATTGATTGATATTAAACTTAATGAAAAGTTCAGACAGGCAGGTACTAGTGATGTGAAAATATCACAAGATTCTCATAACACTACAGTGAAAAATAATGTTAGTTTGTCAGAAGATTCACATAAAAGCACAGTAAAAAATTATGTTAATATATTGTATCAGAATATCAGGGGATTAAAAAAGAACGTAGTCTGGCTTCTTGTTTGTATAGAAGATTTAGAAACTGAGGGTGGAATAGATGTACTACGCCTGTCTGAAGATCATATAGTCACAGGTAAGGAAATTGTAAATGTAGGTCGATATAAGCTTTCAGCACATGTAAGTAGAGACACTATTGAGGGAGGAGGAGTTCCCGTGTATGTTAAAATCATTCATAGTGTGAAAAATTTGGAAACTAAACAATTTTGCGTAGAGCAATACATAGAAGCATGTGAATGTGAGCTTAAACTAAATAAAGTCACTTTTATAATTGTAGCCATGTATAGGTCCCCATTGGTAAATTTTCAACTATTTTTGAAAAACTTGGATTCTTTGTTGTGCTACCTGTCATTCAAAGGAAAGCAAATAATTGTTTTTAGGGATTTCAACGTGGATTTTCTGAAAGAGTCAGATAGAAAGCTTGACTGTTAAATAGTACTTGGTTCTTTCAATTTGACATCAGTTACTGATTTTCCTACTCAGGTAGTACAGAAAAGCAACACATTATGAATAACGTTTTCATAAATTCATAAATTCATTCAAATAAAAACTTTTCCTGTTAAGAATGGTCTGTCTGATCACGACACACAGCTAGTTACAGTATACGATATAGTTCATACAGTAATGTAAAACAGTCCTCCAAAATAGTGCATTAACACTTCAAAACTTTAGGGAAAGCTTGCAATAGTTAGACTGTGATGAGATGTACAGGGTACATGATGCTAATAAAATTTAACTTACTTCATGATACCTTAGTGAGTATATTTCAAAACAGTTTCCCTAAGACACCAATGAAATATAATTGTAAGAAACCATGTAAAAAGCCATGGCTCACTAAAGGGACAAAAATATCTTGTAAACAGAAAAGGGAAATGTGTCTTATAGCTAAGAGGAGTAATGATCCCAAAACAGTGAAACATTATAAAAACTACTGCATTGTATTAAGAAAAGTTATTAAAAAGACCAGAAGTATGTGAATTATGTTTGTGATTAGCACATCTGATAATAAAATGAAAACAATTTGAAATATTGTGAAAAGGGCAAAAGGGCAACTGAGAGCACAAGAAGACTGTATTTCTATCAAACGCAATGAAAAGTTTGTTAACAAGAAGTCAGAAGTAGAAAACATTTTAATAATAATTTTTAAGTGTTGTCGAGAAAATAGGTTCCAGATATTTATTAGAAAATGCAAGGCAGTATATGGAAGAGGCATTACCTATGCAATTTGATAAAATTCAAATTAAACCCACCTCTCCCACGGAAATTAGGAAAATAATAAATTCACTCAAAAGAAAAAGCTCACATGGAATTAATGGCTAGAAGCTTGTTCTTAACAAATAAGTAGGATTCTCAGCCACATATGTAGTAGCTCACTGTAACAGGGAACTTTTCCAGATAGACTGAAATATGCTGTTGTTAAACATTACATAAAAAAGGTTATACATCTGATCCTAACAACTAATGCCAAATCTCACTTCTGACAGCTTTATCCAAAATCCTTGGAAACGTAATGTGTTCAAGAGTAGCATCATATATTTGTAAAAATGAAGTACTAACCAAATGTCAGTTTGGTTTCTAGAAAGGCTTTTCAACAGAAAATGCTATGTATGCTTTAACTGATCAAATATTAAATGCAATGAATAACCGATCATCACCCATTGGGATATTTTGTTATCTCTCAAAGCCTTTTGATTGTGTGAATCATGAAATTATTCTAGATAAGCTTAAGTATTGTGGTATGAGTGTGTCAGTGCACAAATGGTTTAACTCATACTTAACTGGAAGAATGCAGAAGGTTGAAGTTAACAGTACAGATAGCCTACAAAAACCAGCAGAGTTCTGTAACTGGGGAGGTATCAAGTATGGTGTCCCATAAGTTTCAGCCTTGGTTCCCTTATTGTTCTTAATATATATTAATGACTTTCCACTCTATATTCATGATGATACAAAGTTAGTTGCTTTTACTGATGATACCAGTATAGCAATCACACCCAAAAAGCAAAACTCAGCTGAGGAAATTGCAAATAATGTCTTTCTGAAAATTATTAAAGTGGACTCTCACTAAATTTTGAGAAAACACAGTTTATACAATTCAGTACAGTAAATGTCTTAACACCATTGATAAATATAGACTAGGAATGGAAGTCTGTTGCTATGCTAGAATACTCAAAATTTCTGGGTGTGTGCATTGATGAGAAATGGAATTGGAAGAAACACATTGATGATCTGCTGAAATGGTTAGGTTCAGCTACTTATGCTATAAGGGTTACTGCAAATTTTGGTGATAAACATATCAGTAAAATAGCCTACTATGGCTATTTTCATTCATTGCTTTCATATGGCATCATATTTTGCTGCAATTCGTCATTAAGAGAGAAAGTATTCATTGCCCAAAAGTGTGTAATCAGCATAATAGCTGAAGCCCACCCAAGATCACCTTGCAAACATTGAAAGAACTTGGTATATTCGCAGTACCTTCGAAATACATATATTCACTTACGGAATTTGTTATTAATAACCCATCCCAGTTCAAAATTAACAGCAAAGTGCATAGCTACAACACTAGAAGAAAGGATGGTATTCACTATTCTGGATTAAATCTCTCTTTGGCACAGAAAGGGGTGAATTATGCTACCACAAGAATCTTTGTTCATTTGCCAAATGCTATTAAAAGTCTGACAGATAGCCAATCAACATTTAAAAGGAAATTAAAAGAATTTCTTAATGACAACTCCTTCTACTCAGTAGATGAATTCTTAGATGTGAAGTAGTAACTATCTCTCTCTCTCTCTCTCTCTCTCTCTCTATATATATATATATATATATATATATATATATATATATATATTGTGTAAAGAAAACTTATGTTAAAGTAACATGTTCCACAACATTATGAAATGTCGTATTCATGATCTATGGAACAATGATTAATGTATGTATGTACTTGATTTAAAGCTAAAAAGTTATTTTGATGATCAGAAGACGACAGTTTCAACTGTCGAAACATGTCGTCATTAATTAATGTTAATTAATGAAATTTGTCTATAAAATGTTTTTTGAAGTTAAATATACACTGCTCCTCCCATTTTCCAAATATGAGAAAATTCAGAATTCCACTTCTGCACCTAGTCTTCTTCCAGAAATATCTGTGTCGATCTTTGACGTGCAGTCTTGGTCCAGTTTCTCCCCTCATGTGTTTGGATGTCGTTTGTCCATGTTTCCACAGGACGTCCGACACATCTCTATGACTCCCTCGGACCGCGCTATATCAGTGTTCTGGTCCATTTGTAGTTTTTCTTGGCCGCGTGTCCTGCTCGACTCTACTTCAGGCCTAATCTCCTCTTGATAGCGTTCTATATACCCGTTTCCTTCCTCGCCTCTTCGTTCTACCAGTGTATGTCTCTGAGACTCAATCTCTGTTGCACATCGACAGACGTTGGCATGATTTGTGCTGTATTTTTTCAAGTGTCAGTAGTTCGAGTGCGTGTGTTGTTACTGGAGAATGCATGTGTCATAAAGCTTCCTGTTCAAATTGATGCGGATAATCTCTTGGCGGGGAATGTAAGAAGTTTCTCGAATGCCATCCATGTGGGGCAGATTCTCCGGGTGATATCTGCTGCCTGGTTATCTTCTCCTGGTTGGTTTTTATGGCCTAGATAAATGTAATAATTTACAACTTGCTGAAAATGATTTTAACATTAGGTTTTTGAAGGTTGATTTACGGACCTGCAGCTTGGGAAGCATCTTTGAGTTATTGAATCAGTGTTGAAATCGTGTGTCAGTGCTAAGGAGGATAATACCATCTGCAAAGCGAAAGTGCCTGAGATGTTCTCCATTCATTTTTTTTAACATTCTGTCCCCAGAACTGGCACTTGAAAACAACCTCCAGAGCGATGGTGAATAACGTACGTAAGGAGAATGAAATTTTCACTCTACAGCGGAGTGCGCGCTGATATGAAACTTCCTGGCAGATTAAAACTGTGTGCCGGACCGAGACTCGAACTCGTGACCTTTACCTTTCGCGGGCAAGTGCTCTACCAACTGAGCCACCTTTCAGGAGTGCTAGTTCTGCAAGGTTCGCAGGAGAGCTTCTGTAAAGTTTGGAATGTAGGAGACGAGGTACTGGCAGATGTAAAGCTGTGAGGACGGGGAGTGAGTCGTGCTTGGGTAGCTCAGTTGATAGAACACTTGCCCGCGAAAGGCAAATGTCCCGAGTTCGAGTCTCGGTCCGGCACACAGTTTGAATCTGCCAGGAGGTTTCAACTTACGTCAGATTGTGTCTCCTTGTCTGAAGGCACTTCCCACATTTATCCCACAATAGATTCTGTGTTTTTGTTTTTTTGTTTTTTTTTTTTTTGTTTTCGTATGTAGAGTGATACTCTCGTAAATTATCTCGTAAGATCGTATATCTGTAATCAATTCAGGTTCTGTTCCTTGACCTCATTAGTGCCCAGTTTTCGATAGTGTCTAAAGCCTTCTTCAAGTCTGTGAATGCCATATGAAGTTGGATACCATACGCCACATATTTCTCCAACAATGTATGGTACCTGGGTAAGGCCCGTTGTACTGAACCCCTTTCTGAGTCCCGCGTGTTCGACGAGCTGGTAGAAGTCAGATTTCTGACTTGGATGGTTCGTAGTTATTTCCGCATGCACCTTGTAACACAAATTTAAAAGGCTAATTTGCCTGAAATTCTCAATATTCATGATATCACGTATTTTAATAAGGAGAATAATTTCTTGATTTTTCCGTGACTCTGGAGTCTTCCCTCCCCTAGACATATGATTAGGAGAATACATAATGATTCTTCGATGATTCTTCGAGTGTGTCTCCTCCAGTTCTTAACATCTCCCTCGTGATCTTCCTCTTATGCCTTATAATACTTAAGCTGTTTCAGAGTTATTAATTGGTTGTAACGATAAATTATGTCACGAAGCGTTGCCGAATAGAGAAACGTAGTTGGGGACATAGAGTTAGAAAAAATGGGAGATTGGTTTCAACTTACAGGCCCGCTTCATTCTGAATTACTAAGCAACTTTTGCGAGTGGCTGAAGAGCGTGAACCTGTCTGTTGCCATTTCGAATGATGCGTGAAAGTGATAATTTTCGACAGGTTTATTTTTCCAAAAAGTGGTACATTTAAAATGCAGTAAGATGTATGTTATGAATATTCAATGAAGAACCTGATCCTCCTTAACAGCATTTCTTAATGGTGAATTCCAGTATACTGTCAGTACTCAAACATTTGCGGTTTTACTAATGTAAGATCACACCCTTCCGTCCGTTTACAAATCCGTATGCCGATTTGGCCGTGGTCTACCTTAAGGACACTGTCAATTTCGTGACGTCTCGTAAAAGCGTCTGTCTTGCATGGAATGTATAAGAACATATAGTATAAAAATATGTGACAGCTTAATAAACTGAATCCTATTTTCCTTCGGGTAAGTACCACAGCAAAGACAGCATCTATTCCATTGACTGTAATTGAAGAGTTCAAATGTCGAACGTTCCAAGTACTGTTTTCACGAAACACGTCTTCCGTGCTGTTGTGTTCTCGGTATTGTGTGCAAGTCTCTGGATTCGTTCCACGTACCAATCACACAGAAAATATTTCAAGCAGTCATTACTTGGTGATGCATGTTATTTGGGCCAAGCAGTGCCCCTTGTGGAGCTCCTAAATTTAAAAGATATTAGCAATGTATTTTACTGACTATAGTTCTACTAGTTAAAACATTACTGCTCTATATCTATCCTTGGATTATCACAAATAAATCGTAGAGCCGCAGTATTAATGGCAACTGAAGCAAAAATTTCTTAGTAACACTTAGAAAATGAAATTGTAGGGATCCTGGATCTGGGAGGTGCTGTGCATTGAACAGTTCAACATTACGTACTTTTAATACTATTTCTTTTTTATGTTCAAACTTAAGAAATATGGGTTTTCAGACACTCTCGGTACTGACAGCAACAATTTAAAAATTTCTGTGACAACAAATATTAAAGAATTCGGTAACATTTAAGAAGTGTCTATTTGAAAAAAAATAGAATAAAATAAAAAACTGCCAAAATTAGAAGTATCAGATTACAGTTATTAAATGGCAGTTACAAGAAACATTTAACACGAACGCATAAAATCACCACTGAAATTAGGAAACGCTTGAATTTCCTAAAATAAATTCACTAACACAACAAGTTATCATTCTGCAAAAGGGTTTAAAAAAGCAAATCACCACAAAGCAAAAAGGAAATACTATAGTTTACAGATTTTCACGCATTTAAAAGGGGAGCATAAATTCAAGCAACATATACAAAGTTACTGGCTTGGTCTCAGGGCACAAATCAAACAATCCCTTGGTTGATCTCAGACTCCTAAATACGGAGAAGATATACATTAAAATTATATAACAGGTACATATTTTGAATCAAAAACTGGTGCATGTGCCCAATACAAAGGAATCTTACTGGTTTAGCCCACAAACACACCAGACATTTTTGAACACAAAATATTCTAAAATGATCTGAACATATGATAGTTTGCAATAAAATTGGAAAGATTCAGCACACGAGTACCTTAGATACGAAAGACGTTAGAAAGATATGAGCTGCTGAGTGGTTAAAAATAAGGAAAAGGTGCAGGTTTCAAAAAAACAAAATGGTTCTAGCTCATTAAGTAATTACGAAACAAGAACCATTGAACATGTGACCTACTTTCCATTGTCTTACACATAACTCCGGTTACCAAGGATGTCAATCTGCTTTTAAAAACGTGACCAAGAAAAGGCCGCTAGCAAAAGCCACATAACGCTATAAACGTGAATTCAAAACAAGTCTCATTTGTCAGGGCTCAGGAGAAATACAAGTTTCCGCAAATCGCATCCGACACTTAATCACACGCTGCGAGGCTCTACACTCCTGGAAATTGAAATAAGAACAACGTGAATTCATTGTCCCAAGAAGGGGAAACTTTATTGACACATTCCTGGGGTCAGATATATCACATGATCACACTGACAGAACCACAGGCACATAGACACAGGCAACAGAGCATGCACAATGTCGGCACTAGTACAGTGTATATCCACCTTTCGCAGCAATGCAGGCTGCTATTCTCCCATGGAGACGATCGTAGAGATGCTGGATGTAGTCCTGTGGAACGGCTTGCCATGCCATTTCCACCTGGCGCCTCAGTTGGACCAGCGTTCGTGCTGGACGTGCAGATCGCGTGAGACGACGCTTCATCCAGTCCCAAACATGCTCAATGGGGGACAGATCCGGAGATCTTGCTGGCCAGGTTAGTTGACTTACACCTTCTAGAGCACGTTGGGTGGCACGGGATACATGCGGACGTGCATTGTCCTGTTGGAACAGCAAGTTCCCTTGCCGGTCTAGGAATGGTAGAACGATGGGTTCGATGACGGTTTGGATGTACCGTGCACTATTCAGTGTCCCCTCGACGATCACCAGTGGTGTACGGCCAGTGTAGGAGATCGCTCCCCACACCATGATGCCGGGTGTTGGCCCTGTGTGCCTCGGTCGTATGCAGTCCTGATTGTGGCGCTCACCTGCACGGCGCCAAACACGCATACGACCATCATTGGCACCAAATCAGAAGTGACTCTCATCGCTGAAGACGACACGTCTCCATTCGTCCCTCCATTCACGCCTGTCGCGACACCACTGGAGGCGGGCTGCACGATGTTGGGGCGTGAGCGGAAGACGGCCTAACGGTGTGCGGGACCGTAGCCCAGCTTCATGGAGATGTTTGCGAATGGTCCTCGCCGATACCCCAGGAGCAACAGTGTCCCTAATTTGCTGGGAAGTGGCGGTGAGGTCCTCTACGGCACTGCGTAGGATCCTACGGTCTTGGCGTGCATCCGTGCGTCGCTGCGGTCCGGTCCCAGGTCGACGGGCACGTGCACCTTCCGCCGACCACTGGCGACAACATCGATGTACTGTGGAGACCTCACGCCCCACGTGTTGAGCAATTCGGCGGTACGCCCACCCGGTCTCCCGCATGCCCACTATACGCCCTCGCTCAAAGTCCGTCAACTGCACATACGGTTCACGTCCACGCTGTCGCGGCATGCTACCAGTGTTAAAGACTGCGATGGAGCTCCGTATGCCACGGCAAACTGGCTGACACTGACGGCGGCGGTGCACAAATGCTGCGCAGCTAGCGCCATTCGACGGCCAACACCGCGGTTCCTGGTGTGTCCGCTGTGCGGTGCGTGTGATCATTGCTTGTACAGCCCTCTCGCAGTGTCCGGAGCAAGTATGGTGGGTCTGACACACCGGTGTCAATGTGTTCTTTTTTCCATTTCCAGGAGTGTATATCTATTGACCAACGCACCAGAAACGGCAGTGGCCGACTTAGAAAACACTATCCATGTCCGCGAAAGCAGGGGGAAGCAATGAATCTTCAAATGGCGTCGGCACATTCTCCCCAGTAAATAGCAGTCAACCATAACATGGCGACCACAACTCCGTCCTTGACGAACAATCTCTCTCAGCTTGTAGAACAGCCAACAAGACGAGATACCCATACAGCCCTTCGGACCGTTTAAAATCCCATCGAGACACAGTAAGTTTGCTCTCTAGCGAGAAGCCACGAAGACCATCGCTAGGGAATGAAACCAGATTAATTGAACCAGCAGCAGGAATCGATATGAGCTCGTGCGTGTCCCAGAAACAATCAGTTCCCCGTTATGAAATCAACAACGTTCTTAATCCATTATTTATTCTCCAATTTGTCACCTTATTTTTTACAGTGGTGAGGTAAGAAATATAATTCTGTGGTATGAGAACACTTTTTCAATGTTACGGATACAAGAAAGTTATTTGCAAAGAGAGATACGTTGTTTATTAGTTCTCCTCTAAAAGTTACGATTTGCCACATACACTTAATTATGGGCCATAAATAATACATTTGCCCTCATTACTCTGCTAGCAGACATGTCAACTACCACTTGACAGTGATACAATAGCGATAATAAATATTAGCAATATTCTTATAATCGATTGTGGAAAGTCTGCCACCTCAAATTCTAAAGTTTATTTAAAGTGTCTCTGTGATGAGCAACAGGTGGGCACGGTGAGATTTAAACTGCCACCAACTCAAGGAAAATTTGGAAATATTAGATATCCTTATTCCTGCTGTTGGCAAGACCGATTTCACACTGGATGGTCTGTAATGTCAAACAGTGCTTAAATGGCAGAGCAGGGCGACAAACGCTTGTTTTCATCGTTCACAGTAAATTGTAATGTGGTTAAAACCTTCCTCTTCTCCATATTCACACCAGGTATTGTCTGTACTTCCGAGTCAGTGACGATTTTTTTAAGCGTCGGTGGTTAAATTATAGGCATGTGCCTGTCACAGAGGAGGTGGAATGCCGGGATACAGCGCACTATAGTTCGATTCCACAAAGGCGCTAAAAGTTGAGGTTTTCCGTTCACTGTTTCACTGCTATCTTGGTGATGGTTCCACTGCAGCAACAAAATCTGTGTTCAGGAACTTGCCATTCTAATGACTGCTTGAAATGATCCCGTCCTCAGAAAACCGGTCTACCAGTTCATTGCACAGAAAACTAGAGTGGCCTTTTACGCAAAATTACTCTATTCCCACCTTCTTTTGCTGTAGAACTCCCACTCGCTCCATTACGTTAAACACTTGCGTTTTATACTGGTGTTGTCTGCTGCGAACCTGTGTTCTCTGCAACACTGCTTACGAATAAGATAGAATCACGGTCATACGTACAGTGTTTGTTGACGTATGTTCTGGTACCGATAGCATGTCAGTTGGTCCTGCCGTCATGATGGATGCCTCAGCGATTAACTGGCGTTCCATCTTTCGAAGGGTTTCTTCCAGCTGTTTCGCAAACAACGCCATATATCAGATGAAATTATTGTGTGCCAGAGGGGTAATGTGACTGGCTACAAATTACAATTCTCTGTACTTATTCTATCCGTCTCTATAGCCATTTCGCAAACTCACATTAGTTATGAGCGAAATGTTGCTGCCAGTGTTTGTGCAGCATAAGGGGAATAATTCCATCGTGCCAGCATAGTGTGCTGGCTAGGCATGGATGTACTATGTGATGTTATTGTAGAAAGTAACGAAGCTGAACCTACGTCGCAAGTTGAAGTAATGATGTGGAAAATATATAGCAGCGGTTACTAACGTTTTGTGATCTCTATTTTGGTTGTTTGTAGAATCTGTGATTTTCATGATGCAAAAAGCTATAATGAGAATCCAGATGACAAGAGAAGTGATGTACTTTAGACGAGAAATATAGAATTATTTCCTCTAATGCAGTCTACTGTCCCATTTAAGTACGACAATGAACTGCATTAGAAGACATGAAAGTAATTCAGTTGTTAAGTACAAAAAAATGGTTCAAATGGTTCTGAGCACTACGTGACTTAACTTCTGAGTTCATCAGTCGCCTAGAACTTAGAACTAATTAAACCTAACTAACCTAAGGACTTCACACACATCCATGCCCGAGGCAGGATTCGAATCTGCGACCGTAGCGGTCGCTCGGTTCCCGACTGTAGCGCCCAGAACCGCACGGTCACTCCGGACGGCTGTTAAGTACTTTCTCCTCTTGAGAGTACGTCCAGTTTTCTCAAAGGAGAGTGAATGCGTAGTAATTTCGCATACATATTTGTAAGATAATGGAAACGTTAACCATCTAGATAGTAAAGTCTTGATGTTTTACAAAACACAAAATACACTTTCGGAAAGATATATTTGGTTAGCAGTTGTTTGTGAAGGATTAGATTAGAACGGTTCTTCGTGGCATGAAAAGTTTTTAAACAGCTGATATTTTCATTTTTGACATTATAAAAGCAAACTGGTTCAGTACACCACACAGAAAATTTTGTCAGTAGCCAGAGGCTACCTCATAAAAGAAATGCGAATACACTTGGAGAAACTTTCCTTTCAGTTTTTATAGACAAAAAATAAATGAATTCAGTCTTTGAAACCAATCTGGCACTACAATGATCAAGATATAATGTGTTCTCCGTAGCTATCATCAACGTATCTCAGAAAATTTGTGACCTATATGTTTTCCCTATCTGACGTATTACTTGTGAATACGCTCTTGATTCAGCACGCTCTTCAATACAATATAAAAAAGGCAGCTTAAAAGTACTTGTTACGCAATACATTTTATACATTGAAGGATAACTTAGATAAAACATAGTAGGGGCTTGGTAAAAACAGTTATACAAATAAATAATAATAATGATTATAAAACATCCAACATTCCACACAACACATTCACACTATGTTTTTTTCCTAATTTTTTCCTTTTATATAAAAACTTTTCCCAAGCTATGCATTGCACAGTACTAATACCTCTTCCTCTTTCTGAGCTCAACATCCCACTCACTATAGCGGGATGCTGACTCAGTTTTCAGGATAGCAAATGGGAAGTTGTGGCACAGAAAATGGCCCAGAGATCATCAATGTGGGTGTGTTTGTGTGTGTGGTGAGTGAAGTGTTATGAAACAATGTGTGTATAGTGTGTGCAGTGACTGATAGTGAGATACGAGTGAACAATGTGCCAATTACATTATTTAATAAGTTATTTGTAAAAAAAAAAAAAAACTGTATACCAGGAGTAAACCTAATGATTGCCTCTAACTAGAAGTATGTAAAGGTATATATATACGAATTAGCTTATTTTAAATTTGTCTAAACTTGTGCCGCGCTGAGTAGCCGAGCGTCTCTAGCGCTTTGTCACGGTCCACGCGGCTATCGCCGTCGGAGGTTCGAGTCCTCCATCGGGTATGGATGTATGTGTTGTCCTTTGCGTAAGTTAGTTCCGGTTTGATTGAGTAGTGAGTAGGCTTAGGGACCTATGACCTCAGCAGTTTGGTCCCATAAGACCTTACCACAAATTTACAGTTTTCTAAACTTGTAAATACTTTGACATGTCCTATATCGTTGTAAAAAGAGATCTACGGATGAATAAAACTGCTACTACCTCTACTACTACTACTACTACTACTACTACTACTACTACTAAATTATAAAGTACATAATCAACAGAGAAGTGTATGGAACAAATAAAGCATGAAACAGTGTGCCTAAGGTAACGTGGTTAATGGCAACTACATCCTACAAGTTCTGCTTAGTAACATGGGACTAGACGACATACGTGACGATGAGTGAAGCAAAAGGTTTCATACCGGTCAAAGAGTTTCCCTCACAACAGTTTATTGAATCTTCTTACAGTGTATTTCAAACAGGCTCATCTGATTTCAAAAGGCTAAATCCTGTACGTGAATGCAACAGGAACGTGGGTTGAATTTTAAGTTACCGCAGGACTACAAAGTTCTTCTTCCCAAGAGAGCAATCCGACCCCAATGGCGAGACGTACGGGAACTCAGCGATATAAGGCATCCCGATAGAAACAGAAAAATGTTATACACAGGTCTTTGTTCCTGGATCACGCTAAACGTAATTTCTAACCAAATATTGAAGCGGCTAACCATATTGTAGCATACAATAAAATCTGCCACACAGTCGTAAATTTCGACCAAAAATATCAGTCGTTAGAACAAAAAGGTTTGCATTTATGTCGTAATTAAAATCAGGCAGACTTGGTATTTGTCGATTACAGCTCCATTTAGCACGAATGAAAAACAGTTCTTTGCATACCTGTGCGCATTTTTTTGGGGGAGTTGGGAGGGGGGTTGGAACCGAACATGCAATAAAAATTTGAAAATACGAAGTCGACGACACCCACGCAGTACTAGTGGTTAGAAGGTGGTCAGCTGAAGCACAGACAGATGTACGATTGCGAGTACTCCTATTAGCTTTTCACTTGGGACGTTTTCTTTTTCGTATGGTACATCTTTTCGATATACAGAGGGGTCCAAAAAATTGTAATCACTGTTTAAAAGCCCATAACTAGCAAATTAATGGCCGGAGTTGTCTCAGTTTTGGTGAGAGTGTAGCTTAAAATCCAACTTAAAGATATCACTGTAGATGTTCGAAATCGTCGGCATTAACATCCACACACAAACGATGCCACCGAACTGCAGCACGAACTACTGACTGCAACGTGTTCAGTTGGATATTTGCACATAAATGTACGATGGATTCTCAAAGTTCATCCAATGTGCTTGGCTTTTGTCGATAAACGACGTCCATTAGTGTTCCTCACAGGTAAAAGTCCAGAGGAGGTCGGTCTGGGGAACATGGTGGATACTCCACAGCACCTCTACGGCCTATCCATCTTCCGTAGATTTTCGTCGAGATACGCCATAACACGATTTTGGTAGTGGGCTTGGGTACCATCCTGTTGAAAGTAAACACTTCCATCTCCTGAAGCTTCTGAAGGTACATCTCACCGGTAACTGTGCTGGTGTAAGATGGATAGGCCGTAGAGGTGCTGTGAAGCATCCACCACGTTCCCCAGACCTAACTCCTCTGGAGTTTTACCTGTAAGGAACACTAAAGGACGGCGTTAATCGACAAAAGGCACGCACATTGGATGAACTTCGAGAATTCTTCGTACATTCATGTGCAAATATCCATCTGAACACGTTGCAGTCAGTAGTTCGTGCTACAGTTCGGCGGCATCGTTTGTGTGTGGATGTTAATGGTGACCATTTCGAACACCTACAGTGATATCTTTAAATTGGACTTTAAGCTGAACATTCACCAAAAATGTGACAACTCCGTCAATAAGTTTGCCAGTTATGGACTTTTAAACAGCCGATTAATGTTTTGGACACCCCTGTATTAAATTCTCTCAATTTAAAACAAATATCCTGTACAATCGTATGTCTGTAATGTATATTCCACCGAAAACGACAAAAAAACTTAATTCTGACTGGATACTCATTGCATATAGGGTAGTGGATAATACTGGAGTTGGCCATTAAGAAAGGCCAGTAGGGGAGGCCAAATAAATCAAAGCACGGGATGCTGATAGCAATCACTCTGTAGGGCCTGGAGCCCACGGCATTTCGTTTCCTGCAGAATCCGCTGCTGGCATGACGCCCGACGGAGCCAGCGCCGCCTTTACTGCCAGCGCCTGTGCCGCAGACGGCGGTGAATGATGACGACGGCGGCTTTGGTCGATCGGTGCGCCCCCACTTGCCGATACAGCCCCCGCAGCCACCTCCGCCTCCGCCGTCCCTTCGCCGACCAAAGGCGACGGCGGCGCCTGCCAATCCGCCTCGCTCACTTCACTGAAACTTTATTCCCCGACTGATGGTAGAGGAAGAGCTCAGTTCGTTTCGTAATAAAACTAATTTCCTCCGGAGAAACTAATACCTCGGGACGTCGTTCGATAACTCGGGGGCCTCGTGTAGACTCGGCAGCTCGTCGCTCGCCTGCAGGAATCTCCCGGGAGCGGGGCCGCGACTCGCAAACTGGTTTCCCGGTGAATCAGAATTACTGCCACTTACCCTGCCTGTGATAGCTTCCGGCTATAAGCTCCAGGAAATGCGCCACTTAGTTGTTCAAGCGGCACATTCTGATGTACCGTACTGTCGGCCAGAATTTGCACCATCTTCACAAGTTGAGAGGATACCCTACATTATGAAATTTTTATGAAAGTAATACAACAATTCAGAACGCTTGTTTTGTAAATCGCTTACTTTAGGGATCCGTGCGACCTACACGCATACTCATGCTAAGCGATCATAAACTGCTCAGAACTGTTTTGGATCACTTTAATTGCGAACTTGGTTTCGCATTTTGTTCTATATTTATTTCTTTATCAGAAATCTATTCCAGCTCTAGTCTTCTAAGCACATAAAACCGACATGTACCTCTGTTACAAGCATTATAACAAACCTGCATTCACAGTGGTGTTTGTTGTGCTACCAATCGTGAACAATACATCATAGCTAGAGTATACTCCATCTCTGCAACCATGACACGAAGGATCAAATTAGAATGCGCGCCCATTGCCATTTTACAACAGGAGCGATTATCATCACCGAATGTTGCCCACCGATCAAGTATTGACTGCAACGGCGTCACCCGAACGAAGAATCACTGCCGTGGCATGCCGAAATTTGACGATCTTGAGGGTGAAAATCTCTTACGTGTAAGAACTCATCGTTTGTTTCTTCCATTTCTTCTCCGTCTCTCATTAATTATACTAACAAGAAAGACAAGAACTGTCTTCTCAGTCTATTAGGCTACCAATCATTTCTGGAATTATTGACTGCGTCAGCAGAATAATACGGAAAATAGTTCACATAATATATTTTCCGCTCAAAACCAAATCCGTGACTTTTTCCGAAGCAGAACTGACGCACTTGATTATCTCCACATTGCGGGAGACTATGAAGTGACGTTAAGCTGTGCAGTAGTAGTATGTATGTCGTGTGACGAGGGTCTCTCGTCGGGTAGACCGCTCGCCTGGTGAAAGTTTTTAGATTGGACTTGTGCGTCCATGGCGATGACATGAAGATGATTAGGACAACACAACACGCAGTCCCTGAGCGGAGAAAATATCTGACCCAGCCGGGAATCGAACCCGGGCCGCTACGATTGACAGTCTGTCACGCTGATAACTCAGCTACCGGGGGCGGATGTTACGCTGTGCAAAGTGCACATGGGTAAATCGGGAAAGACTGTGAAAGAACGTATGAAGAAACACGAAAGCCACACATGGTCAAAACAAAGTGTGAAATCCGTGCTAGCGGAAGATGAAGAGAACTGATTTCAATAACGCCAGTGGGCCGGCCAAGGAAACCGTAATAGCAGCCACAGTGCGAGAGGAATACACGGAACGACAACAGAGCCGCACCTACGGGGCGACAATAATACTTTGATAAGTGTTCTCTCTTACTCTGCCTGTTTCGGCTTCAATCCAATGACGATGGCCCACCAAGCCGAAAGAATTTAATCAATAACTGTTCATCAGCATAAGTGAGGGAAACCTGCCCTTCTATCCATGTCGATCGTCCACCAACAGCAGCCATAAGAACTCGCACAAACTGTGTTTATTCGTCATATTGCAGTTACGCATCACTCTAGAAGTAACAATAAAATATGTACGTAATTTATAACTTAAGACTTATTGTTTGTGTAGCTGACCACAACTGCTACAGTTACCACAAAAATGGCTCTGAGCACTATGGGACTTAACATCTGAGGTCATCAGTCGCCTAGAACTTAGAACTACATAAACCTAACTAACCTAAGGGCATCACACACATCCATGGCCGAGTCAAGATTCGAACCTGCGACCGTAGCGGTAACGCGGTTCCAGACTGAAGCGCCGAGAACCCCTCTGCCACAGCGGCCGGCAGTTACCGCACAGTCCGAGGAGATTCCAGGATACCTAATCTCAGGACATTCTTCAACAAGACGTCTGTCTTGGAAACCAACAGGTGTACTCCACAGTGATAGTTTTCCCTCTTTCTGTATAGTAGGTAGCTGTATTTCCGAAACTTTATCACGATCCTCGTGAGTTTCCTGCATGTCCTCCGGTGCAGGTCATTTTCCCATGGTTTGGTATTCGATTGGAGAAGGCTGTGGAGGTCTGCCGGAATGTTGCATGTCATTCTTGCGTCCAAGCTTCGTGGAGATTGAAGTTATGGTCACCAGCTTACTAGCTGTTCTGAGTGGGGGATGTCTGGAGTGGACTTGATTGATTCGGATAGCAGGTATGCCCTCATGAATTGGTAGTTGCTCGTTGTGTTTATTTTCCCTCAGAATGATATCCTTTCAAGTGGGGTGTTGGAATGCGGCTCAGAGCAGATAGCTACAAAACAGGAATGGACATAACTGTACCTGTAACAAACTCTAATTGTCTGATTTAGTTGCGTATCTACCAGCTTCCTGTGACTGCTGTTTATCCAGACAGGGCTGCATTAGTCTCTTCTACCGCTGGGTAGGCCAAGCGCAAATGATTGTATAGTCAAACATCAGAACCCGATGTTGTACCACATATTTTTTTCAGAATATTATTTCGGGTGTACTCTTTATTAAATGCTGCGTCATGCGATTACCCCAAAAAATATGTCTTACTCCCGTTTATTTAGGATGTTATTCAGATGAAAGAAAGTAGATTGAGTTTTTTTTCTTTAAGGTTCGGTTGCAGTCACCGTTTAGGAAAATGTCTCATTACATTTAGGTATCTTATTTATATATCTCCACACAGTCATCAGCATGTAGAAACTTCCTGGACTGAGTGGCTGGCTTATCTGCAATATACAAGCTGTACACCTACGACCCAAAACATTAAGGCCACCTCCTTAGTAGTGCGTTGTTCCACCGTTCACACAGAGATTTTGGTTGGCCTGGATTCTCCAAAGCCCTGGACCGAAGAATGTGACACCGGATGTCTGCGCAGAAGTTAAACACTTCTCGCAAATTAAAGTATAGTGGCTTATAGGCTTGGCAGTTAACGCCTGATATGTGATCCAGTGGGTACAGATAAGGCACATTTGCTAGCCAAGGCATCAGTGTGAGTTCAACATAATGCCCTCAAAACACTATACCAGGATTCCGATCTTGCAACATGGACAGCTATCCTACTAGAAGATCTCATCGCCGTAGGGGGAGACGTGAAGGACTTAGCGATGCATGTGGTCCGCAGTAATGTTCACGTAGTTCACTGCTGTGATAATGCCTTCCATTACCACCACAGAGCCCATGGAACCCCAATCCAATGTACCCCATAGCTCAATTCTGTCCTCATCAGCCTGCATCTGTGGCACAGTGCATGTTTCTCGCAGCCTTTCACCTGGATGACGTCGTGTAAGGATCCAGCCATCGACCTGGAATCTGATTCATTCAACAGGTGACAAGTTATCTTTCGACTCACGGTGCAAGTTCAGTGATGCTGTACCCATTGAATTTATAACTGCCGATGTCGTTGGGTCAACACAGTAACACATAGTGGTCGTGTGACGTGGAGCTCCATGTTTAATAACTGTCTTTGAACGTCATGCTCCGAAACAATTGTGCCTGCACCAGCATTGTCCTCTGTCGTCAGATACGCCGCAGATAGCTGCCTATCCTAGATTACGCAGTGGGGGATCCTACGACATCTACGTGCAGTAATGAGATGTGGTCCTCCAATACCTTACGGCCTACTCGTTATTTCACCATCATTCAACCACTTTCATCGCCTCTCAAGACAGTAGTGAATCAGCAGGTGACCAACGTCGCCGATTCAGAGGTTTTCCTTTCTAGCCGCAGCGCCAAAACAATGTAACCTTTGTGATGGTATCCGCATTTGCGGTCCGTATCTTTGCTATAATATCTTTCCATTCATCTCTCTTTCGATTACATTTTTCCCTTACTGCGTCACGTGCGCGCAACACCACCAGGAGACGTGCAACCTCGCTGTGGACGTTGGTCATAATGTTTTGGTTCATCGGAGTATAGTAACGAAATTAGGACTGTGCCTTGTTGAAGGCCATAGTTAAGGGTATCTTTTGGTCACTATTGGAATTACCTATAGTTACATAAAATGGTCTGTCAGTGAACATGTTGTTAAGAAGTAGTGCTATCCTCCTACCTGGTGTTGCACAGAGCATCTAATAGGCAACACCTTGCCTTCACACGGCTTCACTACATGCCGGTAGACCAATTAAAATAGCAGAGCTCTTAAGTTGTTTCTATGTAAGAGAGAGCTTGGCAAGGTGGTGCAGGCGAGCTAAACTGCTTGTTTTTGAGACAGAAATCTCTTCCCAGATAAGGCATCAGATACCTTGCCGATCCGAGAGAAACGCAGTGACCCCGCTCTTCACATGGATAGGCCCAGACACTTACCACGAATTCTGGAACGATACACGAGCAGAGCGCTGATTTCCAGAAAATCCTAAACGAAGAACCAATGGATTGTCAAGAGAGATAACTCGAGAGCAGAGTGATGACATCAGATCGGATTGTTAAGAACTGAGCCCTTCTATACATCAGGATTGCAAATACTGAAGTTGTTGACTTTTTCAAGAGCACGCCATTGGGCAGAATATTGTAAAATCGTCACATTGGCGCATAGGAAGTCGCTCAGACGCAGAAGAGAGAATTACCTTGGAGGGAAAATGGAATTCAATTCTCCGCTGTTGGGATCGATACAGACTTCTTCCCTGGGAGACTTAAGAGGAAAGACCTGACTTAGAGGAAAGACCTCTTCCACGGGAGTCGAAGTGAGCAGACTTCCGCCAGCAGTGCTTAGTAGCACATAATACTTGACTTCTGCCCACTGACTTGTAGTTTGGTGGGTATAAGCGACCTTAGGCGAACTGTTGAAAAGACTCAAAAGTTATGTGTAGGATGATAGGGGCGCATAACTGTTTGGATTCCTTATTTCTTGGACAGTTTGAGGTTACATTCATTTCTTTCTTTGATTTAGTATGTTTGCTTTAGTTTATCATTCATTAGTTGTAATCACGGAATCACCGAACAGGCACCGCGAGTTCATATTTTCACCGATTATTCCTGAGACGACATCATCTACTCACATTCCGGCCTTGGTCCAGACGTTAATACCATTAATGTCAAACAACCGTTCGGTCTTTGTGCCTGCTGTTTCCGATCCTGAATCAGATCTTATGATTAAATGCTTGTAAATGTTTTCTAGCTTCAAATCATAATAAATTAATTTGACGTCCTGTTTAACTTAGTAATCAGATGACCTGCTAGATATTAATTATATATATTTTACTAGATGGTTATTCCATGACTCGCGTTTCATTAGGGCTATTTTTTCAAATTAATTTTATCCTTTGCACACGGTTCGGCTACATTACATGAGCCTACGGAAGTATAATGCACAAAATGACCAAGCGATAACCAGTAATTCACTTTGGCACTCATGGCAAAAGTAGTGTAGGTGTCTGCACTATTACAACTTAGTTGGTTTGAAATAGTGATTATTAACTTTTCTAAATGGAAGCATAGTTGACGAGACTTAGTGCCACATTGTTGCAGTAGGCAACCAGCTGCAATATTTGAGTAAAGAAGCAGGGGGAACTGGCCGCAGTTCGCAAATAGCTACAGCCTGCGTTGTGCGCCGCTATGGGGCTTAAATTAAAATGTATTAATAAAATTGTACGGTACAATGGCTACTGAAAACTGGTCAGAATTCCAAAAACTTCTAGGTAGGTTTTAAATCACAGACGGCCGCGGTGGCCATGCGGTTCTAGGCGCTTCAGTCTGGAACCGCGCCACTGCTACGGTTGCAGGTTCGAATCCTGCTTCGGGCATGGATGGGTGTGATGTCCTTAGGTTAGTTAAGTTTAAGTAGTTCTAACTTCTAGGGGACTGATGACCTGAGATGTTAAGTCCCACAGAGCTCAGAGCCATTTTTTAAATCACAAAGTGATTTAAATTTCCGCAAACAGAATTTATTGTCCAGTCAGCACTCTTTATTGTCTCTGGAGATCAACAAAATCTGTTGTGCAGTAATAAATAATGTGATTCGAGCCCCCAGTGGCGGATAAAACACGCCGCAAATGTAATAAAGTAATAACCAAGCAGAAATAACACCAGACTGTATTCGCTTCTACAAATTACGATAGAATATCCTCACTCAAACCGACATGTCAATTAGATATGAAATTCAGATAACGTTTTCACTAACTGCTGTAGCACGTTTCAAAATTATCGGAGCCCAAACTTAGCCCGATTAATTCTAATTCCTGTGACTGTGCCAGAAACTTATTATTTTGTGGTTGTAGAAGATGGTCATCATAGACCTAAATTATTTACTTGTGTAAACTATTGTCTCTACAATTGGCATAAATATTTAAAATATATCTTCAGCAACAATGAAAGAGGGTGTGTACCTGACTTTAACATACTACACTAGTGATCTGTGATCAATAATTAATAATTTTGCTGGTAAAAATTTATATGTTTCAGCTCACATTCATCCTGGTGTACTGTTAACGCCGATATTGTAAACGAGATGCAAATTTCTCAAGATAACAACATGCTGTCATGATTTAGCAGAATTTTAAAGTATATCTAGGTAGACCTAACATATTTATTATTCTCACCACGGACGCACCAACGGAGCAAGCGTCATCTGTTTGGCCAATCCGAAATCTGTAGTGTTCAGTTAACTCCATACTACTTGCATGGAGAAATCTAGCATTCGTCCATACAACTTCCTCGTGGCTGAAAATTCTATTCGTTTGTTTCGTTCCAGATATTACAATGAGCCAAAACTTCTCTTTCGAGGATATTTAAATACTATTCACTTGTTTCTTGTTGTAAACAATGTGTCGTTTACATTAGCACTGTCTGAAACAGGGAACTATAACCACAAAACTAGATTAATTCAGTAGGTGACCGCAAGGTATCCAGAATAGTTCTTTCGTAAACAAATGCCAATTATTTTTCAATCTGCCTGTAGTGTCTGTTCCTTAAAGTGATAATAAACTTATTACGTATGAACTTACTAATTAAAAAAGTGAAGGTGAATTTTCGGTGTGTGTATTCAGCAAGGAATTATCACATATTTGCCATATTATTCCTCTAATCCGTCGTTTTTCATATCTACAAACTACCGCTACACCCCGCAAACCTCCCTGCGATATGTAGCGGAGAGTACTTCGTGTACCATTGTCACTTCACCCCATTTCTCTTCCAGCTGCGAATCGTTCGCGGAAGAACGATTGACGGTAAGTCTCCGTGTGGGGCAAAATTTATCTAATTTTGTTCAAAAAATGGTTCAAATGGCTCTGAGCACTATGGGACTCAACATCTTAGGTCATAAGTCCCCTAGAACTTAGAACTACTTAAACCTAACTAACCTAAGGACGTCACACACACCCATGCCCGAGGCAGGATTCGAACCTGCGACCGTAGCAGTCCCGCGGTTCCGGACTGCAGCGCCAGAACCGCTAGACCACCGCGGCCGGCTATCTAATTTTGTCTTCATGGTCTTTTCCCGAGGTATACTTAATTGGAAACAAATTATTTGTTGGCTTTTCTATGACCGTACGCTATCAGAACGTTAACAGTATACCACATCGTCATGCAGAAAGCCTCGTCTTCTAGAGTTGGTTAATCATCTCCGTGACGCTTTCGTTCTTACTGAATTTTCCCCATAATGAAACACGCTGCTCTTGGAGTTTATTTCAAACATCATACATGTCTCATACGGATGACGTCCTGACGAGCAATATTCAAGTACTGATGAAACGAAAGTTTTGTTTGTTACCTGCTTTGTTGGCGGTCTACATTTCCTGATGTTTCGTACAATCAATCTCAATTAGCATCTGCCTTGCTGCAATTAGTTGCATTGGTCGTTCCACTTTAAATCTTTCACTACACATACTTCTCAATATTTTATGGCCTGTTTCCAGTGATTGTTCTGAAATCGCATAATCTTACAAGAATGTCGTCTCTGTGTCTGCATACGTGATACTTTACATTTTTTAAAGTGATCGACCAATTTCCACGCCCTACAGCAAGCGTAGATTGTCTTCGGGTCTTCGTCTTTCTGTTGGATATTAGGGCACCTGGGAATTGTGCGAGAATCTAGCAGCCAAGGAGGATTGCCGTGATCCTCAGGTATTTCAATATGCCATCCGCCTTCGTGCTATGACTTCGCTGTTGAGCTCCCGAGTCTTGTGTCGACGGGACGGTGAGTCACTGGAAGTGATCGACAATAAGCTCCGTGTTATTAAGCCCTTAACTAGGTCGTGGCGTACCTTCCTCCAGCCACGTTCACGGGACGAGATCCTCCACACTCGCCTTCTCATAAGCCACAGCCCTATGAAGCATGTCTTCTTGCTCCGGCGAGAGGACTCTCCACTGTGTTTAGATCACTGTGCACCATATTTTGTTAGACTGCTTTTTATTTCCTATCAGCGGTCCGCGGCACGTTTGCCGACGGACCTGCAGTCTGTATTAGGTAGTGATCGAACGGATGTGAGTAGAGCTTTACAGTTTTGTGAATTGTTCAACGTTTTACCAAGATTTTAGGATGATGGTTTTAATATGTTAACAGGGTTACTGGTTCGCCCTTATTTTCTTTCAGTGGTCAGCCAGAGACATTTTCTTGTGCCTTCCGTTTAGCTCCTTTGTCGTTTTATTTGTGTTTTGGTCTCCTGTAAAGCATCTTTTATTTTTTTCTCCTTGTCGTAACGTGTATGATCACATTTTAACACCTTTTTTCCACATGCGTTTCTTTTCCTCTGTAAGGCTGCAGATGACCTCGCCATTGAGCACCTGCAAGCAGCAACGAATCCCTCCCCTCCCCACCCCCTCCACACACACATGCACACATACACACCAGATCTTCAATTTTCTGGGGTTGCCACTTCCAACAGTATCAACCACGCAAAGCCTCATGGAACTTCCGACGTTGTCGACTATTTCATTTATGTAGTTTGTGAAAAGTTATCGACCTGTAACACTCCTTTGCGATACGCCCAAAGCTGATTTTTCGTCAGAAGATTTATCTCCGTTGAGAATGACATTTAGTGCTCTGTTTGTTAGAAACTCTTCGGTCCAATCACAATTCCAAATTCGTACGCTTCTGATTTGTTCATTAGGCCGTGTGTGAACTTTATCTTCAACCTGACTGCCGACTGCCTACTGTGCCTATTGTCACATTGCTACTGTGATATTCTAACCTCTAAATCTTGTAGCACGATTCTCTCAACGGTCAGCGTAGTTATGTCACTGCATTTCTCCCCAGTGCGCATGTCTTCAGAGGTCCTAACTTCATTCTTATGGCTGAAAAATGCTACAGCGCTGACAGTTTAGAATGACGAGCTATTGGTCCATGGCCTGGCCTGCCCGTTCCCCCCGACTCAAATCTCATCGGCACTCGTGGGATGAGATGGGTAGTCAAACTGGACCATGTCCACAAGCACCAACGATCATCCAGCAGTAATCAACTGCGCTGATGGAGGAGTGGAACATCTAACCGCATGCACTCCTTACCAACCTGATGCTCAGTATGGGAGCAAGTTGCACAGCAAGCATTGCCGTCCGAGGTGATAGCCCATCCTATTAAGAACCATGTCCCGCTTTTTGTATGTACAGGGTACCATTATTAATGACGGTGACTTCAGTGTAGTTATTGCCTTTGTATAGAAACGTCATTTCTGTTCGTCTCACTTCGTATTTTCCTCTGTTGCTTTCTTTCTTTACTGCAGCAGTTATCTTATGTATTATATTACCCATTTTGGTTGGACCACACTGCAGATGTTTTCGTAAATCGCACTGTAGTAATTACTGCAACCAGCCACAACTTACGGCTGCTTACAGTATTTTCTATAGTTTAAGTTTCATGTACGGTCCAAGTTTCAGTGTGTTATTTTACTTGGCAGTGACACATCATGCAGAAGTCACTTTCATCATTAAGTTTTGCACATCTGCGTGTTTAGAAGAAGTTTTCTAGTACATTAACCGACGATCTGTGAAACCTTTACATAGATGCCATCATTTCGTAGAATTAAATGGTAATTTTAACGCCAAATATATTTAGAAACAAAGGCTTCAGAGTGACGTGTAATTCATCACTCACATTTTTTTACGTATATCGGGAACATGTAGTACGAGAAAATTCTGATAGATAGAAGCACTAATCTATACTCCCTCTTTTATGCAGACCATACCACACTTCTGACCGAAAAAGAAAACGATATAGAAAAATTAATTTCTTCGGTCCAAAGAGTATGTAGAGAATATGACCTAAATATAGAAACAGGAAGTAAAAATGCGTGGCTTCTCAAGTAAATGACGCAAAATGATGACAATTTACTGTTGGTAATGAGCTGTTAGAACAGTTAACTGTTTTTTTTTATGTTGTGATGTGACGAAACGTATATATGTGTCTGAGATACAGGGAAGAAATCAACAAAATTCTTAAGTATGCATGGAACAATGATAAGTGCATGAAAATCAAATACGAAAACAGATTCGATTAGGAATGAAGAACACTTTGCCTGTTACTACTTTATTGTATGGAAGTGACTCTTGCTGTAGTTAGGAACAAAAAGAGCAGAATTCAGCCAGTAGAAGGGATTATTTTCGGAAAAAAGACAGGATATGCCACATGATCAGACAGAAAGAAGAATGATGACATTAGGAACGTGAAACGTCCCCTTTGAAAAAATAATACAAGACTGTGCTTAAACTGACACAATATTTTTAGCGCAACGCAATCTGACTTTCAAAATCCCTACAAAAGAATGGCCCTGATTTACATTAACCTATACCTTTCACAAATCACTTACCTCACGAAAATCTTCGTTACTGGAACTACTGCAATGCAGCGAGCGCCACTACTGCCAGCTAAATAAAAGATTCAAACTACGGAATGCACTAACTACTGATAGGCATAGTTAGCAAATGAAAGATTTTAATAGAGAACAAACAATGTATTTACCTTAATAGGCATAATATATATAGCAGTACATGACAACTTTCAAAACTCCGCCATCTCTCTCCCCACATCCACCACTGCTGGCGGCTCACCTCCAACTGCGCAACGCTACGCGCTGTTCACATCCAGCTGCCGCTGCCCAACACTACAATGGCAGACAACAATGCAAACTAGCCACAGACTACACACGACACAGCCAGTGATTCTCATACAGAGTGCTACGTAACGTTGCCAATAAGAAAACATAAACAGCCTACTTACATAAAGAAAACATAAACAGCCTACTTACAAACGATATGAACATAAGTAAATTAGCAGAAAAACATCCATGAAGAAAGATCAGAAATGGTGGAACACATTAACAGGAAAATCAACTAAGGATTCCCTCTCAAAAATGATATAAACGCAAAGCACGAAAAAGTCAAGGAAGGCCAAGTTAAAAATGGGTATTAAATACAGAAAAGCCTGACGTACTTCTGAATCCTTCCAAAACCATGTTTTTCAAGTTCTAACATCAAAGCGAAAAAAAGGCATTCACAAGTGGTTCGGACACTTACGAGAAGTATAAATTTTAAAGATAATATTTTCAGAAACAATAAAATATTTTAATCTTTAAGTGGTTGTTATGTAAATATGGCATGCAAACAGTTGCCTTTAGAATTTGGTACGACTTACTATACCGCCAATACACTGTGTGGCAAAAAAGTGAAGCATCAAGTTGAGCCGGCCGGTGTGTCCGAGCGGTTCTAGACGCTTCAGTCTGGAGCCGTGCTGCTGCTACGGTCGCAGGTTCTAGGGGGCTGATGACCTCAGATGTTAAGTCCCATAGTGCTCAGCGCCATTTGAACCATTTGAACCATCCAGTTGACATCGACGGAAGTCAATTGAAGTTCCACAAGCACACAACAACGGCGGGAATGTAAATTACTATAGCTGGAATTCTATGTGACAGAACGGTCATCAATGGGTGTTAGTAGTGCGTATGTTCAGTTTTATTACAAGGCATGGGAGGATACAGGGTTAACATTAGTTATATCGACAAACTGCTGGGATGGAGTCCTGGAAATTGAGGAAAAAAACCTGCTGTGAACATATGTGTGGCTTTTGACGGTGTGCGTGCAACGACAACAAGTCGTATCAGAACGATGTACAGAGCTGCATCACATCTGCGTCACAACAGAAGTTCAAAGTGGCCTTCAGGGGATTGCAGGTGACAGGGATAGTAGCGGTTGTACTGCTGGACACACATAATAGTACTTTGGATTACACGATGTTGGTGGATCATTTGTCTGAAGTTTGTACTAAGGTTCGTCTCAGTATCTTGTAGAAATCAGGCAGGCACTCGTAATCTGTCCTCAGCATCCCAGCACCTGTGTCTGAAAGGACACATTACCACACAACTGGACAAAAAAGTGTTTGAAATGTCGTGTGATGTGCTTGGTGTATGTGAGGGTACTTGTTTTGGTACAGCCTCTCGACTGTTTCCATCTGCTTGGCGGTACACAAACGCCATCTCAGCTGTTTTCCGATATGAATAACGGACCATTCTGTTGCTTACAGTAAGCTGTGTCAATCACACAGCCTGCAACACGCAAGGAACACACGGCATGTGATCAGAGGAACTTTCATAGAGGAACTTTCATTCGTCAAAGTCATCTATTGTGGCAGCGATACATTTCCGGACATTTGTTCATAGGATCTTTTTTCTACCATCTCCATTCAGATATCCGTCCCTGCAATTTATCGGTTTCGTTAATAATTATTTTTTATTTATGTTTTATATTTTATTTTTTTCTTTATTGTGATTTTGCACCTCATACAAGGTGGGATGGCAGCGGAAAATTTTACTCCGCTCTTCAGCCATAAGCAGTACAATAACGGAGAAAATGTAGACAGAAAAGTAACAGACTGGTGGTTAAAAAACAGTAGATACAATAATAATTAAAAAAAACATGAAGCCTTTCACACTCGACGAACAAACAAGAAAACTGTCGGCACTGTGCACAAACACTGACGAGTTAGACGACACATGCGAACGAAGGAGCGTGGGCGGCGAAAAACACTGATTCACAAACACTACGGCACAGACACTAAAACGAGGGCGATGAACTCCGGCACGCGAATGTTCATTATGTGTGTGCGAGTCCGGGGACCTGCCAAGAGAGGAGGAGGAGGAGGAAGGGGAGTGGGAGAGCGAGAGGGGAGAGCAGAGATGGCACGGGCAGGGGAGATAGGGGGGAGGGAGGAAGGGGGAGGGGAATCCCGGGAGAAGAGGGGTGGAGGGAGGGGACGGGGGAAAAGGAAAGTGAAGGGAAGAGAAGAGAAGGGAGGGAGGGTGCCGAAAGGAAAGGACACCGGAAGTGGGGGGTGGGGCAGGGTCATAGTTGATAGGAGGGGTAGATGGAGGGGAGGAGGACATCATCAGGGAGGGGGAGCTGGCGGAAGCCACCTTGGGAGAGGGTAAGGAGGGAGGAGAGATGGAGACCGGGTGGGACGTGGTAATACAGGCACGACAGTGGGCGGGGGTGGGAGAGGATCGGGGATACGATCTGGTGAGGAGCATCAAGTTTACGGGAGGTGTACAGGATCCGTATCCTTTCAAGGAAAAGGAGGAGGTGGGGGAAGGGGATGAGATCATACAGGATCCGTGTGGGGGAGGGGAGACGGATGCGATAGGCAGGGCGGAGAGCATAGCGTTCAAGGATTTGGAGGGATTTATAAAAGGTGGATATATAAAAGGTGTTTTATATTTACATTTGTGTTTATCTTTTATTAATATTCAGCCTGTATAATGGGAGTGAAAAGCGTAAGATGGAGTGATCACTATGATGAAAATGGAGATATCGGGTGAGACAGTGTAAACGGCATCTGACAGATTCTGAAAGCGGCCTCATTGTGGGTCTCCATTTAGTCGGCAGGGCCGATCGAGCAGTATCTAGATTTGTGGGGCATTCGCATATGACAGTGCCCTCTGTTGGGCGATATAGGAACGTGAGGTCAAGCATTCTCGTCGACAAGTTTCGAGTCGGAATTAAAAACCATGGAGAAGAAATAAAAACTTTGAGGTTCGCCGATAACATTGTAATTCTGTCAGAGACAGTAAAGGACCTGGAAGAGCAGCTGAACGGAATGGACAGTGTCTTGAAAGCAGGATATAAGACGAACATCAACAAAAGCAAAACGAGCATAATGGGTTGTAGTTGAATTAAATTGGGTGCTGGTGAGGGAACTAGATTAGGAAATGAGACTCTTAAAGTAGTAAATGAATTTTGCTATTTGGGAAGCAAAATAACTGATGATGGTCGAAGTAGAGAGGATATAAAATGTAGACTGGCAATGGCAAGGAAAGCGTTTCTGAAGGAGATGGTTCAAACGGCTCTGAGCACTATGGGACTCAACATCTGTGGTCATAAGTCCCCTAGAACTTAGGACTACTTAAACCTAACTAACCTAAGGACATAACACACATCCATGCCCGAGGCAGGATTCGAACCGGCGACCATAGCAGTCGCGCGGTTCCTCACTGAGCGCTTAGAACCGCTAGACCACCGCGGCCGGCTCTGAAGGAGAGAAATTTGTTAACATCGAGTATAGATTTAAGTGTCAGGAAGTCGTTTCTTTAAGTATTGTATGGAGTGTAGCCATGTATGAAAGTGAAACATGGACGATAAACAGTTTGGACAAGAAGAGAATAGAAGCTTTCTAATTATGGTGCTACAGAAGAAAGCTGATGATTTGATGGGTAGATCACATAACTAATGAGGCGATATTGAATAGAGTTGGGAAGAAGAGAAATTTGTGGCACAACTTCCTTAGAAGAAGGGATCGGTTTGTAGCACATATTCTGAGGCATCAAGGGATCACCAATTTAGTATTGGAGGGCAGCGTGGAGGGTAAAAATCGTAGAAGGAGACCAAGAGATGAATACACTAAACAGATTAAGAAGGATGTAAGTTGCTGTAGGTACTGGGAGATGAAGAAGCTTGCACAGGATGGAGCAGGATAGAGAGCTGCATCAAACCAGTCTCTGGACTGAATACAACAACAACGACGGGTATCAAATAAAGCTTTAACAGTTAATGTCTGCTGTAAATATTCTGTGCTGCTCTGTGGCGAACGAGCGTGTCAACGTTTAGTAAATACTTTATTCACTGATGTAATAAAGTGAAAGAATATACCGTCTTTTGTTGTGGAAAATGAACGGTTTCCCAGAGCACTCAATAAACACACAGTTGTGGCCAGACGATTGTGGTCTCGTCTGCTTACAACACCGTGAGGAGACCGCAGCTCGTGGTCCAGTGGCTAGCGTAGCTGTCTCTTGATCACGGGGTCCCGGGCTCCACTCCCG
Source organism: Schistocerca cancellata (assembly GCF_023864275.1). NCBI lineage: Eukaryota > Metazoa > Arthropoda > Insecta > Orthoptera > Acrididae > Schistocerca > Schistocerca cancellata. Next base: position 447,642,381 of record NC_064630.1, on the reverse strand, counting down.
GCCGGGTTGCAGATTTTATCTGCCCTGGGACTATGTGTTTGTGTTGTCCTTATCATTTCATTATCATTATCATCATTTGTGACAGTGGCTAGATTGGGCTGTGTAAAAAATTGGACTGTGTAAAAATTTGGACTTTTACAGGCGCTCATGACCTCGCAGTCGAGCGCCCCACAAACCGAACATCATCATCACCACCGTGCGGAGGCTACTGTTAACACCATAACACAAACGAACGCAGTTGCTGTTGTTCCTTGACTGGGATGAATTGTGTCGCATTGTATTCAGCCACGATACACGTTTGTGTACCACCCCATACGTCCACAGTTAGCGAACGTGGTGCAACCTGAGAAAAAGTCGCTTTCTTCCAATGTTTAGGAGAGGCTCTTTGTGTTATTCCGGGCGTCACGGCGTGGTGAGCCTTCGGGTCACAGTCAGTGGTGATCGAGAGAACTCTGACGGTCCAATGGAACGTCATGGAAATCCGGCGTCCTCTTGTGTTACATCACATGCGACAGTATCGTGGTGCCCTTTTTCAATAGGACAATGCTTGTCCACAAGTGCCAAATGAGTCTGTGATCTATCCTGACATACTGATGCTCTCCCGCGGACAGAAAGACGTGAGCTCACACCGCCAAGTTCTTTTTAACTTGGTCTCTCAAACTGTTGAGATTTGTTTCGTTTCTGCTTCCCCTTCCGGGTTCTCCAATTTTTTGTTAGGGTGTGTGCGTAAACGACCAGTTTAAATCACAGTTGTACTTCGCCATCCGCAATTTATACAGTGAAAAATACCATACTTTCATTGTTTTCTGTAAAAACTGAAAAAAAGACTATCGTTGTACCGTTGTATCCAACCAGTGCAATGCCCTGTCGACTGTGCCGGCGTGAGCGTTGCGGCGCGGTCGGTTGCCGGTGAGAGCGTGTCAGAGCTGGTGGGAACAGGTGTCGCCGCCCACCTGCCGTCGCCGCACACACGCAGGAGCCGCAGCCGCAGCCCGCGCCGTGCGTGCCCGGCTGCCTCGCCCACCCTGCTCCGCGCCCCGCGCCGGACGCGCGTATCTCGCCGCGTCGCAGCGTAGCGCCGCGTAAAGCAGCTGGCAGGTCGTTCGCGCCGTTGGCGGTATCGATTGCGGCCGCGCGGCAGCGCTATGCGATGCGATGGCGCGGTATACGGGCCCGCGCCATCCGCACGGGGCGGACGGCCATCCCGGGACCAATCCAACTTGTGCCAACGCACTCACGCTCGTTGTTTTCGGCGGAGCTGCTTTCTATTTCCATACCGGCGAGACGCAGTTCTTCTTTCATTTTTTGCGTTTCTCGACACACAACTCACGCGACGGTTTCATATTGTCCTTCATTCCAGCAGCACCATCAGCAACACTGTTATCGTACCACAGCAGTTGTCTCTCTACCTTTAGCCAACAAATTAACTTTTCATTTTCTTATAAATAGCATACAAGAGATGACACGAGATGAAATTTACAAGGAACCAAATTTTAAATTGAATTTAGTGTATTACATGGTAAATTCATATCATTATTAGAAAGCACCTTCCCGCATAAACGAGTCAGAAAGGACATTAAACAGCCATGTAAAAATCCATGGACCACTATAGGGATTAAAGTATCTTATGAAAGGAGAAAAGGAAATGTATATTTGGCAAGAACAAGTAGAGATTCTTCAGTAGGGGCAAACTACAAAAATTACACAGAGTTACTAATAAAGATTATCAAAATAATCAAGGAACAAGCAAATAATGTCGGATATCAGTAATTGTGACACCAGACCTAAGGCTATACGGTGTGTAGTGAAACAAGAGACAGTAAAATCAGCCATAGAACAGGATAACATAACTATTGAACTGAATGTTAGGGCTATAAATCATGAGTTAAGAGCAAAAAAAATATTTAATAATTATTTCTTAGATATTGCAGAACGCCTAGGGACAAACATATCAAGAGAAAAATCGGAGTAGTGTGCTGCAAAAGTTAAACTCGTGTATTTCAATTACTTAGTTGTATCATCCTTTGAAATTAAGAAAATTATGCCTTCTCTCAAAAGTAAAACGTCATCTTGTTTTGATTGTATTTGTAATGGAGTAGTAAATATTTATTCCCATATAATGAGTCCTCTATTATTCGAAGTATGTAATGCATCACTAACTCAAGGATATTTTTCTTGCAAATAAATGTAATTGTTGAAAGGTGTGAGTAATACGCTCTCAAATTAAATTCACAAATAATTAAATGCTTGGCTGCGAGTGCCGTACAACGCAGAGGTTGCTAAACTGTTGTTGACAGACCACAATGATGGCTGTTACCATTTGTCTTAATTGTAACTGCCAGACAAGACTGAAATATGGCGTTCCTAAGCCCCTCTTAAAAGTTCAAATGAAAAATTACCTGCGTTAGTAACTTTTCTATTTGCTCCCACGGTGCGTTTCGAGAGTTTATACTCTGATCTTCAGGTGAAAAACGTTGATATCTTGTTAGGTGAGTTCCATGTGGCTGCACCTGGTTGTTTGTTTTGGTTTCAGTTTGCTACAAAAAGTGTAATAGGCACTTGTTATCGTCATATGGCACTTAGATCATACATGTGATATGGTGAAACACAGCGATGTCTTGTTACGTGTGTACCATCTGGCTGCACCTGGTTGTTTGTTTTGGTTTTAGTTCGCTACTAAAAGTATAACAGGCACTTGTTATCGTCATATGGCACTAAGATTATACATGTGAAGTGGTGATTGAGTTACTTATACTCTATTCCATTGTACAGAATCCTGCAGTTCATCATAAATAAACATTTTTAGTTGATTTTTCACACAGAAACACGAAGCACTAATATAAACACACCAGGGTTGTAGCAATGTAAAGATATGGTAATTTGTCTCTGAGATCATTCCTAGATAGTTTACATTGTTGACCAGAAATGCTTATAGCGATTATAAAATTATTTCTGTCCTTACAACATATTTTTAAGAGTATTACATTCCACAATATGTGACAGTAACACAAAATGCAGTAAAATATATAAACATCTTATTGCCATATGACGATAAGCAGTGCCTGTATACTTTCTGTAGCAAAATGAAACCAAGACATACGACTAAATACGGCTATCTGCATCCGGCTGGCACACATGTAACAATATATTGCTGTTTTCCACGTGAACGTGAAAGCACAAACTCTTGAAACGCGTCGTGAGAGAAAATAAAAAGCGATTAGTACAGATCTTTTTTTATTTGACTTTTTACTGTCAAAACAGTCGTACTTTTCCTTAAAGCATTCTTAAAGAAAAGTGATAAGACTGCTGACATAATTTTCCAAAATTTTTTAGAATGTGGTATATTCTAGAATAATACCTCACCTCAGGAGTAATAACATCTTCAGAAAATCGCAGTTTGAGTTTCACAAAATTTGCCCTGATGAGAATGCCATTTACATGTTCATTCACCAAATTTTACAATTATTGAATAATAAAATAGCGCTGGTTGTTATATATTGCGATATGTGTAATGCAGTTAATGGTATGAATCATATAATTCTCCTAGATAAATTGGAGTATTATGGGTTTGATTGTATAGCCAACTAACTGATAATGTCATATCTAACCATAAGAATGTATGATGTTCTATTTACTAATTCAATACCTATAGTCTGGGACCGTAATTGTTACTGGGGAGAAATCACATATGGGGTTCTCTAGGGATCAGTCATCGGTCCACTATTCTTCCTCATATATGTAAATGATCTTCCTTCTGAGAGGCTACAAGCGTAATTAATTCCTTTTGCAGATGACACTAGTAAGTTGACCAATCCAAGCATACATACAGAAACCGAAGAATGATAAATAGTGAACAGTAAAATTGACTGGTTTCCCTCAAATGGTCTCACCCTCAATTTTAAAAAGCCACAACATATTCAATCCTGTTCACCTAGGGGGACTATACCAGCGATAAATGTAACGCACGGCTCGGTAATAACAAACAGGACGGAAACTTCAAAATTCGGAGGTTTTCATATTAACGACAATTTCAATTTGGAAAAAGCATATTTTGGAACTCCTAAAACATGTTAGCACAGCTACATTTGCATTTAAAATCATTGAAAGTTTTGCGGACAGGTAAATCAGTAAAGTGAAATATTTTGCGTATATTAACTGAATCACGTTGTAAGGAACAATGTTCTGGCAGAGCTCATCTACACTCCTGGAAATGGAAAAAAGAACACATTGACACCGGATTGTCAGACCCACCATACTTGCTCCGGACACTGCGAGAGGGCTGTACAAGCAATGATCACACGCACGGCACAGCGAACACACCAGAAACCGCGGTGTTGGCCGTCGAATGGCGCTAGCTGCGCAGCATTTGTGCACCGCCGCCGTCAGTGTCAGCCAGTTTGCCGTGGCATACGGAGCTCCATCGCAGTCTTTAATACTGGTAGCATGCCGCGACAGCGTGGACGTGAACCGTATGTGCAGTTGACGGACTTTGAGCGAGGCCGTATAGTGGGCATGCGGGAGGCCGGGTGGACGTACCGCCGAATTGCTCAACACGTGGGGCGTGAGGTCTCCACAGTACATCGATGTTGTCGCCAGTGGTCGGCGGAAGGTGCACGTGCCCGTCGACCTGGGACCGGACCGCAGCGACGCACGGATGCACGCCAAGACCGTAGGATCCTACGCAGTGCCGTAGGGGACCGCACCGCCACTTCCCAGCAAATTAGGGACACTGTTGCTCCTGGGGTATCGGCGAGGACCATTCGCAACCGTCTCCATGAAGCTGGGCTACGGTCCCGCACACCGTTAGGCCGTCTTCCGCTCACGCCCCAACATCGTGCAGCCCGCCTCCAGTGGTGTCGCGACAGGCGTGAATGGAGGGACGAATGGAGACGTGTCGTCTTCAGCGATGAGAGTCGCTTCTGCCTTGGTGCCAATGATGGTCGTATGCGTGTTTGGCGCCGTGCAGGTGAGCGCCACAATCAGGACTGCATACGACCGAGGCACACAGGGCCAACACCCGGCATCATGGTGTGGGGAGCGATCTCCTACACTGGCCGTACACCACTGGTGATCGTCGCGGGGACACTGAATAGTGCACGGTACATCCAAATCGTCATCGAACCCATCGTTCTACTATTCCTAGACCGGCAAGGGAACTTGCTGTTCCAACAGAACAATGCACGTCCGCATGTATCCCGTGCCACCCAACGTGCTCTAGAAGGTGTAAGTCAACTACCCTGGCCAGCAAGATCTCCGGATCTGTCCCCCATTGAGCATGTTTGGGACTGGATGAAGCGTCGTCTCACGCGGTCTGCACGTGCAGCACGAACGCTGGTCCAACTGAGGCGCCAGGTGGAAATGGCATGGCAAGCCGTTCCACAGGACTACATCCAGCATCTCTACGATCGTCTCCATGGGAGAATAGCAGCCTGCATTGCTGCGAAAGGTGGATATACACTGTACTAGTGCCGACATTGTGCATGCTCTGTTGCCTGTGTCTATGTGCCTGTGGTTCTGTCAGTGTGAACATGTGATGTATCTGACCCCAGGAATGTGTCAATAAAGTTTCCCCTTCCTGGGACAATGAATTCACGGTGTTCTTATTTCAATTTCCAGGAGTGTATAAGAAAGATGGTCTGCATTGCTTAAAAACGTGCTGTAAAAATATTAGGTGGCTCTCAGCCATAATCATCTTGTAGAGCAGGACATTCTGCCTATTGCTTCACAGTATATTTATTTCCTCATGAAGTTTGTTGTAAGGAATCAACTACAACTAAAAGGAACCATGGTGTACATCGATACAATAACAGAAGGGAAAATAACATTCACTACTCCAAGTCAAAGTTGTATTTAGGAAAAATGTATCTCTTACCCAGTGATATAAAATGTCTGACCAGCAGCAAAGTAGAATCAGAAAACAAACTGAAGAAGGTCGTCCTTGACAACTCCTTCTGCTCCGCAGAACATTTTTTATTGCTGTAGCGTATAAAAGGTGGCGGGTAGGAAAATGAACCATGGGACATGAAAGTAACTAATTGACTGATTCTGTGGACCCTTAGTGCAAACAGCGCATTTGAAACAAGTGTACATACTCCTACAGGAGGTAATTTTAGTCAAAATTAGAAGAGAAGGGGATATTATTATGTCCACGCAAACGAATACTTGTCGAAGTATGTGCTGTTTAATATGTGACTAGTAATGTAATGTATATGATTGTGTAGGCCTTGTTAGTGTTCGAAGTTCTTTGCATGATGAATTGGTAGCGCTACTGGAGAAAGTTACCCTTGGAAAAAGATAACAGCTGTTTTTTACGCACCATGGGTGATCACCTAATTTCCTGTGGACCGTGATACAGTACCTCACCGCAACGTTTCAGAGGTAGTGGGCTGGTCGACGAGGTCTGGGAGTATGACCTCCAATTTCATCGCAGGTCAGCTCGTATGATTTCCAGCTAGGGGCAGGTTTAAGGGCGTAGAGGCATGGTCAGCCCGTAGACAACGTTCGTACTTTGCAGTATCCTGTGACCAACGAATCTGACCAATTCAGAATGCAGATTGGTGTATTTGAAAACGTGCGTGGTTCACTGCGAATAAGGGCAGAAGGATGCGTTAGGATACATGGTAGCCACATGGACTGTTGCCTACAGTGTTGGATGGATTAGGTTCAAACAAAATGGCTCTGATCACTATGGTACTTAAAGTCTGAAGTCATGAGGCCCCTAGAACCTGAACTACTTAAACCTAACTAGGCTAAGGACATCACACACTTCCATGCCTGAGGCAGGATTCGAACCTGCGACCGTAGCGGTCGCGCGGTTCCAGACTGAAGCGCCTAGAAGCTAAACAGCGAGGTCATCGGTCCCATCGGACCAGGGAAGGATGGGGAAGGATGTCGACCGTGACTTTTCAAAGGAACCGTCCCGGCATTTGCCTAAAACGACGTAGGGAAATCACGGAAAATATAAATCAAGATAGCGCGACGCGGGTTTGAACCTTCGCCCTCCCGACTGCTAACCACTGAGCCACATCACTCAGTGCCTACAGTGTTTAGTTGTATGTAACAGACAGATAGGGATGAGGAGACAGATTTGTCCACATGTAACAAGTATTGATTTCCAGACATACGACGGCATGCTGAAAGCAATGCCTCCCTATTTTTGTTCTGTTCTGTAAATACTATGAGGTACTCATTGTCACGCATATTAATCGGACTACTGTCCCGCTTAGGTGACGCAACTTGCAGCCCTCTGCCGCTAAAGGGCTCGAAATTGTAGCGTGCAATACGGCGTTTGTAACGTAACTATGACGGTGTATGAGAAACAGCAGGCTGTATATCTAGCCGCAGAGAAAGTGCCTCCAATTGAAATCCGTAGAACAACGAAAGCTGCATACGTGATGATTGTATGGTGATCAGCAATAACCGACGTAGTACTGTTTGTGCTGCTAATGAAGCAAACGGTGGTGTTAATCTCAACGTGAGTGACAGCTCGGAGTGGACGACCCTCTATTCGTTATATTTTCAGCCACTTTAATTTTATTAAACCAAACAAACTTTTTCTCTTTTAAACCTAAACTCATTAACAGAGCAGAAAAAATTAACAGTTGAAATAAGGAACCTAACCTGAAAATGAGAACAAATTTATTCTCAGCATCTGACGAGTATGACAACTAATTTCGGTTTGATGAGCTCATCGGAGAAAATCGTAAAATAACATAGACATAGCTCTCAGGTAAGTGTGGTCTATCATGGGAGCTTGTGCAGACCATCATTGCGCAACTGCGGTACAGAGGACTGTGTGCTCCATGGATGATGCCTCAAGGCTGTCTCTTGGCAAGGTACAGAATAGATTGGATATCTATCAACAATTTCTTATGCGTTTTGAGCGTGAGGGGTGGCTCTGAGCACTATGGGACTCAACTGCTGAGGTCATTAGTCCCCTAGAACTTAGAACTAGTTAAACCTAACTAACCTAAGGACATCACAAACATCCATGCCCGAGGCAGGATTCGAACCTGCGACCGTAGCGGTCTTGCGGTTCCAGACTGCAGCGCCTTTAACCGCACGGCCACTTCGGCCGGCTTGAGCGTGAGGGTATCGGGTTCTTTAACAATATTGCGGCAAGTGGTGAAAGCTGAGTTCACCATTTTGACCCCACAAACAAATGAGCGTCATTGGATTTCCACCACAGAGGACGCCCGAAACCGGAAAAGTTTAAGTCAATGCCATCTGCAGGCAAAGGTATGCTTGAAATGTTCTTCAATATTGGCGTGGTTCACTTGGAATCAGTGCATAGATGTACCACCATAATCTCTGCAAGGTACTGCAGGGATTCACTGATATCAATGATTAGAAGAGTTCGTCCCAATACTCTTCTTGAGCGTGGTAAGGCCAAAACACCCACGAACGCTGCAATATCAGCTACAATCCAACGCCTTGGGTTCACTGTCATTGACCATCCTCCATACAGTCCTGATTTGTTCCCACCCTATTTTTTCTGTTTCCAGAACATAAAGAACACCTTGGAGTACTTCACTTTGATAATGTTGAAACGGTGCAAGCAGAAATAAGTTTGTAGCTCTGTCAGCAAAGTCAAATATTCTACAATGAAAGTGACAACAAACTGGTCTTTCTTCGGGAGAAATGTGTTCGTCGTCATGGTGGCTACGTTGAGAAGTAAATATGTAGACGTGACGTATACAGACGTACAACGTTAGTAACGTATGTTTTATTTTAAAATCTTTAAGTGTTGTATCATCAAATATTCGGAGGCAGTACTTACCAGCATGACATCGTAACATTATAAGAACTTTACATCTACCTTTGACCTATTCTACCGCCGTTAGGAACACCTGATACTTTCTGTAAACACCCTGTATTAACTAATTTTCTTATCACTGATCAGCTTAACAACTGCCAGATTAGAAAGCACAAGAGAGGAAAGAATATCAGTTGGAAAGATTCGTATTGTGTTTGTCCCAAGGATCTCTTGGCAGCAATTTTCCTTGATGAGTGGTGGATCATACTCTCATATCGTGGAATTTCCTGTTCTGCAGTATGTGGATTTCCTGGCAACTTCGTAAAACACTAGAATTTCAAGTTGGAGAAAGCAAACGGAGAAAAAATGTAAAGAAATTCTGTGAAGAGTTCGAGCAAAAATAAAACAGGGGTAATGTGCTCACGTGATGCTGAACATATTATGTTATGTTGTAGAAGTGTTTTGCTCTTTGGACTGTAATAAGCTGACGGAATGTAAGACCTAAGATCGTTAGGCGAGATAAATATGGCAGTCTGCATTCATTATCATACGTTTTAATAGTCTTCATCGTAGCACTTGTCTCGATGATTTTAGGAGTGGTATCATAAAGTGAATAACTATTTCTATTTTTTTCTAAAAACTCTAACTCTACATCTTACAACTGGCAAACAAGAGGCGACATAGGTAAGCACGTGCGGTCATATGTCTCCTGCTGGTTTTATACCCTAACAGTTAAATTTTGGCCAGCATTTCAATGTTGACAAGATAGACTCAGTAACAGTTTCCCGGTTAACATTGCACTTAGGTACCAATGGTATATTTCCTGCTGTTCTTATGCGTTAATACATTTACGAAAACACATGTTTTTAATATTATGTTTGGTTTTCACATTAACTGAAAGTAAATATTCTGTTCGTTTCCAAAGTCCTGAGTATGGTTGCTAGTAAATCGATATTGGCAACTATCAAGTTGTAATGACATTTTAATGGAATAAGGACTACAGAATTTATAATAATCGACGTTGGCTGATGCTGAGAGGGTAAAAATTTCGGATTTCAACAGGAAGAAATGTGTGCCCGAGAAAAGGAAATTTGTAAATACCTAACGTAAATTTAAGTTTTAAGATATGTTTTAAGAACTTAGTGGAGCATGAGAGGTATGGAAAAGATTTAATATAACGTTCTGTAATGTGGTGCCACAGATGATTGCTGAAGAATATATGGTAAGGTCGATTAACTAACAAAGACGTACTAATCGAATTGAGAAAAAATGGCTAAGTAGTAGGTTGGACGCGCGCTCCGTGGGTTCCGTACAAACGTAACTGTGGATATAGATAGTTTCATTCATCCTAGGGATCGAGAGCCTCGACGATTTTGGCCTGTTATCACCATCGATACTAGCAACATATAAGTCTTGGGAATTCCAAGACTTTCGAGAATGTTTTGCTTTAAGCTTTAATTTAAATTTTTTCTATAATTTTGTGCTTACTGTTGTAGTTCCTGAGAAAATGAGAGGTTTTAACAGACAGACTGACTAATATTCCGATGAGGACAAAATAAAATACTTTTTCGTGTGATAGAATTACAGATCAAACATTTTCGGAGTTTTTTCGCCTCACTGGTATCGTGAAACAATTCTTCGTGCTAAATATCATGATTCTAGCTCAAGCATCAAGGTATGTTTCATAAATAGCTGTACGTTTTGATTGCATTGGCTTACAAGCACTCCTACAAGGGGCGAAAGACTTTAGTAAATGTCTAGTTGATACGTCTATCGAGGTTCCCGAGAAAAATGTGTCTTAACGGTCGGACTAACAGAGAAATAGACGCACAAAAGAACGATAACAGTTACATTCTTACCGAGTGAGCTACAGTACCCTAAAAACAGGCGTTATAGCATAACATGATAAAATGAGGTGTCTATTGATACGATAAATCGTGAGACATCAATTGATGGTCGGATTTTCTTATAGAGGGAAGTATGGGAAGAAACTATAAATCATACGCATAACTAACAGGTTTAATCGGATTGTATTGCAGTATGTATCCGAGGATGAGCTGGCTTTCATAGGACGGACTAGCATGGAGAGCAGAGTAAATTCATACTTAAGATTCAAATCTCTTATTTGTTGCTGATAAGGGCTACAAAAGTATATCATTTATGTATATACATGAATGCGGGTAACGTTGACTCCTACTTGCCTTTTAAAGCAATAAGTTAATTACTGATCGTTACCGCAGACGTATAAGAGGTTTATTCGGAAATTAATGTCTGATCGATCGCGAAATGGAAGCCACAGTGAAAATCCGATGAAGCTTCGCACAGAGTGTTTTCAGTGACTCTAGTAAGCCTGTCGATCGCGTCACGTCGCTCTTTTCAGTTCTGAGCACACAGTGAGCAGATAAATATAACTACAAAATAGGGTCACCCGCCAAGTATGAGTGCCTGCGAGGGATTTCACCTTATTTCATGCAGCCCATACAACATAACTGCCATGCATTTCCTTCTCCACGACAATTTTGACAGCGCATACTGTAAGGGCAATGAGGACGCTCCTGCAGCGTTATCGAAGGGAACTGTTTGATCACTCACCATACAGCCGTGATGCGGCTCCCTCTGATTTTCGTAATGAATGGCTCGCTATGAAGGCATCGAGCTGTACAGGACGGCGTAGAGAATTGGTAAGAAGCACAGACGCCTGCCTTCTGTTTCCAGGGCTGGTACAATGGTGCGACAAATATCTCAGAAGTACCAGCGACTATGTAGAAAGGAAGCTGGAAGGTACTGATAACTATTGGAAAAAAAACACGCTGTTTTGACTGTGGTTTTTAATTTCTTAACAGATCGGACCATTCTTTCCGAATGCCCCACGTAGCTCCTTCAAAAAGAGTTAGGGTGCCATTCAAACATGTTTCTCATAAGACTTAGAGAAACTCCTGTGTCGACACTGTTGATCACCAATTCAGCATCATTCATCAGATTGAGTGAAGTTTTGCTGTCTCGTATTCCCACAGACCAAATGCTTTTCTGTACATTGCCAAGCTTATTATATTTGTTATTATTATCTTTTTAGTGGAATTTATTCATCACGGTAAATGATGACAGCCAAAACAGTTGCAGGATAAAGATTTATTAGAATTCTTGACCAAGCTTTCGGTATATATAAATATACCTTCATCAGAAGTAAAATATCCTGTGTCCTAGTGAGGAATTTATTCAGTTATTTTTGAGGGTGAAGTTCGATCATTTAATTATTTGTGTATTTTTTATCCAGAGAACGGTTTGTTGCTGGATGTCTCTGATAAAACAAATCATAAATGAGGAACATAAGACTTTTTTCTGCGTCGTTGAGCTAAGAACACAAATCATTTATCTGCGCCGAATGTTTTGAAACGAAAAATGATTGAAACGTATTTATAAAACGCACGACGAAGACAACCATAAAAACAGTGATTTTGAACAACCATATTAACGTAATTATTTACAATCTCTGTATACCGTTAATTTTTTGCAAATGAGAAGCTTCTCTCACATAGTATCGACGATATAACATATAAAAATATGTTGTAAAAGAACAGCGTTTCGCCACTTGAACGCGGTTGTGACAAGCAAAACAGGTAGCATTATACACCGGCTGTCACTACAGAACCTCTCTTTACAGTAGGAATGTCTACGTTCTTAATCGACTTACTGGCTAGTTTGCGTGGCAGAACGAACGTATACTGTGGTTAATGACTGTCTTTTCGATCAGTTGACTTTGGAGAAATACTTGTTTAATGAACTTTTAGCACATGCAAACCAACACTTGTTACACATGATACAGCGGAGAAATACTTGTCTAGGATGAACGTTTAGTACACATAAACCAACAATGATTACACATGAGACAGCTCAAAAGTCAAATTCGTATATATACTGCAGCTCTAATACGATTTCTGGTAACTGAAATTCTGAGTGGTTCATATGTGCCTCCAGGCACTGCATTCAGAATGTGACCGCACGAGATCACATGACTTACAGAAAATAGACACATGTCAGTGGATAGAACATCTCCTAAGTTATAACCCACATTTCAGTATATTCATCATTCCTGACACGGTAACCGTCAGTATGTGCTGGCTGTTCGTTGAAGATTTGCTTTCTTTTTAATGAAGTCGCTTGCTCTAATGGCTTGAGAAAGTTCGACAGCAACCCGCTTTGCATATCTATTCATTGGATTGTCTACACACAGGCGCGATCTAATTGCATGCAGGAATACGGAGCGGGTAATTTGTCTTTACGTTATGATACGTCTGCCCCCTAGTGAAACTGTAACACAGGGTGATTTATTAATCGAAACTTTGATAGATCCTTTTTCCACTGGCATGTACATTTTCTGTGTGTCATTCGAAACCTCGGACGTGCTTATTAATAATCATATACGTGAAGAACCTGGCTTGACCGAAGAGAGCGCTAGCCTGATCTTTAATGGGGTGAGCTATCGCGTAAACAACATACTTAAATAGAGATTCGGCGTCAAAAGCGTTTCAATGTGAACGCTGAGAATTACACTTACTAACGTACCAGTCCAATTCCACCGACCAGAATGTCTCGAATGGTTCACATTATTCAGATACCACTTGAAACTTTATCTGCAGCAGGAACGTTTGAAGTTTCGAAATGAGTGAACAACAATCTACACTAGACGTAAACGAGAAGCTACTACGGTGTACGTGGGAATGTGACCTTCCAAACAGGAAACAAAGAAGTGAATATTGCAAAGAAATATTATTAGCTTTGTAAAACGGCAGAAACTTTTAGATACACGTGGGTCGTCCAGAAAGAAAAGATCCTTTTGACGTAACGAAACAAAAACAAATGGCATCAACACAAACCTCTATTTACACCATTACAGTACCTTACTGTAATTTTCGTTGTACAGTCATTTTCGCAAAAAACTGTTCGCCGTTACCTGTATGAAATGAAATATTATAAATATATGTTTAGATGAAAATACATGTTATTTATTAATTATACAATTGCTTCATAGTTAATCTAGTCGCCGCTCTTATCGGGTATATCTTGGTACATTTATGGCATGCTTTTCAGGAGATTTTCTGGACATTCTCTAGGTAACGATCTCCATATCGTCCTGGTTTTATGTGACAGCAGCTTCAAAGTACATATTGGCTTTCCTTTAAGCTTCATCTTAATATACGACCAAACATTTACGATCGGATTTGCATATGCAGACACTGTAGGCCAGTCCGTCGTGTACAGCCCATTGCCTTGTTTCCACAATGTACAAAGACGGCTGCGGTGTTTTGGATCATTATCCTCAAGAAGCACCAGGTTGCCTCGTTCGAACCAAATAACTACTCAAAGGGCATTTTTATAATTTTGGTCATTTTTTCAGTGTTTAAATTTGCTGTAAGTAAGTGCAAATAGCCAAAACTTCGTTTAGAGAAACATCCCCAAACATGCACTTTTACCGGGTGTTTGACTGTCCGATGATGCAATCTTTCAGGCTTCGTAAGATTATGGCTTACACCTTCTTGTAGAACCGACGGTAGTCGCCATAGATGTCAAGGTGCTTATTATTGTAACCTGGGGTCAATTTTTCAATCCCCATACTGTATTTCTTTACTGCCAAAGGCTTTAGCCATGCTGTCACTGCTTTTTTGAGACATGTATTTCTATAGTTTCTAGAATAAGTGAAAATCACTTTGTGTCATGTCAGTGTTGTAGGGAGGATTAAGTCCAGATATTTCTCACATAAGACGTTGAAGTTCTTATTATATTCGTCCTGATGCATGAGGTCACACTATATCAAAGAGAGATTTCATCTATGAGGGGCATTTTGTTACTTGACGTAGGCTGAGAAGTGCATATGTTAATCGGAAAGTGTTGAAACGTCCCCTTAAAAAAAATTATACATGACTGTGCTTAAACTGACACGCAATATTTTTAGCGTAACGCAATCTGACTTTCAGAAATCCCTGCAAAGGAATGGCCCTGACTAACATTAACCTGTACCTTTCACAAATCACTTACCTCACAAAAATCTTCGTTACTCAAGCTACTGCAATACAGCGAGCGCCACTACAGCCAGCTAAATAAAAGATTCAAACTACAGAAGGCACTAACTACTGATAGGCATAGTTAGCAATTGAAAGATGTTAATAGAGAACAAACAATGTATTTACCTTAACAGTCATAATATATGTAGTTCATGACATCCAGTGTTACAAATTTCAAAATTCCGCCATCTCTCTCCCCACATCCACCACTGCTGGCGGCTCACCTCCAACTGCGCATCGCTACGCGCTGTTCACATCCAGCTGCCCAACACTACAATGGCAGACAACAATGCAAACTAGCCACAGACTGCACATAGCACCGCCAGTGATTTTCATACAGAGCGCTACGTAACGTTGCCAATAAGAAAACCTAAACAGCCTACTTACAGTGTACAGTTCGCAACTTAATACAGACATGGCGTTTTTCATCGACGATGGTCTTTTAATCAATTGAGCATTTTTTTTTTTAATTGAGGAGGTCTGAAAGCTATACCTAGCCACGCCGGTTGTTACTCTGCGGCATTCTGTAGCCTATGAGATAGCATTTTCGTTACACTGCCCAGTGCTTCCCTGAATAACATTTATGAAGGGCATTTTGTTGTTTGACATAGGCACACAACAGCATATTTTAATCGAAAAGTGTACAGTTTGCGACTTATCACAGACGCGACGTCCATCATTGACGATGTCTTTTTATCAGTTGACGACGGTTTTTTTTATCGATTGAGGAGGGCTGAAAACATTACCTAGCCACGTGAATTCTTACTCTGCGGCATTCTGTACCCAATGACGTAGCATTTATATTTTCACCAGGAAATGCAACTCAAAAGCTGATAAACAGAGTGTGTGAGCTTATAAGTGACCTGAAGAAATACAGCTTCAGCGCGGTATTGGATATTTCATTCACTTTAATTTTGATAGTTTTAAGACCAGTAATTTTTTTAAGTGATCACTGTATGAACTGTCAAGTAACCAAGAATATCAAAAACACCTCTGTCGACAGCATGCCATGTCTCTAACTCTCGATGGCGGGCCAAATTCGTTGAAGAGTTTCCCAATTGGCCTACGAATTGGTTGTTTCACCCTGACCAGGGTGACCACCCTGAAGTAGAACTCGAATGATATTCGTGAAGGAGCTAGAATGGCTCCCTTGCGGCCGCGGTGGCAGGGAGATCGGTGCGGAACGTGGTGTGCAATCTTTCTTTGCTTACTGGACGACCCTCGTATTTTTTCCAAGTTGACTTTGGATCCCTAAACATCGGAAACGTAGGTGTTGACATTGCCGCTGTTCGTAACAACAGCGTTTATGTCGTTAACAGAACATTTTCCCGCTCCAGCAGCTATTCACTCTGGTATTTCTGTACTCTCTCAGACGGTCTCTGTATTTGATGTTGTTGTTCCTACCGTTGTTGCTATTGTAAGATCACCTGCTGTCACCGCTACATTTCCGAAAACTTCGCTACCACAATGTACCAGTACTCAAGGATTTGGGACCCTCATTTTTACTAAAGTATCATAGCTAGACAATAAACGATGCAGCTTCCTGCTGTGAGTGAAGTAACGAGTTCGACATTAAGTCGACAGCCGAAAAAATGCACTAGAGAGCAAACGTTGTGCCACCAAATAGTTTCAGCCCGTATCACTACCAGCGAACGAAAATCAAAATCATGTTACGCAATACAACAGTTACAAATCAAAATCCGTTTCCGGAATGAAAGGTAGTAGCTGTATTCGAATGCCAACGTATTTGTGATTTTAGTAACGAAATACGTATTACCCAACCACGGCGAGAAAATATATTTCCGTTAGATGTCTGATGGTCATCCCCAGTATACTCGTCTGACCCCACTCCCAAGCAAGTGGCTACCAAAATTGTAATTATTATAGTATCACAAATAACACGGTCATTCTGTGTGCAAGGCTCTATAACTAAAAACTGGGATTTTAAATCCTCCACGTGGAAACCCTGCTTAAGTGTATTAAAAACGTCAAAATTTTTAGAATAATTAGTGTCCGGCAAATAAGATTGTCATATGGGCCAGTAAAATACACATCTCGAATAAGAAGCGGTAGGAAGCACCTGTGCCGCCAATTTATTATACAGACTTGAATATAGCGATGGAGGATACTTCACCACGCAGTGGGACTATAACACGGAGCTTCGATCGGCTTGTCCGTATTGTTTGTTATAAAGGACTTCACGGCTCACCGACAGTAGTAGCATACAACGAAGCAATGTAATTTGTGCTACCTGTGTTTCTTGAGTCGGCTTTCATTGTACAAAATCGACAAATTCATCAACACTGCGTTGGTTATGTGATGTCTTCGTTGGCACATTGTGAACAGCAGGCGCCGGGTCGCTCCGGCGCGTCGCCTCAGAGCTATACGATGTGAGTCAGCAGCTCTCAGCTGTGTCCGGCGGCTTTGCAGCGAGGCCCCGGAACAGTCTGCCCATCGACAGGTTGCCATGGATTCGTAGTCGAGGCAGCTTTATCATGAAGTCGGATGGCACATGTTGGGCGAGGTTACTGTGATGCAGAGTCAAGTGCTTCATTCCTAAGCAACGGTCTGTACGAGTTTTTCAATTTATTACATTTCAATCCATTCTATTTGTATACGCGTTTATAAATTATGTATATTAAATATGTGCAGCATCTGTCCATCCAAACATTTATTATACTATCGTGTAAAAATTTGAAGTGAACAGGTCAACAACTTTTCGAGAACCTAGCTAACAACGTTTGCCCAGTTTATATAATATAAATATTAATATATCATACATATTTTACAAAAATATGTAGCTTATTTCCGTATGAACGTTTATTACAGTCTCGTGTAAAATTTTAAAGTAAATTGGTCAAAACTGAAAACAGAAGTTTCCTTTTATATACATAAAACTCTGTTGCAAATTTTTACCAATTTACTTCAAAATCTTCAGGATTCTGTAATAAACGTTCAATGAAGATATGTTGTATTCTGTCCGGCCGAATGTTTGTTAGAGCACAGTGTAAAAGTGTTAAATAAGTCGGACAAGTACTTCCAGGGATTTTTGGTAATAACGTTAAGAAAAGGCTTGTGTTTATACATGTAATAGTAAAGATAAATGTTTTTCATACAACATTCCAACCTGTTATGCCACTACATACTTCTTTATGACACTGCAAAAAATACTCTCAATATCTGTGTACCCCTACTGTGAATGTGAATGACACTGAAATTTACATTTAGGTGGAATTTTTCTAAACGGTGATTCACAGTAAGTAGGTGCCATTCGTAAGCTGCTTGGAGCTTCAGGTACTTTTCATTCATGCAGTGGTGATTGTCGAAGATAGTATACGACCCGTCAAATCAAGTCGGCGGCGTGTTCTCTATATCAGCTTGAAACAAACTTACTTGTTCAAAATTACTTTTCAGATCTGTAGACTCTTCCAAAGCTTACAAAATTTGGCACAAATTTGGAAACAACAATTCTTTCTCAATCTTAAAAACTGAAGCCAGTGAAAAGATACAGTCCGTCCAGAGGTATCACTTATGCTGGGAAACTTTAATAACCTGACGTAATTATCTATTCTCATTGTATAGTATACGTAACAACAATAGATTACAATTATTACACAGTATCTTAAATAAAACATTCTTCTCGCCGATTCTCCCGTTTAAAGATTAAGCAGCGCCGCTGGTAATTGAGTGTCCTGAAGTTCTGGAACTAATTTTTTTTCCTTCACAATGTAGCTTTCATATTAACTGTCCTTCCACACTAACGTGGAAGGCAAGGACAGGAATTTTGTTGACTAGTGTTTTGAATACCTTTTATTTAATTTCCACAACTTATGAAAAGGCGGTTTATAAGCTATGAGGGGCGTTACAGACATTAAATATTTCTATTTTAAAGTAAGGATTACACAAGACAATTGTCATTCAGCTATTCTGTTTAGACTATTTATTTAAAATTGCCAGTAGAGGAGTAGTGTGACAACAGAAGAACCGAAAATAAACTGTATAAGGTTTTTCTGACGTCACGATATCACTAAGTTGAACTGAAAAATTGTTAACATTATTTTAAAACCTTGAACATCAGCTGTAAGGAGTATGGAATGATCCTATATGTGAAGATAATTAAGGCAGTCTTACAAGTCGATCAAGGATAATTTACAATAACCAGGAATAAGACAAGAATCAAGAAATAAAAACGTGAATAGCTACTGAAAAAGTACCGTTTCACAGTAGTAGGAGTATTTTCTATGGTCATTTTAGCAAACAGTTGCGGAAGACATTAGCGATGAGTATTGTACAGAGCTTAGCGCTCTATTTTACCTTAACAAGGGCACTGTAGGGGATACGTTTAAAGGCTTTTGAGGTTTAAATTTCGAGAAGAACTAAATGCACCACAGAGACATAAAATAGCGAATACAAGGTGAACAAAGGAAGACAAATGCTGGAAACTACTAACAAGAGGAAATGAATTGGCTAGGACACTTAATGATTACAGAGTGAAAAAAAGGGTACATTGGAAGTATGACGAGAAGAAGAAGAAAATACCAATTAACTGATGACGACGCAACAAATGCAACAAAACTATCTACATCTACATCTACATTTATACTCCGCAAGCCACCCAACGGTGTGTGGCGGAGGGCACTTTACGTGCCACTGTCATTATCTCCCTTTCCTGTTCCAGTCGCGTATGGTTCGCGGGAAGAACGACTGTCTGAAAGCCTCTGTGCGCGCTCTAATCTCTCTAATTTTACATTCGTGATCTCCTCGGGAGGTATAAGTAGGGGGAAGCAATATATTCGATACCTCATCCAGAAACGCACCCTCTCGAAACCTGGACAGCAAGCTACACCGCGATGCAGAGCGCCTCTCTTGCAGAGTCTGCCACTTGAGTTTGTTAAACATCTCCGTAACGCTATCACGGTTACCAAATAACCCTGTGACGAAACGCGCCGCTCTTCTTTGGATCTTCTCTATCTCCTCCGTCAACCCGATCTGGTACGGATCCCACACTGATGAGCAATACTCAAGTATAGGTCGAACGAGTGTTTTGTAAGCCACCTCCTTTGTTGATGGACTACATTTTCTAAGGACTCTCCCAATGAATCTCAACCTGGTACCCGCCTTACCAACAATTAATTTTATATGATCATTCCACTTCAAATCGTTCCGCACGCATACTCCCAGATATTTTACAGAAGTAACTGCTACCAGTGTTTGTTCCGCTATCATATAATCATACAATAAAGGATCCTTCTTTCTATGTATTCGCAATACATTACATTTGTCTATGTTAAGGGTCAGTTGCCACTCCCTGCACCAAGTGCCTATCCGCTGCAGATCTTTCTGCATTTCGCTACAATTTTCTAATGCTGCAACTTCTCTGTATACTACAGCATCATCCGCGAAAAGCCGCATGGAACTTCCGACACTATCTACTAGGTCATTTATATATATTGTGAAAAGCAATGGTCCCATAACACTCCCCTGTGGCACGCCAGAGGTTACTTTAACGTCTGTAGATGTCTCTCCATTGAGAACAACATGCTGTGTTCTGTTTGCTAAAAACTCTTCAATCCAGCCACACAGCTGGTCTGATATTCCGTAGGCTCTTACTTTGTTTATCAGACGACAGTGCGGAACTGTATCGAACGCCTTCCGGAAGTCAAGGAAAATGGCATCTACCTGGGAGCCTGTATCTAATATTTTCTGGGTTTCATGAACAAATAATGCGAGTTGGGTTTCACACGATCGCTGTTTCCGGAATCCATGTTGATTCCTACATAGTAGATTCTGAGTTTCCAAAAACGACATGATACTCGAGCAAAAGACATGTTCTAAAATTCTACAACAGATCGACGTCAGAGAGATAGGTCTATAGTTTTGCGCATCTGCTCGACGACCCTTCTTGAAGACTGGGACTACCTGTGCTCTTTTCCAATCATTTGGAACCTTCTGTTCCTCTAGAGACTTGCGGTACACGGCTGTTAGAAGGGGGGCAAGTTCTTTCGCGTACTCTGTGTAGAATCGAATTGGTATCCCGTCAGGTCCAGTGGACTTTCCTCTGTTGAGTGATTCCAGTTGCTTTTCTATTCCTTGGACACTTATTTCAATGTCAGCCATTTTTTCGTTGGTGCGAGGATTTAGAGAAGGAACTGCAGTGCGGTCTTCCTCTGTGAAACAGCTTTGGAAAAAGGTGTTTAGTATTTCAGCTTTACGCTTGTCATCCTCTGTTTCAATGCCATCATCATCCCAGAGTGTCTGGACATGATGTTTCGAGCCACTTACTGATTTAACGTAAGACCAGAACTTCCTAGGATTTTCTGTCAAGTCGGTACCTAGTATTTTACTTTCGAATTCACTGAACGCTTCACGCATAGCCCTCCTTACGCTAACTTTGACATCGTTTAGCTTCTGTTTGTCTGAGAGGTTTTGGCTGCGTTTAAACTTGGAGTGAAGCTCTCTTTGCTTTCGCAGTAGTTTCCTAACTTTGTTGTTGTACCACGGTGGGTTTTTCCCGTCCCTCACAGTTTTGCTCGGCACGTACCTGTCTAAAACGCATTTAACGGTTGCCTTGAACTTTTTCCATAAACACTCAACATTGTCAGTGTCGGAACAGAAATTTTCGTTTTGATCTGTTAGGTAGTCTGAAATCTGCCTTCTATTACTCTTGCTAAACAGATAAACCTTCCTCCCTTTTTTTATATTCCTATTAACTTCCATATTCAGGGATGCTGCAACGGCCTTATGATCACTGATTCCCTGTTCTGCACTTACAGAGTCGAAAAGTTCGGGTCTGTTTGTTATCAGTAGGTCCAAGATGTTATCTCCACGAGTCGGTTCTCTGTTTAATTGCTCGAGGTAATTTTCGGATAGTGCACTCAGTATAATGTCACTCGATGCTCTGTCCCTACCACCCGTCCTAAACATCTGAGTGTCCCAGTCTATATCTGGTAAATTGAAATCTCCACCTAAGACCATAACATGCTGAGAAAATTTATGTGAAATGTATTCCAAATTTTCTCTCAGTTGTTCTGCCACTAATGCTGCTGAGTCGGGGGGTCGGTAAAAGGAGCCAATTATTAACCTTGCTCGGTTGTTGAGTGTAACCTCCACCCATAATAATTCACAGGAACTATCCACTTCTACTTCACTACAGGATAAACTACTACTAACAGCGACGAACACTCCGCCACCGGTTGCATGCAATCTATCCTTTCTAAACACCGTCTGTGCCTTTGTAAAAATTTCGGCAGAATTTATCTCTGGCTTCAGCCAGCTTTCTGTACCTATAACGATTTCAGCTTCGGTGCTTTCTATCAGCGCTTGAAGTTCCGGTACTTTACCAACGCAGCTTCGACAGTTTACAATTACAATACCGATTGCTGCTTGGTCCCCGCATGTCCTGACTTTGCCCCGCACCCGTTGAGGCTGTTGCCCTTTCTGCACTTGCCCGAGGCCATCTAACCTAAAAAACCGCCCAGCCCACGCCACACAACCCCTGCTACCCGTGTAGCCGCTTGTTGCGTGTAGTGGACTCCTGACCTATCCAGCGGAACCCGAAACCCCACCACCCTATGGCGCAAGTCGAGGAATCTGCAGCCCACATGGTCGCAGAACCGTCTCAACCTCTGATTCAGACCCTCCACTCGGCTCTGTACCAAAGGTCCGCAGTCAGTCCTGTCGACGATGCTGCAGATGGTGAGCTCTGCTTTCATCCCGCTAGCGAGACTGGCAGTCTTCACCAAATCAGATAGCCGCCGGAAGCCAGAGAGGATTTCCTCCGATCCATAGCGACACACATCATTGGTGCCGACATGAGCGACCACCTGCAGATGGGTGCACCCTGTACCCTTCATGGCATCCGGAAGGACCCTTTCCACATCTGGAATGACTCCCCCCGGTATGCACACGGAGTGCACTTTGGTTTTCTTCCCCTCCCTTGCTGCCATATCCCTAAGGGGCCCCATTATGCGCCTGACGTTGGAGCTCCCAACTACCAGTAAGCCCACCCTCTGCGACTGCCCGGATCTTGCAGACTGAGGGGCAACCTCTGGAACAGGACAAGCAGCCATGTCAGGCTGAAGATCAGTATCAGCCTGAGACAGAGCCTGAAACCGGTTCGTCAGACAAACTGGAGAGGCCTTCCGTTCAGCCCTCCGGAATGTCTTTCGCCCCCTGCCACACCTTGAGACGACCTCCCACTCTACCACAGGTGAGGGATCAGCCTCAATGCGGGCAGTATCCCGGGCAACCACAGTCGTAGTCCGATCGGGGGATGCGTGGGACGAGCTGGCCGTCCCCGACAAACCCCCATCCGGACCCCCACAGTGATGCCCATTGGCAACAGCCTCAAGCTGTGTGACCGAAGCCAACACTGCCCGAAGCTGGGAGCGAAGGGATGCCAACTCAGCCTGCATCCGAACACAGCAGTTGCAGTCCCTATCCATGCTAAAAACTGTGCAAAGAACGTCTGAACTAATCTACAGAGAGCGCAAACAAAACGACACAAAATTGAAGCGGTTATTAAAATACAAGATTGCCTAGTAAATGCAGTAATGCTGCCACTTGTGCACTGCTGACACACTGCTCGGCGGCGGAAGGAGACTACGCGATTTAACACTATTCGAGTACTAAAACGTGATGCTACAACTCTCAAATACTATAATACGCCCGAAATTTATGAATTAAACAATGCAAGTACCAAAAACACGCAAAGAAATTAAGAATTAAACTATGTAACAAATGAGTGAGCTAGGAGTATACGACTTGCTGCTGCAGCTGCTTATCCAACGGCGGCAGGGAGCACACTGACTGTGACCAACCGACACTGGCCGTTCAAAACAAAAACAGTTGACAGACGACTACGCGAATTTACACTATTCAGGTACTAAAACGCGATGCTACAACTCTCAAATACTATAATACGCCCGAAATTTATGAATTAAACAATGCAAGTACCAAAAACACGCAAAGAAATTAAGAATTAAACTATGTAACAAATGAGTGAGCTAGGAGTATACGACTTGCTGCTGCAGCTGCTTATCCAACGGCGGCAGGGAGCACACTGACTGTGACCAACCGACACTGGCCGTTCAAAACAAAAACAGTTGACAGACGACTACGCGAATTTACACTATTCAGGTACTAAAACGCGATGCTACAACTCTCAAATACTATAATACGCCCGAAATTTATGAATTAAACAATGCAAGTACCAAAAACACGCAAAGAAATTAAGAATTAAACTATGTAACAAATGAGTGAGCTAGGAGTATACGACTTGCTGCTGCAGCTGCTTATCCAACGGCGGCAGGGAGCACAGACGAAAATCGGGAGGACTGGAGACTGCTGGTCTTGCACCGATGGGCTCGCTTAATGACCAAAACACGCCTCCACCCGCATCACCTCGTCATCACTGCCATCACTTAAAAGTATGAAAGTAATTGATGAGCTTTGCACTACTACTTACTGCACCTGAAATATATTAAAAATATCTGTCTCATAAAACATCATCAAGAGCCAGTGCACGGGTTCACATGGCTATCTTGTTTATAAATCAAATAATTTCCTCAGATAAGTGTGTGTGTGTGTGTTTCATGAAATTTTGTGAATAATATTGGTAGCTCACGTAATGGTTTTACTTCAGGTTTTTGTAATAAAAAAAAATTAAGAGATCCAGACAGTATTATACATAACATAAAATATCTTAATCAGAATTGTAGGAAAATCTTTGTGGAAGCATTGATAAATTTTCTGGCAACATTATTTCTAAATTAATTTACAGTAGGTCTTGGTACAGAATGTTAAATAAAGTTAGAAGAGAGACGTTGTTAAGAATACCTTCTGATGAGAGATGTATAAGCCATATGAGGCTTAGAACTGTGTGCAAATACATTACCTCACGCTGGAATGGGAAAACGAGGAAGAGGGAAAGATACGGAACTATAACGCGGCCACTGTAACCGTTTTCGGCGTTGATAAGATCTGAAAATGGAAGCAAAACAATCCCGTGGATTAGTTTCAGAGTTCGCGGATAAGGTAGTGGTCAGCAAAGCCTGTCCTCTGCTACCATAAAGCGTGTGAAAATGTGAGAGTTTAACGTTGGGTTTGAGGAAGGGAAGCCCAGTGAATCTGTGGCTATGAGTCTTGCCTGTACTCCCTGACTTACGGGAATTGCACAGATATTGAGATAAGAAAACTTGATTCTTCAGATAAGCAACGGAGACAGCATAATAAACAGTGACACACTTTTGGTTACCATGATGTTTGTATGAACTTTCAGGGACACATAACAAGCTACTGTAGAAGCAACACCAGGCTGAGGTCCATTGGAAGACACATAAGGAAAGATAATAGATCGTGTCTGAAAAGAGTAGATTACGAAACGATTATTCGTCCTACTCTTGAACATTTCCCCTTAATTTGGGGCTGTTTTCGAGGTGGATTGATTGTAGAGAAAGACAAGGTCGAAAGAAGAGCGGTGCATTTCGTGGGAGTAGCTTTCTTAGTATGAGCGAAAGCGTTGTGGAATCGCACATCAGTCTCCTGTAGCAGACGATACATGAGAGGCATTCATCTTCATTGAGACGTTTATAAAAGTCCGAGAATGTTCACAGTCAAGAACAGCCGGGCAATATACTACATCCTCCCACATATGTTCCGGAAAATCACAACGACCAGAAATTATTGTACGTGCAGTGACTTACCGACAGTATTTGTTCCCTAGCACCATTTGCGAATAGCAATAGGAAGAAGATAAATGATAATGGTAAGAGAAGTACCCCGTGGCACAATCCTTACGGCAGCTTGTGGACGATAGACGGAGATGTAAACTGGATCGAACGTGGTATGTGGAAAACTGAACTGAGGAGTCATCACCCACTTTCCGCTCATCGGAAGGTAGATGTGAATTTAAATGTTAAATCCACCTTAACCTCAACTGAGCATTCTTTAAGCTTCTTTTTCCTCATTATATCCATTACTTAATGAGGTGTAGCAGTCTCCACAGCAAGTACCTTAATGGATTTCAGTATAGAAAACGAAGGCATTAAATCTTGGGATCATGTCAAAGGGAGAGACATTTTAAATACCCGTTTAGTGTTAGGGACTATTATTATGCAAAGTGATTATCTTTTGTAAATAGTCTTCACGGGTTTGCCGCCGGATCACGTTGTGCAAATTCCACAATATTTCCTCGGAGCAACTGTCCGACATCTTCAGGTGGTTCAGCCTTGCGTGTCGCTAGGTAGTATGATAAGTAGTATGATAAGTAGTGTCTGCCTACTACAGTAAAAATTGGGTAAGTACCGCATAATTTTCGTAATACCTAAATTTTGCCTCAGTAGATATCGAAATTTCTATTACGTAGCATCCTGAGTGCAGTGTGTAGGAAATAACAGGCTAAACATCGGGACACTTCACCCAGAAAACATAGCGTTTTCGTCTGGCCTTCATAAATTCATTTTTGGATACAAATTTGCTTGATTTACTTTAGCTTGCTACTTACGAACTTATCTGAAGGAAGGATGGAAGGAAGGTTTTGGTTCAACGTCCCGTCGACTAGAGGTCATTAGAGACGGAGCACAAGCTCGAATTATGGAAGTATGGGAAGGAAATCGGCCATGCCTTTTCAAAGATACCATCCCGGCATTTGACTTAAGAGATTCAGGTCAATTGGAAAATAGCTAAATCAGGAGGGCCTGTCGGGGATTTGAAGCGAACTTACCAGAACATTATTCACAGACGTACGCTGCAAGTGTGTATTCGTACCCCTCTTACGAACAGGAATTTCTTCCAGACTGTTAAAAGCTAGGTAATCGTCGTCGTACACTACACAATGATTCGAGTGATAATGATTCACGGAACAGCCGGGAGCGGTTACTGTGACTACCAATTTTTGTCATTTACGGGAGCATTGGAACGATGTCTTACAGATCATTGTGAGGAATTTTTTCAGTGTTGAGTAGCGGCTGTAATTGGTTGTGCTGCCAAACCAAAGTTTCTCTTGGTTGAAGCCTAGTGAAGAAAAAGAAGAATACGAAGTAGTGATAGTTCTGCAGCCCAAACCGAAATATGGCGCCAAGAAATTCATTAAGATCAGAGAAACGTTCAAGAAACTGTGATCATATTAACGTGTATAAACGTTGGGCGTCGAACGATGCTGAAAGTTATGGAAATTTAAGTAGCGGTTAATGTATAATGGGCTTCAAAAGATTTTCGTACACATACAACACTAACGCCTTACCTACATATTGGCACCGATGTATGCACATCAGAGTAGTGCTGGGATGCATATACGTACCCTTGCAGTAACGCCAAATGACGTAAACGTTCTGATCGCCCCTTACAACTTTTACAGCGATATGTGTGGCTTTTGTTTATGTTCTAGTGTTATACGCGGTTCACGAAGTTTCTAAACGAAAAGGATACTAAAATGCAAAGTAATCTCATTGAATGTGGTTAATGATGTCCTTGCTCGATCCCGACTGCTTTTTTACTCACAGCAGGTATGAATGCCGTTTACACAGGGTGTGTCGCAATTCATATTACACACTTCTAGAGGTTGTAGAGGGGTCTTAGTAGATCAAGTTTTGCTATGGAACCCATGTCCGGAAACATTATCCAACGATACCACAGAGCGTCAATGCTACAGGTGCCAGCGCCTGTATATATATCACCCTGTATAGACATACATTTACAGGCGCCGGTGTCTTTGTTTTAACGCCCAGTAGCGTCGTCGGATGAGGTTTCCTGACATGAGATCCTATGTAAGACTTGATTTACTAAGTCCCCCTTGCTACCTCTACAAGTCTATTACATGAATTGTGAATCCCTGTATTTTATACTCAGCTGTAGACGTTTCCCTAAGCATATTATTAGTATATTATTAAATGTAACGATGTGGTCTCTGTTTCCTTCCCTGTCATCGAAGCTATATCATTCTCGCCACAGACGAGTTGGAAAAGCGTCGCTATTATGTTACAGGGCATATCCTGCACCTTCATTGTAAGTAACAGTGATAGTCTCTAATATTGGAGTGAAGGTTTAATTGTTCTCAGCCACAGCCAGGAATTATAGTGTTCTAAAATGAGACTTCAATCTGTAATCAAGTATAGCGAAACACCTCTGTCCGTCTAAAGGGTGCAGTGTTACATATCTCTTGTCCGCAGACACTCAAATGACAAATGTGTGACTTCAATCTGCAATCAAGTATTGCGAAACACCTACGTCCGTCTAAAGGGTGCAGTGTTACAACTTTCCTGTCCGCAGACACTCAAATGATAAAGTCACTTTATATGTTCGAAATAGCTCACGCCCATCAGCATTCTTTTCATTTGTCGGTCCGACGTGTCACAGTATCGGTTTTTCTTTTACCTTCAGTCTTCTGAGTGATCCGCGGCAGCACAACTTCCTCTACTGTGCCAAAATCTTCGTCTCGGTGTAGCAAGTACATCAGGTGACATCTACTATTTGGTGCAATGTTAGTGCTCTCCCACAGGTTTAGCCCCTCTTCATCTCCCTCTAATGCTGTGGAAGTTATTCCTTGGAAACCTAACACATGTCTTATTATACCGTCCCTTCTTTAGGGCAAAATTTTTCACATATTCTTTCCCTAGCAAGTTTTAGTCAGCATCTCTTGTGTGCATCTAACGATCAACAGTCTTCCACAGCACCACATCTCTAATGCGTACATTCTTAACTTTTCTGGTTTTCTCACAACACACATTTCACTTCCACATAATGTTGTGCTCCAATTATCCATTCTCAGAAATTCCTTTTCGCAAGGAATGCCCTCTTTGCTGTTCTGATCAACTTTCCTTACCCATCTTCCTTTATCGGTAATGAGTTATTTAGGTTCCAAGGTAGCAGAATTTCTTCACCCCGTCCACTTCGTGGTGCCCGAATTTGTTGTTAAGCTAATCACCATCTCGTTTCTATTACACCTCATCAGTTTCGTATTTCTTTGGTTCAATCTCAACGTATTACATGTTCTCATTAGACCGTTGATTCCATTCAACTGTTCTAGCAATTCTTCCTCAGTTTCACTCAGTATAGAAGCGTCATCTGTAAATCTTATTGTTCGCGTCCTTCCACCCTGAATTGTAATCCACTCCTGAACCTTTCTCATATTTCCGTCAGTCCTTCTTCGATGTATAGCTTATACAATGCGGGAGAGTTCGCCCCTGTCTCGTACCTTTTCTAGTCCGATAACTTGGTTCTATATATTCCATTGTGATATTTCTCTTTTGTACTTGCACATCTGATGCTTTACATGTTTTGGACATTGGCTTATGACCAATTATTTTCATGAGCGATTCGAAACCATTGCACCATCTTTCACTGTTAAACGGTTTTTCTATGACGTCAAAGCCTATGAAACTGTCTTGATCTTTCTTAACTATTATTAAGCGCAATGTCAGAAATACTTTTCTGGTGCCTTTTCATTTCCCAAAGCAAGATACTGTCATCTGACAATTCCACAAATTTCTTTCCTACTCGTCTGTATACTATTTGTGCCATCAGCTTGGGTGCGTAATGTGTTATGTTGATTGTCCCACAGTCCTTGTATTTATCTTATTTCGATATCTTCGGTATTGTGTGAATGATATTCTTATAAATCCACTGACTCTACTCATTAACTTAAGGAATTGTAATTTGCTTATTCCTCTGGGGGTTTTAGAAGCTGCAAAGAAATATTAATAAGTCTTCCGACCAGTTTGACTGCAAAAATTCAAAAGCTTTTCACACTCTGATACATTTTACAGTGGAGTGCTAAGTTAATATACTCACTGGTTGCACACGGCTGTTTTATTATAAAACTTTATTTTGCATTTATTTTATTAACTAAACTAAGTGTCACCAGTATTACATTGCTGTAAACTTACCAAATGAGTTTAAAGTATAAATATTTAAAACACAAACTTCTACTGAAAAACACGACGATTATCAGAGTGTTTAGTATTTGGTATGTCTTCCTTTGGTACTGATCAAACCTTTAATTTTCCTCGGCGTACTGATAACGCATTTCTTCGATATATTCTCCAATTCTTGTCTCCTATACCACGCTCTGACATGTTTACCAAGAGCCTGATATTATTTTGTTGCTATATCTCCCTTTGCAATTTCCCTTTCACTTGCATTGTGGTCTGAGGTGTTTCTTGGCCAGTGTAAAGCCTGAATTCCACTCTCATTCATATATTTAGTCACAGATTTTGCGTTGTTTCGTTCGGGAACCATTATTTCACTAGGGAAAGAAGTCGAGTTTCCAGCAGTGATCTATAGTCATCTTTACGCATCGTCCCTTTCACAGTATAAAAGCGTCCATTTCCTTTGCTCCCTATTAAAGACCAAACCATTACTGATATAGGTTGCTTGACTAGTTGAACCACGCAATCGTCGTGGAATTCCTTATGTCCTTTGCGACTTAGAAATTCCGTTTTAATCTCCAGAATCCGGATTCGTGGTTCTACAGAGAAGCAAAGGGTTCAAATGACCTTGAGCACTATGCGACTTAACATCTGAGGTCATCAGTCCTCCAGAACTTAGAACTACTTAAACCTAACTAACCTAAGGACATCACACACAACCATGCCCGAGGCAGGATTCGAACCTGCGATCGTAGCGGTCGCGCGGTTCTAGACTGAAGCGCCTAGAACTGCTCGGCTCAGAGAAGCAAACCTGAAATGAATTCACGTGTGTGATTTGGATGTCTCTATTGTAAAAGAATGAGTACGATCACATAATAGTTTATTTACCTTATTCGAGTAATCAATGGCCCATCTTATCTTTTTTTTACGTTTGGCCTTTTCTCGTCGTTTGTCTTTCATCACTGGGCTAAGTTTCTGTTTCTTGGCTAGACGGCTGCATCTTAGCCCCATTTCATTGAAACTTCGCTGCAGAGTGCGGGAGGATACATGTACTCCACCATTCCCCAGCAGGTTCTTAATCAACCGTATCGGTGTTCCCATACCATCAGTATTACTTCTGTAACTGTTCTTGGGGACGTAATGGGATTTATACCACATTAATATTCCCGATGAGTTTCAATTGGTTCAAATGGCTCTGAGCACTATGGGACTTACCGTCTATGGTTATCAGTCCCCTACAACTTAGAACTACTTAAACCTAACTAACCTAAGGACATCACACAACACCCAGTCATCACGAGGCAGAGAAAATCCCTGACCCCGCCGGGAATCGAACCCGGGAACCCGGGCTTGGGAAGCGAGAACGCTACCGCACGACCACGAGCTGCGAGCCCCGCTGCGTTTCGAGACTAACATTATTTTTATATTTCTTGTTTATTTTTCGAACTGTGAACTGCGAAATTTCTTCCAGATGAGCGATAGTTCGCTGACTGCGTTGAATGTGTGAAATAAAATTCGAGATTCTGGCCTTTTTACATGTCATGAGGCCGATATCTTTACTCATATCTGAAAACGATCGGAATGAAACCTTATTCGGGATTAAGTAACTTGTTAAAAGTTGAAAATGGAGTACGTTGCATAAACACGTAACGAATTACGTGAATTTTGTTTAACATATCAATATGGCTCCCCGCTGAACATCACGTCAGGTGGCAGTTAATCCCCTCATTCACGCTTAATCGTGGAATACTTGTTGCATTCTTAAATATGGCATCCTTGCATTTATCTTCACCGAAAACTATTTCGAATTTCCTGAGAGTTGTATATTTTATTTCAAACGACAATTTTGCTTGTAATCTTTCGCATCGTTCTCACAGCCCTTTCGCTTTAACTTCCCTGCATTGCTGCCCTATGCGCTGTTATACTCTGGACTGTTCGACAGGGACGCGTGATACCACACTGACGGCCAGAATGTCTATGGCCAACACCGAGTTACGTGACACGCTGAACCATAATATTTGCCGTGTAAACGGGAGCTCTCTACCTCTCCACACAGCACACAGCAACAACATCAGACTCGTTTGACACCGGTCTACATTTCTGTGAGGTATCAAGGAATTTGTTACATTATCAACATTTCTGAAACTGCAGCACAGGTGAAAATCATGCAGAAAATAAAATTAAATTCACGTTAAAAAAACATTACTTTATGTACAATTAGGTTTATATGTCAGTCCGCATCACTTAATTTTGTGGATTAAACTACATTCTTTTTAATTTTGTTTTGTGATACCCTTCTCATATTGGCCAGACTCACATTGCTTGCGCTAATACTACCCTTTTCCTAAGACAATAATTACATGAACTTATATTTTTAAGGGACGTACGTAGTGATCTAGAGCGTAAATAACAGTGACAGAAAACTGATCACTCACAGGCGACATCACTCTAACGCGATGTATCATCGCCTCTAATCATGTTTATCGCCTCAACATGCAGAGGAAGAGAGTCAACAAGTTTCTTCAAGCATGCCTGAAGCGCTATCATATGGTAGCGATGTTGGTTGCTACATTTCACATGCTGTTTCAAATAGCTCCAGAATTTTTCAGTGAGACTAAGTTCGTGTGATTTACCGGTCCTGTCGAGGAGCATTATGATGCTCTACAACTGGTCAGACTAGGAACGTACGACTAAAACTCTCTGGACATGTCTGTTGTCGTGAGAATGTCCACAGCATACGCAACACGGAAATATAAAAGATAGAACAACACTTGCAAATGCCGGCCATTGTTTATAAAATACACTGGCGCTAAAGAAATTTGCATAGAAGTAGCAGAAGGAGTTGTGAGACATAAACGAAAGTTATTCGGCTTGTTTCTACGTCTGAAAAAGCGCGAAAGTGGTAAGTTGCTATTAGTCAAGAATGCCTTTAAGGCGACGAAGACACCAGTAGCTACAATTCACTGAGTTTGAACGAGGGCGTGGAATATGCCTACGAGAAGATGGATGTTCCTTCTACGATACTGCAGGAAAACTTGGTAGGGATGTAGCCACTGTACATGGTTGCTGGCAGCAGTGGTCACGAGAATGTACGGACGGAGGAAGACCGGGCTCCGAGCGACCACGTGGCACTACCGAGAGGAAAGGCCATCGTGTCCGGCATATGGCCCTGGCACATCGCGCACTTGCACCAGTAATGTGCGCAACATTTGGAACCACAGTGACACAGCGAACTATTACAAATTTATTTCAAGGACAGCTCCGAGCCAGAAGCCCTGTAGCGTACATTCCCATGACCCTAAATCACCGCCGTTTGCGACTTCAGTAGTGTCAAGCGAGAGCTCATTGGAGGGAACGATGGAGGTCTGTTGTGTTTTCTTCCTCGGTGCCACTGAAGGCGTGTGTTGGTTATAAGGAGGCCAGTTGAGGTCCTGCAACAAACCTGTCTGCTTGCTAGACATACTGTATTTAATCCTGGAGTTAAAGTCTAGTGTGCGATTTTGTATGGCAATAGAAGCACTCTCGTGATTATCCCAAGTACCCCAACTGCCAATTTGTACGTCTACCTGGTGATTCGACCTGTTATGCTGCCATTCATGAACAGCATTCCAGGAGATATCTTCCAAGAGGATAACGCTCACCCACATACCGATTTTGGAACTCCACATACTCTGCAGGGTGTCGACATGGTGCTAGGCCTGTGTCATCACCAGGTCTGTCACCAGTCTAGTACATTTGGGATATCAGTGTACGGTAACTCCAGCGTCAGAATTAAAGGTCTGTTAACTCTTTTACGTGGTTTCGACAAATATACATTCGTTCCCTTCAGAAGGAAAATGGACTCATTCAATAAATTATTACAAAATAGTCACAAATGTCAAGCAGAGAAGGAACCAGTTTTGATGTACAAAAATTACAATTTTTTTTACAAGAGCATACGTATTACCAAAACGGAGGCGAAATTCTCTTGTCTACAACACATAGCATGTTAACCACAAATGTCAACAGTTGAAATGCGCAAATTATGGCAGTAGACCAATACTGTACTGCTTTGTCGTAAAACATTGAGAAGAAAACGCTCGTGACGTTCCTAGTACCTTCCTCTTACACTGTAAATATACTTAATGAGCCAAGGAGGTGGAATAGAATAGTGGTATGCACATTATTCCCAAATTGCTGCGTTCTCCTCAACTTCAGTGAGCATAGAACACGTATGAAGCCTAACTCTGTGGTTCCGTTAGGGCAAACTGTTAGTCTTCGTATTAATCATCGATTTTCATCGAGAATCAGGTTAAGTGAGGAACACAACATGAATACTCATGAACTCCCGCCGAAATATTCAAGAATACATAAAATAACAGAAGGTAATAACCGTTTTCTCGTAAAGCTGGAGTCGTCAAAACTAGCTTGTTGGTCAAAGAAAACGAAGCGCAAAATGATGCCAATCGTGACCAGATAAGAGCATTTTCACACTGGATTGAAGCCTGTTAAACGATAGTAAAGTTATCATTCGGTGGAACCCCATAATTCTTCCGGCATATGATATTAAAAATTATAGCAAATTCCTACAACGTAAATGTGAAATCATCTTACTAGTATTTACAGAAGCGGCACGTCATACTCATCAAGACCCAGTAGCTCAGCTTCTAATCCAACCTGCCTCGACTCCGCGTACAGAGACAGACATAAAAGTGGAGGGATCGAACTGACCAATCGATTAGACGAATTTTTCGGTGGTGTTAAGCGTCTCCTCCAATAAGAAGACAGGAGATATAAGGCCTGGTTCCGCTGGTCAACATTTCCCTTGGGTTCAACGTCTAAAACTTGACGCCGCACTCTAGTAGCAAGCCATCATCAAAAAATTTAACTCAACGGCCATTCTCAGTTCCTGTTGCAAAGCTGAACCAAAAAATTCCAACGGAGTTTACCAACGTGCAAGCATTTAAAGTTACACTCATATTCATACAAACTAGCAATCATCTACTTTTAGAAAATGTTGCTATAGGAACATGGGACGCAGTATATAAAGTATAATAAAAATTAAGAGAAAATCAATTATTTACCTCGGGTCCCAGTGTGTTCTTCCGCCCTGTCGTGACAGAACACAGGTAAGGAAATGACACCCTGTACAATCCTGGGAAAACTACAAAACCACAAAAAATCTTGACTAATTTCTGCATTTCAATTTTGTACTGAGAATGTTGAAATGAACATCCTGGTTCACGTTCAAAGTAACGTGAGTGAGTGGACATTGTTAATGGTGCGAAAAGCGGAATCATCACTGGCTCGAATTCCATACATCATATGCTGACAGATAAAAATCTTATTTGACTATCGGTGAACTCAGAGCTATGTGTCAAAATCATTACTTGTCGTACACAAACTTGCCTCCAGTCGGCTACTGTCTGTTTTGTGTGTGGTGCTGTGAGAAATGGCCTCTAGTGAGTTGCCACTCTAAATGTCCACCGCATGCAGTTCTGTTCGAAATAAACGCTTCGAACTGGCTTAAGTGGAACTCTGTGTACTAATAGCAGCAGTTCCTACTGGATTTCACACAATGATGATTAATAAAGCGTGACTCGCCTCCTCTTACTGTTCATACGCCGTCTTACATGGATGGCTCACGAATTTGATACTACTCCTTGAAGGAAAGATGGATCTTCTGCACTGATAAGCCAAGAAATCGGCCAGCGTCATACGCGCTGTGGTCATCGGCCAGTCTAATTACGATAACTCATTTCTGTTATTGTGTCATGTGTCTACGTAGGTCAATTATACAGCACTGATTCCCGAACAACCAACTGCAACATAGACATTTCTTCACTGCCACAGCAGAACCACATAACCACCTTCTACCAGTTCTACACGTATACAGCGCTACCAATGCACCAGTGTGATCTTTTGAATGACGACTGAACTTAGTATATGTGGGCTCTGAAAAATACTCCTTTTGTAATCCCTTGTCCCCAGTTTTGTAAAGGCCTAGTCGCTACTTCTGTGGAGGTCGAGTTGCCAGCGTTATTATGGAAGGCGGAGTTTGTGAGACTATGAAACGGCTTTTGGTGCAGTACACCGCTAAGACAATTTCTCCCTGCCGCTACTACACAGCGGGCCGCTGTGGCCGAGCGGTTCTAGGCGCTTCAGTCCGGAACCGCGCTGCTGCTACGGTCGGGCATGGATGTGTGTGATGTCCTTAGGTTAGTTAGGTTTAAGTAGTTCTAAGATCTAGAGGACTGATGACCTCAGATGTTAAGTACCATAGTGCTCAGAGCCATTTGAACCATATCTGAACTACTACACAGCTATGACCCAGGGTCAGGACAGGAAACGGAAGGTTCTGTACAACGGCCCAGAAAATTAGTAACCAAGTCATACATATGAGTTGAAATGGTTTACTTACCTTTGTGACTATTTGAGTTATAGAGTCTGCGACACTGCTCGTAATATAACACAAAAAATGCAAATAATCG
Source organism: Schistocerca cancellata (assembly GCF_023864275.1). NCBI lineage: Eukaryota > Metazoa > Arthropoda > Insecta > Orthoptera > Acrididae > Schistocerca > Schistocerca cancellata. The sequence continues at coordinate 447,606,233 of NC_064630.1, read as the reverse complement.
TAGGTAAATTCACAGCACATAGCAAATGCAAAATACGCCTGTCTGATCACTTCTATGAATTCCCTAACCGACGTTCACTGTCTAAATCAGCCAAGTGGGCGAGAGTTGCTCTTCTCTCCTCCGAGTAGGGTTCTGACCGTGATCGTACGGTCTTTGGTGAATTGTACTCGGCCAGCAATCGACCGAAGCGAAGTCAGTGTCTTCATCATCAGCTTCGCTATTGGTGCTGGTGGAACTCGCGCTAGTGGCGAGTCCGTATGACACTGCCACCAGCTCACATCTCTGCGCCTGTGGTGCCTTTGCCCTGCCTGTGTCTTGTTCGGACCACACTGCAACTTCAACACCTAATATATCTCAGGAATCAATGAGCTGTATCTTCGACAGAGGAAGAGTGGAAATGAATTCATGACTTAATCGTTAAACGAAGAAACAGTCGATCTTGGTTACAGGTATGTACACGAATTGACCAATGACGCGTTTCGCCTGATTAAGACAACTTTAGACTGGTTATATATTAGATAATGTTAGGCACATGGGGTACCGAGCGTACAGAACGTCCCAGCAAATAATTGTCCTCCTCAATTGTCTGGAAACATTACGCAGTGTCTTTTCTGAGGCATGCGACGTAGTCCAATGAATGCTCAAGAAGATCAGGCATACATGGTCTGTCACCACGTCATCATACTTAATCGTATATTACTTGTTGTTGTACCATCCCTGTTATGTCTTGGAAAATGTTAATTTTTAAAAATTCATTGAGAAATGGTCGTACTCGAAAATGATTGGCTTCACTATTTGTAATATCTGTAAGTATCCTACATTATTTCAGTCGAAGAGATGTATGGTTTCGTTAAGTGCATATGGGATCTAAAAAGGCTCGATCGTAAAATGCGAAATGATAGGTTCTATGTCGTTAATTCTAATTGTCTGACAAACAAGTAATTACCTATAATGCAATTTGAAATTAAGGTTTTGTAACGCATAGAGTACAACTGTGCACCACGCATCATATGATTTTGGATGTTAATATACTTGGCAATTATAAATTATTCACCAGCCAGGTTGAGAGCTCGAGGAAAAGATTTTCGCATCCCCCCCTCCCCCCCCCCCCCACCGGCCCAAAAAACCAGAAGATTAAGCACGGCGCTTTCAATTTTGTATCCCAACAGAGGAAGCAATTGAAGATGAGCACTTCGTCTTCTAGCTGATATTCAGCGACAAAGCAACCTTCCGTTTCTATAGATCGATAAGCAAGTCACCGAAGTGGCAACAAGTAAAAAGTACCCGGTCACCGGGCACCCAGCAGGTATGGTTCCCGGCCGAGCCACACACATTATTATTATTACAATTTATATGGGGAGATTAATTGCCAGAATGAGAGAGTCTGGGGCACAGAACGTCCTACTCACACTGTGGCGCTTGAACGAGATTCGCCGAAGCTTAATGTTCTCCGTTCAATGTTGCAGACGAAGCTATATATTCCGTAATTTTCTGTGTATGACGGACGCCTCTTACCCTGACATGTGCAGTTGTGATGTTTCCACAACTGACTTCTGATTTCGAGAATTTGATGTTCCAACAAAGCGAGGCATCAACTCAATGGAATGTCGATCTTCGAAGTTCTGCATCACTGGCTTACTAGTGAAGATGATGTGGCGCTTTTCCGTGAGAACCCCCCTTTTCCCTCCCACATCCTTCCAGCACCACAGATCGACTGACCCAATGCGTTGTCCGGCCGCGGTGGTCTACCGGTTCTAGGCGCTCAGTCCGGAACCGCGCGACTGATACGGTCGCAGGTTCGAATCCTGCCTCGGGCATGGATGTGTGTGATGTCCTTAGATTAGTTAGGTTTAAGTAGTTCTAAGTTCTAGGGGCCTGATGACCACAGATGTTAAGTCCCATAGTGCTCAGAGCCATTTGAACCATTTGAACCTAATGCGTTGTGAGCTTTTCCTTTTTGGATACATTAAACACTGAAACTACTTAGAGAAGGCTTCTGTGATGACAATTCGACAGGACGTTGCCTTATGAGCAATGGAACGGACTTGACAACCACCTGTGCGTGTAACGTGTAACTAGAGACACGCTCATAGAACGTTACATGAGTACAAAATGCAAACTTAGTGGTCTTGCGATTCCATTCATGTGTCATTCATAATTTTACGTGTAATATTTGGTAAGTATAGAGTTTTGTAAATAACTGGGCCACTAATTATAACAGCCCTATACTATCTGGAAATAATTTAATTACAGCAAAATGAATCTGTTTTTAGCTGAATATTGTTTGCCACTTTTAGATTCGCGAAATTCCTCTCAGTATTGTGAAAGAATGACAACCAATGTCAGTTAAATGTCAGATATTGGGAAACAGAAATTACTTGTTAAACTTTCATTTTACGTGGTTTCAGGTAACGATTGACTGAACTGAATAGTGAAAGTTTATAAGATTTTCTCGCGAGTTTACAATGGTACAGTATGCGCGTATAGCTAAATTACCAACAGATACTGTACTGTGTTACGCATACGTTTTAATCAATGTGACATACTGTAAAAAGGCGCTAATTCACAAATATGTTTCGAAACTCAGCAAAAGCTGAACGTGTCCTGCTACTGGAAGCAAATGTTCAGCTTCCCGTAACGTAAATGCCAATCTGATGTCACGCAATTGTCCAGAGAATAAACTCATGTTAAATCCATTGGTGTGTAATAAACTGCAGCTGAATACGAATCGGTTTCACCTTGTGCTTCTTTATACAGAATCATGGGTCACACAGTACGGAAAATAATGATTCACTTCGAAATTAATAGAAACATTCTCGCCTTTCTCAGTCTTCCTTTATGTATTTACTAGCTCGGGTACCCAGCTTTGTTCAGGGAGTTGATATTACACTCCGTAGTCAAAGTGATACAGTTACTGAATATAAACTGGAAATGAAGTAGTTAATACAGAGCTGATTTGATTTATATTTTAGACAATGCCTAAACGTGAAAGAGGAGGAGACCTTCGCAGCTCTGAAGCAAAACGGCGCAATCAAAAAGAACAGCGAAAAAACGAAACAGACGAAGAGCACGAAGTGCCTTTTAGTTCCCAAGGAACAAGAGTGAACGCCGTGAGAAGCAGACAAACCGAAGAACAATTAAATGTACGGATTGAAGAATCAAACATTGCGACTCAATACTGTAATAAAAGACTACGAACTCTCCGTTGGGTAGTGGTAGTGGTGATCCCATGTTGCGATACATTTTTCCTTGATAAAAAAAAAAAAAGTCGATTTCATCTCTGTTAGCGTTGATCGAAGTGACGTGAAAGAAGTCCTTTGGAAGCAGGCGTTGTACACTGTCATATTTTGAAGAAGGTGTTTAGAATCTACAGACTTCCTGGTCATGTAATGTAAAAAATCCTGCGGAGGTGCTACCAGTGGTGGTAATCGAATTTTTCCATCCATGAAACAGAATCCTGGTGTATCTATAATGAAATTTTTTGAATTGCAAAATTGGCAGATGGTACCCATTTTCCCGTTTACTTCGTGTTTGTGTTTGTTACAGTCTTCCGTCGTGTCGCAGAGGAATGCTACTTGTCCTCGACTGCACTTCTCGTAGGGTGGTATTTTCATGGCTGGCTTGAATATGCAGTCTTTTATTATATGGCTGTGTCGCAATTCTTGATTCTTCAATGCGTTCATTTGGTTGTTCTTCGATTTTTCTTCTTCTCACGGTGCTCAATGTCGTTCCTTGGAAATTAAACGTGCTCCTAGCCCTTCGCCTGTTTCGTTTTTTCGGTGTTTTTTTTGTTTTCGCCGTGTTGATTCAGGACTGGCTAGATATTCTCTCTTATGTTTAGGTATTGCGTAAAATATAAATCAAATCAATTTTTTTATTAAGAACTACATTAAGTACACTTAACACACTTTTCATATTTTATTTGAGGTTTATACTCAGTCACTGAATTACTTTGACTACTCACACTTCACTGTTTGTTTTTATTCACTCACTCCAATACCTTTTCGGGTCCTCTCTTCATCACTGATAAGAAACTGACGTTCTAACCTACGACGGCTCTTACTTTCTATACCTCTACAAATGGGTAGCCCCAACAGATGCGAAATCCAAAACAAACCAAATAGGCTTCGAATGGTCCACAATGTTGCAGAACATTCCATATCATTTGACAGTGTTCATAAATGTTCCACAATGATCTGGGATGTTCTGTAACATTCCCGAACATTCTGCACTATTTACAAACATTCCAGAACATCTCGGATCATTGTGGGGAGAATCAGGACTGTGGTTGAATGCTCTCTAATACACTCGAATTTTCTGCTAGGTTTTCTAATCCTCTGAATGTTCGGGAATTTTCTCGAAATTTCTAGAGGACGGAACTTCCCAACCGGGAACCTTCTTCATTGCTGGGGGATAGAGGGCTACCCCATCACATTTCTCTCTTGATCGTACCGGGACTCGTTTCTCAGACTAAGCGGCACTCAGGTTGTACTCTTACGTTTACAATATATGTTGATTACTTATTTATGAATTCACTGTCGTAGACAATCTTCAAGACATTCTTCTTCTTTTTTTCAGCCTCATTCCGTCTATAACAGTTGTTTTAATGATGCGCTTCCGTCAACCTACGATTTTATCAATTTTATTTCAACAGTTCATATCGTCGCAACTGTCAGTTGCGCTAATGAAGGTGTAATTGTCTCCCACATGTTTCAATATGGCGCATACCCTATTCTGTGTGAATTCATACTTCAACTGATTGTGAACATATGGCGACTGTATAAACACAATCATTGTAACCATCAATGATGTATCCATGCCTCGGTGGGCTAAAATGATGACATAATGTGTATCTCCCTGTGCGGTGTTTACGAAATGTGCGGGCCTAAGGATTGGGGATATGTCCTGGAAGCGTGCTCGGACAGCCGAAGTGGGTAAAACAAATGCTCACAATAAGCGGAAAATCTGCGTTGGATTCCCGGTCTGTCACAAATTTTCACGAGTCGCAAACAGCCCACATCACTGCATGTTTATATGCCGAATTATTTCGGAACATAATGTCACAGTTTATCTAATTTCAAATTACTGTATATTACCGTGGTCGCTAGATGATGATGATGATGATGAGTCCCATACTCCGAGGCGCGTAGGGGACGATGCGGGAGAGTCAAACTGCCGACTAAGCAAGGTCCTAGCGGAGGTGGCTTGCCATTACCTTCCTCCGACCGTAATGGGGATGAATGATTATGATGAAGACAACACAAGGACACCCAGTCATCTCAGGGCAGGAAAAATCCCTGACCTCACCGGGAATCGAGCCAAGGACCACGTGCGTGGGAAGCGAGATTGCTACCGCAAGATCACGAGCTGCGGCCAGTAGCTAGATGATATATCAATAATATGATATATGGTCGCTAGATGATATATCAATAATATCTAGTGTTCCCAATGTACATAGCTCACCAGCAAAAAAATCAACAATTTCATAAATACAGCGTGGAAGAAACGGAAATATAGAACATTAGAATTTCATTGCATTCATACTACGTAGGCAGAAGTAACGTCATCTGGATTCTTCACGTAAGGAAAGAGTACGCTGTGAGTTGTTCTTCCATGTATCTCATTTCAATGCTGTTCTGTTGTGCGTCATGTGAAAAGAAGAATTGTTTGCAACACTGATTGGAATTCAACAGGGACTTTACCTCTCTTGTGGGGTCTACGGATTGTGTTTCAGTGTTATTGGATGGGATTCCACGACTTTATGCTAACACGAAGTCGCTGAGTTGAGGGCAACTGTACTCAACGCAATGAAGGATTTTAACGGCACTACGTGAGTAAAGCTGCAGATGACAGCCTCATTTTTGCTGGACCGTGTAGAATCGTACATCCACCTCACATACCGTGGATGAGGATAGGAGGCTTGTTTGCAGTAACACAACTTTTCACACCGACGATGTGACGACGTCTACAGCGCCACAGACTTTCAGCACGGTGGCCACAACTGCGGTTTCCCTTAACGCGGAAACAGAGAGAGAGAGAGAGGCGTGCCAATAGTAGTGCACCCAACGCCACCACTGGACACAGGACTGATTGGCAATACGTTGTCTTCTGAAAGTACAGATCGTAGTGGACGTACCTGAGGAGAGTGAAGTTTACATTACTGCGTTTCTCATAGGGGCCCAAAGTCAGGTATGAATTGTAAAACGCGATCAAAAATGTTCCGTGAGAAGACAGTACAGCCCAGAATTAATATGCCAAACAGGCAAAATCGCCATGGGCATTCATGTAAACATCCCACCGACATACCAGGGTGAAGATAACTGTTTGGTGGAACATCGTGCGTTGCTGTCTGCAACCGCCTGCAGCTCATCCCTGTCCGGCAGGAGTCATCGCGTGTTTACGGGACCGAAGGCGTAATAAGAGCATGGGAGGGATCAGAGCCTGGACCCTAAGATCGACCGGTGTCTTGTGTCCAGTCACTAAAAGCATGGAAATAGCTACATCATTCCACGACGATGGTTTTTGACAGATCTGTTGCCCCATAGACATTTTTCATTCTCTGATGGATGACAACAGGTATTTGTCCTTCGACAGCACGTTTGTCATGTTTGAAAGCCTTTGGTAATAACGTCACCATAGTTCACGTTACAGTATTTCCCGCACACACGTCAAAAGACCACAACGCCACACTAATCCCTTATCATCATGTCGATGCTTAAATACGCGAATCGGAATCGCTCTGCATTGCCTATACGTTGCAGCAACACCTCAGACTGATTATTTTTGATCGCCCCTTGTGTGATGGGCCATTGGGTATTAGGTGCGATCATCAGTGGTTCACACAGCAACTAATATGTACAGCATTCGATACATTTCTAGGTCCGCGCACCTACCTTAGAGGGCTCTGTATGTCATCTTTTGACAATATAACACCAAACCAGGTACCGTCCGTAAGGTCGTGAACTACCTCGATACAGAAGATGTACGACTGCTGTCACGTATTGGAAACATCTGGCCGTGGGTTGCCGAGAGACTGGCAAGCCAACACCTCCCAATTAATACCATTGATGAACTGCAGCGTGAAGGTGAAGCAGCATGACATGGTGTACCGGTATTTTGTGGTTAAGCTCAGTTCAACTAGGCGCTCAACTGAGTTAGAGCTGTTGTTGCTGACAGTGGTTATAGCTGTCTCTAAAAATTTCGCACTCTGTATATCCCCATATACCTAGAAATTTAATCAGGTATTCTCCCTATTGTATTTGTACATCCACAAAGAGTACAATCTGAACTACTATTCATCTTGCAATCTCACTTATTCAGACTCCTTAGGTTGATAATGATTGATAATAGCTCAGGTAGTAGTTACTTCGGATTTATCAGAAAGCTGACAAGCAAATTCAAGTTTTCTGTACATATGTAAAAGTTGTATGCTTTAATTGTTCACTTGTTGTCATATTTTACTAATTTGTACATCCAGACAATGTAATTACAATTTTGTCATATAGTTCCTAGTAGCCCTGTCTAAAATAATGTCTGACAGTAGAGTGACATCGAGGTGCTGTAAGACAGTAGACTACCTATCAATCGAAAGATAATGATTACACACCCAAGAAATGTATAGAAAATATTCGACTTAAAAGTCAAAATATTCTGCTTTTGCTACACTAAATCCTCTATATCGTTCGATTCATAAGTGTGGCAGGAAAAGTGGCTCGCCAAGTCAGCACCACCCATGCGCTCCCATTGATGAAATGTGGCATAAAGGTATTGCAGCATTCAGTGAAGTACCCGTGTTTTTCATTAAGTCTCATGTCTGCTAGAGCTTCAGCAGAAATTTTGGTATTGTTGCCGCTAGAGGCGGTAGCTCTGTGTAACGAATTTCACACAGAGGATATCCCCATATCTCATGTATACTCAATGATTTGTTCATACTACCATATTGCACACTCACAATAAGAACAAATAAACTCATGTGAACAAATCACCTCATGTTCACTAGCAAACTCAGTTTCTCAGATTCGTTAGTCTGAAAATGATAGATTATGGCCCGAGGTATTCCTTACTATGGATTTATCAGAAAGTTAACAAACAAATCCAGATCTTCCGTATCTATATTAACTTTGTACGTTTTAATTTTTCATCGGAATTAGTTCACCTCTTCTGTAACGTTTTACTATTGGGCGAATTCAAGCACTGTAATTAAAGCTTGTCGCAATTACTTAGCCGAGTCTGACCCTACAGTGCCATAGAGGTGGCACAACACAAGCAGACTAATTATGTGTATAAAGGAAACAGTCACATAACCCATAAAACTATGGAAACGCTTGTGTTTTTGCCGCAATAAGTCGTCTTTGTCGTTCGATGCGTAAGTTCAGTGGGAATATTGGCGATTCTAAATATGCATAACCCACGATATGGTGGACCCGGAAGTCTAAGTGACTCTGGAATTTTACTCTGGTCTTGCGTATATTCTGCAATATCAGATCGTCTTCCTCAGGCGACAATTTTCTTTCTCTCACTCTACTTCAATCCGCTAGCGGAATGCGACCCAGATGCACGATGATGCATCTTTACTTTTATTCACATCTAAACCAAGCACATGAAGTCTGAGCTCGCCGACTTAGGTTATTTTAAACGTTCAGACAGTTTCCAAAGTGCCAACATCAAAATTGCAAATATTTGCAATTCATCCATATTATCTTAACCCTGTAATTTCTAAATTAGTATTTAACTGTTCACATACTGTGAGTAACTTCATCAAATGAATGCACAGAGATGCAATAAAATTGATCGCAGATTAATTATCAATGTCAAGAACCAGAACTTTTACATACTGATCGTATTTTTCTGTTATAATATCGCTTATGATTTTCCCACATAATACCTATCAACCCCACCATATTGTACCGTCAGATCAAATACAAAATTTAACAAATGAACAGAAATAAGTCTGAGGAAACACGCTCGTGAAATGTTGAATATAATGGATAAATAATAGCCACAGGCGGACAGTAAACTAGTATTCATCAGTTCTTCCCATGAGAAAGATAAACAGATGTGAAAATGCAATGTCATATCATCACTTGCAGTAGCACACAAGCTAGCCCCTTACTCTAAACTGATTTCAAGATGAAATCTAATACATACTTGTTTAACACGAAGCAGAGCGAACACCTGGGTTGTAACTACACTCCTGGAAATTGAAATAAGAACACCGTGAATTCATTGTCCCAGGAAGGGGAAACTTTATTGACACATTCCTGGGGTCAGATACATCACATGATCACACTGACAGAACCACAGGCACATAGACACAGGCAACAAAGCATGCACAATGTCGGCACTAGTACAGTGTATATCCACCTTTCGCAGCAATGCAGGCTGCTATTCTCCCATGGAGACGATCGTAGAGATGCTGGATGTAGTCCTGTGGAACGGCTTGCCATGCCATTTCCACCTGGCGCCTCAGTTGGACCAGCGTTCCTGCTGGACGTGCAGACCGCGTGAGACGACGCTTCATCCAGTCCCAAACATGCTCAATGGGGAACAGATCCGGAGATCTTGCTGGCCAGGGTAGTTGACTGACACCTTCTAGAGCACGTTGGGTGGCACGGGATACATGCGGACGTGCATTGTCCTGTTGTGACAGCAAGTTCCCTTGCCGGTCTAGGAATGGTAGAACGATGGGTTCGATGACGGTTTGGATGTACCGTGCACTATTCAGTGTCCCCTCGACGATCACCAGTGGTGTACGGTCAGTGTAGGAGATCGCTCCCCACACCATGATGCCGGGTGTTGGCCCTGTGTGCCTCGGTAGTATGCAGTCCTGATTGTGGCGCTCACCTGCACGGCGCCAAACACGCATACGACCATCATTGGCACCAAGGCAGAAGCGACTCTCATCGCTGAAGACGACACGTCTCCATTCCTCCCTCCATTCACGCCTGTCGCGACACCACTGGAGGCGGGCTGCACGATGTTGGGGCGTGAGCGGAAGACGCCTAACGGTGTGCGGGACCGTAGCCCAGCTTCATGGAGACGGTTGCGAATGGTCCTCGCCGATACCCCAGGAGCAACAGTGTCCCTAATTTGCTGGGAATTGGCGGTGCGGTCCCCTACGGCACTGCGTAGGATCCTACCGTCTTGACGTGCATCCGTGCGTCGCTGCGGTCCGGTCCCAGGTCTACGGGCACGTGCACCTTCCGCCGACCACTGGCGACAACAGCGATGTACTGTGGAGACCTCACGCCCCACGTGTTGAGCAATTCGGCGGTACGTCCACCCGGCCTCCCGCATGCCCACTATATGCCCTCGCTCAAAGTCCGTCATCTGCACATACGGTTCACGTCCACGCTGTCGCGGCATGCTACCAGTGTTAAAGACTGCGATGGAGCTCCGTATGCCACGGCAAACTGGCTGACACTGACGGCGGCGGTGCACAAATGCTGCGCAGCTAGCGCCATTCGACGGCCAACACCGCAGTTCCCGGTGTGTCCGCTGTGCCGTGCGTGTGATCATTGCTTGTACAGCCCTCTCGCAGTGTCCGGAGCAAGTATGGTGGGTCTGACACACCGGTGTCAATGTGTTCTTTTTTCCATTTCCAGGAGTGTATAAACTGATATCCAACACTAACTTAGGTAGTCTCCGGAAAACATATCCTTACTTGATTGTCATGTATCGTTTGCTATTGGTATGAAAATGGGTGAGACAAAAATAATAGCAATTAAACGCCATAAGTCACAAAGCTTGCCTATTATAAAGGCCGGTGGCATTTTTGAGAGATTTGTAATCAAACAGGACTTTTGATATGTATGTCGTTACTCTACACTTGTTCGGTTCTGCATCAGAGAAATTCTTACAGGATGTATTACAAGATATTAATGACGGCCTCTTTGAGTCGTAAGAATGAGAACAGTGAAGAACGGAGTAGAAATGGGATGCTACACGCATGATGAAATACAAATTTCAAAATAGGAACATAAATACTGAATGTGCTTGTAGATGTATGGTAACAATCGAGCTTGCTGATATTCGTTTGAGGAGGCGGAAGTAATCTCAGAAATCATGAACGAGCCATCAGAAACGCCACCGAATGTGTAGCAATGAATTTATTTATTTTTCGGGAAGGTTTCAGGAAACACAGTACATACAAATACCTTAATAGGAGAGTCTGCAGACTTCAAAGAACAGCCAAGACAGTCTGAGACTTACTGGATAGTCATTGAGTTTCAATATAATCAGCCATCGTAACACTGCCGTCGAGCTTGTATCTCTGTATGCCTTCGAAAGTCCTATCTTGCTGAACGGGAACGGAAAGGAACAATGTTATTGAAAACCAACCTTCACAAGACAAAAAGAGGTGGAACGGAAAGAGAACCCCAAAATGAAGATTACTGGCACATGAGAGTTTACGACGATTTTAAAAAGGTTGGCATAAAAGCATGAGGCGTCCACGAGCAAGCCTGATTTAGAAGTTGTTGTCATGACTTCTTTGGAATTTTCGGGACGATAGACGCCCAGCTGATGTGAAATGTATAGAGGAACGAAATGCAAGACACAGTAAATGTTAGAAAAATCTGGTACAAAATGACATTATGCAACCACAAAAATTGCCAGCGCAGCTTACAGTCGTCTCTATTAGACCGATTAACGATGTGATAAAATAACTAACGTTTAAGATAACAACACCACTGGTATCATAGAAACGACAGCAATATGGCCCTCCAAGAATACCCATACTGAAATGTTGGGACATAAAATGTGCAAGTAGCAGCTACAGGTGTTGAAGATATAATGGGAGCGGTACTGAGCAACGATATAAATAATAGGGAAGATGAGATGCAATTTAATAGATAAATACAGAAAAATGACAAACATGGAAAAGTGGAAAAGTTCATAGCCGTGCGGAGTGGTCCCTTAGATATTCAGACACACAAAAGTTCATATGGAGACGAAGGAAAGAGATAGAAATACGGGTGTTACCTTGAAGGTGTCGCTATAGCAAGCAAAAATCTACTAATAGCAGTATCGCTGGCCAGTGTTTTGATCAGAACCGAAGTGAAATCTTCCTACTCGTCGGTCACGGGCCTGAAGATGGCGTAGTAATTCACCGAAGCTGGTAGCCTAACAGAATAAGGTCAGAAACTAGACAACTGAAAGGCGTTTGACGTCCTGAAGGAAAGACATGTCACAAAACGTTAATATCGAGATTTACATTTATAAAATTGTGTATAAAGAAATGTTTCTTTGCCAGCACTGAAAAACAGTTTGCTTGGTACACGACTCTTGATGATAAGCTCGAATGGCTATGGCATCCTCCCGTTCCCTTGAAAATCTTTCGCTGAATGTGTCAATGGAACAGAGAGCAAACTACAAAAGAAGAATTGACAATACCGTCAAATTGTGCGCGTAACCGCTGTCAAACGAAAATCGCAGAGATTCAGTAAATTACTGACGCAAACGTGTACACGTGAATTGTGCCGCAGAGGTGGCTTTTTAGTAGGGATATACGTGATATATTGGTACTAGTCAAATCGACCTGCCGCCGAGCGTTTTTATCCGCTGCTACGCAGTTAAACTTGATTCATGGCAGCGCGAAAATGGCAGCGCGTACGTACGTGCAGCTGCCGCGAATCACGCAACACTAAAACTAAACTTCGATTCTATAAACTTGGACGAGAAATTTCACCGTCCACGGGTGCGTGATTTAGGGCTTTTGGTGTTGTGTGCCAGCGTGTGCGCAGTTTGTTACAGTTCCCGAAACGCAAATATCGAACGCAAAAAGTTCTACAAAACAAATAATTTCAGTGAGGTTAATTTACGTACTTGCAGAGAAATGCAGTACGGTTTACATTTTCACCAGCATTAGCAACGAAAAAAAAAGGAATTTCATGTTTCATAAACGTCTCTAGAATTAAAAGTGTACTTCCTCGGCCGACATTTAGCTTTTGTTCTCACTGAACAGACGGTTTCGTACTTCTTTCGTTTCAGTCGCTCTACTGAAATCATTTACCAAACTAATTTTCTAGCAGTTTGGTAAATGATTTCAGTAGCATGTTTTTAACGGGGACAGGGTTTGTCACACAGAAGACATTGTCTCCAATACCTGCAATAGCGACGAAACAACGTAACATAGAAACTGTTTATTTCTGTTGTGCCAACAGGCATTTTAATGAACTCCAGTTATCTCTTTTGTTAATTGAGTCAAGTGTTCGGGAGTTTTACACAATTCTTGAGTATTATCGCAGTGAATAGCGTCACAGTAATTTATGTACGTCGACAACAGAGTTTTCACCTACAATTGTCCACATTATTTCTTCGTGTAATGTTTATAGATCATTATGTTAGAAGATGGGCAAATATGTGGACATACCAAACATACGCACATTTCCATGCCGAATATGGTGTAGGAACACAGTTGAGATGGAAAGAAACTTCGGAATGGATAAGTACAAGTCGGTCATGTACGGTTTTCAAGGGAAACTTATGCCATTCGTCATGAAAATGTGTGGCAAGTTCAGGGAACTGTGCTGGAGGCAGTCAGCGATCGGGCACTCTTCTCTCCAAAGCAGACCACAAAGGCTTAGCAGTATTTGGATTTGGTAAGTTTTATAGCCAGGGAAGTTGCGACACTTTGTCTCGTGCTCAAAAAACGTCCTTTGGAGCATGCGAGTTGTGTGAATAGGGGTCGTATTTCTTGGAATATAACAGCACCATTATAGAACATACGATTTGCCGTGGTATGGACCTGATCAGTTAAAATGGTCACATAATCGTTAGGAGTAATGCAACCAGGCAGAGTAACCATGGCACCCATTGAACACAACATTATGGGAGCCGAAATCATCACTGAACCTCCACCATGTTTCACTCCTGGGATGTTAACTCGGCCAGGAATTGGTAACAGTGTGAAACAAGACTGATTCGACCAAATGATAGTCTTTCATTTCCTGCATAGTCCCCATTTTATGGTTACAGCATCACATGCACTCATAAGAGCTTTTGTACCACAGATGAGTGGTTTTCCAGTTCCAACTCGGTTTCAGTTCCCTGCCTGTTCAACGGGTTTTGGTGCTGGCAGGATTCGCGAGTGCGACCTTCAGTTTTGCAACTGTCGCCTTCTTATTTCTTATCACAGTCCTTTTCAACGATCTTCTGTAACGATCTTTCAACAAACAATTTCTTCCGCGTCGTGACTTAGCGAATGATGTTTCTTCGCTTCCAATATATGCGATGTAAATCTTCGATAGCGTGCCTTTTCAAATATCAAATCCTTATGCTACCTTGGTTACGGAAGCAATCACATACAGAAACCGACAGTTTGCTCACCTTCGAATTCACATACCTCCGACATAATGCAGTCACAACTACGCAGAACCGTGTTCAGATGACGAGTGACACTTGTACGATATTTAGGACATTTTACAGTTGCCTTTCGTTGTGAAACGAAACACCGCCACAGGCAGAGGTGGGCAACCTCTGCATTTATGTTCAAACATAAATTTCTCTCTGTTATTCCACATTTTTGTACAACTACTGTGTAATACTTGTTATTTCTCCGTCACAAAACTTTAATTTTGTAACACCTTTATCGATTTTATTCATTGAATTTCGGGTAGCTTCTACGTTATACTTCCGATGCAATCGTCAAGTTTTGTGTATTTTTACAGTAATTTGTCTGCATATGTATACCATCGTTTTCACGTGCGATCTGCTTGTGACATCCTTGACAACTAGCTCAACTTTCCTAAGGTTTGTATAAGATAGATTAAAAAGAAAAATAAATGAAGAGCATCAGCGCATTCGTGTCAGATGTTACCAGCAGCTAGAGGAACATCAAGCTAATGAAGGTGAAATGCGTTTGAACGTATTGTGTTGTCTTTTAACCGTGTTGTGAATACGTAAATATGGCAGCGTCCAACATTAATATTTAATTATCTCTACAGTTCTAAATAGTTATTCAATTACTGCATTACCCGGCTAGAATAATACTTTGAAACACACAATAGTTATCATATGTTGTCTGTAAAGAACTGTATCTGTTCAAAATTATTCAATTAAGATCCTTGACTACTTTCATACAAACTTAGTTCACTCTTGAATATCACTTCACTTTGACACGGAATCACACAACACTGGAATCAGCAAATTTTACTGAAAAGATTTCTGAGCTTTAGCTGAGAAAGCTTTATGCTCCGACACCAGCAAAGAATGGTAGAAGTTAAAATAGTTTTTCATAGTATAGATTGTAATATGCAATCAAGTTACCTGTACTTAGATTTGTCCTGGAATCAAAACACTGTCCTGTCATGTCAGTGTAGTGATCCACTATTTATTTATAATATTTTGTAAACGACACAGCATCTGTTAGTTTTTGTGGTGTCCGTCGTGATACATTGTTTTCATCCGCACTGTTTATAAACATTCCTGCGTGACGCAACGGAGCCAGCGGCGTAGCACATATTGTTGGTGCGCCACAGCAGGTATAGTCTGATTCAAAAATATCTTACTGACATGGCATTGACGCGAGTGCACTACTAAAGTCTGTCACTTTATACTGTTCTAAGTTGTCAATTAAAATTAACGTCTTTTATCTTCGCAACTAATAGCATTGAACTCTATGAGCGTCCATAAAATCATTTTGAAAGTTATGATATTGTTTATTTAAAAAGATCCACAGTCTCACCTTCTTTTCAGAGTTTTTAGTTAGACATGTTTCACTGTCCAGTCCATTGCCGGTGGTTTTACATTTCACACAACAGCTACATCAGTTTCGTTTTGTCATAAAATAATTAGCGGTCTTGTTATTTGATGAGATTTTGGGCCTTATGTCAAAAC
This sequence comes from Schistocerca cancellata, assembly GCF_023864275.1. NCBI lineage: Eukaryota > Metazoa > Arthropoda > Insecta > Orthoptera > Acrididae > Schistocerca > Schistocerca cancellata. The sequence goes on along the minus strand of NC_064630.1, from coordinate 447,590,396 downwards.
ATACTAACAAGGATCACATAAAAATTGACATTAATTAGACTGAAAAAATTGAAATGATCTACAGATTCACTAATCTTAGAATGCGATTCACATATCTCTGGCCTGATTGGCCCTAGTTTCTTTACATTAGTTTTCTGTATTTTCTGGCCATGAAGTGACCTAATTTACAATTTTAAAATTAACAAGACACAAATAAATTTGTGAAATGCAGTAAGTATATGACTTGTAACTACTATATAGAATACTTATACAAATGTACCTACACTCAGCAGAAAAATGTTATATACATCTGTAGTTATTACCATTTAGTGAAGTATCTCTTTAAATCTCTATGCCAATACAACCCTTTTATTTTGACAGTGTTAACTTCTGCTAGTAAGCAACATCTCTCATGTGGGGTAGAACTAATTTTGTAGGTGCCACTTCTTATTCTGCTTCTTTAAAAGTGATGTCTTGGAATGTGCCCGAATCAACACCAATTCATGTACACCTTATTCTTGTAGGTTGGTTAATGTCTTGTCGAACTTTGTTATACGGAGTTCTGCTTGCCTAGTGATTTTTCGTAACGCAATATCCATCTTTTCTTGGTGCGACTTATCTTCGTTTTGCAACTTAGGTGTACCCTCAGCCGATTCGTTTTTCTCCTCGTTTGGGGTAAATCCAGTTGATAGATGTGGTATATCATCGTATATTTCAACAAAGTTGTTTAGATATTCAATCCATTTTCTTTGCTTATTAGACACATAGGTGTGGATAAATTGTTTAATTTCCTGAACGTTCGTTCTACTGGGTTACTGCTAGCTGAAAATCTCGATATTAAGACATGTCTTATTCCATATTCTCCTATTATATTTTTCCATCTGCTTCCAGTAAAATAGATAGCGTTATCTGTTGTAACAGTAGTAGGGCTTCCAATTGTTTTAAAGTAACCTGTCTATATCTTTCTCCCAATACTGTTAGCAGTTGCCGCATGCAAAGCATACCTTTTCCGATATTTGGAGAATAAATCATATATAGTTAGGATGTATTTTACCCCCCCCCCCCCACGCGAGATGTCGGTGGGGGTCCTTTTATGCCCATTTCAATTACTTCTCTAGGGCTTTGTGTGGGGTGTAATTCTGTATCATTGAACCTATTGTTTGGGTTTGCCTTTTGGCATACATCACATGTTCTCAGTACTTCTTGGACTTTCTTTTTTAGGTTTGGGAAGAAACAATATTGTTTAATTTTAAATGTAGTTTGGACAATTCCAAAATGTCCCCAAGCTCGCAGGGTAAACCAGGTTAAATCTTATATTCGGTGTGTAGGGATACACGCACACCATCCACTGTAGGCTCCTTTATTTTATACAATAAAATTTTATCATGTAACTGGTAATATTGATGTAAGGCAATATGTTGTTGTTGTTTGAGGATGTCCCTAATGTTTTTCCACATATGATTATTTTCGTGTGACTTTTCCAAGTTTTTCCACATTTGCGTGTATCTTTTTCTATACATCGGGTCTTTTATTAATAAAGCTTTAAATTCCGTTGAACTGTTGCTGCGAATTCTGACATTCCTTGTGGCAATCTCGAAAGAGAAACCGCAACAACGTTAACTGAACCATGGACGTGTCTCATCTCAAAGTCAAAGTCATGTAGTGCCAGAGTCCATCTAGCTAAACGTCCGTGTAGAATTTACAGGAAAGTGTGAAACTTAATGCCTGGCGGTCGTATAGAACATTCACATGTTTTCCATACACATAATAACGGATTTTTTTAAAACGCGAAGACAATGGTCGTCACTACCATTTGTCACATTATATATCCGTTCACATTTCGTCAATATACGACTGGCGAAGCCTATCATTCTTATCTCCAGTCCGTTTCTTATTGTTCAGTTTGGAACAGACATGCACCTAAAACACAGCTTGAAGCATCAGTAGCAATAAAGAAGTCTTTTGACATATCTGGCTGGTGCAAGATTTGTGTGTTAAGTAATGCTGCTTTCATCGTATCAAAATCTTCTCTGCACTGACTGGTCAAGCACCATTGTGTATTCTTTTTCAGTAATCCCAGTCATGCTTCACTTTTTAACTGTTAAATGGGTAGGAAATGCCTGAAGAATGACGCTAAACCAATGAAACTATTTAATTGTTTTCTTAGTTTTGGGGTAAGGGAAGTTAGCAATTGCTGCCATCTTAGTGGGATCTGGTTTGATACCCTCAAGTGAAATGTATCCTAGAAATTTAATCTCCTTTCGAGAAAATTTCGATTTCATCAAATTTACTGACTCCCCTTTTGGAAAACTTACTTAGAACATCTTGCAATAGATTAATGTGCTCGTCCCATTCTCTATTTCTAGTAAGAGATCATCAACGTACACTGTGACTCGATCGAGCAACTGTGGTCCTAGCACATTGCCAAGTGCCACATAAGTACTTTGGCGCTTATATTTAATCCGAAAAGAAGGACACATAATTGAAAACTTCGCCCTCCACATACGAATGCTGTACATTGTCTGGATTGCTTTGACAACATGATTTGCCAGAATGACATTCTTAGATCTAACGAGCTTAAGTGTCTTTTACTATACAACTTCTGGATCTGCTTGTCTAAATTTTTGGATTTCGTTCCAACAGGTAAGACAAATTTCTTAATGTTCTGTGTGTCAAGAACCAGTCTAATACTTTTATCTGCCGTACTTAACGCAAGCGAGGGACCACTCTAAGGGGAATTGGATGTTTCAATTATACCCCAGACCACCATCTTCCTTATCTCTTTCATGACCTCTTCCTTTTTTGTCCAGGGGACCGAGTAAGATGCTCGACAATAGGTCTTATGTGGATATACCTGCATATCATAGACATATCCTTTCACAATACCAGGTTTATCTGCAAATACTGTGGGGTATTTAGATAATAACTCATTAATTGTTTAGCTTGAAATTCCTCAACGTTGGTTGCTTCATTTACCTTTTGCTTGATAGTGTCATTGATATTCTGGGAATTGAGTGCATCATAATTCTGATGGGTGTGACAGGATTTCATTTGTTCATACTCCAACATGATCAGTTTCGGAACACCGACGGAAAAAATCAAATTCCTTATCGGCGAATGGGTTGCTTCAAATTGACTTTTGAGCTCCATAGTCATCTGCTGCGGACGGTATTTAAAGGTGGTCCTATGGGCGAGGTCTGATTTTGCCTCCTTCGCCCGCATAAAATCTTTTCCTAGTAAGACCGGTAGCAAAATATTATCCACTAAAAGGAATGTGTACGCTATGGCTCCAATTTCCGTTTGAATCTCGGCTTGAGTCTGGATCTTGATTGTATGGGCCTTCTGTCCTAGTGCACCAACAACTTTGCAGTTTGAAACAGGCAAAACTGGTAATTTTCTAATCTGCGAGATCCTTTTACCGAACTACATATTCAGAACTGACACACTCGCTCCGGTATGAAGAAGTATAGTTGTGGTCACACCTTTTATAATTGCAGTTATTTCAGCTTGAATTATTTACTTCTTCTCTTTGTCCAAAATGGTGGGCTCTTCATACAATTCTTCACAAATGTCCCTACCATTCAGGTATCTAATCATATATATATATATATATATCCAGGATGAGATTTTCACTCTGCAGCGGAGTGTGCGCTGATATGAAACTTCCTGGCAGATTAAAACTGTGTGCCCGACCGAGACTCGAACTCGGGACCTTTGCCTTTCGCGGGCAAGTGCTCTACCAACTGAGCTACCGAAGCACGACTCACGCCCGGTACTCACAGCTTTACTTCTGCCAGTACCTCGTCTCCTACCTTCCAAACTTTACAGAAGCTCTCCTGCGAACCTTGCAGAACTAGCACTCCTGAAAGAAAGGATATTGCGGAGACATGGCTTAGCCACAGCCTGGGGGATGTTTCCAGAATGAGATTTTCATTCTGCAGCGGAGTGTGCGCTGATATGAAACTTCCTGGCAGATTAAAACTGTGTGCCCGACCGAGACTCGAACTCGGGACCTTTGCCTTTCGCGGGCAAGGGCTCTATCAACTGAGCTACCGAAGCACGACTCACTCCCGGTACTCACAGCTTTACTTCTGCCAGTACCTCGTCTCTTACCTTCCAAACTTTACAGAAGCACATGCCCGCGAAAGGCAAAGGTCCCGAGTTCGAGTCTTGGTCGGGCACACAGTTTTAATCTGCCAGGAAGTTTCATATCAGCGCACACTCCGCTGCAGAGTGAAAATCTCATTCTGGAAACATCCCCCAGGCTGTGGCTAAGCCATGTCTCCGCAATATCCTTTCTTTCAAGAGTGCTAGTTCTGCAAGGTTCGCAGGAGAGCTTCTGTAAAGTTTGGAAGGTAGGAGACGAGGTACTGGCAGAAGTAAAGCTGTGAGTACCGCGCGTGAGTCGTGCTTCGGTAGCTCAGTTGGTAGAGCACTTGCCCGCGAAAGGCAAAGGTCACGAGTTCGAGTCTCGGTCGGGCACACAGTTTTAATCTGCCAGGAAGTTTCATTTATATATACATTGTTCGACCTATTGCCTTCATTTCCTCCCTCGGTCACCTGTTGAAGGCATACAGGGACCGATTTTAGTTTGAGAATTTCTGATTACTCGGTTCCTGCTTAGAAGGCATCTGCACTACCCTTGCATTTTGTTGGTAGTTAGTGGGAGATGGGGCTACTGATTGATTCCACTGTTGTGGATAAGAATTATCCTGCATGGGTATAACTTGCATAAAATTTATTGGCTGTGAATGAGAACCGTATGTAAGTTGCAGATTCCAGCCACTAGGACCTGGCTGTGGCCAGTATCCTTGCCCTGACTGCATGTTTTTCGGTTTGTCTTCGAGGACTATTTTGCCTGTTTCCGGTTCTACATTTATGATTAATATGGTTATTTACATTGTCGTTATCACCCTGTCGATGATTATTATTCGATACAGGTTGGTTTTCATTGCTGTTGTTACTGTTGTATTCTACCTTTGATCCATAATTCATTTTATTGTTATTATAACCTCCATTATTGAACTGTTTACTTTTATTTTTCCTAGGACTGTTATCATCCTTGTTCGATGTGTTCCGATTCCAAGACTGTTATCCGTTATTATTATTATTATTATTATCTTTGGCAATTCCTTCAGTAGATTTTCTTACATCCTCCTGTAATAAACCTAGTGAGTCAATTATGTTAAGAAACTCCTTTATATCAGTATCAGGGAAATTAAATAATTGTTGTCGAATAGTGCCTGGTAGCCTTTCTTTCAGAGCTCTCAACAAATTTCAAGGTGCTACGGGCTCATCCCAGTGGAGGCCACATTTATATTTAACTTTACTTTTACTTTTAGTAACATCGTGTCTTTCGGTTTAAGATTATGGCAAGGTATCCCATCAGTCCGAGGACTGTGCTGACCAGGAAAGACGCTGTTATTCAGATGCATGCTTCTCAGACCACGATTGTATTGTCCTGACTGTGTGAATGGGTCCAATATCGTCCTGAAATATGGCACCCTTGCTAGGGAACAACATTTGAATCATGGGGTGCACCTGATCATCTAAGATGCTCACATAATCGTTGGCTGTAACACGGCCTTTGAGAGAAATGGTGGCACCAGCAGAATACCATGATATGACTGCACACACCATCATACTTCCATCACCACACTTAACCGTTAGAATCAAGGAATCACGATCGTAGGTTTCTTTTGGCGTTCTCCAGATGTAGACCCGGCCTGATGTTAGAAATAATTAAAACAATGACTCGTCGGACCATATGACGTAATTCCATTGATCAGCCGGCCAGGATTTATCCTCCTGACCTCATGTTTTAAGCTTCTCTGCGTTCCTTGTCGTCACTAATGGTTTCGGTATAGCAGCTCGTCCATGGATATTTGCCTTATAGAGTTCTCGGCGGACAGTGCCAATAGATGCGGGCTCTCGAAAATTGCTATAGAGCTCTGCAGTCAGTTTAGCTCTGCAGTCAGTTTTGTGTTGTTCTGAAGTGGCGTACGACGACCTCTCTCATTTAGTTTTGATTAGCGTCTACTACACGAAGATGTCTTTTCATGATTTAGGTAGACAGTGATGACAACTGAATCAGTTGCTATTGAAACATTCAATAAGTTGGCTGTCTTGGTTACTGATGCTAATCGGGCCCCCACAGTCTGCCCTCTTTGGAACTCTGTTAGGTCTTTCATTGCACGTCGACCACGGGCCTCTGACTGCAAATACGAATTGTGCACTACTCGTAAACTACCTGCACTGATGCCTAGTCCGTACTGAACACGCAGAGTACAGCTCGACGCTTGCTTTACTTGCGTTGTTGACCGTCAACACAACCATCCCATTACAACCAATGTTGACATTACTTTGCCTATCCCCTGAACAAACAGTATTTTTTATATCTGTTTTTTTTTCTTTTCTTTTCCTTTTTCTTGTGATTGGTAAGCTTGGGCCATTCAAGAAATTCTCATTCCTTAAAATTCTGGCTATACTATGGCGTCACTGGATGTGGATGTAGTGGATATGTGGTCAGCACATCGCTCTCAGGTCGTTGTCAGTTTTCGTGTCACTACTTCTCAATCAAGCAGCTCCTCAAGTGACCTTACAAAGGCTGAGTGCACCCCGCTTTCCAACAGCTCTCGCCAGACCTTGACGGTGACCCACGCAAGTGCTAGCAAGCGCGAAAGCGTTCAACATGAGTGTTCTGAGCGGAACGTGTGCTATCACTGCGGCAAGACCGTTGGGTGTCTTCTTTGAAGACTTTGCGTTTTCTGGATTTTTCCTGATGTCTTAAAAGATGTCCTATCATCCTATCCATTCTCCTTGTCAGTGCTTACCACATGCTGTTTTCCTCTTAGATTCTGCTCAGAACCTCCTCATTCCTTACCTTATCAGTCCACCTAACTTTCAACATTCGCCTATAGTACCGCACTTCAAATGCTTCGATTGTCTTCTGTTCCGGTTTTCTTACAGTCCATGTTCCACTACCATACAATGCTGTGTTCCAGACATACATTATCAGAAATTTCCTCCTGAAACTAAGGTTTCGATACTAGTAGACTTTAATTATCCAGGAATGACATTTTGCCGGGGCTAGTCCGCATTTGATACCCTCCTTCCTCCGTTCGTCATTGGTTATTTTGCTGCGTAGGTAACAGAAATCCTTAACTTCATCTGCTTCGTGACCGTCAATAAATTTGTTCTTCGATGTACAGACTGAACAGTATGAGGGAAAGACTACTTCCCTGCCTTCCTCCGTTAATAGTTCGAGTGCTTAGTTCTTGGACGTCGACTCTTATTATTCCCTCTCGGCTCATGTACTTATTGGGGTATACTACCCGTCTCTCCCTATGGCTTACACCTATTTTTCTCAGAATTTTGAGCTTCTTGGACCTATTTACGTTGTCGAACGCTTTTTCCAGGTCGACAAATCCTGTGCACATGTTTTGATTTTTCTTTGGTAGTCTTACTACCGTTATCAACTGAAAATCAGAGTTGCCTCTGTGGTGCCTTTACTTTTTCTAAAGCCAAACTGATCATCATCTAACACATCTTCAAAATTTTTTCCCTTCTTCTGTATATTATTTTTGTCAGCAGCTGGGATGCATCAGCTGTTAAGCTGATCGCGCGATAAATCTCACTCATGTCATCTCTTGTAGTGTTCGGAATTGTTCGAATACTACTTTTCCCAAGGTCAGATGTTATCTCGCCAGACTCATATATCCTACACACCAACGTGAACAGTCGTTTAGTTGTCACTTTCCCCAGTGATTTGAGGAATTCTGATGGGATGTTGTCTACCCCTCCAAGGTTTCTTAAATTCTGTTTCCAATACTGGATCCCCTTTTCTCATCTAAATCGACTCCTGTTTCTTCTTCTATCACATGAGACAAATCTTCCCCCTCATCGTGTCCTTCACCTCTATCCACCTATCCGCTCTCTCCTCTACATTTAACACTGGAATTCCCATTGCAATCTTAATGCTACCACCCTTGCTTTCTGTGCTGCCGAAGGTTGTTTTGACTCTCCTGCATACTGAGTTAGTCGTTCCGACAGTCATTTCGTTTTCGATTTCTTCACAGTTTTCCTGCACTTCCTAATTATTTCATTCCTCAGCGACTTGTGTTCCTGTATTTCTTAATTTCCCTGAACATTTTTGTACTTTCTTCCTTCAACGATCAGCTGAAGTATTTCTTCTGTTACCCAAGGCTTCTTCGCAGTTGTCTTCTTTGTAACTATGTGTTTGTTTCCACGTTCTGTGCTTGCCCTTTACAGAGATGTCCATTCCTCTTCAACTGTGCTGCGTACTGAACTATTCCTTATTGCTGCATCAATAGCCTTAGATCTAGATTGAGCCTTTCCATTTCCCTTTTCTGAAGTTCTAGCTTGAAATGTTCAAATGTGTGTGAATTTCTAAGGGACCTAACTGCTGAGGTTATCGGTCCCTAGACATACACACTACTTAAACTAACTTATGCTAAGAGAAAAACACACACCCAATCCCCAGGGAGGACTCGAAACTCCGGTGGGAGGCGCCGCGCAGTCCGTGACATGCCGCCTCAAACCACGCGGTTACTCCGCGCGGCTATTCTAGCTTCCCTACCACTTTGAAGTTTGTGACGTTCCACGCCCCAACTCGTTATCTCTTCGTTGATTATTCAGTTTTTTTCTCATTGTAACCTCCACCCTTGGCAATCCCCACCCGGAGACCCTAATGGGGGACTCTTCTGGAATCTTTCTCCAATGGAGAGATCATCATGCCACTTTTTCAGTTACAGGCCATATCTCCTGTGGATAAGCGTGATGTGTCTATAATGCAGTGGTTTCAATTGCCTACTTTGCGTAAGCCATAAGTATTACAGGAATATATGTCTCTCTCTCTCTCTCTGTGTGTGTGTGTGTGTGTGTGTGTGCGTGTGTGTGTGTGTGTGTGTGTGTGTGTACGTGCGCGCTTGCGTACATGTGTCTGTGTGTATGTGTATGTATATTTGCATATGCTCTTAAACCACTGCAACGATTTCAACCAAACTTAGTACAAATATCCCATAATGGCAGGCAACAATCGCTGTCGGGGTGAGAACCAAGTGCCTATTACAGGTACGAAGATATGACGTCTTAAACTATGAGATGCGTTAAAAACCGACGCATTATGCATAATATCTAAATGTATTTCTTCTACGCTACTAAATTTCGCAGGCAGTATCCACATATGCACATGCAGAAGTAAATCACAGTACCACACACAGTTCAGGAGATACGGTATCACAAACACTGAGATGCGTGAAATATTGCCGCATTGCGCATGACGTTTATATTTACTAATTTCTCTACTAACTCAATTCACAATATATTTCAGTGACAGTATGCCGCTGAATGTACCTATGCTAAAATATCACTCTAGGACACGCAGAACAGCTATGAAACGAGTGAAAACAGCTGCATCATTGATGAAGTCTTAATACATTTATTATTTACTATAAGACACTCGTACGGTCCAGTCAACTTAAGGAAATCCCTTACACTTGGCAGCACTTTTGACAACTTTCAACTGCGAAGCGCAAATGACTGTAGGGGAAAACTGTAGCCGTCTATACACTGAAGCCACAGATATCATTGCATAGTGGTATACACTTGTACAGATGGCAGTAGTATTGCATACTCAAGGCACTAAAGGGCATTTCATTGGCGGAGCAGTTATCTGTACTTAGGAGATTAACGTGAGAAGACCTCCGGCATGTTTACAGCCACACAACGGAAACTAACAGACATGGAACGAGGAATGGTATTTGGAGCGGGAGGTAGTGCCGAGGATACCGAATTTCACGCATTACGTCACACCATGGACCACGTAGTCGCCTACGGCCTTCGCTTAACGACCGAGAGTAGTGCCGATTGCTTAGAGTTGTTAGAGATAACAGAGCAGCAGCATTGCGTGAAATAACCACAGAATTCAATGTGGGACGTATGACGAACGTATCCTTTAAGACATGGCGTTAATGGACTATGGCAGTAGACAATCTGAGTGTCCCTGCCATAATTTCTAGCTTCCCTACCCTATTCAAGCTTGTGACATTCCATGCCAAAACTCGTTGACTAGTCAGATGAGTCCCTATTTCAGTTGGTAGGACTAATGGTAGGTTCGAGCGTGGCGCAATCCTACGAAGCCATGGACCCAAGGCACTGTGCAAGCTGGTGGCCTCTCCGTAATGGTGTGATTGTGTTTACGTGGAACGGACTGGGCCTTGTGGTCCAACTGAATGGGTCATTAAGTGGAAAAGGTTATGTTCGGCTACTTGCAGACCATTTTCAGCCATTCATGGACTCCATGCTCCCAAACAACGATGTCATGTCACCGGGACACAACCGTTTGCAATTGGTTTGAAGAACACTCTGCACAAGTGGAGCGAATGATTTGGCTTCTCATATAGCACGACATGAATCACGTCGAACATTTATGGGACATAATCGAGGGGTCATTTTGTGCGCACATCTGGCACCGACAACACTTTCGCAATTACGAACGACTGTAGAGATGGCACGATTCAGTATTACTGCAGGGAACTTCCATCGACGTCGAGTCACTGCACTTCGCCGCGGAAAAGGAGGTCTGACACAATATTAGGCGGTATCCCATGAATTTGCTTTCAGTGTAGAGGTAACAAGAGGCGTAGCCATACAGACGTTGAAAAATTCGCGTTGTACACACGCGAAGCAGCTATGCTAAGCGTACAGAAACTATCCGGGATCATGTTTCCTTACTAGAATACTGTACTTACACATCTGCATATTACGCATATTTCTTTGTACGAGCGTTTGATAATTTGAAAGGGGTTCACAATAATAATTATAGGGGGAAGCACTCTCCGCTAGTATTTCCTTCTTTTCACGATTGATTCTGACTTTTACTTTCTCAGTTCGTAACGACTTAGTGATTAATCAACACATACATAATAAGCAATTGGATTTTGTTTTATTTTCACTTTAACGCTAGTCTGTTTTATTCATCAATAATGTCAGGTACAAGTAACAGATTTTTGTGTAAATAGTGCCACTTGAGCCTCACGTACAACAAAGATAGTTATTGCCACTTTTTCTCTAAACTTTAATCATTCAAGCGTCGGCAGCTCACTGTCACTATCTTCCAACGCGAATTACTGTGTTTGTTGGGTACTCGACGCAACATCTCTAGTAGTGAACAGTAGTACGGAACGTCGTTCAGATTAATGGTTCCTTGTGGCAAATTGTGAAATCTAGGATTAGAGGTAATTAATTCTGTCACGTAAAGGGCAGAGCTTTTTAACGAATCCCTAGCTCCGGTAGAACATATGCCGTGTAACACAATATTCAGCCCACGAACTCAAAGGAATTCAATCTCCAATACCCGACACTTCATCAGTAACCATTCTTCTGCGAGATGTTTCTTTCGGGACTACTGGCTATAGACCGAAACGTAATCGGAACGTATGCCAATTCCAAAACATGCTTCAGCATAATCTATTAAAGTGTAAGCGATCTGTCAGCTTCCAGGTATCTGGATAATATCCTTTACGGATACGGAAACGTATTTCGGCCTCTTAAATATTCTTGGACTGGCCAATAACTGAAATCCAGTTCAACACTTAAAAGTCATTGTACCGTATTCTCAAACCTCCACGGGATCCAGTTCTAGTTACTTCAGAATTTAGCAAAAAGAACTACTGTACTCGTAAATAGTCAAGAACGTAAGCAGACTTGTTCAGCCTCGTAACGTCAACACGACTGAGCCCCAATCGAACTGACATTCACTGTCAGACAACTCCCTGATGCCCAGATGAAAATCAAAACAGCCATTAAGTCCACGTTAAATTTTCAGGAAGCATCAAATCTGAAAAAAGAGCAGCGTTAGCACCAGTTGTTAATAATTTAGCATTGTATGTGTGCGGCTGTATTCGAATTTTGCAGCGACCAACTTCGGCACTGTATAAACTCTTTGCCGCTTGGTTTTCCGCATGGCTGGAAACATCCGATATCCACGACCAGCACCATCCCTCTACTCTTTTTCCATCTGTAACCATTTCTAGAATAATTTATACTAAGTAACTACAAATGTACGTACCAAAAACCAGGTTTAGTGAATCTTGGTGTGCAACTGACTCTG